>NC_136069.1:955574531-956174531 GCF_964261635.1 Lissotriton helveticus
GCTGTGTGAGCTGCGAGAGCTGTGTGGGCTGTGAGAGCTGTGTGTGCTGTGAGAGCTGTGAGAGCTGTGAGGGCTGTGTGGGCTGTGTGGGCTGTGAGAGCTGTGTGGGCTGTGTGGGCTGTGAGAGCTGTGTGGGCTGTGAGAGATGTGTGGGCTGTGAGCACTGTGAGGACTGTGTGGGCTGTGAGGCCTGTGAGGCCTGTGAGAGCTGTGTGGGCTGTGAGAGTTGTGTGGGCTGTGAGAGTTGTGTGAGTGAGCTGTGAGCTGTGTGAGCTGTGAGAGCTGTGAGAGCTGTGTGAGCTGTGAGAGCTGTGTGGGCTGTGTGGGCTGTGAGAGTTGTGAGCGTTGTGTGGGCTGTGAGAGCTGTGTGGGCTGTGTGGGCTGTGAGAGCTGCGAGAGCTGTGTGGGCTGTGAGAACTGTGCAGGCTGC
The DNA here is from genome assembly GCF_964261635.1 of Lissotriton helveticus. Classification (NCBI taxonomy): domain Eukaryota; kingdom Metazoa; phylum Chordata; class Amphibia; order Caudata; family Salamandridae; genus Lissotriton; species Lissotriton helveticus. Next base: position 955,574,962 of record NC_136069.1, read on the forward strand.
GAGAGCTGTGTGGGCTGTGGGAGTGTGGGCTGTGTGGGCTGTGAGAGATGTGAGAGCTGTGTGGGCTGTGTGGGCTGTGAGAGCTGTGAGAGCTGTGTGGGCTGTGAGAGCTGTGCGAGCTGTGTGGACTGTGAGAGCTGTGCGGGCTATGAGAGCTGTGTGGGCTGTGAGAGTGTGGGCTGTGTGGGCTGTGAGAGCTGTGAGAGCTGTGTGGGCTGTGAGAGCTGTGTGGGCTGTGAGGCCTATGAGAGCTGTGTGGGCTGTGAGAGCTGTGTGGGTTGTGTGGGCTGTAAGAGCTGTATGGGCTGTGAGAGCTGTGAGAGCTGTGAGGGCTGTGTGAGCTGTGAGAGCTGTGTAGGCTGTGAGAGCTGTGTGGGTTGTGAGAGCTGTGCGAGCTGTATGGGCTGTGAGAGCTGTGTGGGCTGTGAAAGCTGTGTGCGCTGTTTGGGCTGTGAGAGCTGTGTGGGCTGAGAGAGCTGTGTGGGCTGTGAGGGCTGTAAGGCCTGTGAGAGCTGTGTGGGCTGTGAGGGCTGTGTGGGCTGTGAGAGCTGTGTGGACTGTGAGAGCTGTATGGGCTGTGAGAGCTGTGAGAGCTGTGTGGGATGTGAGCTGTGTGGGTTGTGAGGGCTCTGTGAGCTGTGAGAGCTGTGTGGGCTGTGAGAGCTGTGCGGGCTGTGAGAGCTGTGTGGGCTGTGAACTGTGAGAGCTGTGAGAGCTGTGTGGGCTATGAGAGCTGTGCGGGCTGTGAGAGCTGTGTGGGCTGTGAGAGTGTGGGCTGTGTGGGCTGAGAGAGCTGTGAAAGCTGTGTGGGCCGTGAGAGCTGTGTGGGCTGTGTGGGCTGTGAGAGCTGTGTGGGCTGTGAGAGCTGTGTGGGATGTGAGCTGTGTGGGCCATGAGGGCTGTGTGAGCTGTGAGAGCTGTGTGGGCTGTGAGAGCTGTGTGGGCTGTGAGGGCTTGGAGTTCTGGACTTTTTGGTTCCGTCCAGAGGTGTCAGGGACAACACCCGAAGACCCCGGAGTTCAACCTGTCTCGGTGCACAAACAAACAGAAACACGGGCTTCTCGATGGTGGCGTCAAAGACCAAAGGTTTATTACTGCAGGGACACAGAAGTCACAGAAACTACACATGGGCAGTATCTAGGAGCCTGTTCGATTTGTACAAAGAGGGTTGCTCCTTATATACTAAATATTGGGCTTCAGGCAAATTCTTTACATGTTACCACAGTTCTAAACATTCGTGTCTTAAACAATAAATATTTGGCGTTGCACAGGAATCGTCAACAGTATCTGATGTCAAAACATTACGAATGAGGAGTTCCCACTATTCCATCATAATCCCATGTCAATTTCTTATACAAGACCCGGACCGCCTCATCGTAAATTTCGTTACCTCCCCCTAATAAAGGCCCAGAAGGAAAGGAGCAGAGCCAGGTGCAGAAGATAGAAAGACAGGATAAGAAATGTTTGTGGGTCGTAAATGGGCACGGTTACCAGCTTCGGCCGCCTAATCATGATCAGGCCAACGAACACAAGAACCAGTATAGCAGGACTGGCCTCAGGCTGGGGAGGCAGTTCTTACCGAGTCATGCTGCTACAGCGTTGCTGGCCTAAGGTGCACGTGTCACTCGCAAGGTGAATCGCCGGCTAAAGCCTACGTGTCCTTAAATGAAAAGAGGTCATTGCGTGTCCATTGACTATGTGAGGGCAAGGAATACAAAATGGCTTCCGTGTTCTAAGATGGATGCCATGGGTAAAACACAAATGTGTTGGTAACAGGAGTGCTCTTGCTCGTAGCATAGCGAAAACATCAGGATATACTAAATGGATCATTTGCGGTTCACTGATACCGAAATTATGTATTTACGACAATGTTTACAAACACGAGTAAAATCGTCACGGAACCTCAGACCCTCCTTTTGCCCTTACATAGGCAATTACTCAGTCTATATCAGAGTCAGAGTCTAATTCTATGCTCATTAGGTCAGTGACATGTTGTTGTATCATCATCCTGTCTCGTGCCTTTTCTCCTAATGCAGGTGGTTTTCTGAAACAGGTTGCAGCACAGAGACTACACAGAGCGGGACCACATTGGATAATAAGACAGCACGAGAACAGAAATACTAGGATGACACCAATGACCATCAGAACCTTCCATCCCCACGCTGATACCAGAGTCCAAAACCACTCCATGAAGGACCAGTTTCCCTTATCTACGTGTATAGAGTCGGAAATCTTGTGTAGCTTAGAGATTGCTTCATAGACAGTTGGAGCATTATTTGGAATAAATACACAGCAGCTTGATTGGATCATTCTACATACCCCACCTCGATCTGCAAGTATTACGTCTAGAACCATTCGGTTCTGTAACGTCATGAGACGATCCGCCTGAAGCTCAGCTGTTAAGTTACTAAGGGTACCTGCAGTTTCTGTAATAGTAGATTCAACTACCCGTGTTAGTTGACGAAGATTTCTACTATTGGCCATAGGCCCCCAAAACGGAAGGAAACCTTTGAAAAAGTCTCCAGCTTCCTGACCAGCTGTGTCTTCCTTGCTAAAAACACCTCTTGCTAATCTGGTCTTGTGATAGTCTGGAGAGGCAGTGTATGTCGGAGGCAACAATCGGGCAATATAACATGAACCTGAAAAGTCAGCAGGCAGCCATGTATATGCTCTGTCCTGACAAATGAAGTAGGTACCCCTAGCAGTCAGAAAGGCAGGGGAGGAGTTAGACGGAAATACGTAAGTCTCAACGCACTCACTCCTCCCTAGCTGAGCTCTCGGATTTCTCCCATTTCCTTGCAAACAGACTTGACCTCGGTGAGGCACGACCCAGACTGGAGTGGAGCTTTTGCGTTTACTTTCTCCCAAACTAAGACGATACTCTGTAGAATTCCAACTCAAATACACCCGTAATTCATCTTTAGGGTAAGATGGAGTATTATTGACGTCTTTAATCATGTCAATAATTCCCTGGACTAAAGCTTTGTTGGCTGAGTTGTATTTAGTGGACCGTGGTGGACGCGGAGGATAGGTCTCAAGGGCATATGAAAAAATGGTCTGAAAGGCCTGAAATGATCCATTGTAGCTAAAAGGCAAGACTAGATAGGGAATGCCTTTATCCATAGTGTGGGGTATCAGGCCACACACCCAGCAGTCTGTTGTGTTAACTACCAGTTGGTGTTGTTGCAAGAGCTGTACGAATGTATTGTTAATAAATTCTGAGCGTCGAGCTTGTTCGTGTTCAGGAAATGAGTGAAAAGAATGCATAGAAGAAACCGTAGAAGTAGTAGGATCAAGGGGAGGTACTGTAGTTACTGGCATGAAGATCAAATGTACACCAAAGACGATTCCACCCACCAACGTTATCAAAACAATTAAAAATGTAACTGCACATTGCATTAGAAAGCATTTGCTGTGAAGTATTCTGTACAGTCTATTTCTGCGAACATAAATTACATTTTCTCGTTGCAGCTCAGGAAGCTCCATCTTCTACGACCGTTCGCGACCACTGATGATGTGTACGTAGATGAAAATGCCTCTATCAGCCCTGGGAGTTCCCAGAACTAACAGAAAGATCGACCTTGTGTCTGACCCCCGCAGATTCAACTAGGTACACAGCCACGACCCTACGGCTACCCAGACGGCAAGGCAATTTTAAAACAAAAAGAAACAATACAAAGTATTAGCAAACTTCCTGGCCGGAGGCAATGTATCAAAAATTAAACATATAAAATGGGCAGTTTCCTGCTTTATTTGTCCATATTGCGAGAACGTAAGTTGTATCTCAGTTTTGCAGGAGCTGTCTGATCTGGAAACAGTGTATTTTCAGCCGACGTTGCAATGTTCACGTTTTCAGATGGCAAATGTTCTTTTGGTGCAGATGACAAATGTTCAGGGTTCAAAAGAGCAGTTTCAGGAGGAGAGTCAGAATTTGGTGAATCAGTGATTAGTTTTGCATCGCTGAAAGGTATGAACCTGGGGACTTGTTCCGTTTCAGAGGTACCGATTCCTTTCTTTACCCAGTTATCGTAAGGAAGTGGCAGAGGCACACGTTTGACATGTGTCGTATGGATCCAGTTTTTCCTTCCGGCCACACGAATAGCAGTTCTCGTTGCTAGCAGGACTTGGAAAGGGCCAATGAATCTGGGCTGAAGATTTTTTGTTCTTGCAAAATTTTTGATGACCACCTGATCACCCGGTTTCAGCTGATGGCCTGGACTCTCCGGTGGCTTTGGCAATGCATCGAAAACCTGTTGGTGAATAAGACTCAATTTAGCAGTCAAGTCGAAAAGGTAATCAATTAACATTGGGTATTCCAGCTGCTTAAATTCTTTCGGTCTAGGTACACCCCAAACATTTGCAGGACGGCCAAAAACTATTTCATAAGGACTAAGCCCTACTCTAGAATGTACAGTTGCTCTTGTTGATAGCAAAGCCAAAGGCAATGCGTCTGGCCAGGACAAACCCGTGGACGCTTGTATCTTAGCAAGTTTCAGCTTAAGGGTGCCATTGTAACCCTCGACTAAACCCGCGGACTGGGGATGATTCGCACTATGAAACTTCTGTCTAATCCCTAGGCCGACACACACACTCTGCATAACTTTCCCTACGAACTCACTTCCGTTGTCTGACCATACAATCCGTGGCATTCCGTATCTGGGGAAGTATTCTTTAAGAAGAATTTTGGCAGTGGATAAGGCAGTATTGTCCTTCAGTGGGTATGCTTCGATCCATCTGGAGAAAGCACAAACTACCACTAGGACGTATTTCAGATTATTGCAACGATCCATGTGAATGAAGTCTAGCTGGATCACTTCAAAGGGGCAGGAAGGAGGAGCGAAGTGACCTGCAGGTGTGGGGATTCCCTTGCCAGGATTATGCATCAAGCATACCATACAATTTCTCACCACTCTCTCTGCACACTTACTAATCCCATCATTCTTCCAGACTGGAGCCAACATCTTACAAATCCCTTTTGAACTGATGTGCGCTGTTCCATGTGCCATCGTTACTACTGCAAGCACATACGCATCAGGCAACATCCAACGCTGTTGTTCCGACAAATCAATCCAACACCCACTCGAGTCCAATTTACCCGTGCTCTCTTTCCATGCAAGCTTTTCCTCCTCAGTCGCCTCTTTCTGAATTTCTTTCACGCTTTCCACTGTGTCTTCACACATTCCAGACTCAGAAATCCATCTTGCAGACGTTGCAACATACATTCTACTCACCATATTTCTAGCTGTCTGTTTTGCAGTTTCATCGGCAAAAGCATTCCCACGACCAACATCATCCGTGATTGCTTTATGAGCACTGCATTTCACAATCGCAACTTCAGTCGGTAAGGTTAGAGATTCCAACAAGTCATTAACTAGCTGACCATGTTGAATCTTAGTCCCATGGGACGTAATGAAACCTCTTTCTTTCCACAAGCGGCCAAAACTATGGGCCACGCCGAACGCGTACTGACTATCTGTGAACACATTCACTCTCTTTCCCTTAGCTAAAACGCACGCTCTTGTTAGCGCGATCAATTCTGCAGCCTGGGCAGAATTCTGACTCACTCTTGCAGTCTCCACAATCGTACTCAAAGTTGTTACTGCATAAGCAGCAGTCACATCACCATTCTGAAGCAAGACCCGTCAACATACAACGTGCCATCTGGATCTGATAACGGAGTGTCTTTTAGATCGATTCGTCCTTTTGTTTCTTCCTCAGTTTTGAAATAACAGTCGTGTGGTTCGGAATCACTCGACTCTTGGCTAGTCGGCAACAATGTTGCTGGATTCAATACATTGCATCTCTTGATCTGAATATGACTAGCTAATAGTGTCAGTTCATAACCTGATAATCTAGCACTGGTAAGGTGCTGCGTCTTGGTTCGGTTCATGAGTGTATCCACAGCATGAGGAACCATAACCACTAGCATGTTGTTCATTACTAAACCAGCAGATTGTCGAATGGAAGCTGCAGCTGCGGCTGTAGCTCTCAAGCAACTAGGCAACGCTCTGGCTACCGGATCTAACGTTGATGAAAAATACGCACAAGGGCGTTGTTTATCACCAAATTTCTGCGTCAAAACACTCAATGCACAACCTTCTCTCTCGTGGACATAGAGCGTGAATGGCTTACTGTAGTCGGGTGTACCCAATACAGGTGCTGAACACAGTGCATTTCGTAATTCAGAAAAACTCTGCTGACATTCTGCAGACCATGGCACCGGACTCGGAACACCTTTCCCAGTCAAGGCTACCAATGGTTTTGCTAAAAGAGAAAAATTCGGGATCCATTGCCTACAATATGAGGTAATACCTAAAAAGGCACGTACTTCTCTCTGCGTGCTAGGAACATTCATCTGTGTAATTGCTTTTATTCTCTCTGGGGTCAACTTCCTTCCCTCCTTTGACAAGAGATGACCTAGGTAGGTCACTTCTTGGCAGCAGTATTGCATTTTTGAAGGTGACACCTTGTGATTCAAATTTGACAAGTGATGCAATAAAGAAATCGTAGCTGTTTTGCAAGTTTCCTTGTCATCGGCAGCCACTAGAAGATCATCGACATATTGTATTAAAGCAGAACCAAGAGGAAGTACGAAGGAATCTAACTGGCTTTTTAATGCTTGACTGTAAATGGATGGGCTTTCACAATAACCTTGTGGAGCGCGTTTAAATCTGAAGCTTCGTCCTCCTAGAGAGAAACCGAAGATATCTCTGCTTTCCTCGGCTATCGGAATGCTGAAAAAGGCATTTTTCAAGTCGACAACTGAAAACCATGCTGCTGTAGCAGGAATCAACGTTAACAATGCAGTAATGTCTGGAACCACAGGAAACTGTGGGATCACAATTTTATTAACCTCTCTAAGATCAATTACGAACCTATATACTGGAGGCTTTGTTGGGTCAGTTCGTTTCAAAATAGGCAGTACAGGACTATTACAGACATTTCCTCTAGTCTCTTCTACAACATCTTTCTTGATCAGGTCTTGTACTATCAGTAGGAGCGCACGCTCACCTTCACTAGAGATTCTATATTGCGGAATTCGTGGAAGTTTGACATTTGCTTTCAAAGTTACTACATAGGGTGGAATTTCCAAGAGACCTACATCATTAGGACCAGTCGCCCAAAGAGTATCAGGGAGTGAACGCAGCTCTGGTGGGAGCGCATCCATCGACAAGTACATCGGGGAGATTATTCTTTTACCCAACGTAAGCTGTACTCCTGCTGGAGAACAGTACAATGTCGCGTACAGGCGTTTTAACAAGTCTAAACCAAGCAGATTCTCGTTACAACCTGTCGTCAAAATCAAGGGTGCTTTCAATTGACGGGGTCCAACAGAAATAGACAAAGGACCAGAAACAGGGTTATGAACAGGGGCGCCCGAAAAACCTACTGAAACGTTTGTTGAGCCAGACAAAGGTGCGCCAGGGAGTTTCGCATGTATGATAGAACTTTTTGCTGCACCAGTATCCAACAGAAACGGTTCGACTATACCTGATGTTGCTACCGCGACATAAGGCCCACTCTGATCTACTGGTACTGATACTACTCCCTCTCTTTGTCCATGGCTGTCCTAGTATTCACTTTGCTGAACTTCCTCACTAGCGTCATAATAGTCTTCAACATGATATTGTGGAGACCTATTCTGTTGGGCAGATTGACCATTTCGCTGGTCGAAATAATTAGAGGGGCGATCACTTGTCTGTGGAGGCATAGCACCTCGTCCTCGACCTCTAGAGTTTTGCATAGAACTACCACGACCTCTCTGAGCTGCCGCAGTATTATTTTGCGTTCGAACTGGACACTCACTTTTGTAATGACCTTCCATTTTGCAATAAGCACATTGATTCCATTGGTATTGGGGCCTTTGAAAATTATAATCCGTTCTTTGATAAGACCCTTGCTGCATGTTAGTCTGATTCGTGTGAGGCGGATATGCTTGCTGTAAAAGGACTTTAGTTTTTAAATCTTTCGTCTTTTTATCTGATTTTTCCTTCTCTTCTTTATCCCTATTTTCATAGTACTGAGCAGTCGCAAGTATTTGCGCAGTCGTAGACACCAGGTTGTCCAGCAACCGGTAATTGAACATTCGGTATAGGTGGAGCCGTAGCACCCTGTGCATACGGTGGTGGTGATCGTAACAAGTAAGACAACAGGGGATCCTTTTCAGGGTCCTCTACTATCTTAGCCGTACTCGATGGCAAAGCAGGATAGCACTTGTCTATCGCTAAATTACGCTCTCTATTGGCCACCTCCATCGCCTTCTCAGACTCGTTGAGTTGCAGCTGCTTAGCAGACTGTTCTAAAGTCAACTCTTGCTCTTTCTGTTCTTTCTTCAACTTTTTAATTTCTCTCTGTTTAGATTCTTTTCGTCAATAACGGAAAGAATCAAACATTGCCGGCCGGGCTTTCTTCTTAAACAACCTTTTTTCTAGATTATCGAGAACTTCAGGTTCAAAACTACCATGTAGTGGCCAACTAAGGACACCATCTTTCTCTGTGAAGCGGATCCATACCTCGTTATAAGAGATAGGGCCCACACCAAACTTGCAATAAAGATCATAAAGAGGAGTTCCAATCGGAGGAACCAAACACGAGTCCTCCAACTGGGAATCACTGTTGCAACTAAAACAAGACAATATACAATTTTTCCGACTTACCATTTTATAATCCGGAACACAACACAAACAAAACACAAAATAGAAAAGATGCGCACTCGAACCAAGAATTTTAGGCCTACCAGAACTGACAATTGTATCGATACCTGAACTGAACAGAATGATTATCGTAACCAGAATAACCAGTGATAACCTTACAGAACTGAACTGAACTGAGAACTAAAAGGATTATCCAAACAGGAGCAACCCTTACAAAATAACCAACTAGCAACCACTGAATACTTAACTGAGGCACTGAAGACGTCACCAAGGAGAAACCCGTCACGTTTCGCCGTACTGAGGACTGCACCTTGGGTCCAAGACAGGGCGACGGTCAAGGCAACGGACCACTGCAGCCGTCTGAACGGGAACCCTCATGGAAGAGGACGTCGGGGCCACTTTTGCGATATGCCGGGATCGATGAAGTGGGGCGCCTCCCTCTGAAATCTTCACACGAAGCTCCTCGAACTCTTCAGGCTTTTGGACCGGTACCGAATGACGTCGCCCCACGTTGGGCGCCAATTGGAGTTCTGGACTTTTTGGTTCCGTCCAGAGGTGTCAGGGACAACACCCGAAGACCCCGGAGTTCAACCTGTCTCGGTGCACAAACAAACAGAAACACGGGCTTCTCGATGGTGGCGTCAAAGACCAAAGGTTTATTACTGCAGGGACACAGAAGTCACAGAAACTACACATGGGCAGTATCTAGGAGCCTGTTCGATTTGTACAAAGAGGGTTGCTCCTTATATACTAAATATTGGGCTTCAGGCAAATTCTTTACATGTTACCACAGTTCTAAACATTCGTGTCTTAAACAATAAATATTTGGCGTTGCACAGGAATCGTCAACAGTATCTGATGTCAAAACATTACGAATGAGGAGTTCCCACTATTCCATCATAATCCCATGTCAATTTCTTATACAAGACCCGGACCGCCTCATCGTAAATTTCGTTACCTCCCCCTAATAAAGGCCCAGAAGGAAAGGAGCAGAGCCAGGTGCAGAAGATAGAAAGACAGGATAAGAAATGTTTGTGGGTCGTAAATGGGCACGGTTACCAGCTTCGGCCGCCTAATCATGATCAGGCCAACGAACACAAGAACCAGTATAGCAGGACTGGCCTCAGGCTGGGGAGGCAGTTCTTACCGAGTCATGCTGCTACAGCGTTGCTGGCCTAAGGTGCACGTGTCACTCGCAAGGTGAATCGCCGGCTAAAGCCTACGTGTCCTTAAATGAAAAGAGGTCATTGCGTGTCCATTGACTATGTGAGGGCAAGGAATACAAAATGGCTTCCGTGTTCTAAGATGGATGCCATGGGTAAATCACAAATGTGTTGGTAACAGGAGTGCTCTTGCTCGTAGCATAGCGAAAACATCAGGATATACTAAATGGATCATTTGCGGTTCACTGATACCGAAATTATGTATTTACGACAATGTTTACAAACACGAGTAAAATCGTCACGGAACCTCAGGCTGTGTGGGCTGTGAGAGCTGTGTGGGCTGTGAGGGCTGTGTAAGCTGTGAGAGATGTATGGGCTGTGAGAGCTGTGAGAGCTGTGTGGGATGTGAGCTGTGTGAGCTGTGTGGGCTGTGAGGGCTGTGTGAGCTGTGAGAGCTGTGTGAGCTGTTTGGGCTGTGAGAGCTGTGTGGGCTGTGAGGGCTGTGTAAGCTATGAGAGATGTGTGGGCTGTGAGAGCTGTGTGGGCTGTGTGGGCTGTGAGAGCTATGAGAGCTGTGAGAGCTGTGTAGGCTGTGAGAGCTGTGTGGGGTGTGAGCTGCGTGGGCTGTGAGGGCTGCGTGAGCTGTGAGAGCGGTGTGGGCTGTGAGAGCGGTGTGGGCTGTGTGGGCTGTGAGAGCTGTGAGAGCTGTGTGGGCTGTGAGAGCTGTGCGGGCTGTGAGAGCTGTGTGGGGTGTGAGTGTGGGATGTGTGGGCTGTGAGAGCTGTGTGGGCTGTGAGAGCTGTGTGGGCTGTGACAGCTATGTGGGCTGTGAGAGCTGTATGGGCTGTGAGAGCTGTGAGAGCTGTGAGCTATGAGAGCTGTATGGGCTGTGAGAGCTGTGTGGGATGTGAGCTGTGTGGGCTGTGAGGGCTGTGTGAGCTGTGAGAGTTGTGTGGGCTGTGAGAGTTGTGTGGGCTGTGTGGGCTGTGAGAGCTGTGAGAACTGTGTGGGCTGTGAGGGCTGTGAGGGCAGGTTGGTCTACGAGGGCTGTGAGGGCTGTGAGGCCTGTGAGAGCTGTGAGGCCTGTGAGAGATGTGTGGGCTATGATAGCTGTGTGGGCTGTGAGAGCTGTGTGGGCTGCGGGGGCTGTGAGGGCTGTGAAGCCTGTGAGAGCTGTGTGGGCTGTGACAGCTGTGTGGGCTGTGAGAGCTGTGTGAGCTGTGAGAGTTGTGTGTGCTGTGAGAGTTGTGTGGGCAGTGAGAGTTGTGTGGGCTGTGAGAGCTGAGTGGGCTGTGAGAGCTGTGTGGGCTGTAAAAGCTGTGAGAGCTATGTGGGCTGTGAGAGCTATGCAGGCTGTGAGAGCTGTGTGGGCTTTGTGGGCTGTGAGAGCTGTGTGGGCTGTGAGGGCTGTGAGGGCTGTGAGGCTTGTGAGAGCTGTGTGGGCTGTAAGAGCTGTGTGGGCTGGGAGAGCTGTGTGGGCTGTGAGAGCTGTATGGGCTGTGAGAGCTGTGTGGGATGTGAGCTGTGTGGGCTGTGAGGGCTGTGTGAGCTGTGCTAGCTGTGTGGGCTATGAGAGCTGTGTGGGCTGTGTGGGCTGTGTGGGCTGTGAGAGCTGTGTGGGCTGTGAGAGCTGTGCAGGCTGTGAGAGCTGTGTGGGCTGTGAGAGTGTGGGCTGTGAGAGCTGTGAGAGCTGTGAGAGCTGTGAGAGCTGTGTGGACTGTGAGAGCTGTATGGGCTGTGAGAGCTGTGTGGGCTGTGAGAGCTGTGTGGGCTGTGAGGACTGTGTGGGCTGTGAGAGCTCTGTGGGATGTGAGCTGTGTGGGCTGTGAGGGCTGTGTCAGCTGTGAGAGCTGTGTGGGCTGTGAGAGCTGTGTGGGCTGTGAGAGCTGTGTGGGCTGTGAGAGTTATGTGGGCTGTGAGAGCTGTGTGGGCTGTGAGTTATGTGGGCTGTGAGAGCTGTGTGGGCTGTGAGAGCTGTATGGGCTGTGAGAGCTGTGTGGGATGTGAGCTGTGTGGGCTGTGAGGGCTGTGAGCTGTGCTAGCTGTGTGGGCTATGAGAGCTGTGTGGGCTGTGTGGGCTGTGAGAGCTGTGAGAGCTGTGTGGGCTGTGAGAGCTGTGCAGGCTGTGAGAGCTGTGTGGGCTGTGAGAGTGTGGGCTGTGTGGGCTGTGAGAGCTGTGAGAGCTGTGTGGGCTGTGAGAGCTGTGGGGGCTGTGAGGCCTATGCGAGCTGTGTGGGCTGTGAGAGCTGTGTGGGTTGTGTGGGCTGTGAGAGCTGTATGGGCTGTGAGAGCTGTGTGGGCTGTGAGGGCTGTGAGAGCTCTGTGGGATGTGAGCTGTGTGGGCTGTGAGGGCTGTGTCAGCTGTGAGAGCTGTGTGGGCTGTGAGAGCTGTGTGGGCTGTGAGAGCTGTGTGGGCTGTGAGAGCTGTGAGAGCTGTGTGGGCTGTGAGAGCTGTGTGGGCTGTGTGGGCTGTGAGAGCTGTGTGGGCTGTGAGGGCTGTGTGGGCTGAGAGAGCTGTGTGGGCTCTGAGAGTTGTGTGGGCTGTGAGAGATGTGTGAGCTGTGAGAGCTGTGTGGGCTGTGTGGGCTGTGAGAGCTGTGTGGGCTGTGAGAGCTGTGATAGCTGTGTGGGCTGTGAGAGCTGTGTGGGCTGTGAGAGCTGTGTGGTCTCTGTGGGCTGTGAGAGCTGTGTGGGCTGTGAGAAGCTGTGTGGGCTGTGAGGGCTGTGAGGCATATGAGAGCTGTGTGGGCTGTGAGAGCTGTATGGGCTGTGTGAGCTGTGAGAGCTGTGTGGGCTGTGGGGGCTATATGAGCTGTGAGAGCTGTGTAGGCTGTGAGAGCTGTGTGGGCTGTGTGGGCTGTGAGAGCTGTGCGAGCTGTGTGGGCTCTGAGAGCTGTGCGGGCTGTGAGAGCTGTGCGGGCTGTGAGAGCTGTGTGGGCTGTGAGAGTGTGGGCTGTGTGGGCTGTGAGAGCTGTGAGAGTTGTGTGGGCTGTGTGGGCTGTGTTGGCTGTGAGAGCTGTGTGGGCTGTGAGAGCTGTGTGGGCTGTGTGGGCTGTGAGAGCTGTGCGAGCTGTGTGGGCTCTGAGAGCTGTGCGGGCTGTGAGAGCTGTGCGGGCTGTGAGAGCTGTGTGGGCTGTGAGAGTGTGGGCTGTGTGGGCTGTGAGAGCTGTGAGAGCTGTGTGGGCTGTGTGGGCTGTGTTGGCTGTGAGAGCTGTGTGGGCTGTGAGAGCTATGTGGGCTGTGTGGGCTGTGAGAGCTGCGAGAGCTGTGTGGGCTGTGAGAACTGTGCAGGCTGCGAGAGTTGTGTGGGCTGGTGGAGTGTGGGCTGTGTGGGCTGTGAGAGCTGTGAGAGCTGTGTGGGCTGTGAGAGCTGTGAGAGCTATGTGGGCTGTGAGAGCTGTGCGAGCTGTGTGGACTGTGAGAGCTGTGCCGGCTATGAGAGCTGTGTGGGCTGTGAGAGTGTGGGCTGTGTGGGCTGTGAGAGCTGTGAGAGCTGTGTGGGCTGTGAGAGCTGTGGGGGCTGTGAGGCCTATGCGAGCTGTGTGGGCTGTGAGAGCTGTGTGGGTTGTGTGGGCTGTGAGAGCTGTATGGGCTGTGAGAGCTGTGAGAGCTGTGAGGGCTGTGTGAGCTGTGAGAGCTGTGTAGGCTGTGAGAGCTGTGTGGGTTGTGAGAGCTGTGCGAGCTGTATGGGCTGTGAGAGCTGTGTGGGCTGTGAGAGCTGTGTGCGCTGTTTGGGCTGTGAGAGCTGTGTGGGCTGAGAGAGCTGTGTGGGCTGTGAGGGCTGTAAGGCCTGTGAGAGCTGTGTGGGCTGTGAGGGCTGTGTGGGCTGTGAGAGCTGTGTGGACTGTGAGAGCTGTATGGGCTGTGAGAGCAGTGAGAGTTGTGTGGGATGTGAGCTGTGTGGGATGTGAGCTGTGTGGGCTGTGAGAGCTGTGTGGGCTGTGAGAGCTGTGTGGGCTGTGTGGGCTGTGAGAGCTGTGTGGGCTGTGAGGGCTGTGTGGGCTGTGAGAGCTGTGTGGGCTGTGAGAGTTGTGTGGGCTGTGAGAGATGTGTGAGCTGTGAGAGCTGTGTGGGCTGTGTGGGCTGTGAGAGCTGTGTGGGCTGTGAGAGCTGTGATAGCTGTGTGGGCTGTGAGAGCTGTGTGGGCTGTGAGAGCTGTGTGGTCTCTGTGGGCTGTGAAAGCTGTGTGGGCTGTGAGAAGCTGTGTGGGCTGTGAGGGCTGTGAGGCATATGAGAGCTGTGTGGGCTGTGAGAGCTGTATGGGCTGTGTGAGCTGTGAGAGCTGTGTGGGCTGTGGGGGCTATATGAGCTGTGAGAGCTGTGTAGGCTGTGAGGGCTGTGTGGGCTGTGTGGGCTGTGAGAGCTGTGCGAGCTGTGTGGGCTCTGAGAGCTGTGCGGGCTGTGAGAGCTGTGCGGGCTGTGAGAGCTGTGTGGGCTGTGAGAGTGTGGGCTGTGTGGGCTGTGAGAGCTGTGAGAGTTGTGTGGGCTGTGTGGGCTGTGTTGGCTGTGAGAGCTGTGTGGGCTGTGAGAGCTGTGTGGGCTGTGTGGGCTGTGAGAGCTGTGCGAGCTGTGTGGGCTCTGAGAGCTGTGCGGGCTGTGAGAGCTGTGCGGGCTGTGAGAGCTGTGTGGGCTGTGAGAGTGTGGGCTGTGTGGGCTGTGAGAGCTGTGAGAGCTGTGTGGGCTGTGTGGGCTGTGTTGGCTGTGAGAGCTGTGTGGGCTGTGAGAGCTATGTGGGCTGTGTGGGCTGTGAGAGCTGCGAGAGCTGTGTGGGCTGTGAGAACTGTGCAGGCTGCGAGAGCTGTGTGGGCTGGTGGAGTGTGGGCTGTGTGGGCTGTGAGAGCTGTGAGAGCTGTGTGGGCTGTGAGAGCTGTGAGAGCTGTGTGGGCTATGAGAGCTGTGCGAGCTGTGTGGACTGTGAGAGCTGTGCCGGCTATGAGAGCTGTGTGGGCTGTGAGAGTGTGGGCTGTGTGGGCTGTGAGAGCTGTGAGAGCTGTGTGGGCTGTGAGAGCTGTGGGGGCTGTGAGGCCTATGCGAGCTGTGTGGGCTGTGAGAGCTGTGTGGGTTGTGTGGGCTGTAAGAGCTGTATGGGCTGTGAGAGCTGTGAGAGCTGTGAGGGCTGTGTGAGCTGTGAGAGCTGTGTAGGCTGTGAGAGCTGTGTGGGTTGTGAGAGCTGTGCGAGCTGTATGGGCTGTGAGAGCTGTGTGGGCTGTGAGAGCTGTGTGCGCTGTTTGGGCTGTGAGAGCTGTGTGGGCTGAGAGAGCTGTGTGGGCTGTGAGGGCTGTAAGGCCTGTGAGAGCTGTGTGGGCTGTGAGGGCTGTGTGGGCTGTGAGAGCTGTGTGGACTGTGAGAGCTGTATGGGCTGTGAGAGCAGTGAGAGTTGTGTGGGATGTAAGCTGTGTGGGATGTGAGCTGTGTGGGCTGTGAGAGCTGTGTGGGCTGTGAGAGCTGTGTGGGCTGTGAGCTGTGAGAGCTGTGAGAGCTGTGTGGGCTATGAGAGCTGTGCGGGCTGTGAGAGCTGTGTGGGCTGTGAGAGTGTGGGCTGTGTGGGCTGAGAGAGCTGTGAAAGCTGTGTGGGCCGTGAGAGCTGTGTGGGCTGTGTGGGCTGTGAGAGCTGTGTGGGCTGAGAGAGCTGTGTGGGATGTGAGCTGTGTGGGCCATGAGGGCTGTGTGAGCTGTGAGAGCTGTGTGGGCTGTGAGGGCTGTGTGGGCTGTGAGAGCTGTGTGGGCTGTGAGGGCTGTGTAAGCTGTGAGAGATGTATGGGCTGTGAGAGCTGTGAGAGCTGTGTGGGATGTGAGCTGTGAGCTGTGTGGGCTGTGAGGGCTGTGTGAGCTGTGAGAGCTCTGTGAGCTGTTTGGGCTGTGAGAGCTGTGTGGGCTGTGAGGGCTGTGTAAGCTATGAGAGATGTGTGGGCTGTGAGAGCTGTGTTTGCTGTGTGGGCTGTGAGAGCTGTGAGAGCTGTGAGAGCTGTGTAGGCTGTGCGAGCTGTGTGGGGTGTGAGCTGCGTGGGCTGTGAGGGCTGTGTAAGCTATGAGAGATGTGTGGGCTGTGAGAGCTGTGTTTGCTGTGTGGGCTGTGAGAGCTGTGAGAGCTGTGAGAGCTGTGTAGGCTGTGCGAGCTGTGTGGGGTGTGAGCTGCGTGGGCTGTGAGGGCTGCGTGAGCTGTGAGAGCGGTGTGGGCTGTGAGAGCGGTGTGGGCTGTGTGGGCTGTGAGAGCTGTGAGAGCTGTGTGGGCTGTGAGAGCTGTGCGGGCTGTGAGAGCTGTGTGGGCTGTGAGAGTGTGGGATGTGTGGGCTGTGAGAGCTGTGTGGGCTGTGAGAGCTGTGTGGACTGTGACAGCTATGTGGGCTGTGAGAGCTGTATGGGCTGTGAGAGCTGTGAGAGCTGTGAGCTATGAGAGCTGTATGGGCTGTGAGAACTGTGAGAGCTGTGTGGGATGTGAGCTGTGTGGGCTGTGAGGGCTGTGTGGGCTGTGAGGGCTGTGTGAGCTGTGAGAGTTGTGTGGGCTGTGAGTTGTGTGGGCTGTGTGGGCTGTGAGAGCTGTGAGAACTGTGTGGGCTGTGAGGGCTGTGAGGGCAGGTTGGTCTATGAGGGCTGTGAGGGCTGTGAGGCCTGTGAGAGCTGTGAGGCCTGTGAGAGATGTGTGGGCTATGATAGCTGTGTGGGCTGTGAGAGCTGTGTGGGCTGCGGGGGCTGTGAGGGCTGTTAAGCCTGTGAGAGCTGTGTGGGCTGTGACAGCTGTGTGGGCTGTGAGAGCTGTGTGAGCTGTGAGAGCTGTGTGGGCTGTGAGAGCTGTGAGAGCTATGTGGGCTGTGAGAGCTATGTGGGCTGTGAGAGCTGTGTGGGCTTTGTGGGCTGTGAGAGCTGTCTGGGCTGTGTGGGCTGTGTGGGCTGTGAGGGCTGTGAGGGCTGTGAGGCTTGTGAGAGCTGTGTGGGCTGTGAGAGCTGTGTGGGCTGGGAGAGCTGTGTGGGCTGGGAGAGCTGCATGGGCTGTGGGAGCTGTGTGGGATGTGAGCTGTGTGGGCTGTGAGGGCTGTGTGAGCTGTGCTAGCTGTGTGGGCTATGAGAGCTGTGTGGGCTGTGTGGGCTGTGAGAGCTGTGAGAGCTGTTTGGGCTGTGAGAGCTGTGCAGGCTGTGAGCTGTGTGGGCTGTGAGAGTGTGGGCTGTGAGAGCTGTGAGAGCTGTGAGAGCTGTGTGGGCTGTGAGAGCTATGTGGGCTGTGAGGACTGTGTGGGCTATGAGAGCTGTGAGAGCTCTGTGGGATGTGAGCTGTGAGGGCTGTGTCAGCTGTGAGAGCTGTGTGGGCTGTGAGAGCTGTGTGGGCTGTGAGAGCTGTGTGGGCTGTCAGAGCTGTGTGAGCTGTGTGGGCTGTGTGGGCTGTGAGAGCTGTGTGGGCTGTGAGAGCTGTGTGGGCTGTGAGGCCTGTGAGGGCTGTGTGGGCTGTGAGGGCTGTGAGGCCTGTGAGAGCTGTGTGGGCTGTGAGAGTTGTGTGGGCTGTGAGAGTTTTGTGGGCTGTGAGAGCTGTGTGGGCTGTGAGAGCTGTATGGGCTGTGAGAGCTGTGTGGGATGTGAGCTGTGTGGGCTGTGATGGCTGTGAGCTGTGCTAGCTGTGTGGGCTATGAGAGCTGTGTGGGCTGTGTGGGATGTGAGAGCTGTGAGAGCTGTGTGGGCTGTGAGAGCTGTGCAGGCTGTGAGAGCTGTGTGGGCTGTGAGAGTGTGGGCTGTGTGGGCTGTGAGAGCTGTGAGAGCTGTGTGGGCTGTGAGAGCTGTGTGGGCTGTGTGGGCTGTGAGGACTGTGTGGGCTGTGAGAGCTGTGTGGGCTGTGAGGGCTGTGAGAGCTCTGTGGGATGTGAGCTGTGTGGGCTGTGAGGGCTGTCAGCTGTGAGAGCTGTGTGGGCTGTGAGAGCTGTGTGGGCTGTGAGAGCTGTGTGGGCTGTGAGAGCTGTGAGAGCTGTGTCGGCTGTGAGAGCTGTGTGGGCTGTGTGGGCTGTGAGAGCTGTGTGGGCTGTCTGGGCTGTGAGGGCTGTGAGGCCTGTGAGAGCTGTGTCGGCTGTGAGAGCTGTGTGGGCTGTGAGAGATGTGTGAGCTGTGAGAGCTGTGTGAGCTGTGAGAGCTGTGTGGGCTGTGTGGGCTGTGAGAGCTGTGTGGGCTGTGAGAGCTGTGTGGGCTGTGAGAGCTGTGTGGGCTGTGAGAGCTGTGTGGGCTCTGTGGGCTGTGAGAGCTGTGTGGGCTGTGAGAAGCTGTGTGGGCTGTGAGGGCTGTGAGGCCTATGAGAGCTGTGTGGGCTGTGAGAGCTGTGTGGGCTCTGTGGGCTGTGAGAGCTGTGTGGGCTGTGAGAGCCGTGTGAGCTGTGAGGGCTGTGAGGCCTATGAGAGCTGTGTGGGCTGTGAGAGCTGTGTGGGTTGTGTGGGCTGTGAGAGCTGTATGGGCTGTGAGAGCTGTGAGAGCTGTGTGGGCTGTGTGAGCTGTGAGAGCTGTGTGGGCTGTGAGAAGCTGTGTGGGCTGTGAGAGCTGTGAGAGCTGTGTGGGCTGCGAGGGCTATGTGAGCTGTGAGAGCTGTGTAGGCTGTGAGAGCTGTGTGGGCTGTGAGAGCTGTGCGAGCTGTGTGGGCTCTGAGAGCTGTGCGGGCTGTGAGAGCTGTGTGGGCTGTGAGAGTGTGGGCTGTGTGGGCTGTGAGAGCTGTGAGAGCTGTGTGGGCTGTGTGGGCTGTGTGGGCTGTGAGAGCTGTGTGGGCTGTGAGAGCTGTGTAGGCTGTGAGAGTGTGGGCTGTGTGGGCTGTGTGGGCTGTGAGAGCTGTGTGGGCTGTGAGAGCTGTGTGGGATGTGAGCTATGTGAGCTGTGTGGGCTGTGAGGGCTGTCTGAGCTGTGAGAGCTGTGTGGGCTGTGAGAGCTGTGTGGGCTGTGAGAGCTGTGAGAGCTGTGTGGGCTGTGAGAGCTGTGTGGGCTGTGTGGGCTGTGAGAGCTGTGAGGGCTGTGAGAGCTGTGTGGGCTGTGAGGCCTGTGAGGGCTGTGTGGGCTGTGAGGGCTGTGTGGGCTGTGAGAGTTGTGTGGGCTGTCAGAGTTGTGTGGGCTGTCAGAGTTGTGTGGGCTGTCAGAGTTGTGTGGGCTATGAGAGCTGTGTGAGCTGTGAGAGCTGTGTGGGCTGTGAGAGCTGTGTGGGCTGTGAGGGCTGTGAGCTGTGAGAGCTGTGTGGGCTGTGAGAGCTGTGTGGGCTGTGAGAGCTGTGTGGGCTGTGAGAGCTGTGTGGGCTCTGTGGGCTGTGAGAGCTGTGTGGGCTGTGAGAGCTGTGTGAGCTGTGAGGGCTGTGAGGCCTATGAGAGCTGTGTGGGCTGTGAGAGCTGTGTGGGTTGTGTGGGCTGTGAGAGCTTTATGGGCTGTGAGAGCTGTGTGGGCTGTGAGGGCTGTGTGAGCTGTGAGAGCTGTGTAGGCTGTGAGAGCTGTGTGGGCTGTGTGGGCTGTGAGAGCTGTGCAAGCTGTGTGGGCTGTGAGAGCTGTGCGGGCTATGAGAGCTGTGTGGGCTGTGAGAGTGTGGGCTGTGTGGGCTGTGAGAGCTGTGAAAGCTGTGTGGGCTGTGAGAGCTGTGTGGGCTGTGAGACCTATGAGAGCTCTGTGGGCTGTGAGAGCTGTGTGGGTTGTGTGGGCTGTGAGAGCTGTGTGGCTGTGAGAGTTGTGACAGCTGTGTGGCTGTGAGGGCTGTGTGAGCTGTGTAGGCTGTGAGAGCTGTGTGGGCTGTGTGGGTTGTGAGAGCTGTGCGAGCTGTGTGGGCTGTGAGAGGTGTGTTGGCTGTGAGAGCTGTGTGGTCTGTGAGAGTGTGGGCTGTGTGAGCTGTGATAGCTGTGAGTGCTGTATGGGCTGTGGGAGCTGTGTGGGCTGTGAGAGCTGTGTGAGCTGTGTGGGCTGAGAGAGCTGTGTGGGCTGAGAGAGCTGTGTGGGCTGTGAGGGCTGTGAGGCCTGTGAGAGCTGTGTGGGCTGTGAGGGCTGTGTGGGCTGTGAGAGCTGTGTGGACTGTGAGAGCTGTATGGGCTCTGAGAGCTGTGAGAGCTGTGTGGGATGTGAGCTGTGTGGGCTGTGAGGGCTCTGAGAGCTGTGAGAGCTGTGTGGGCTATGAGAGCTGTGTGGGCTGTGAGCTGTGAGAGCTGTGAGAGCTGTGCGGGCTGTGAGAGCTGTGTGGGCTGTGAGAGTGTGGGCTGTGTGGGCTGTGAGAGCTGTGAGAGCTGTGTGGGCCGTGAGAGCTGTGTGGGATGTGTGGGCTGTGAGAGCTGTGTGGGCTGTGAGAGCTGTGTGGGATGTGAGCTGTGTGGGCCGTGAGGGCTGTGTGAGCTGTGAGAGCTGTGTGGGCTGTGAGAGCTGTGTGGGCTGTGAGAGCTGTGTGGGCTGTGAGAGCTGTGTGGGCTCTGTGGGCTGTGAGAGCTGTGTGGGCTGTGAGAGCTGTGTGAGCTGTGAGGGCTGTGAGGCCTATGAGAGCTGTGTGGGCTGTGAGAGCTGTGTGGGTTGTGTGGGCTGTGAGAGCTTTATGGGCTGTGAGAGCTGTGTGGGCTGTGAGGGCTGTGTGAGCTGTGAGAGCTGTGTAGGCTGTGAGAGCTGTGTGGGCTGTGTGGGCTGTGAGAGCTGTGCAAGCTGTGTGGGCTGTGAGAGCTGTGCGGGCTATGAGAGCTGTGTGGGCTGTGAGAGTGTGGGCTGTGTGGGCTGTGAGAGCTGTGAAAGCTGTGTGGGCTGTGAGAGCTGTGTGGGCTGTGAGACCTATGAGAGCTCTGTGGGCTGTGAGAGCTGTGTGGGTTGTGTGGGCTGTGAGAGCTGTGTGGCTGTGAGAGTTGTGACAGCTGTGTGGCTGTGAGGGCTGTGTGAGCTGTGTAGGCTGTGAGAGCTGTGTGGGCTGTGTGGGTTGTGAGAGCTGTGCGAGCTGTGTGGGCTGTGAGAGGTGTGTTGGCTGTGAGAGCTGTGTGGTCTGTGAGAGTGTGGGCTGTGTGAGCTGTGATAGCTGTGAGTGCTGTATGGGCTGTGGGAGCTGTGTGGGCTGTGAGAGCTGTGTGAGCTGTGTGGGCTGAGAGAGCTGTGTGGGCTGAGAGAGCTGTGTGGGCTGTGAGGCCTGTGAGAGCTGTGTGGGCTGTGAGGGCTGTGTGGGCTGTGAGAGCTGTGTGGACTGTGAGAGCTGTATGGGCTCTGAGAGCTGTGAGAGCTGTGTGGGATGTGAGCTGTGTGGGCTGTGAGGGCTCTGAGAGCTGTGAGAGCTGTGTGGGCTATGAGAGCTGTGTGGGCTGTGAGCTGTGAGAGCTGTGAGAGCTGTGCGGGCTGTGAGAGCTGTGTGGGCTGTGAGAGTGTGGGCTGTGTGGGCTGTGAGAGCTGTGAGAGCTGTGTGGGCCGTGAGAGCTGTGTGGGCTGTGTGGGCTGTGAGAGCTGTGTGGGCTGTGAGAGCTGTGTGGGATGTGAGCTGTGTGGGCCGTGAGGGCTGTGTGAGCTGTGAGAGCTGTGTGGGCTGTGAGAGCTGTGTGGGCTGTGAGAGCTGTGAGAGCTGTGAGAGCTGTGAGAGCTGTGTGGGCTGTGAGAGCTGTGTTGGCTGTGAGAGCTGTGTGGGCTGTGAGAGCTGTGTGGGCTGTGACAGCTGTGTGGGCTGCGAGAGCTGTATGGGCTGTGAGAGCTGTGAGAGCTGCATGGGCTGTGAGAGCTGTATGGGATGTGAGCTGTGTTGGCTGTGAGGGCTGTGTGAGCTGTGAGAGCTGTGTGGGTTGTGAGGGCTGTGTGGGCTGTGAGAGCTGTGTGGGCTGTGAGAGCTGTGTGGGCTGTGAGAGCTGTGTGGGCTGTGAGGGCTGTGTGAGCTGTGAGCTGTGTGGGCTGTGAGAGCTGTGTGGGCTGTGAGGGCTGTGCGGGCTGTGTGGGCTGTGAGAGCTGTGAGAACTGTGAGAGCTGTGTGGGCTGTGAGAGCTGTGTGGGGTGTGAGCTGTGTGGGCTGTGAGGGCTGTGTGAGCTGTGAGAGCTGTGAGAGCTGTGTGGCCTGTGAGAGCTGTGTGGGCTGTGAGTGTGTGGGCTGTGTGGGCTGTGAGAGCTGAGAGCTGTGTGGGCTGGGAGAGCTATGTGGGCTGTGAGAGCTGTGTGGGCTGTGACAGCTATGTGGGCTGTGAGAGCTGTATGGGCTGTGTGAGCTGTGAGAGCTGTGTGGGCTATGGGAGCTGTGTCGGCTGTGAGAGCTGTGTGGGCTCTGTGGGCTGTGAGAGCTGTGCGAGCTGTGTGGGCTGTGAGAGCTGTGCGGGCTGTGAGAGCTGTGTGGGCTGTGAGAGTGTGGGCTGTGTGGGCTGTGAGAGCTGTGAGAGCTGTGAGAGCTGTGTGGGCTGTGAGAGCTGTGTGGGCTGTGAGAGCTATGTGAGCTGTGTGGGTTGTGAGAGCTGTGTGGGCTGAGAGAGCTGTGTGGGCTGAGAGAGCTGTGTGGGCTGTGAGGGCTGTGAGGCCTGTGAGAGCTGTGTGGGCTGTGAGGGCTGTGTGGGCTGTGAGAGCTGTGTGGACTGTGAGAGCTGTATGGGCTGTGAGAGCTGAGAGAGCTGTGTGGGATGTGAGCTGTGTGGGCTGTGATGGGTCTGTGAGCTGTGAGAGCTGTGTGGGTTGTGAGAGCTGTGTGGGCTGTGTGGGCTGTGAGAGCTGTGAGAGCTGTGTGGGCTGTGAGAGCTGTGCGGGCTGTGAGAGTGTGGGCTGTGTGGGCTGTGAGAGCTGTGAGAGCTGTGTGGGCTGTGTGGGCTGTGTGGGCTGTGTGGGCTGTGAGAGCTGTGTGGGCTGTGAGAGCTGTGTGGGATGTGAGCTGTGTGGGCTGTGAGGGCTGTGTGAGCTGTGTGGGCTGTGAGAGCTGTGAGAGATGTATGGGCTGTGAGAGCTGTGTGGGCTGTGCGAGCTGTGTGGGCTGTGAGAGCTGTGTGGGCTATGACAGCTGTGTGGGCTGTGAGAGCTGTATGGGCTGTGAGAGCTGTGAGAGATGTATGGGCTGTGAGAGCTCTGTGGGATGTGAGCTGTGTGGGCTGTGAGGGCTGTGTGAGCTGTGAGGGCTGTGTGGGCTGTGAGGGCTGTGTGGGCTGTGAGAGCTGTGTGGGCTGTGAGAGCTGTGTGGGCTGTGTGGGCTGTGAGAGCTGTGAGAGCTGTGTGGGATGTGAGAGCTGTGTGGGGTGTTAGCTGTGTGGGCTGTGAGGGCTGTGTGAGCTGTGAGAGCTGTGAGAGCTGTGCGGCCTGTGAGAGCTGTGTGGGCTGTGAGAGTGTGGGCTGTGTGGGCTGTGAGAGCAGTGTGGGCTGTGAGAGCTGCTTGGGCTGCTTGGGCTGTGAGAGCTGTGAGGCCTGTGAGAGCTGTGTGGGCTATGATAGCTGGGTGGGCTGTGAGAGCTGTGTGGGCTGCGGGGGTTGTGAGGGCTGTGTGGGCTGTGAGGGCTGTGAGGCCTGTGAGAGCTTTGTGGGCTGTGAGAGCTTTGTGGGCTGTGAGAGCTGTGTGAGCTGTGACAGCTGTGTGGGCTGTGAGAGCTGTGTGGGCTGTGAGAACTGTGAGAGCAGTGTGGGCTGTGAGAGCAGTGTGGGCTGTGTGGGCTGTGAGAGCTGTGAGAGATGTATGGGCTGTGAGAGCTGTGAGAGATGTATGGGCTGTGAGAGCTCTGTGGGATGAGAGCTGTGTGGGCTGTGAGGGCTGTGTGAGCTGTGAGAGCTGTGTGGGCTGTGAGGGCTGTGTGGGCTGTGAGAGCTGTGTGGGCTGTGAGAGCTGTGTGGGCTGTGAGAGTGTGGGCTGTGTGGGCTGTGAGAGCTATGAGAGCTGTGAGAGCTGTGTGGGCTGTGAGAGCTGTGTGGGCTGTGAGAGCTATGTGAGCTGTGTGGGTTGTGAAAGCTGTGTGGGCTGAGAGAGCTGTGTGGGCTGTGAGGGCTGTGAGGCCTGTGAGAGCTGTGTGGGCTGTGAGGGCTGTGTGGGCTGTGAGAGCTGTGTGGACTGTGAGAGCTGTATGGGCTGTGAGAGCTGTGAGAGCTGTGTGGGATGTGAGCTGTGTGGGCTGTGATGGATCTGTGAGCTGTGAGAGCTGTGTGGGTTGTGAGAGCTGTGTGGGCTTTGTGGGCTGTGAGAGCTGTGAGAGCTGTGTGGGCTGTGAGAGCTGTGCGGGCTGTGAGAGTGTGGGCTGTGTGGGCTGTGAGAGCTGTGAGAGCTGTGTGGGCTGTGAGAGCTGTGTGGGCTGTGTGGGCTGTGAGAGCTGTGTGGGCTGTGAGAGCTGTGTGGGCTGTGAGAGCTGTGTGGGATGTGAGCTGTGTGGGCTGTGAGGGCTGTGTGAGCTGTGTGGGCTGTGAGAGCTGTGAGAGATGTATGGGCTGTGCGAGCTGTGAGAGCTGTGTGGGCTATGGGAGCTGTGTCGGCTGTGAGAGCTGTGTGGGCTGTGAGAGCTGTGTGGGCTTTGAGAGCTATGTGAGCTGTGTGGGTTGTGAGAGCTGTGTGGGCTGAGAGAGCTGTGTGGGCTGTGAGGGCTGTGAGGCCTGTGAGAGCTGTGTGGGCTGTGAGGGCTGTGTGGGCTGTGAGAGCTGTGTGGATTGTGAGAGCTGTATGGGCTGTGAGAGCTGTGAGAGCTGTGTGGGATGTGAGCTGTGTGGGCTGTGATGGATCTGTGAGCTGTGAGAGCTGTGTGGGTTGTGAGAGCTGTGTGGGCTGTGTGGGCTGTGAGAGCTGTGAGAGCTGTGTGGGCTGTGAGAGCTGTGCGGGCTGTGAGAGTGTGGGCTGTGTGGGCTGTGAGAGCTGTGAGAGCTGTGTGGGCTGTGAGAGCTGTGTGGGCTGTGTGGGCTGTGAGAGCTGTGTGGGCTGTGAGAGCTGTGTGGGATGTGAGCTGTGTGGGCTGTGAGGGCTGTGTGAGCTGTGTGGGCTGTGAGAGCTGTGAGAGATGTATGGGCTGTGAGAGCTGTGTGGGCTGTGCGAGCTGTGTGGGCTGTGAGCTGTGTGGGCTATGACAGCTGTGTGGGCTGTGAGAGCTTTATGGGCTGTGAGAGCTGTGAGAGATGTATGGGCTGTGAGAGCTCTGTGGGATGTGAGCTATGTGGGCTGTGAGGGCTGTGTGAGCTGTGAGAGCTGTGTGGGCTGTGAGGGCTGTGTGGGCTGTGAGAGCTGTGTGGGCTGTGAGAGCTGTGTGGGCTGTGTGGGCTGTGAGAGCTGTGAGAGCTGTGTGGGATGTGAGAGCTGTGTGGGGTGTTAGCTGTGTGGGCTGTGAGGGCTGTGTGAGCTGTGAGAGCTGTGAGAGCTGTGCGGCCTGTGAGAGCTGTGTGGGCTGTGAGAGTGTGGGCTGTGTGGGCTGTGAGAGCTGTGTGGGCTGTGAGAGCTGCTTGGGCTGCTTGGGCTGTGAGAGCTGTGAGGCCTGTGAGAGCTGTGTGGGCTATGATAGCTGGGTGGGCTGTGAGAGCTGTGTGGGCTGCGGGGGTTGTGAGGGCTGTGTGGGCTGTGAGGGCTGTGAGGCCTGTGAGAGCTTTGTGGGCTGTGAGAGCTTTGTGGGCTGTGAGAGCTGTGTGAGCTGTGACAGCTGTGTGGGCTGTGAGAGCTGTGTGGGCTGTGAGAACTTTGTGGGCTGTGAGAGCTGTGTGAGCTGTGACAGCAGTGTGGGCTGTGAGAGCAGTGTGGGCTGTGTGGGCTGTGAGAGCTGTGAGAGATGTGTGGGCTGTGAGAGCTGTGTAAGCTGTGAGAGATGTGTGGGCTGTGAGAGCTGTGTGGGCTGTGTGGGCTGTGTGGGCTGTGAGAGCTGTGAGAGCTGTGTGGGCTGTGAGAGCTGTGTGGGGTGTGAGATGCGTGGGCTGTGAGGGCTGTGTAAGCTGTGAGAGCAGTGTGGGCTGTGAGAGCTGTGTGGGCTGTGTGGGCTGTGAGAGCTGTGTGGGCTGTGAGGGCTGTGAGAGCTGTGTGGGCTGTGAGAGCTGTGTGGGCTGCGAGAGCTGTGTGGGATGTGAGCTGTGTGGGCTGCGAGGGCTGAGTGAGCTGCGAGAGCTGTGTGGGCTGTGAGAGCTGTGTGGGCTGTGAGAGCTGTGTGGGCTGTGGGAGCTGTGAGAGCTGTGAGGGCTGTGAGAGCTGTGTGGGCTGTGAGAGTTGTGTGGGCTGTGAGAGTTGTGTGAGTGAGCTGTGAGCTGTGTGAGCTGTGAGAGCTGTGAGAGCTGTGTGAGCTGTGAGAGCTGTGTGGGCTGTGTGGGCTGTGAGAGCTGTGCGGCCTGTGAGAGCTGTGTGGGCTGTGAGAGTGTGGGCTGTGTGGGCTGTGAGAGCCTGTGAGAGCTGTGTGGGCTATGATAGCTGGGTGGGCTGTGAGAGCTGTGTGGGCTGCGGGGGTTGTGAGGGCTGTGTGGGCTGTGAGGGCTGTGAGGCCTGTGAGAGCTTTTTGGGCTGTGAGAGCTTTGTGGGCTGTGAGAGCTGTGTGAGCTGTGAGAATTGTGTGGGCTGTGAGAGCTGTGTGGGCTGTGAGCTGTGAGAGCAGTGTGGGCTGTGAGAGCAGTGTGGGCTGTGTGGGCTGTGAGAGCTGTGAGAGATGTGTGGGCTGTGAGAGCTGTGTAAGCTGTGAGAGATGTGTGGGCTGTGAGAGCTGTGTGGGCTGCGAGGGCTGTGTGAGCTGCGAGAGCTGTGTGGGCTGTGGGAGCCGTGTGGGCTGTGAGAGCTGTGAGAGCTGTGAGGGCTGTGTGGGCTATGAGAGCTGTGTGGGCTGTGAGAGTGTGGGCTGTGTGGGCTGTGAGAGCTGTGAGAGCTGTGTGGGCTGTGAGAGCTGTGTGGGCTGTGAGGCCTATGAGAGCTGTGTGGGCTGTGAGAGCTGTGTGGGTTGTGTGGGCTGTAAGAGCTGTATGGGCTGTGAGAGCTGTGAGAGCTGTGAGGGCTGTGTGAGCTGTGAGAGCTGTGTAGGCTGTGAGAGCTGTGTGCGCTGTTTGGGCTGTGAGAGCTGTGTGGGCTGAGAGAGCTGTGTGGGCTGTGAGGGCTGTAAGGCCTGTGAGAGCTGTGTGGGCTGTGAGGGCTGTGTGGACTGTGAGAGCTGTATGGGCTGTATCGTGTACTTCCTAGCAGACCTCCATAAAGACCTTACCGCCTCTGTCCGTTATGACAGAAAAGGGAACTGCACAGGGAAAATCCATATTACCAACGGTGTTAGGCAGGGCTGCATTCTTGCCCCCCTGCTGTTCACTTTATATATTAACAATCTGGGCAGAACATTGGGCACAGCATGTATAGATATACCGAGGGCAGGGAAATACATATTGCCCGCATTATTGTATGCAGACGACGCTGCTCTCATAGCTAGAACCGCAGTCGGCCTGCAAAGTCTGTTGAACTCTTTTTATAATTTTATGATAAAACTGGACTTAAGCATCAATTTTGGTAAATCCCATGTAATGGTAGTAGGGCATAAAACAAAGACTAAAAAACATGCCATGACCTTACACTGTAATGGTCACAAATTATCTAGAGTTCCCAGATTCCCTTATCTGGGTGTAGTGTTTGATGATCGTTCTACATGGCTTCCCCAAATGCTGGAGAAAAAAAAGGTCTTAACACGATCTATATCTGCAGTTCTCGGCTTTTCACGTAAAATTGGGGTGAAGCCTATAGAGGCCGTTTTAAAAGTGTACGCTGCTAAATGCATAGCTATCGTTATGTATGGCGCAGACCTGTGGGGTTTTAGGCCTGTTAAACTTCTTCAAGTGATTGAAGATAACTTTTTAAAATCCATTCTTTCCTTACCAAAATCCACGGCAAGCTTTATTGCTCATCAGGAATGCGGGGTGGATTTTCTGGAGGACCGGGTCGCTATGGCTCCCCTCCTGAAATGGATATCTGTGTGGCTCAACCCAGAGCTTGAAGTTAATCACGAAATCCTGAAGGACTGCCTTAATTTAGATCACTGGAACAAGATCCCCTGGCTGAACTATGTTGAGCAGTTGTGTATTAAGCTAGGAAGGCCTGAATTGTTCCATAACCCCTCTGCCCTCGTGAATTGATTGTTTCCTCAGACCATGATCCGGAACTGTACTTGAAGGTCGTAAACAACCCAAACCATAGGTACCTTCTTACCAAGTTCCGTCTGAATAAAGTTCACTTGTTAATCTCTGGCCGCCCTGGCTGGACCAGGGACTCGGAACTGAATATATGTACTTGTGATGGACACTCAATTATGGACACTGCCCACTACTTGTTCTTTTGTATCCACTTCAAATCTATCAGGGAAAAATGTATTATTCCCCTGCTAAAAGGGAGGGGGTTTAGGCAGGTTAAACCAGCTTTATTATACCTTCAGATGTTAAATGATATCTGGGAAATCTATAACGTGGCCACATTTTTATCTGTTGCAGTCAGATTGGGTAAAAAGATTAATTGGGTGTAGAATACCTACCTACAACAATCATGCTTACTGTAAAATTGAATCTAGTTTTTAAAAAATTGTAATGTTTTTATTTGATTGATAATTGTAACTTTTTTAATGATATATTGTGATTTTTGGACCATTGTTTATGTGTGTCTTGTACTTTTATGGTTTTGAAAAATTCGAACCGAATAAAGTATTTCTTGACTTGTATGGGCTGTGAGAGCTGTGAGAGCTGTGTGGGATGTGAGCTGTGTGGGTTGTGAGGGCTCTGTGAGCTTTGAGAGCTGTGTGGGCTGTGAGAGCTGTGTGGGCTGTGAGAGCTGTGTGGGCTGTGAGCTGTGAGAGCTGTGAGAGCTGTGTGGGCTATGAGAGCTGTGCGGGCTGTGAGAGCTGTGTGGGCTGTGAGAGTGTGGGCTGTGTGGGCTGTGAGAGCTGAATGGGCTATAAGAGCTGTAAGAGCTGTGTGGGATGTGAGCTGTGTGGGCTGTGAGGGCTGTGCGAGCTGTGTTAGCTGTGTGGGCTGTGAGAGCTGTGTGGGCTGTGAGAGCTGTGAGAGCTGTGTGAGCTGTTTGGGCTGTGAGAGCTGTGTGGGCTGTGAGGGCTGTGTAAGCTATGAGAGATGTGTGGGCTGTGAGAGCTGTGTGGGCTGTGTGGGCTGTGAGAGCTATGAGAGCTGTGAGAGCTGTGTAGGCTGTGAGAGCTGTGTGGGGTGTGAGCTGCGTGGGCTGTGAGGGCTGCGTGAGCTGTGAGAGCGGTGTGGGCTGTGAGAGCGGTGTGGGCTGTGTGGGCTGTGAGAGCTGTGAGAGCTGTGTGGGCTGTGAGAGCTGTGCGGGCTGTGAGAGCTGTGTGGGCTGTGAGTGTGGGATGTGTGGGCTGTGAGAGCTGTGTGGGCTGTGAGAGCTGTGTGGGCTGTGACAGCTATGTGGGCTGTGAGAGCTGTATGGGCTGTGAGAGCTGTGAGAGCTGTGAGCTATGAGAGCTGTATGGGCTGTGAGAACTGTGAGAGCTGTGTGGGATGTGAGCTGTGTGGGCTGTGAGGGCTGTGTGAGCTGTGAGAGTTGTGTGGGCTGTGAGAGTTGTGTGGGCTGTGTGGGCTGTGAGAGCTGTGAGAACTGTGTGGGCTGTGAGGGCTGTGAGGGCAGGTTGGTCTATGAGGGCTGTGAGGGCTGTGAGGCCTGTGAGAGCTGTGAGGCCTGTGAGAGATGTGTGGGCTATGATAGCTGTGTGGGCTGTGAGAGCTGTGTGGGCTGCGGGGGCTGTGAGGGCTGTGAAGCCTGTGAGAGCTGTGTGGGCTGTGACAGCTGTGTGGGCTGTGAGAGCTGTGTGAGCTGTGAGAGTTGTGTGGGCTGTGAGAGTTGTGTGGGCAGTGAGAGTTGTGTGGGCTGTGAGAGCTGAGTGGGCTGTGAGAGCTGTGTGGGCTGTAAAAGCTGTGAGAGCTATGTGGGCTGTGAGAGCTATGCAGGCTGTGAGAGCTGTGTGGGCTTTGTGGGCTGTGAGAGCTGTGTGGGCTGTGAGGGCTGTGAGGGCTGTGAGGCTTGTGAGAGCTGTGTGGGCTGTGAGAGCTGTGTGGGCTGGGAGAGCTGTGTGGGCTGTGAGAGCTGTATGGGCTGTGAGAGCTGTGTGGGATGTGAGCTGTGTGGGCTGTGAGGGCTGTGTGAGCTGTACTAGCTGTGTGGGCTATGAGAGCTGTGTGGGCTGTGTGGGCTGTGTGGGCTGTGAGAGCTGTGTGGGCTGTGAGAGCTGTGCAGGCTGTGAGAGCTGTGTGGGCTGTGAGAGTGTGGGCTGTGAGAGCTGTGAGAGCTGTGAGAGCTGTGAGAGCTGTGTGGACTGTGAGAGCTGTATGGGCTGTGAGAGCTGTGTGGGCTGTGAGAGCTGTGTGGGCTGTGAGGACTGTGTGGGCTGTGAGAGCTGTGTGGGCTGTGAGGGCTGTGAGAGCTCTGTGGGATGTGAGCTGTGTGGGCTGTGAGGGCTGTGTCAGCTGTGAGAGCTGTGTGGGCTGTGAGAGCTGTGTGGGCTGTGAGAGCTGTGTGGGCTGTGAGAGTTATGTGGGCTGTGAGAGCTGTGTGGGCTGTGAGAGTTATGTGGGCTGTGAGAGCTGTGTGGGCTGTGAGAGCTGTATGGGCTGTGAGAGCTGTGTGGGATGTGAGCTGTGTGGGCTGTGAGGGCTGTGAGCTGTGCTAGCTGTGTGGGCTATGAGAGCTGTGTGGGCTGTGTGGGCTGTGAGAGCTGTGAGAGCTGTGTGGGCTGTGAGAGCTGTGCAGGCTATGAGAGCTGTGTGGGCTGTGAGAGTGTGGGCTGTGTGGGCTGTGAGAGCTGTGAGAGCTGTGTGGGCTGTGAGAGCTGTGTGGGCTGTGAGGACTGTGTGGGCTGTGAGCTGTGTGGGCTGTGAGGGCTGTGAGAGCTCTGTGGGATGTGAGCTGTGTGGGCTGTGAGGGCTGTGTCAGCTGTGAGAGCTGTGTGGGCTGTGAGAGCTGTGTGGGCTGTGAGAGCTGTGTGGGCTGTGAGAGCTGTGAGAGCTGTGTGGGCTGTGAGAGCTGTGTGGGCTGTGTGGGCTGTGAGAGCTGTGTGGGCTGTGAGGGCTGTGTGGGCTGTGAGAGCTGTGTGGGCTGTGAGAGTTGTGTGGGCTGTGAGAGATGTGTGAGCTGTGAGAGCTGTGTGGGCTGTGTGGGCTGTGAGAGCTGTGTGGGCTGTGAGAGCTGTGATAGCTGTGTGGGCTGTGAGAGCTGTGTGGGCTGTGAGAGCTGTGTGGTCTCTGTGGGCTGTGAGAGCTGTGTGGGCTGTGAGAAGCTGTGTGGGCTGTGAGGGCTGTGAGGCATATGAGAGCTGTGTGGGCTGTGAGAGCTGTATGGGCTGTGTGAGCTGTGAGAGCTGTGTGGGCTGTGGGGGCTATATGAGCTGTGAGAGCTGTGTAGGCTGTGAGAGCTGTGTGGGCTGTGTGGGCTGTGAGAGCTGTGCGAGCTGTGTGGGCTCTGAGAGCTGTGCGGGCTGTGAGAGCTGTGCGGGCTGTGAGAGCTGTGTGGGCTGTGAGAGTGTGGGCTGTGTGGGCTGTGAGAGTGTGGGCTGTGTGGGCTGTGAGAGCTGTGAGAGTTGTGTGGGCTGTGTGGGCTGTGTTGGCTGTGAGAGCTGTGTGGGCTGTGAGAGCTGTGTGGGCTGTGTGGGCTGTGAGAGCTGTGCGAGCTGTGTGGGCTCTGAGAGCTGTGTGGGCTGTGAGAGCTGTGCGGGCTGTGAGAGCTGTGTGGGCTGTGAGAGTGTGGGCTGTGTGGGCTGTGAGAGCTGTGAGAGCTGTGTGGGCTGTGTGGGCTGTGTTGGCTGTGAGAGCTGTGTGGGCTGTGAGAGCTATGTGGGCTGTGTGGGCTGTGAGAGCTGTGAGAGCTGTGTGGGCTGTGAGAGCTGTGCGGGCTGTGAGAGCTGTGTAGGCTGTGAGAGTGTGGGCTGTGTGGGCTGTGAGAGCTGTGAGAGCTGTGTGGGCTGTGAGAGCTGTGTGGGCTGTGTGGGCTGTGAGAGCTGTGTGGGCTGTGAGAGCTGTGTGGGATGTGAGCTATGTGAGCTGTGTGGGCTGTGAGGGCTGTGTGAGCTGTGAGAGCTGTGTAGGCTGTGAAAGCTGTGTGGGCTGTGAGAGCTGTGAGAGCTGTGTGGGCTGTGAGAGCTGTGTAGGCTGTGAGGCCTGTGAGGGCTGTGTGGGCTGTGAGAGCTGTGAGAGCTGTGTGGGCTGTGAGAGCTGTGTGGGCTGTGAGAGCTGTGTGGGCTGTGAGAGCTGTGTGGGCTGTGAGAGCTGTGTGGGCTCTGTGGGCTGTGAGAGCTGTGTGGGCTGTGAGAGCTGTGTGAGCTGTGAGGGCTGTGAGGCCTATGAGAGCTGTGTGGGCTGTGAGAGCTGTGTGGGTTGTGTGGGCTGTGAGAGCTGTATGGGCTGTGAGAGCTGTGAGAGCTGTGTGGGCTGTGAGGGCTGTGTGAGCTGTGAGAGCTGTGTAGGCTGTGAGAGCTGTGTGGGCTGTGTGGGCTGTGCGAGCTGTGTGGGCTGTGAGAGCTGTGCGGGCTATGAGAGCTGTGTGGGCTGTGAGAGTGTGGGCTGTGTGGGCTGTGAGAGCTGTGTGGGCTGTGAGAGCTGTGTGGGCTGTGAGACCTATGAGAGCTCTGTGGGCTGTGAGAGCTGTGTGGGTTGTGTGGGCTGTGAGATCTGTGTGGCTGTGAGAGCTGTGACAGCTGTGTGGGCTGTGAGGGCTGTGTGAGCTGTGTAGGCTGTGAGAGCTGTGTGGGCTGTGTGGGTTGTGAGAGCTGTGCGAGCTGTGTGGGCTGTGAGAGGTGTGTGGGCTGTGAGAGCTGTGTGGTCTGTGAGAGTGTGGGCTGTGATAGCTGTGAGCGCTGTATGGGCTGTGGGAGCTGTGTGGGCTGTGAGCTGTGTGAGCTGTGTGGGCTGAGAGAGCTGTGTGGGCTGAGAGAGCTGTGTGGGCTGTGAGGGCTGTGAGGCCTGTGAGAGCTGTGTGGGCTGTGAGGGCTGTGTGGGCTGTGAGAGCTGTGTGGACTGTGAGAGCTGTATGGGCTCTGAGAGCTGTGAGAGCTGTGTGGGATGTGAGCTGTGTGGGCTGTGAGGGCTCTGAGAGCTGTGAGAGCTGTGTGGGCTATGAGAGCTATGTGAGCTGTGAGAGCTGTGAGAGCTGTGCGGGCTGTGAGAGCTGTGTGGGCTGTGAGAGCTGTGTGGGCTGTGAGAGTGTGGGCTGTGTGGGCTGTGAGAGCTGTGAGAGCTGTGTGGGCCGTGAGAGCTGTGTGGGCTGAGAGAGCTGTGTGGGCTGTGAGAGCTGTGTGGGATGTGAGCTGTGTGGGCCGTGAGGGCTGTGTGAGCTGTGAGGGCTGTGTGGGATGTGAGAGCTGTGAGAGCTGTGCGGGCTGTGAGAGCTGTGTGGGCTGTGAGAGTGTGGGCTGTGTGGGCTGTGAGAGCTGTGAGAGCTGTGTGGGCTGTGTGGGCTGTGTTGGCTGTGAGAGCTGTGTGGGCTGTGAGAGCTGTGTGGGCTGTGTGGGCTGTGAGAGCTGTGCGAGCTGTGTGGGCTCTGAGAGCTGTGCGGGCTGTGAGAGCTGTGCGGGCTGTGAGAGCTGTGTGGGCTGTGAGAGTGTGGGCTGTGTGGGCTGTGAGAGCTGTGAGAGCTGTGTGGGCTGTGTGGGCTGTGTTGGCTGTGAGAGCTGTGTGGGCTGTGAGAGCTGTGTGGGCTGTGTGGGCTGTGAGAGCTGTGAGAGCTGTGTGGGCTGTGAGAGCTGTGCGGGCTGTGAGAGCTGTGTAGGCTGTGAGAGTGTGGGCTGTGTGGGCTGTGAGAGCTGTGAGAGCTGTGTGGGCTGTGAGAGCTGTGTGGGCTGTGTGGGCTGTGAGAGCTGTGTGGGCTGTGAGAGCTGTGTGGGATGTGAGCTATGTGAGCTGTGTGGGCTGTGAGAGCTGTGTGGGCTGTGAGAGCTGTGAGAGCTGTGTGGGCTGTGAGAGCTGTGTGGGCTGTGTGGGCTGTGTGGGCTGTGAGAGCTGTGTGGGCTGTGAGAGCTGTGTGGGCTGTGAGGCCTGTGAGGGCTGTGTGGGCTGTGAGGGCTGTGAGAGCTGTGAGAGCTGTGTGGGCTGTGAGAGCTGTGTGGGCTATGAGAGCTGTGTGGGCTGTGAGAGCTGTGTGGGCTGTGAGAGCTGTGTGGGCTCTGTGGGCTGTGAGAGCTGTGTGGGCTGTGAGAGCTGTGTGAGCTGTGAGGGCTGTGAGGCCTATGAGAGCTGTGTGGGCTGTGAGAGCTGTGTGGGTTGTGTGGGCTGTGAGAGCTGTATGGGCTGTGAGAGCTGTGAGAGCTGTGTGGGCTGTGAGGGCTGTGTGAGCTGTGAGTGCTGTGTAGGCTGTGAGAGCTGTGTGGGCTGTGTGGGCTGTGCGAGCTGTGTGGGCTGTGAGAGCTGTGCGGGCTATGAGAGCTGTGTGGGCTGTGAGAGTGTGGGCTGTGTGGGCTGTGAGAGCTGTGTGGGCTGTGAGAGCTGTGTGGGCTGTGAGACCTATGAGAGCTCTGTGGGCTGTGAGAGCTGTGTGGGTTGTGTGGGCTGTGAGATCTGTGTGGCTGTGAGAGCTGTGACAGCTGTGTGGGCTGTGAGGGCTGTGTGAGCTGTGTAGGCTGTGAGCTGTGTGGGCTGTGTGGGTTGTGAGAGCTGTGCGAGCTGTGTGGGCTGTGAGAGGTGTGTGGGCTGTGAGAGCTGTGTGGTCTGTGAGAGTGTGGGCTGTGATAGCTGTGAGCGCTGTATGGGCTGTGGGAGCTGTGCGGGCTGTGAGCTGTGTGAGCTGTGTGGGCTGAGAGAGCTGTGTGGGCTGAGAGAGCTGTGTGGGCTGTGAGGGCTGTGAGGCCTGTGAGAGCTGTGTGGGCTGTGAGGGCTGTGTGGGCTGTGAGAGCTGTGTGGACTGTGAGAGCTGTATGGGCTCTGAGAGCTGTGAGAGCTGTGTGGGATGTGAGCTGTGTGGGCTGTGAGGGCTCTGAGAGCTGTGAGAGCTGTGTGGGCTATGAGAGCTATGTGGGCTGTGAGCTGTGAGAGCTGTGAGAGCTGTGCGGGCTGTGAGAGCTGTGCGGGCTGTGAGAGCTGTGTGGGCTGTGAGAGTGTGGGCTGTGTGGGCTGTGAGAGCTGTGAGAGCTGTGTGGGCCGTGAGAGCTGTGTGGGCTGTGAGAGCTGTGTGGGCTGTGAGAGCTGTGTGGGATGTGAGCTGTGTGGGCCGTGAGGGCTGTGTGAGCTGTGAGGGCTGTGTGGGCTGTGAGAGCTGTGAGAGCTGTGTGGGCTGTGAGAGCTGTGTTGGCTGTGAGAGCTATGTGGGCTGTGAGACCTGTGTGGGCTGTGACAGCTGTGTGGGCTGTGAGAGCTGTATGGGCTGTGAGAGCTGTGAGAGCTGTATGGGCTGTGAGAGCTGTGTGGGATGTGAGCAGTGTGGCCTGTGAGGGCTGTGTGAGCTGTGAGAGCTGTGTGGGCTGTGAGGGCTGTGTGAGCTGTGAGCTGTGTGGGCTGTGAGAGCTGTGTGGGCTGTGTGGGCTGTGAGAGCTGTGAGAGCTGTGTGGGCTGTGAGAGCTGTGTGGGGTGTGAGAGCTGTGTGGGCTGTGAGGGCTGTGTGAGCTGTGAGAGCTGTGAGAGCTGTGAGAGCTGTGTGGCCTGTGAGAGCTGTGTGGGCTGTGAGAGTGTGGGCTGTGAGAGCTGTGAGAGCTGTGTGGGCTGGGAGAGCTATGTGGGCTGTGAGAGCTGTGTGGGCTGTGACAGCTATGTGGGCTGTGAGAGCTGTATGGGCTGTGAGAGCTGTGAGAGCTATGAGAGCTGTATGGGCTGTGAGAGCTGTGAGCTGTGAGGGATGTGAGCTTTGCGGGCTGTGAGGGCTGTTTGAGCTGTGAGAGTTGTGTGGGCTGTGAGAACTGTGTGGGCTGTGGAAGTGTGGGCTGTGTGGGCTGTGAGAGCTGTGAGAGCTGTGGGGGTTTTAAGAGGGCTGTGAGGGCTGTTTGGGCTGTGAGGGCTGTGAGAGCTGTGAGGCATGTGAGAGCTGTGTGGGCTGTGAGAGCTCTGTGGGCTGTGAGAGCTGTGTGGGCTGTGGGGGCTGTGAGGGCTGTATGGGCTGTGAGGGCTGTGAGGCCTGTGAGAGCTGTGTGGGCTGTGAGAGCTGTGTGAGCTGTGAGAGCTGTGAGAGCGGTGTGGGCTGTGAGAGCAGTGTGGGCTATGAGAGCTGTGTGGGCTGTGTGGGCTGTGAGAGCTGTGTGGGCTGTGAGAGCTGTGTGGGCTGTGAGAGCGGTGTGGGCTGTGAGAGCTGTGTGGGCTGTGAGGGCTGTGTGGGCTGTAAGGGCTGTGAGGCCTGTGAGAGATGTGTGGGCTGTGAGAGCTGTGTGGGCTGTGAGAGCTGTGTGGGCTGTAAGAGCTGTGAGAGCTGTGTGGGATGTGAGCTGTGTGGGCTGTGAGGGCTGTGTGAGCTGTCCTAGCTGTGTGGGCTGTGAGAGCTGTGTGGGCTGTGAGAGCTGTGAAAGCTGTGTGGGCTGTGAGAGCTGTGTGGGCTGTGAGAGCTGTGCGGGCTGTGAGAGCTGTGTGGGCTGTGAGAGTGTGGGCTGTGTTGGCTGTGTTGGCTGTGAGAGCTGTGAGAGCTGTGTGGGCTGTGAGAGCTGTGTG
Organism: Lissotriton helveticus; assembly: GCF_964261635.1. Classification (NCBI taxonomy): domain Eukaryota; kingdom Metazoa; phylum Chordata; class Amphibia; order Caudata; family Salamandridae; genus Lissotriton; species Lissotriton helveticus. Next base: position 955,611,209 of record NC_136069.1, read on the forward strand.
GGCTGTGTGGGCTGTGAGAGCTGTGTGGGCTGTGAGAGCTGTGTGGGCTGTGAGAGCTGTCTGGGATGTGAGCTGTGTGGGCTGTGAGGGCTGTGTGAGCTGTGAGAGCTGTATGGGCTGTGAGAGCTGTGTGGGCTGTGAGAGCTGTGAGAGCTGTGTGGGCTGTGAGAGCTGTGTGGGCTGTGAGAGCTGTGTGGGCTGTGAGAGCTGTGTGGGCTGAGAGAGATGTGTGGGCTGTGAGCCCTGTGAGGACTGTGTAGGCTGTGAGGCCTGTCAAAGCTGTGTGGGCTGTGAGAGTTGTGTGGGCTGTGAGAGCTGTGTGAGCTGTGAGAGCTGTGTGGGCTGTGAGAGCTGTATGGGCTGTGAGAGCTGTGAGAGCTGTGTGGGCTGTGAGAGCTGAGTGGACTGTGTGGGCTGTGAGAGCTGTGAGAGCTGTATGGGCAGTGAGAACTGTGCAGGCTGTGAGAGCTATGTGGGCTGTGAGAGTATGGGCTGTGTGGGCTGTGAGAGCTGTGAGAGCTGTGTGGGCTGTGAGAGCTGTGTGGGCTGTGTGGGCTGTGTGGGCTGTGTGGGCTGTGTGGGCTGTGAGAGCTGTGTGGGGTGTGAGCTGTGTGGGCTGTGAGGGCTGTGTGAGCTGCGAGCTGTGAGAGCTGTGCGGCCTGTGAGAGCTGTGAAAGCTGTGTGGGATGTGAGAGCTGTGTGGGATGTGAGAGCTGTGTGGGCTGTGTGGGCTGTGAGCGCTGTGAGAGCTGTGTGGGCTGTGAAAGCTGTGCGGGCTGTGAGGGCTGTGTGGGCTGTGAGAGTGTGGGCTGTGTGGGCTGTGAGAGCTGTGTGGGCTGTGAGAGCTGTGTGGGCTGTGAGAGCTGTGTGGGCTGTGAGAGCTGTGAGAGCTGTGTGGGCTGTGAGAGCTGTGTGGGCTGTGAGAGCTGTGTGGGCTGTGAGAGCTGTATGGGCTGTGAGAGCTGTGAGAGCTGTGAGAGCTGTGAGAGCTGTGTGGGCTGTGAGAGCTGTGTGGGCTGTGAGAGCTGTGTGGGCTGTGTGGGCTGTGAGAGCTGTGTGGGCTGTGAGAGCTGTGTGGGCTGCGAGCTGTGTGGGCTGCGAGGGCAGTGTGAGCTGCGAGAGCTGTGTGGGCTGTGAGAGCTGTGTGTGCTGTGAGAGCTGTGAGAGCTGTGAGGGCTGTGTGGGCTGTGTGGGCTGTGAGAGCTGTGTGGGCTGTGAGAGCTGTGTGGGCTGTGAGAGATGTGTGGGCTGTGAGCACTGTGAGGACTGTGTGGGCTGTGAGGCCTGTGAGGCCTGTGAGAGCTGTGTGGGCTGTGAGAGTTGTGTGGGCTGTGAGAGTTGTGTGAGTGAGCTGTGAGCTGTGTGAGCTGTGAGAGCTGTGAGAGCTGTGTGAGCTGTGAGAGCTGTGTGGGCTGTGTGGGCTGTGAGAGTTGTGAGCGTTGTGTGGGCTGTGAGAGCTGTGTGGGCTGTGTGGGCTGTGAGAGCTGCGAGAGCTGTGTGGGCTGTGAGAACTGTGCAGGCTGCGAGAGCTGTGTGGGCTGTGGGAGTGTGGGCTGTGTGGGCTGTGAGAGCTGTGAGAGCTGTGTGGGCTGTGTGGGCTGTGAGAGCTGTGAGAGCTGTGTGGGCTGTGTGGGCTGTGAGAGCTGTGAGAGCTGTGTGGGCTGTGAGAGCTGTGCGAGCTGTGTGGACTGTGAGAGCTGTGCGGGCTATGAGAGCTGTGTGGGCTGTAAGAGTGTGGGCTGTGTGGGCTGTGAGAGCTGTGAGAGCTGTGTGGGCTGTGAGAGCTGTGTGGGCTGTGAGGCCTATGAGAGCTGTGTGGGCTGTGAGAGCTGTGTGGGTTGTGTGGGCTGTAAGAGCTTTATGGGCTGTGAGAGCTGTGAGAGCTGTGAGGGCTGTGTGAGCTGTGAGAGCTGTGTAGGCTGTGAGAGCTGTGTGGGCTGTGTGGGTTGTGAGAGCTGTGCGAGCTGTATGGGCTGTGAGAGCTGTGTGGGCTGTGAGAGCTGTGTGCGCTGTTTGGGCTGTGAGAGCTGTGTGGGCTGAGAGAGCTGTGTGGGCTGTGAGGGCTGTAAGGCCTGTGAGAGCTGTGTGGGCTGTGAGGGCTGTGTGGGCTGTGAGAGCTGTGTGGACTGTGAGAGCTGTATGGGCTGTGAGAGCTGTGAGAGCTGTGTGGGATGTGAGCTGTGTGGGTTGTGAGGGTTCTGTGAGCTCTGAGAGCTGTGTGGGCTGTGAGAGCTGTGCGGGCTGTGAGAGCTGTGTGGGCTGTGAACTGTGAGAGCTGTGAGAGCTGTGTGGGCTATGAGAGCTGTGCGGGCTGTGAGAGCTGTGTGGGCTGTGAGAGTGTGGGCTGTGTGGGCTGAGAGAGCTGTGAAAGCTGTGTGGGCCGTGAGAGCTGTGTGGGCTGTGTGGGCTGTGAGAGCTGTGTGGGCTGTGAGAGCTGTGTGGGATGTGAGCTGTGTGGGCCATGAGGGCTGTGTGAGCTGTGAGAGCTGTGTGGGCTGTGAGAGCTGTGTGGGCTGTGAGGGCTGTGTGGGCTGTGAGAGCTGTGTGGGCTGTGAGGGCTGTGTAAGCTGTGAGAGATGTATGGGCTGTGAGAGCTGTGAGAGCTGTGTGGGATGTGAGCTGTGTGAGCTGTGTGGGCTGTGAGGGCTGTATGAGCTGTGAGAGCTGTGTGAGCTGTTTGGGCTGTGAGAGCTGTGTGGGCTGTGAGGGCTGTGTAAGCTATGAGAGATGTGTGGGCTGTGAGAGCTGTGAGGGCTGTGTGGGCTGTGAGAGCTGTGAGAGCTGTGAGAGCTGTGTAGGCTGTGAGAGCTGTGTGGGGTGTGAGCTGTGTGGGCTGTGAGGGCTGCGTGAGCTGTGAGAGCGGTGTGGGCTGTGAGAGCGGTGTGGGCTGTGTGGGCTGTGAGAGCTGTGAGAGCTGTGTGGGCTGTGAGAGCTGTGCGGGCTGTGAGAGCTGTGTGGGCTGTGAGTGTGGGATGTGTGGGCTGTGAGAGCTGTGTGGGCTGTGAGAGCTGTGTGGGCTGTGACAGCTATGTGGGCTGTGAGAGCTGTATGGGCTGTGAGAGCTGTGAGAGCTGTGAGCTATGAGAGCTGTATGGGCTGTGAGAACTGTGAGAGCTGTGTGGGATGTGAGCTGTGTGGGCTGTGAGGGCTGTGTGAGCTGTGAGAGTTGTGTGGGCTGTGAGAGTTGTGTGGGCTGTGTGGGCTGTGAGAGCTGTGAGAACTGTGTGGGCTGTGAGGGCTGTGAGGGCAGGTTGGTCTATGAGGGCTGTGAGGGCTGTGAGGCCTGTGAGAGCTGTGAGGCCTGTGAGAGATGTGTGGGCTATGATAGCTGTGTGGGTTGTGAGAGCTGTGTGGGCTGCGGGGGCTGTGAGGGCTGTGAAGACTGTGAGAGCTGTGTGGGCTGTGACAGCTGTGTGGGCTGTGAGAGCTGTGTGAGCTGTGAGAGTTGTGTGGGCTGTGAGAGTTGTGTGGGCAGTGAGAGTTGTGTGGGCTGTGAGAGCTGAGTGGGCTGTGAGAGCTGTGTGGGCTGTAAAAGCTGTGAGAGCTATGTGGGCTGTGAGAGCTATGCAGGCTGTGAGAGCTGTGTGGGCTTTGTGGGCTGTGAGAGCTGTGTGGGCTGTGAGGGCTGTGAGGGCTGTGAGGCTTGTGAGAGCTGTGTGGGCTGTGAGAGCTGTGTGGGCTGGGAGAGCTGTGTGGGCTGTGAGAGCTGTATGGGCTGTGAGAGCTGTGTGGGATGTGAGCTGTGTGGGCTGTGAGGGCTGTGTGAGCTGTGCTAGCTGTGTGGGCTATGAGAGCTGTGTGGGCTGTGTGGGCTGTGAGAGCTGTGTGGGCTGTGAGAGCTGTGCAGGCTGTGAGAGCTGTGTGGGCTGTGAGAGTGTGGGCTGTGAGAGCTGTGAGAGCTGTGTGGGCTGTGAGAGCTGTATGGGCTGTGAGAGCTGTGTGGGCTGTGAGAGCTGTGTGGGCTGTGAGGACTGTGTGGGCTGTGAGAGCTGTGTGGGCTGTGAGGGCTGTGAGAGCTCTGTGGGATGTGAGCTGTGTGGGCTGTGAGGGCTGTGTCAGCTGTGAGAGCTGTGTGGGCTGTGAGAGCTGTGTGGGCTGTGAGAGCTGTGTGGGCTGTGAGAGTTATGTGGGCTGTGAGAGCTGTGTGGGCTGTGAGAGTTATGTGGGCTGTGAGAGCTGTGTGGGCTGTGAGAGCTGTATGGGCTGTGAGAGCTGTGTGGGATGTGAGCTGTGTGGGCTGTGAGGGCTGTGAGCTGTGCTAGCTGTGTGGGCTATGAGAGCTGTGTGGGCTGTGTGGGCTGTGAGAGCTGTGAGAGCTGTGTGGGCTGTGAGAGCTGTGCAGGCTGTGAGAGCTGTGTGGGCTGTGAGAGTGTGGGCTGTGTGGGCTGTGAGAGCTGTGAGAGCTGTGTGGGCTGTGAGAGCTGTGTGGGCTGTGAGGACTGTGTGGGCTGTGAGCTGTGTGGGCTGTGAGGGCTGTGTCAGCTGTGAGAGCTGTGTGGGCTGTGAGAGTTGTGTGGGCTGTGAGAGCTGTGTGGGCTGTGAGAGCTGTGAGAGCTGTGTGGGCTGTGAGAGCTGTGTGGGCTGTGTGGGCTGTGAGAGCTGTGTGGGCTGTGAGGGCTGTGTGGGCTGTGAGAGCTGTGTGGGCTGTGAGAGTTGTGTGGGCTGTGAGAGATGTGTGAGCTGTGAGAGCTGTGTGGGCTGTGTGGGCTGTGAGAGCTGTGTGGGCTGTGAGAGCTGTGATAGCTGTGTGGGCTGTGAGAGCTGTGTGGGCTGTGAGAGCTGTGTGGGCTCTGTGGGCTGTGAGAGCTGTGTGGGCTGTGAGAAGCTGTGTGGGCTGTGAGGGCTGTGAGGCATATGAGAGCTGTGTGGGCTGTGAGAGCTGTATGGGCTGTGTGAGCTGTGAGAGATGTGTGGGCTGTGAGGGCTATATGAGCTGTGAGAGCTGTGTAGGCTGTGAGAGCTGTGTGGGCTGTGTAGGCTGTGAGAACTGTGCGAGCTGTGTGGGCTCTGAGAGCTGTGCGGGCTGTGAGAGCTGTGCGGGCTGTGAGAGCTGTGTGGGCTGTGAGAGTGTGGGCTGTGTGGGCTGTGAGAGCTGTGAGAGCTGTGTGGGCTGTGTGGGCTGTGTTGGCTGTGAGAGCTGTGTGGGCTGTGTTGGCTGTGAGAGCTGTGTGGGCTGTGAGAGCTGTGTGGGCTGTGTGGGCTGTGAGAGCTGTGCGAGCTGTGTGGGCTCTGAGAGCTGTGCGGGCTGTGAGAGCTGTGCGGGCTGTGAGAGCTGTGTGGGCTGTGAGAGTGTGGGCTGTGTGGGCTGTGAGAGCTGTGAGAGCTGTGTGGGCTGTGTGGGCTGTGTTGGCTGTGAGAGCTGTGTGGGCTGTGAGAGCTGTGTGGGCTGTGTGGGCTGTGAGAGCTGTGAGAGCTGTGTGGGCTGTGAGAGCTGTGCGGGCTGTGAGAGCTGTGTAGGCTGTGAGAGTGTGGGCTGTGTGGGCTGTGAGAGCTGTGAGAGCTGTGTGGGCTGTGAGAGCTGTGTGGGCTGTGTGGGCTGTGAGAGCTGTGTGGGCTGTGAGAGCTGTGTGGGATGTGAGCTATGTGAGCTGTGTGGGCTGTGAGGGCTGTGTCAGCTGTGAGAGCTGTGTGGGCTGTGAGAGCTGTGTGGGCTGTGAGAGCTGTGTGGGCTGTGAGAGTTATGTGGGCTGTGAGAGCTGTGTGGGCTGTGAGAGTTATGTGGGCTGTGAGAGCTGTGTGGGCTGTGAGAGCTGTATGGGCTGTGAGAGCTGTGTGGGATGTGAGCTGTGTGGGCTGTGAGGGCTGTGAGCTGTGCTAGCTGTGTGGGCTATGAGAGCTGTGTGGGCTGTGTGGGCTGTGAGAGCTGTGAGAGCTGTGTGGGCTGTGAGAGCTGTGCAGGCTGTGAGAGCTGTGTGGGCTGTGAGAGTGTGGGCTGTGTGGGCTGTGAGAGCTGTGAGAGCTGTGTGGGCTGTGAGAGCTGTGTGGGCTGTGAGGACTGTGTGGGCTGTGAGCTGTGTGGGCTGTGAGGGCTGTGTCAGCTGTGAGAGCTGTGTGGGCTGTGAGAGTTGTGTGGGCTGTGAGAGCTGTGTGGGCTGTGAGAGCTGTGAGAGCTGTGTGGGCTGTGAGAGCTGTGTGGGCTGTGTGGGCTGTGAGAGCTGTGTGGGCTGTGAGGGCTGTGTGGGCTGTGAGAGCTGTGTGGGCTGTGAGAGTTGTGTGGGCTGTGAGAGATGTGTGAGCTGTGAGAGCTGTGTGGGCTGTGTGGGCTGTGAGAGCTGTGTGGGCTGTGAGAGCTGTGATAGCTGTGTGGGCTGTGAGAGCTGTGTGGGCTGTGAGAGCTGTGTGGGCTCTGTGGGCTGTGAGAGCTGTGTGGGCTGTGAGAAGCTGTGTGGGCTGTGAGGGCTGTGAGGCATATGAGAGCTGTGTGGGCTGTGAGAGCTGTATGGGCTGTGTGAGCTGTGAGAGATGTGTGGGCTGTGAGGGCTATATGAGCTGTGAGAGCTGTGTAGGCTGTGAGAGCTGTGTGGGCTGTGTAGGCTGTGAGAGCTGTGCGAGCTGTGTGGGCTCTGAGAGCTGTGCGGGCTGTGAGAGCTGTGCGGGCTGTGAGAGCTGTGTGGGCTGTGAGAGTGTGGGCTGTGTGGGCTGTGAGAGCTGTGAGAGCTGTGTGGGCTGTGTGGGCTGTGTTGGCTGTGAGAGCTGTGTGGGCTGTGTTGGCTGTGAGAGCTGTGTGGGCTGTGAGAGCTGTGTGGGCTGTGTGGGCTGTGAGAGCTGTGCGAGCTGTGTGGGCTCTGAGAGCTGTGCGGGCTGTGAGAGCTGTGCGGGCTGTGAGAGCTGTGTGGGCTGTGAGAGTGTGGGCTGTGTGGGCTGTGAGAGCTGTGAGAGCTGTGTGGGCTGTGTGGGCTGTGTTGGCTGTGAGAGCTGTGTGGGCTGTGAGAGCTGTGTGGGCTGTGTGGGCTGTGAGAGCTGTGAGAGCTGTGTGGGCTGTGAGAGCTGTGCGGGCTGTGAGAGCTGTGTAGGCTGTGAGAGTGTGGGCTGTGTGGGCTGTGAGAGCTGTGAGAGCTGTGTGGGCTGTGAGAGCTGTGTGGGCTGTGTGGGCTGTGAGAGCTGTGTGGGCTGTGAGAGCTGTGTGGGATGTGAGCTATGTGAGCTGTGTGGGCTGTGAGGGCTGTGTGAGCTGTGAGAGCTGTGTGGGCTGTGAAAGCTGTGTGGGCTGTGAGAGCTGTGAGAGCTGTGTGGGCTGTGAGAGCTGTGTGGGCTGTGTGGGCTGTGAGAGCTGTGTGGGCTGTGAGAGCTGTGTGGGCTGTGAGGCCTGTGAGGGCTGTGTGGGCTGTGAGGGCTGTGAGAGCTGTGAGAGCTGTGTGGGCTGTGAGAGCTGTGTGGGCTGTGAGAGCTGTGTGGGCTGTGAGAGCTGTGTGGGCTGTGAGAGCTGTGTGGGCTCTGTGGGCTGTGAGAGCTGTGTGGGCTGTGAGAGCTGTGTGAGCTGTGAGGGCTGTGAGGCCTATGAGAGCTGTGTGGGCTGTGAGAGCTGTGTGGGTTGTGTGGGCTGTGAGAGCTGTATGGGCTGTGAGAGCTGTGAGAGCTGTGTGGGCTGTGAGGGCTGTGTGAGCTGTGAGAGCTGTGTAGGCTGTGAGAGCTGTGTGGGCTGTGTGGGCTGTGCGAGCTGTGTGGGCTGTGAGAGCTGTGCGGGCTATGAGAGCTGTGTGGGCTGTGAGAGTGTGGGCTGTGTGGGCTGTGAGAGCTGTGTGGGCTGTGAGAGCTGTGTGGGCTGTGAGACCTATGAGAGCTCTGTGGGCTGTGAGAGCTGTGTGGGTTGTGTGGGCTGTGAGATCTGTGTGGCTGTGAGAGCTGTGACAGCTGTGTGGGCTGTGAGGGCTGTGTGAGCTGTGTAGGCTGTGAGAGCTGTGTGGGCTGTGTGGGTTGTGAGAGCTGTGCGAGCTGTGTGGGCTGTGAGAGGTGTGTGGGCTGTGAGAGCTGTGTGGTCTGTGAGAGTGTGGGCTGTGATAGCTGTGAGCGCTGTATGGGCTGTGGGAGCTGTGTGGGCTGTGAGCTGTGTGAGCTGTGTGGGCTGAGAGAGCTGTGTGGGCTGAGAGAGCTGTGTGGGCTGTGAGGGCTGTGAGGCCTGTGAGAGCTGTGTGGGCTGTGAGGGCTGTGTGGGCTATGAGAGCTGTGTGGACTGTGAGAGCTGTATGGGCTCTGAGAGCTGTGAGAGCTGTGTGGGATGTGAGCTGTGTGGGCTGTGAGGGCTCTGAGAGCTGTGAGAGCTGTGTGGGCTATGAGAGCTATGTGAGCTGTGAGAGCTGTGCGGGCTGTGAGAGCTGTGCGGGCTGTGAGAGCTGTGTGGGCTGTGAGAGTGTGGGCTGTGTGGGCTGTGAGAGCTGTGAGAGCTGTGTGGGCCGTGAGAGCTGTGTGGGCTGTGAGAGCTGTGTGGGCTGTGAGAGCTGTGTGGGATGTGAGCTGTGTGGGCCGTGAGGGCTGTGTGAGCTGTGAGGGCTGTGTTGGCTGTGAGAGCTGTGAGAGCTGTGCGGGCTGTGAGAGCTGTGTGGGCTGTGAGAGTGTGGGCTGTGTGGGCTGTGTGGGCTGTGAGAGCTGTGAGAGCTGTGTGGGCTGTGTGGGCTGTGTTGGCTGTGAGAGCTGTGTGGGCTGTGAGAGCTGTGTGGGCTGTGTGGGCTGTGAGAGCTGTGCGAGCTGTGTGGGCTCTGAGAGCTGTGCAGGCTGTGAGAGCTGTGCGGGCTGTGAGAGCTGTGTGGGCTGTGAGAGTGTGGGCTGTGTGGGCTGTGAGAGCTGTGAGAGCTGTGTGGGCTGTGTGGGCTGTGTTGGCTGTGAGAGCTGTGTGGGCTGTGAGAGCTGTGTGGGCTGTGTGGGCTGTGAGAGCTGTGAGAGCTGTGTGGGCTGTGAGAGCTGTGCGGGCTGTGAGAGCTGTGTAGGCTGTGAGAGTGTGGGCTGTGTGGGCTGTGAGAGCTGTGAGAGCTGTGTGGGCTGTGAGAGCTGTGTGGGCTGTGTGGGCTGTGAGAGCTGTGTGGGCTGTGAGAGCTGTGTGGGATGTGAGCTATGTGAGCTGTGTGGGCTGTGAGGGCTGTGTGATCTGTGAGAGCTGTGTGGGCTGTGAGAGCTGTGTGGGCTGTGAGAGCTGTGTGGGCTGTGAGAGCTGTGTGGGCTGTGTGGGCTGTGAGAGCTGTGTGGGCTGTGAGAGCTGTGTGGGCTGTGAGGCCTGTGTGGGCTGTGAGGGCTGTGAGAGCTGTGAGAGCTGTGTGGGCTGTGAGAGCTGTGTGGGCTATGAGAGCTGTGTGGGCTGTGAGAGCTGTGTGGGCTGTGAGAGCTGTGTGGGCTCTGTGGGCTGTGAGAGCTGTGTGGGCTGTGAGAGCTGTGTGAGCTGTGAGGGCTGTGAGGCCTATGAGAGCTGTGTGGGCTGTGAGAGCTCTGTGGGTTGTGTGGGCTGTGAGAGCTGTATGGGCTGTGAGAGCTGTGAGAGCTGTGTGGGCTGTGAGGGCTGTGTGAGCTGTGAGTGCTGTGTAGGCTGTGAGAGCTGTGTGGGCTGTGTGGGCTGTGCGAGCTGTGTGGGCTGTGAGAGCTGTGCGGGCTATGAGAGCTGTGTGGGCTGTGAGAGTGTGGGCTGTGTGGGCTGTGAGAGCTGTGTGGGCTGTGAGAGCTGTGTGGGCTGTGAGACCTATGAGAGCTCTGTGGGCTGTGAGAGCTGTGTGGGTTGTGTGGGCTGTGAGATCTGTGTGGCTGTGAGAGCTGTGACAGCTGTGTGGGCTGTGAGGGCTGTGTGAGCTGTGTAGGCTGTGAGAGCTGTGTGGGCTGTGTGGGTTGTGAGAGCTGTGCGAGCTGTGTGGGCTGTGAGAGGTGTGTGGGCTGTGAGAGCTGTGTGGTCTGTGAGAGTGTGGGCTGTGATAGCTGTGAGCGCTGTATGGGCTGTGGGAGCTGTGTGGGCTGTGAGCTGTGTGAGCTGTGTGGGCTGAGAGAGCTGTGTGGGCTGTGAGGGCTGTGAGGCCTGTGAGAGCTGTGTGGGCTGTGAGGGCTGTGTGGGCTGTGAGAGCTGTGTGGACTGTGAGAGCTGTATGGGCTCTGAGAGTTGTGAGAGCTGTGTGGGATGTGAGCTGTGTGGGCTGTGATGGCTCTGAGAGCTGTGAGAGCTGTGTGGGCTATGAGAGCTATGTGGGCTGTGAGCTGTGAGAGCTGTGAGAGCTGTGCGGGCTGTGAGAGCTGTGCGGGCTGTGAGAGCTGTGTGGGCTGTGAGAGTGTGGGCTGTGAGAGCTGTGTGGGCCATGAGAGCTGTGTGGGCTGTGAGAGCTGTGTGGGCTGTGAGAGCTGTGTGGGATGTGAGCTGTGTGGGCTGTGAGGGCTGTGTGAGCTGTGAGGGCTGTGTGGGCTGTGAGAGCTGTGAGAGCTGTGTGGGCTGTGAGAGCTGTGTTGGCTGTGAGAGCTATGTGGGCTGTGAGACCTGTGTGGGCTGTGACAGCTGTGTGGGCTGTGAGAGCTGTATGGGCTGTGAGAGCTGTGAGAGCTGTATGGGCTGTGAGAGCTGTGTGGGATGTGAGCTGTGTGGCCTGTGAGGGCTGTGTGAGCTGTGAGAGCTGTGTTGGCTGTGAGGGCTGTGTGAGCTGTGAGCTGTGTGGGCTGTGAGAGCTGTGTGGGCTGTGTGGGCTGTGGGAGCTGTGAGAGCTGTGTGGGCTGTGAGAGCTGTGTGGGGTGTGAGAGCTGTGTGGGCTGTGAGGGCTGTGTGAGCTGTGAGAGCTGCGAGAGCTGTGAGAGCTGTGTGGCCTGTGAGAGCTGTGTGGGCTGTGAGAGTGTGGGCTGTGAGAGCTGTGAGAGCTGTTTGGGCTGGGAGAGCTATGTGGGCTGTGAGAGCTGTGTGGGCTGTGACAGCTATGTGGGCTGTGAGAGCTGTATGGGCTGTGAGAGCTGTGAGAGCTATGAGAGCTGTATGGGCTTTGAGAGCTGTGAGCTGTGAGGGATGTGAGCTTTGCGGGCTGTGAGGGCTGTTTGAGCTGTGAGAGTTGTGTGGGCTGTGAGAATTGTGTGGGCTGTGGAAGTGTGGGCTGTGTGGGCTGTGAGAGCTGTGAGAGCTGTGGGGGTTTTAAGAGGGCTGTGAGGGCTGTTTGGGCTGTGAGGGCTGTGAGAGCTGTGAGGCATGTGAGAGCTGTGTGGGCTGTGAGAGCTCTGTGGGCTGTGAGAGCTGTGTGGGCTGTGGGGGCTGTGAGGGCTGTATGGGCTGTGAGGGCTGTGAGGCCCGTGAGAGCTGTGTGGGCTGTGAGAGCTGTGTGAGCTGTGAGAGCTGTGAGAGCGGTGTGGGCTGTGAGAGCAGTGTGGGCTATGAGAGCTGTGTGGGCTGTGTGGGCTGTGAGAGCTGTGTGGGCTGTGAGAGCTGTGTGGGCTGTGAGAGCTGTGTGGGCTGTGAGGGCTGTGTGGGCTGTAAGGGCTGTGAGGCCTGTGAGAGATGTGTGGGCTGTGAGAGCTGTGTGGGCTGTGAGAGCTGTGTGGGCTGTAAGAGCTGTGAGAGTTGTGTGGGATGTGAGCTGTGTGGGCTGTGAGGGCTGTGTGAGCTGTCCTAGCTGTGTGGGCTGTGAGAGCTGTGTGGGCTGTGAGAGCTGTGAAAGCTGTGTGGGCTGTGAGGGCTGTGAGGCCTGTGAGAGCTGTGTGGGCTGTGAGGGCTGTGTGGGCTGTGAGAGCTGTGTGGACTGTGAGAGCTGTATGGGCTCTGAGAGTTGTGAGAGCTGTGTGGGATGTGAGCTGTGTGGGCTGTGATGGCTCTGAGAGCTGTGAGAGCTGTGTGGGCTATGAGAGCTATGTGGGCTGTGAGCTGTGAGAGCTGTGAGAGCTGTGCGGGCTGTGAGAGCTGTGCGGGCTGTGAGAGCTGTGTGGGCTGTGAGAGTGTGGGCTGTGAGAGCTGTGTGGGCCATGAGAGCTGTGTGGGCTGTGAGAGCTGTGTGGGCTGTGAGAGCTGTGTGGGATGTGAGCTGTGTGGGCTGTGAGGGCTGTGTGAGCTGTGAGGGCTGTGTGGGCTGTGAGAGCTGTGAGAGCTGTGTGGGCTGTGAGAGCTGTGTTGGCTGTGAGAGCTATGTGGGCTGTGAGACCTGTGTGGGCTGTGACAGCTGTGTGGGCTGTGAGAGCTGTATGGGCTGTGAGAGCTGTGAGAGCTGTATGGGCTGTGAGAGCTGTGTGGGATGTGAGCTGTGTGGCCTGTGAGGGCTGTGTGAGCTGTGAGAGCTGTGTTGGCTGTGAGGGCTGTGTGAGCTGTGAGCTGTGTGGGCTGTGAGAGCTGTGTGGGCTGTGTGGGCTGTGGGAGCTGTGAGAGCTGTGTGGGCTGTGAGAGCTGTGTGGGGTGTGAGAGCTGTGTGGGCTGTGAGGGCTGTGTGAGCTGTGAGAGCTGTGAGAGCTGTGAGAGCTGTGTGGCCTGTGAGAGCTGTGTGGGCTGTGAGAGTGTGGGCTGTGAGAGCTGTGAGAGCTGTTTGGGCTGGGAGAGCTATGTGGGCTGTGAGAGCTGTGTGGGCTGTGACAGCTATGTGGGCTGTGAGAGCTGTATGGGCTGTGAGAGCTGTGAGAGCTATGAGAGCTGTATGGGCTGTGAGAGCTGTGAGCTGTGAGGGATGTGAGCTTTGCGGGCTGTGAGGGCTGTTTGAGCTGTGAGAGTTGTGTGGGCTGTGAGAATTGTGTGGGCTGTGGAAGTGTGGGCTGTGTGGGCTGTGAGAGCTGTGAGAGCTGTGGGGGTTTTAAGAGGGCTGTGAGGGCTGTTTGGGCTGTGAGGGCTGTGAGAGCTGTGAGGCATGTGAGAGCTGTGTGGGCTGTGAGAGCTCTGTGGGCTGTGAGAGCTGTGTGGGCTGTGGGGGCTGTGAGGGCTGTATGGGCTGTGAGGGCTGTGAGGCCTGTGAGAGCTGTGTGGGCTGTGAGAGCTGTGTGAGCTGTGAGAGCTGTGAGAGCGGTGTGGGCTGTGAGAGCAGTGTGGGCTATGAGAGCTGTGTGGGCTGTGTGGGCTGTGAGAGCTGTGTGGGCTGTGAGAGCTGTGTGGGCTGTGAGAGCTGTGTGGGCTGTGAGGGCTGTGTGGGCTGTAAGGGCTGTGAGGCCTGTGAGAGATGTGTGGGCTGTGAGAGCTGTGTGGGCTGTGAGAGCTGTGTGGGCTGTAAGAGCTGTGAGAGTTGTGTGGGATGTGAGCTGTGTGGGCTGTGAGGGCTGTGTGAGCTGTCCTAGCTGTGTGGGCTGTGAGAGCTGTGTGGGCTGTGAGAGCTGTGAAAGCTGTGTGGGCTGTGAGAGCTGTGCGGGCTGTGAGAGCTGTGCGGGCTGTGAGAGCTGTGTGGGCTGTGAGAGTGTGGGCTGTGTTGGCTGTGTTGGCTGTGAGAGCTGTGAGAGCTGTGTGGGCTGGGAGAGCTGTGTGGGCTGTGTGGGCTGTGAGAGCTATGTGGGCTGTGAGAGCTGTGTGGGCTGTGAGAGCTGTGTGGGATGTGAGCTGTGTGGGTTGTGAGGGCTGTGTGAGCTGTGAGAGCTGTATGGGCTGTGAGAGCTGTGTGGGCTGTGAGAGCTGTGAGAGCTGTGTGGGCTGTGAGAGCTGTGTGGGCTGTGAGAGCTGTGTGGGCTGTGAGAGCTGTGTGGGCTGAGAGAGATGTGTGGGCTGTGAGCCCTGTGAGGACTGTGTAGGCTGTGAGGCCTGTCAAAGCTGTGTGGGCTGTGAGAGTTGTGTGGGCTGTGAGAGCTGTGTGAGCTGTGAGAGCTGTGTGGGCTGTGAGAGCTGTATGGGCTGTGAGAGCTGTGAGAGCTGTGTGGGCTGTGAGAGCTGAGTGGACTGTGTGGGCTGTGAGAGCTGTGAGAGCTGTATGGGCAGTGAGAACTGTGCAGGCTGTGAGAGCTATGTGGGCTGTGAGAGTATGGGCTGTGTGGGCTGTGAGAGCTGTGAGAGCTGTGTGGGCTGTGAGAGCTGTGTGGGCGGTGTGGGCTGTGTGGGCTGTGTGGGCTGTGAGAGCTGTGTGGGCTGTGAGAGCTGTGTGGGCTGTGAGGGCTGTGAGAGCTGTGTGGGATGTGAGAGCTGTGTGGGATGTGAGAGCTGTGTGGGCTTTGTGGGCTGTGAGCGCTGTGAGAGCTGTGTGGGCTGTGAAAGCTGTGAGGGCTGTGTGGGCTGTGAGAGTGTGGGCTGTGTGGGCTGTGAGAGCTGTGAGAGCTGTGTGGGCTGTGAGAGCTGTGTGGGCTGTGAGAGCTGTGTGGGCTGTGAGAGCTGTGAGAGCTGTGTGGGCTGTGAGAGCTGTGTGGGCTGTGAGAGCTGTGTGGGCTGTGAGAGCTGTATGGGCTGTGAGAGCTGTGAGAGCTGTGAGAGCTGTGAGAGCTGTGTGGGCTGTGAGAGCTGTGTGGGCTGTGAGAGCTGTGTGGGCTGTGTGGGCTGTGAGAGCTGTGTGGGCTGTGAGAGCTGTGTGGGCTGTGAGAGCTGTGAGAGCTGTGTGGGCTCTGAGAACTGTGTGGGCTGTGACAGCTGTGTGGGCTGTGAGAGCAGTGTGGGCTGTGAGAGCTGTGAGCTGTGAGCTGTATGGGCTGTGAGAGCTGTGAGAGCTGTGTGGGATGTGAGCTGTGTGGGCTGTGAGGGCTGTGTGAGCTGTGAGAGCTGTGTGGGCTGTGAGGGCTGTGTGGGCTGTGAGAGGTGTGTGGGCTGTGAGAGCTGTGTGGGCTGTGAGGGCTGTGTAATCTGTGAGAGATGTGTGGGCTGTGAGAGCTGTGTGGGCTGTGTGGGCTGTGAGAGCTGTGTGGGCTGTGAGAGCTGTGTGGGCTGTGAGAGCTGTGTGGAGTGTGAGCTGTGTGGGGTGTGAGCTGTGTGGGCTGTGAGGGCTGTGTGAGCTGTGAGAGCGGTGAGGGCTGTGAGAGCTGTGTGGGCTGTGTGGGCTGTGAGAGCTGTGAGAGCTGTGTGGGCTGTGAGAGCTGTGTGGGCTGTGAGAGCTGTGCGGGCTGTGAGAGCTGTGTGGGCTGTGAGAGTCTGGGCTGTGTGGGCTGTGAGCTGTGAGAGCTGTGTGGGCTGTGAGAGCTGTGTGGGCTGTGAGAGCTGTGTGGGCTGTGACAGCTATGTGGGCTGTGAGAGCTGTATGGGCTGTGAGAGCTGAGAGAGCTATAAGAGCTGTATGGGCTGTGAGAACTGTGAGAGCTGTGTGGGATGTGAGCTGTGCGGGATGTGAGGGCTGTGTGAGCTGTGAGAGCTGTGTGGGCTGTGTGGGCTGTGTGAGCTGTGTGGGCTGTGGAAGTGTGGGCTGTGTGAGCTGTGAGAGCTGAGCTGTGTGGGCTGTGGAGTTCTGGACTTTTTGGTTCCGTCCAGAGGTGTCAGGGATAACACCCGAAGACCCCGGAGTTCCACCTGTCTCGGTGCACAAAACAAACAGAAACACGGGCTTCTCGATGGTGGCGTCAAAGACCAAAGGTTTATTACTGCAGGGACACAGAAGTCACAGAAACTACACATGGGCAGTATCTAGGAGCCTGTTCAATTTGTACAAAGAGGGTTGCTCCTTATATACTAAATATTGGGCTTCAGGCAAATTCTTTACATGTTACCACAGTTCTAAACATTCGTGTCTTAAACAATAAATATTTGGCGTTGCACAGGAATCGTCAACAGTATCTGATGTCAAAACATTACGAATGAGGGGTTCCCACTAGTCCATCATAATCCCATGTCAATTCTTCATTCAAGACCCGGACCGCCTCATCGTAAATTTCGTTACCTCCCCCTAATAAAGGCCCAGAAGGAAAAGAGCAGAGCCAGGTGTGGAAGATAGAAAGACAGGATAAGAAATGTTTGTGGGTTGTAAATGGGCACGGTTACCAGCTTCGGCCGCCTAATCATGATCAGGCCAACGAACACAAGAACCAGTATAGCAGGACTGGCCTCAGGCTGGGGAGGCAGTTCTTGCCGAGTCATGCTGCTACAGCGTTGCTGGCCTAAGGTGCACGTGTCACTCGCAAGGTGAATCGCCGGTTAAGGCCTACGTGTCCTTAAATAAAAAGAGGTCATTGCGTGTCCATTGACTATGTGAGGGCAAGGAATACAAAATGGCTTCCGTGTTCTAAGATGGATGTCATGGGTAAATCACAAATGTGTTGGTAACAGGAGTGCTCTTGCTCGTAGCATAGCGAAAACACCAGGATATACTAAATGGATCATTTGCGGTTCACTGATACCGAAATTATGTATTTACGACAATGTTTACAAACACGAGTAAAATCGTCACGGAACCTCAGACCCTCCTTTTGCCCTTACATAGGCAATTACTCAGTCTATATCAGAGTCAGAGTCTAATTCTATGCTCATTAGGTCAGTGACATGTTGTTGTATCATCATCCTGTCTCGTGCCTTTTCTCCTAATGCAGGTGGTTTTCTGAAACAGGTTGCAGCACAGAGACTACACAGAGCGGGACCACATTGGATAATAAGACAGCACGAGAACAGAAATACTAGGATGACACCAATGACCATCAGAACCTTCCATCCCCACGCTGATACCAGAGTCCAAAACCACTCCATGAAGGACCAGTTTCCCTTATCTACGTGTATAGAGTCGGAAATCTTATGTAGCTTAGAGATTGCTTCATAGACTGTTGGAGCATTATTTGGAATAAAGACACAGCAGCTCGATTGGATCATTCTGCATACCCCACCTCGATCTGCAAGTATTACGTCTAGAACCATACGGTTCTGCAACGTCATGAGACGATCCGCCTGAAGCTCAGCTGTTAAGTTACTAAGGGCACCAGCAGTTTCTGTAATAGTAGATTCAACTACCCGTGTTAGTTGACGTAGATTTCTACTATTGGCCATAGGCCCCCAAAACGGAAGGAAACCTTTGAAAAAGTCTCCAGCTTCTTGACCAGCGGTATCTTCCTTGCTGAAGACACCTCTTGCTACTCTGGTTTTGTGATAATCTGCAGAAGCAGTGTATGTCGGGGGTAACAATCGAGCAATATAACATGAACCTGAAAAGTCAGCAGGCAGCCATGTATATGCTCTGTCCTGACAGATGAAGTAGGTACCCCTAGCAGTCAGAAAGGCAGGGGAGGAGTTAGACGGAAATACGTAAGTCTCAACGCACTCACTCCTCCCTAGCTGAGCTCTCAGATTTCTCCCATTTCCTTGCAAACAGACCTGACCTCGGTGAGGCACGACCCAAACTGAAGTGGAGCTTTTACGCTTGCTTTCTCCCAAACTAAGGCGATACTCTGTAGAGTTCCAACTCAAATACACCCGTAATTCATCTCTAGGATAAGATGGAGTATTATTGACGTCTTTAATCATGTCAATAATTCCCTGGACTAAAGCTTTGTTGGCTGAGTTGTATTTAGTGGACCGTGGTGGACGCGGAGGATAGGTCTCAAGGGCATATGAAAAAATGGTCTGAAAGGCCTGAAATGATCCATTGTAGCTAAAAGGCAAGACTAGATAGGGAATGCCTTTATCCATAGTGTGAGGTATCAAGCCACACACCCAGCAGTCTGTAGTATTAACTACCAGTTGGTGTTGATGCAAGAGCTGTACAAATGTATTGTTAATAAATTCTGAGCGTCGAGCTTGTTCGTGTTCAGGAAATGAGTGAAAAGAATGCATAGAAGAAACCGTAGAAGTAGTAGGATCAAGGGAAGGTACTGTAGTTACTGGCATAAAAATCAAATGTACACCAAAGACGATTCCACCCACCAACGTTATCAAAACAATTAAAAATGTAACTGCACATTGCATTAGAAAGCATTTGCTGTGAAGTATTCTGTACAGTCTATTTCTGCGAACATAAATTACATTTTCTCGTTGTAGCTCAGGAAGCTCCATCTTCTACGACCGTTCGCGACCACTGATGATGTGTACGTAGATGAAAATGCCTCTATCAGCCCTGGGAGTTCCCAGAACTAACAGAAAGATCGACCTTGTGTCTGACCCCCGCAGATTCAACTAGGCACACAGCCACGACCCTACGGCTACCCAGACGGCAAGGCAATTTTAAAACAAAAAGAAAGTATTAGCAAACTTCCTGGCTGGAGGCAATGTATAGCAAATTCAAATCTGAAAATAGGCAGTTTCCTGCTTTATTTGTCCATATTGCGAGAACGTAAGTTGTATCTCAGTTTTGCAGGAGCTGTCTGATCTGGAAACAATGTATTTTCAGCTGACGTTGCAATGTTCACGTTCGCAGATGGCAAATGTTCTTTTGGTGCAGATGGTAAATGTTCATTGGGTGTGGATGACAAATGTTCAGGGTTCAAAAGAGCAGTTTCAGGAGGAGAGTCAGAATTTGGTGAATCCGTGATCAGTTCTGCATCGCTGAAAGGTATGAACCTGGGGATTTGTTCCGTTTCAGAGGCACCGATTCCTTTCTTTACCCAGTTGTCGTAAGGAAGTGGCAGAGGCACACGTTTAGCATGTGTCGTATGGATCCAGTTTTTCCTTCCGGCCACACGAATAGCAGTTCTCGTTGCTAGCAGGACTTGGAAAGGGCCAATGAATCTGGGCTGAAGATTTTTTGTTCTTGCAAAATTTTTGATGACCACCTGATCACCCGGTTTCAGCTGATGGCCTGGACTCTCCGGTGGCTTTGGCAATGCATCGAAAACCTGTTGGTGAATAAGACTCAATTTAGCAGTCAAGTCGAAAAGGTAATCAATTAACATTGGGTATTCCAGCTGCTTAAATTCTTTCGGTCTAGGTACCCCCCAAACATTTGCAGGACGGCCAAAAACTATTTCATAAGGACTAAGCCCTACTCTAGAATGTACGGTTGCTCTTGTTGATAGCAAAGCCAAAGGCAATGCGTCTGGCCAGGACAAACCCGTGGATGCTTGTATCTTAGCAAGTTTCAGTTTAAGGGTGCCATTGTAACCCTCGACTAAACCCGCGGACTGGGGATGATTCGCACTATGAAACTTCTGTCTAATCCCTAGGCCGGCACACACACTCTGCATAACTTTCCCTACGAACTCACTTCCGTTATCTGACCATACAATCCGTGGCATTCCGTATCTGGGGAAGTATTCTTTAAGAAGAATTTTGGCAGTGGATAAGGCAGTATTGTCCTTCAGTGGGTATGCTTCGATCCATCTGGAGAAAGCACAAACTACCACTAGGACGTATTTCAGATTATTGCAACGATCCATGTGAATGAAGTCTAGCTGGATCACTTCAAAGGGGCAGGAAGGAGGAGCGAAGTGACCTGCAGGTGTGGGGATTCCCTTGCCAGGATTATGCATCAAGCATACCATACAATTTCTCACCACTCTCTCTGCACACTTACTAATCCCATCATTCTTCCAGACCGGAGCCAACATCTTACAAATCCCTTTTGAACTGATGTGCGCTGTTCCATGTGCCATCGTTACTACTGCAAGCACATACGCATCAGGCAACATCCAACGCTGTTGTTCCGACAAGTCAATCCAACACCCACTCGAGTCCAATTTACCCGTGCTCTCTCTCCATGCAAGCTTTTCCTCCTCAGTCGCCTCTTTCTGAATTTCCTTCACGCTTTCCACTGTGTCCTCACACATTCCAGACTCAGAAATCCATCTTGCAGACGTTGCAACATACATTCTACTCATCATATTTCTAGCTGTCTGTTTTGCAGTCTCATCAGCAAAAGCATTCCCACGACCAACATCATCCGTGATTGCTTTATGAGCACTGCATTTCACAATCGCAACTTCAGTCGGTAAGGTTAGAGATTCCAACAAGTCATTAACTAGCTGACCATGTTGAATCTTAGTCCCATGGGACGTAATGAAACCTCTCTCTTTCCACAAACGGCCAAAACTATGGGCCACGCCGAACGCGTACTGACTATCTGTGAACACATTCACTCTCTTTCCCTTAGCTAAAACGCACGCTCTTGTTAGCGCAATCAATTCTGCAGCCTGGGCAGAATTCTGACTCACTCTTGCAGTCTCCACAATCGTACTCAAGGTCGTTACTGCATAAGCAGCAGTCACATCACCATTCTCCAATTTGAAGCAAGACCCATCAACATACAACGTGCCATCTGGATCTGACAACGGAGTGTTTTTTAGATCAATTCGTCCTTTTGTTTCTTCCTCAGTTTTGAAACAACAGTCGTGTGGTTCGGAATCACTCGACTCTTGGCTAGTCGGCAACAATGTTGCTGGATTCAATACATTGCATCTTTTGATCTGAATATGACTAGCTAATAGTGTCAGTTCATAACCTGATAATCTAGCACTGGTAAGGTGTTGCGTCTTGGTTCGGTTCATGAGTGTATCCACAGCATGAGGAACCATAACTACTAGCATGTTGTTCATTACTAAACCAGCAGATTGTCGAATGGAAGCTGCAGCTGCGGCTGTAGCTCTCAAGCAACTAGGCAATGCTCTAGCTACTGGATCTAATGTTGATGAAAAATACGCACAAGGGCGTTGTTTATCACCAAATTTCTGCGTCAAAACACTCAATGCACAACCTTCTCTCTCGTGGACATAGAGCGTGAATGGCTTACTGTAGTCGGGTGTACCCAATACAGGTGCTGAACACAGTGCATTTCGTAACTCAGAAAAACTCTGCTGACATTCAGCAGACCATGGTACCGGACTCGGAACACCTTTCCCAGTCAAGGCTACCAATGGTTTTGCTAAAAGAGAAAAATTTGGGATCCATTGCCTACAATATGAGGTAATACCTAAAAAGGCACGTACTTCTCTCTGCGTGCTAGGAACATTCATCTGTGTAATTGCTTTTATTCTCTCTGGGGTCAACTTCCTTCCCTCCTTTGACAAGAGATGACCTAGGTAGGTCACTTCTTGGCAGCAGTATTGCATTTTTGAAGGTGACACCTTGTGATTCAAATCTGACAAGTGATGCAATAAAGAAATCGTAGCTGTTTTGCAAGTTTCCTTGTCATCGGCAGCCACTAGAAGATCATCGACATACTGTATTAAAGCAGAACCAAGAGGAAGTACGAAGGAATCTAACTGGCTTTTTAATGCTTGACTGTAAATGGATGGGCTTTCACAATAGCCTTGTGGAGCGCGTTTAAACCTAAAGCTTCGTCCTCCTAGAGAGAAACCGAAGATATCTCTGCTTTCCTCGGCTATCGGAATGCTGAAAAAGGCATTTTTCAAGTCGACAACTGAAAACCATGCTGCTGTAGCAGGAATCAACGTTAACAATGCAGTAATGTCTGGAACCACAGGAAACTGTGGGATCACAATTTTATTAACCTCTCTAAGATCAATTACGAACCTATATACTGGAGGTTTTGTTGGGTCAGTTCGTTTCAAAATAGGCAGTACAGGACTATTACAGACATTTCCTCTAGTCTCTTCTACAACATCTTTCTTGATCAGGTCTTGTACTATCAGTAGGAGCGCACGCTCACCTTCACTAGAGATTCTATATTGTGGAATTCGTGGAAGTTTGACATTTGCTTTCAAAGTTACTACATAGGGTGGAATTTCCAATAGACCTACATCATTAGGACCAGTCGCCCAAAGAGTATCAGGGAGTGAACGCAGCTCTGGTGGGAGCGCATCCATCGACAAGTACATCGGAGAGATTATTCTTTTACCCAACGTAAGTTGTACTCCTGCTGGAGAACAGTACAATGTCGCGTACAGGCGTTTTAACAAGTCTAAACCAAGCAGATTTTCGTTACAACCTGTCGTCAAAATCAGGGGTGCTTTCAATTGACAGGGTCCAACAGAAATAGACAAAGGACCAGAAACAGGGTTGTGAACAGGGGCGCCCGAAAAACCTACTGAAACGTTTGTTGAGCCAGACAAAGGTGCGCCAGGGAGTTTCGCATGTATGATAGAACTTTTTGCTGCACCAGTATCCAACAGAAACGGTTCGACTATACCTGATGTTGCTACTGCGACATAAGGCCCACTCTGATCTACTGGTACTGATACTACTCCCTCTCTTTGTCCATGGCTGTCCTAGTACTCGCTTTGCTGACCTTCCTCACTAGCTTCATAATAGTCTTCCACATGATATTGTGGAGACCTATTCTGTTGGGCAGATTGTCCATTTCGCTGGTCGAAATAATTAGAGGGGCGATCACTTGTCTGTGGAGGCATAGCACCTCGTCCTCGACCTCTAGAGTTTTGCATAGAACTACCACGACCTCTCTGAGCTGCCGCAGCATTATTTTGTGCCCGAACTGGACACTCATTTTTGTAATGACCTTCCACTTTGCAATAAGCACATTGATTCCATTGGTATTGTGGTCTTTGAAAATTATATTCCGTTCTTTGATATGACCCTTGCTGCATATTCGTCTGATTCGTGCGAGGCGGATAAGCTTGCTGTAAAAGTACTTTAGTTTTAAAATCTTTCGTCTTTTTATCTGATTTTTCCTTTTCTTCTTTATCCCTATTTTCATAGTACTGGGCAGTCGCAAGTATTTGCGCAGTCGTAGAGACAGCCCACGCACTTTCAGAATTCTTTAATTTACTACTAAGTTCTGGCAACAGATTGTGCACGAATTTATCAACAAATAATCTCTGGCCTCCTTCTGTGCTCATATCCTGACCACTATGATCCACGAAAGTCTCCTCGAATCTTGTGAAAAAGTCGGAGACGCTTTCGTCTTTCTTTTGTTTGCACGCGGACAATTTGTCCCAGTTAACGCGCAATGCTGGCATCAAGGTTTTCATTAAATCGATTATTCTACCAGGCAAATTAGCAATTAAAGGTTCAGGTTTGGAACCACCTATTTGTTGACCATCCGCTGCAATTATAGCTGCCCAGTCACCACCTAGGGCAACTGGATGATTCTCTTTACGAATTTTAGCCCAAATTGGTTGCGGTACTACATTACCAAATAGCAGATCTATGTCAGCAAGATTCAATACACAAGCGTCAACTGTTTGAGCCAACTCTTTGTAGTACCCTGCAGGATTTTTACGCGGATCTGGCAAGGCCTGTTTCACTGCTAATACTTCAGCTCGCTTCCATGGAATATGTATCCATACTCTCTGGAATTGGGCCGGAGCGGCTGCAATACCAAGGTTCACATTAGCTTGCACAGCTTCACGCCAAATTGGTGGAACCTCTCTCATTGGATATTGACGATTTTGTTTCGTACTACGTTTCCCTAACTCTCTTGGTGAACGAAGGGATGGGTCATTCCTATAACTTAAAATCAGTTCCATCGTTTCTTTTATATTTTGACCAACTATCATACCTGCAGCAAACTCTTTCTGAACATTAATTAATTCTCCTAGATTTGATTCAGGGTCATCCTCTTCCAATTCCTCACGTAGAAGGAAACACATTTCATCGAACACATATCGTTGTGTCGGTTCGTTCCATTGCATAAATGTATCTAATACATCTTGTACATTATATCTTCCAACTTTCGAAACCCATCTAAGAGCAGTGGAATCTAGTATTCCTCTTTCTTCAGTACTGGGAAGCTGACTACGCCTCTGCACAGAGTCAGAGGTAGGAGTCTTAATCAGAGTTTTATAGAAGGGAGATAGAATATTAGAGACAGAATCAGTGATTCTTCGACGAACAGAAAGCGGAGTCATAATATTAGCAGAGGCAGTAAATAGAGTAGCAGTTGGAACAGATAGATTAGGAACAGTAGGAGTAGCAGGAAAAATAGCTTGTGAAGTAGCAGGTGTGAGCGACACAGGCATAGGTAAAGAAGCCGGCAACCCTAGAAGAGGGGTTGTCGGAGGAACATTAATATTGACCACAGGAGGTACAGGAACTTGATTCAGGGGAGCGGGAACAGGGACACCAGGTTGTCCAGCAACCGGTAATTGAACATTCGGTATAGGTGGAGCCGTAGCACCCTGTGCATACGGTGGGGGTGATCGTAACAAGTAAGACAACAGGGGATCCTTTTCAGGGTCCTCTACTATCTTAGCCGTACTCGATGGCAAAGCAGGATAGCACTTGTCTATCGCTAAATTACGCTCTCTATCGGCCACCTCCATCGCTTTCTCAGACTCGTTGAGTTGCAGCTGCCTAGCAGACTGTTCTAAAGTCAACTCTTGCTCTTTCTGTTCTTTCTTCAACTTTTTAATTTCTCTCTGTTTAGATTCTTTTCGCCAATAACGGAAAGAATCAAACATTGCCGGCCGGGCTTTCTTCTTAAACAACCTTCTTTCTAGATTATCGAGAACTTCAGGTTCAAAACTACCATGTAGTGGCCAACTAAGGACACCATCTTTCTCTGTGAAGCGGATCCATACCTCATTATAAGAGATAGGGCCCACACCAAATTTGCAATATAGATCATAAAGGGGAGTTCCAATCGGAGGAACCAAATACGAGTCCTCCAACTGGGAATCACTGTTGCAACTAAAACAAGACAACATACAATTTTTCCGACTTACCATTTTATAATCCGGAACACAAAACAAACAAGACACAAACAGAAAAGATGCGCACTCGAACCAAGAACTTAGGCCTACCAGAACTGACAAATGTATCGATACCTGAACTGAACAGAATGATTATCGTAACCAGAATAACCAGTGATAATCTTACAGAACTGAACTGAACTGAGAACTAAAAGGATTATCCAAACAGGAGCAACCCTCACAAAATACTTAACTGAGGTACTGAAGACGTCACCAAGGAGAAACCCGTCACGTCTCGCCGTACTAAGGACTGCACCTCGGGTCCAAGACAGGGCGACGGTCAAGGCAACGGACCACTGCAGCCGTCTGAACGGGAACCCTCGTGGAAGAGAACGTCGGGGCCACTTTTGCGATATGCCGGGATCGATGAAGTGGGGCGCCTCCCTCTGAAATCTTCACACGAAGCTCCTCGAACTCTTCAGGCTTTTGGACCGGTACCGAATGACGTCGCCCCACGTTGGGCGCCAATTGGAGTTCTGGACTTTTTGGTTCCGTCCAGAGGTGTCAGGGATAACACCCGAAGACCCCGGAGTTCCACCTGTCTCGGTGCACAAAACAAACAGAAACACGGGCTTCTCGATGGTGGCGTCAAAGACCAAAGGTTTATTACTGCAGGGACACAGAAGTCACAGAAACTACACATGGGCAGTATCTAGGAGCCTGTTCAATTTGTACAAAGAGGGTTGCTCCTTATATACTAAATATTGGGCTTCAGGCAAATTCTTTACATGTTACCACAGTTCTAAACATTCGTGTCTTAAACAATAAATATTTGGCGTTGCACAGGAATCGTCAACAGTATCTGATGTCAAAACATTACGAATGAGGGGTTCCCACTAGTCCATCATAATCCCATGTCAATTCTTCATTCAAGACCCGGACCGCCTCATCGTAAATTTCGTTACCTCCCCCTAATAAAGGCCCAGAAGGAAAAGAGCAGAGCCAGGTGTGGAAGATAGAAAGACAGGATAAGAAATGTTTGTGGGTTGTAAATGGGCACGGTTACCAGCTTCGGCCGCCTAATCATGATCAGGCCAACGAACACAAGAACCAGTATAGCAGGACTGGCCTCAGGCTGGGGAGGCAGTTCTTGCCGAGTCATGCTGCTACAGCGTTGCTGGCCTAAGGTGCACGTGTCACTCGCAAGGTGAATCGCCGGTTAAGGCCTACGTGTCCTTAAATAAAAAGAGGTCATTGCGTGTCCATTGACTATGTGAGGGCAAGGAATACAAAATGGCTTCCGTGTTCTAAGATGGATGTCATGGGTAAATCACAAATGTGTTGGTAACAGGAGTGCTCTTGCTCGTAGCATAGCGAAAACACCAGGATATACTAAATGGATCATTTGCGGTTCACTGATACCGAAATTATGTATTTACGACAATGTTTACAAACACGAGTAAAATCGTCACGGAACCTCAGCTGTGAGGCCTGTGAGGGCTCTGAGGCCTGTGAGAGCTGTGTGGGCTATGATAGCTGTGTGGGCTGTGAGGGATGTGAGGCCTATGAGAACTGTGTGGGCTGTGAGAGCTGTGTGGGCTGTGAGAGCTGTTTGGGCTGTGAGAGCTGTGAGAGCTGTGAGAGCTGTGTGAGCTGTGAGAGCTGTGTAGGCTGTGAGAGCTGTGTAGGCTGTGAGAGCTGTGTGGGCTGTGTGGGCTGTGAGAGCTGTGAGAGCTGTGTGGGCTGTGAGAGCTGTGCGGGCTGTGAGAGCTGTGTGGGCTGTGAGAGTGTGGGCTGTGGGGGCTGTGAGAGCTGTGAGAGCTGTGTGGGCTGTGAGAGCTGTGCGGGCTGTGAGAGCTGTGTGGGCTGTGTAGGCTGTGAGAGCTGTGTGGGCTGAGAGAGCTGTGTGGGCTGTGAGAGCTGTGTGAGCTGTGAGGGCTGTGAGGCCTATGAGAGCTGTGTGGGCTGTAAGAGCTGTGTGGGTTGTGTGGGCTGTGAGAGCTATATGGGCTGTGAGAGCTGTGAGAGCTGTGAGGGCTGTGAGGGCTGTGTGAGCTGTGAGAGCTGTGTAGGCTGTGAGAGCTGTGTGTGCTGTGTGGGCTGTGAGCTGTGCGAGCTGTGTGGGCTGTGAGAGCTGTGCGGGCTATGAGAGCTGTGTGGGCTGTGAGTGTGGGTTGTGTGGGCTGTGAGAGCTGTGAGAGCTGTGTGGGCTGTGAGGCCTATGAGAGCTGTGTGGGCTGTGAGAGCTGTGTGGGTTGTGTGGGCTGTGAGAGCTGTATGGGCTGTGAGAGCTGTGAGAGCTGTGTGGGCTGTGAGGGCTGTGTGAGCTGTGAGAGCTGTGTAGGCTGTGAGAGCTGTGTGGGCTGTGTGGGTTGTGAGAGCTGTGTGAGCTGTGTGGGCTGTGAGAGGTGTGCAGGCTGTGAGAGCTGTGTGGTCTGTGAGAGTGTGGGCTGTGTGGGCTGTGATAGCTGTGAGCGCTGTATGGGCTGTGAGAGCTGTGTGGGCTGTGAGAGCTGTGTGAGCTGTGTGGGCTGTGAGAGCTGTGTGGGCTGAGAGAGCTGTGTGGGCTGTGTGGGCTGTGAGGCCTGTCAGAGCTGTGTGGGCTGTGAGGGCTGTGTGGGCTGTGAGAGCTGTGTGGACTGTGGGAGCTGTATGGGCTGTGAGAGCTGTGAGAGCTGTGTGGGATGTGAGCTGTGAGGGCTGTGAGGGCTCTGTGAGCTGTGAGAGCTGTGTGGGCTGTGAGAGCTGTGTGGGCCGTAAGCTGTGAGAGCTGTGAGAGCTGTGCGGGCTGTGAGAGCTGTGCGGGCTGTGAGAGCTGTGTGGGCTGTGAGAGTGTGGGCTGTGTGGGCTGAGAGAGCTGTGAGAGCTTTTTTCCTTGTGTTCCCTCCCCGCTCCCGCCTCCCAGCTGACCCGCCCACCCGCGCACTTGGCCTTAAATGGCGACCGTGCGAACGCGCAGCGTTGACGCGCAGCGGGCACGCCGATTGTGCGCCGAAGGCGTGCCAAAGGTAAGCCCGTCTGCGACCGTCCGCGACCGGACCGCGACCAGCGCCAGGACCCCTGGCCCCCACCGACGGAAGCCGACCCGACGAACCTACAGCGCCGCCGACCTCATCGCACTCAACACCGGCCGCATCCCAGGATGTCACCGAGCCGCCCCGAAGCACACCCACGGACCCTTCAGCTGCCACGCCTGCAAGTTCACCTGCATCCGGACCTTCCCTGCACCCGCCAAGCCGAACTCCAGCAGCAACCACCTCAAGTGTATCCTGCTCAACACCCGCTCCGTCCACAGACACGCCGTAGAACTCTGGAACCTCCTCGACACCACCGCCCCTGACGTTGCCTTCCTCACCGAGACCTGGATGAACGCCTCCTCAGCCCCAGACATCGCCATCGCCATCCCGGAGGGCTACAAGATCATCCGAAGAGACCGCGACAACCAGACTGGAGGAGGCATCGCCATCATCCACAGAGACACCATCCGCATCACGACCAACACCGACGACACCCTTACCACCGCTGAACACCTGCACTTCCAGATCCACACCGACCCGAGGACCACCCTCAGAGGCACCCTGATCTACCGACCCCCGGGACCACGCACACGATTCAGCGAGGACATCGCCGACTTCGTCAGCCCGCACGCTCTCCCCTCCGCCGACTACATCCTCCTGGGGGACCTCAACTTCCACCTGGAGAACAACAACGACCGCAACACCATCAGCCTGCTCGACAACCTCGCCAACCTCGGACTCAAGCAACTGGTGACCACCCCCACCCACCTCGCCGGACACACACTCGACGCCGTCTTCTCATCCAGCAAAGACGTCACCTTCAGCCACGCAACAGGACTCCACTGGACGGACCACAGCTGCGTCCACTTCACCTTCAGAAGAACGACGATCCACCACCACCAGCAACAGGTTGCCCGAAGAAGCTGGAACAAGATCACAGCCGACCAGCTCACCGCTTCCCTGAGCCAGCACCCTCCCGCCAACTCAGCGAACCCCAGCCAGGCCGCCGACAACCTCACGAAGTGGATCAACGACTGCGCGGACGAACTCGCCCCTCTGAGAACCCCACCCAGCAGACCCGGCAGCAGAAAAACACCATGGTTCACCGACGAACTCAAGAGCTCCAAGAAGAACTGTCGAGCCCTCGAGAAAGCCTGGAGAAGGGAACCAACGACGGACAACATGACCACCCTCAAGCTCGCCACCCGGAAACACCACCAACTGATCCGCGCCACCAAGAAAAATACATACAAGGATCGACTGGACAACAACGCACACAACTGCAAGGAACTCTTCAACATCGTGAAAGAGCTGTCCAACCCCAACGCCGGAAACAATGACATCACCCCGTCGCAAGAACTCTGCAACTCCCTCGCGTCCTACTTCCACAACAAGATCACGGACATACACAATAGCTTCAACAACCAACCAACGCAAGCCACAACCGCAACGACGCCACCCACCACCACCCTTCGCACCTGGACCCCGATCAGCACCGAAGACACCATCCGCACCATGAACTCCATCCATTCCGGATATCCGACTGACCCCTGCCCTCACCACGTCTTCAACAACGCCGACGCTGTCCTCGCACCCCTCCTGCGGGACATCATCAACACCTCCTTCGACACCGCCACCTTCCCTGAGAGCTGGAAGCACGCCGAACTCAGCGCTCTCCTCAAGAAACCCACAGCAGACCCCACCGACCTCAAGAACTACCGTCCCATCTCGCTCCTCCCGTTCCCGGCCAAAGTCATCGAGAAGACCGTCAACAAACAGCTGGCCGCCTTCCTCGAGACGAATGGATCCCTCGACCCCTCACAGTCGGGCTTCCGAGCGAACCACAGCACCGAGACCGCCCTCATCGCCGCCACCGATGACCTTCGAACTCTGATGGACAACAGAGAAACAGCGGCCCTCATCCTCCTGGACCTCTCCGCGGCTTTCGACACTGTCTGCCACCGCACCCTAGTACAGCGCCTCAGCAACATCGGAATCCAGGAGAAGGCACTGGAATGGATCACCTCCTTCCTCGACGGAAGAACACAGAGAGTCCGCCTACCACCGTACAAGTCAGAGGCCACCAAAGTCATCTGCGGCATCCCTCAAGGATCCTCACTGAGCCCCACCCTCTTCAACGTCTACATGAGCCCCCTCGCGACCATCGCACGCCAACACAACCTCAACATAATCTCCTACGCCGACGACACCCAGCTGATCCTCTCCCTGACCAACGACCCCGCCACCGCCAGAGCCAACCTGCACGAAGGGATGAGAGATGTAGCCGAATGGATGACGACCAGCCGCCTGAAACTGAACTCGGACAAGACGGAGGTCCTCATCCTGGGCTCCTCGCCCTCCGCCTGGGACGACTCCTGGTGGCCCCCCACCCTGGGCACCGCACCCAAACCGACGGACCACGCACGCAACCTGGGCTTCATCCTGGACTCCTCCCTCTCCATGACCAGACAAGTCAACGCCGTCTCCGCGTCATGCTTCAACATCCTGCGCATGCTACGTAAGATCTTCCGGTGGATCCCCACCGAGACGAGGAAGACGGTCACCCAGGCCCTCGTCACCAGCCGACTGGACTACGGCAACGCCCTCTACGCCGGAACCACTGCCAAACTCCAGAACAGACTCCAGCGGATCCAGAACGCCTCGGCCAGACTCATCCTCGACATCCCCCGACGCAGCCACATCTCCGGACACCTGAGAGATCTGCACTGGCTCCCGGTCAACAAGAGAATCACCTTCCGTCTCCTCACCCACGCGCACAAAGCCCTACACGACCAAGGCCCGAGCTACCTCAACAACCGGATCAACTTCTACACTCCCAAGCGCCTCCTCAGATCAACCAACCACGCCCTCGCCGCCGACCCCCGCATCCGAAGAGCGACAACAGGAGGAAGATCCTTCTCCTACCTGGCCGCCAAGACCTGGAACTCACTCCCGACCGACCTGCGCCTGACCCAAGACCACCTCTCCTTCAGGAAGAAGCTCAAGACCTGGCTGTTCGAGCAGTAATGGCACCCCCCCCCCAGCGCCTTGAGACCCTACGGGTGAGTAGTGCGCTCTACAAATGACCTGATTGATTGATTGATTGATTGTGTGGGCCGTGAGAGCTGTGTGGGCTGTGTGGGCTGTGAGAGCAGTGTGGGCTGTGAGAGCTGTATGGGCTGTGTGAGCTGTGAGAGCTGTGTGGGCTGTGAGGGCTATATGAGCTGTGAGAGCTGTGTAGGCTGTGAGAGCTTTGTGGGCTGTGTGGGCTGTGAGAGCTGTGCGAGCTGTATGGGCTCTGAGAGCTGTGCGGGCTGTGAGAGCTGTGCGGGCTGTGAGAGCTGTGTGGGCTGTGAGAGTGTGGGCTGTGTGGGCTGTGAGAGCTGTGAGAGCTGTGTGGGCTGTGTGGGCTGTGTTGGCTGTGAGAGCTGTGTGGGCTGTGAGAGCTGTGTGGGCTGTGAGAGCTGTGTGGGCTGTGTGGGCTGTGTGGGCTGTGAGAGCTGTGCGGGCTGTGAGAGCTGTGTAGGCTGTGAGAGTGTGGGCTGTGTGGGCTGTGAGAGCTGTGAGAGCTGTGTGGGATGTGAGCTATGCGAGCTGTGTGGGCTGTGAGGGCTGTGTGAGCTGTGAGAGCTGTGTGGGCTGTGAGAGCTGTGTGGGCTGTGAGAGCTGTGAGAGCTGTGTGGGCTGTGAGAGCTGTGTGGGCTGTGTGGGCTGTGAGAGCTGTGTGGGCTGTGAGAGCTGTGTGGGCTGTGAGGCCTGTGAGG
This sequence comes from Lissotriton helveticus, assembly GCF_964261635.1. NCBI lineage: Eukaryota > Metazoa > Chordata > Amphibia > Caudata > Salamandridae > Lissotriton > Lissotriton helveticus. Next base: position 955,642,257 of record NC_136069.1, read on the forward strand.
ACTGTGTGGGCTGTGAGGGCTGTGAGAGCTGTGAGAGCTGTGTGGGCTGTGAGAGCTGTGTGGGCTGTGAGAGCTGTGTGGGCTGTGAGAGCTGTGTGGGCTCTGTGGGCTGTGAGAGCTGTTTGGGCTGTGAGAGCTGTGTGAGCTGTGAGGGCTGTGAGGCCTATGAGAGCTGTGTGGGCTGTGAGAGCTGTGTGGGTTGTGTGGGCTGTGAGAGCTGTATGGGCTGTGAGAGCTGTGAGAGCTGTGTGGGCTGTGAGGGCTGTGTGAGCTGTGAGAGCTGTGTAGGCTGTGAGAGCTGTGTGGGCTGTGTGGGCTGTGCGAGCTGTGTGGGCTGTGAGAGCTGTGCGGGCTATGAGAGCTGTGTGGGCTGTGAGAGTGTGGGCTGTGTGGGCTGTGAGAGCTGTGTGGGCTGTGAGAGCTGTGTGGGCTGTGAGACCTATGAGAGCTCTGTGGGCTGTGAGAGCTGTGTGGGTTGTGTGGGCTGTGAGAGCTGTGTGGGTTGTGTGGGCTGTGAGAGCTGTGTGGCTGTGAGAGCTGTGGCAGCTGTGTGGGCTGTGAGGGCTGTGTGAGCTGTGTAGGCTGTGAGAGCTGTGTGGGCTGTGTGGGTTGTGAGCGCTGTGCGAGCTGTGTGGGCTGTGAGAGGTGTGTGGGCTGTGAGAGCTGTGTGGTCTGTGAGAGTGTGGGCTGTGATAGCTGTGAGCGCTGTATGGGCTGTGGGAGCTGTGTGGGCTGTGTGAGCTGTGTGGGCTGAGAGAGCTGTGTGGGCTGAGAGAGCTGTGTGGGCTGTGAGGCCTGTGAGAGCTGTGTGGACTGTGAGGGCTGTGTGGGCTGTGAGAGCTGTGTGGACTGTGAGAGCTGTATGGGCTCTGAGAGCTGTGAGAGCTGTGTGGGATGTGAGCTGTGTGGGCTGTGAGGGCTCTGAGAGCTGTGAGAGCTGTGTGGGCTATGAGAGCTGTGTGGGCTGTGAGCTGTGAGAGCTGTGAGAGCTGTGCGGGCTGTGAGAGCTGTGTGGGCTGTGAGAGTGTGGGCTGTGTGGGCTGTGAGCTGTGAGAGCTGTGTGGGCCGTGAGAGCTGTGTGGGCTGTGTGGGCTGTGAGAGCTGTGTGGGCTGTGAGAGCTGTGTGGGATGTTAGCTGTGTGGGCCGTGAGGGCTGTGTGAGCTGTGAGAGCTGTGTGGGCTGTGAGAGCTGTGTGGGCTGTGAGAGCTGTGAGAGCTGTGTGGGCTGTGAGAGCTGTGTTGGCTGTGAGAGCTATGTGGGCTGTGAGACCTGTGTGGGCTGTGACAGCTGTGTGGGCTGTGAGAGCTGTAGGGGCTGTGAGAGCTGTGAGAGCTGTATTGGCTGTGAGAGCTGTGTGGGATGTGAGCTGTGTGGGCTGTGAGGGCTGTGTGAGCTGTGAGAGCTGTGTGGGCTGTGAGGGCTGTGTGAGCTGTGAGCTGTGTGGGCTGTGAGAGCTGTGTGGGCTGTGTGGGCTGTGTGGGCTGTGAGAGCTGTGAGAACTGTGAGAGCTGTGTGGGCTGTGAGAGCTGTGTGGGGTGTGAGAGCTGTGTGGGCTGTGAGGGCTGTGTGAGCTGTGAGAGCTGTGAGAGCTGTGAGAGCTGTGTGGCCTGTGAGAGCTGTGTGGGCTGTGAGAGTGTGGGCTGTGAGAGCTGTGAGAGCTGTGTGGGCTGGGAGAGCTATGTGGGCTGTGAGAGCTGTGTGGGCTGTGACAGCTATGTGGGCTGTGAGAGCTGTATGGGCTGTGAGAGCTGTGAGAGCTATGAGAGCTGTAAGAGCTGTGAGCTGTGAGGGATGTGAGCTTTGCGGGCTGTGAGGGCTGTTTGAGCTGTGAGAGTTGTGTGGGCTGTGAGAACTGTGTGGGCTGTGGAAGTGTGGGCTGTGTGGGCTGTGAGAGCTGTGAGAGCTGTGGGGGTTTTAAGAGGGCTGTGAGGGCTGTGAGGGCTGTGAGGGCTGTGAGAGCTGTGAGGCATGTGAGAGCTGTGTGGGCTGTGAGAGCTCTGTGGGCTGTGAGAGCTGTGTGGGCTGTGGGGGCTGTGAGGGCTGTATGGGCTGTGAGGGCTGTGAGGCCTGTGAGAGCTGTGTGGGCTGTGAGAGCTGTGTGAGCTGTGAGAGCTGTGAGAGCGGTGTGGGCTGTGAGAGCAGTGTGGGCTATGAGAGCTGTGTGGGCTGTGTGGGCTGTGAGAGCTGTGTGGGCTGTGAGAGCTGTGTGGGCTGTGAGAGCTGTGTGGGCTGTGAGAGCTGTGTGGGCTGTGAGGGCTGTGTGGGCTGTGAGGGCTGTGAGGCCTGTGAGAGATGTGTGGGCTGTGAGAGCTGTGTGGGCTGTGAGAGCTGTGTGGGCTGTAAGAGCTGTGAGAGCTGTGTGGGATATGAGCTGTGTGGGCTGTGAGGGCTGTGTGAGCTGTCCTAGCTGTGTGGGCTGTGAGAGCTGTGTGGGCTGTGAGAGCTGTGAAAGCTGTGTGGGCTGTGAGGGCTGTGCGGGCTGTGAGAGCTGTGCGGGCTGTGAGAGCTGTGTGGGCTGTGAGAGTGTGGGCTGTGTTGGCTGTGTTGGCTGTGAGAGCTGTGAGAGCTGTGTGGGCTGTGAGCTGTGTGGGCTGTGTGGGCTGTGAGAGCTGTGTGGGCTGTGAGAGCTGTGTGGGCTGTGAGAGCTGTGTGGGATGTGAGCTGTGTGGGCTGTGAGGGCTGTGTGAGCTGTGAGAGCTGTATGGGCTGTGAGAGCTGTGTGGGCTGTGAGAGCTGTGAGAGCTGTGTGGGCTGTGAGAGCTGTGTGGGCTGTGAGAGCTGTGTGGGCTGTGAGAGCTGTGTGGGCTGTGAGAGCTGTGTGGGCTGAGAGAGATGTGTGGGCTGTGAGCCCTGTGAGGACTGTGTAGGCTGTGAGGCCTGTCAAAGCTGTGTGGGCTGTGAGAGTTGTGTGGGCTGTGAGAGCTGTGTGAGCTGTGAGAGCTGTGTGGGCTGTGAGAGCTGTATGGGCTGTGTGGGCTGTGTGGGCTGTGAGAGCTGTGTGGGCTGTGAGAGCTGTGTGGGCTGTGAGGGCTGTGAGAGCTGTGTGGGACGTGAGAGCTGTGTGCGATGTGAGAGCTGTGTGGGCTGTGTGGGCTTTGAGCGCTGTGAAAGCTGTGCAGGCTGTGAGGGCTGTGTGGGCTGTGAGAGTGTGGGCTGTGTGGGCTGTGAGAGCTGTGAGAGCTGTGTGGGCTGTGAGAGCTGTGTGGGCTGTGAGAGCTGTGTGGGCTGTGAGAGCTGTGAGAGCTGTGTGGGCTGTGAGAGCTGTGTGGGCTGTGAGAGCTGTGTGGGCTGTGACAGCTGTATGGGCTGTGAGAGCTGTGAGAGCTGTGAGAGCTGGGAGAGCTGTGTGGGCTGTGAGAGCTATGTGGGCTGTGAGAGCTGTGTGGGCTGTGTGGGCTGTGAGAGCTGTGCGGGCTGTGAGAGCTGTGAGAGCTGTGTGGGCTGTGAGAACTGTGTGGGCTGTGACAGCTGTGTGGGCTGTGAGAGCAGTGTGGGCTGTGAGAGCTGTGAGAGCTGTGAGCTGTGAGCTGTATGGGCTGTGAGAGCTGTGAGAGCTGTGTGGGATGTGAGCTGTGTGGGCTGTGAGGGCTGTGTGAGCTGTGAGAGCTGTGTGGGCTGTGAGGGCTGTGTGGGCTGTGAGAGCTGTGTGGGCTGTGAGAGCTGTGTGGGCTGTGAGAGCTGTGTGGGCTGTGAGAGCTGTGTGGAGTGTGAGCTGTGTGGGGTGTGAGCTGCGTGGGCTGTGAGGGCTGTGTGAGCTGTGAGAGCGGTGAGGGCTGTGAGAGCTGTGTGGGCTGTGTGGGCTGTGAGAGCTGTGAGAGCTGTGTGGGCTGTGAGAGCTGTGTGGGCTGTGAGAGCTGTGCGGGCTGTGAGAGCTGTGTGGGCTGTGAGAGTCTGGGCTGTGTGGGCTGTGAGCTGTGAGAGCTGTGTGGGCTTTGAGAGCTGTGTGGGCTGTGAGAGCTGTGTGGGCTGTGACAGCTATGTGGGCTGTGAGAGCTGTATGGGCTGTGAGAGCTGGGAGAGCTATAAGAGCTGTATGGGCTGTGAGAACTGTGAGAGCTGTGTGGGATGTGAGCTGTGCGGGATATGAGGGCTGTGTGAGCTGTGAGAGCTGTGTGGGCTGTGTGGGCTGTGTGAGCTGTGTGGGCTGTGGAAGTGTGAGCTGTGAGAGCTGAGCTGTGTGGGCTGTGAGGGCTGTGAGGGCTGTGAGGCCTGTGAGAGCTGTGTGGGCTATGATAGCTGTGTGGGCTGTGAGGGATGTGAGGCCTATGAGAACTGTGTCGGCTGTGAGAGCTGTGTGGGCTGTGAGAGCTGTGTGGGCTGTGAGAGCTGTGAGAGCTGTGAGAGCTGTGTGAGCTGTGAGAGCTGTGTAGGCTGTGAGAGCTGTGTAGGCTGTGAGAGCTGTGTGGGCTGTGTGGGCTGTGAGAGCTGTGAGAGCTGTGTGGGCTGTGAGAGCTGTGCGGGCTGTGAGAGCTGTGTGGGCTGTGAGAGTGTGGGCTGTGGGGGCTGTGAGAGCTGTGAGAGCTGTGTGAGCTGTGAGAGCTGTGCGGGCTGTGAGAGCTGTGTGGGCTGTGAGAGTGTGGGCTGTGTGGGCTGAGAGAGCTGTGAGAGCTTTGTGGGCCGTGAGAGCTGTGTGGGCTGTGTGGGCTGTGAGAGCTGTGCGGGCTGTGAGAGCTGTGCGGGCTGTGAGAGCTGTGTGGGCTGTGAGAGTGTGGGCTGTGTTGGCTGTGTTGGCTGTGAGAGCTATGAGAGCTGTGTGGGCTGTGAGAGCTGTGTGGGCTGTGTGGGCTGTGAGAGCTGTGTGGGCTGTGAGAGCTGTGTGGGCTGTGAGAGCTGTGTGGGATGTGAGCTGTGTGGGCTGTGAGGGCTGTGTGAGCTGTGTGAGCTGTGTGGGCTGTGAGCTGTGTGAGCTGTGTGGGCTGTTAGAGCTCTGTGGGCTGTGAGAGCTATGTGGGCTGTGAGGGCTGTGTAAGCTGTGAGAGATGTGTGGACTGTGAGAGCTGTGTGGACTGTGAGAGCTGTATGGGCTCTGAGAGCTGTGAGAGCTGTGTGGGATGTGAGCTGTGTGGGCTGTGAGGGCTCTGAGAGCTGTGAGAGCTGTGTGGGCTATGAGAGCTGTGTGGGCTGTGAGCTGTGAGAGCTGTGCGGGCTGTGAGAGCTGTGTGGGCTGTGAGAGTGTGGGCTGTGTGGGCTGTGAGAGCTGTGAGAGCTGTGTGGGCTGTGAGAGCTGTGTGGGCTGTGTGGGCTGTGAGAGCTGTGTGGGCTGTGAGAGCTGTGTGGGATGTGAGCTGTGTGGGCCGTGAGGGCTGTGTGAGCTGTGAGAGCTGTGTGGGCTGTGAGAGCTGTGTGGGCTGTGAGAGCTGTGAGAGCTGTGTGGGCTGTGAGAGCTGTGTTGGCTGTGAGAGCTATGTGGGCTGTGACAGCTGTGTGGGCTGTGAGAGCTGTATGGGCTGTGAGAGCTGTGAGAGCTGTATGGGCTGTGAGAGCTGTGTGGGATGTGAGCTGTGTGGGCTGTGAGGGCCATGTGAGCTGTGAGAGCTGTGTGGGCTGTGAGGGCTGTGTGAGCTGTGAGCTGTGTGGGCTGTGAGAGCTGTGTGGGCTGTGTGGGCTGTGAGAGCTGTGAGAACTGTGAGAGCTGTGTGGGCTGTGAGAGTTGTGTGGGCTGTGAGAGCTGTGTGGGCTGTGAGGGCTGTGTGAGCTGTGTGAGCTGTGAGAGCTGTGAGAGCTGTGTGGGCTGGGAGAGCTATGTGGGCTGTGAGAGCTGTGTGGGCTGTGACAGCTATGTGGGCTGTGAGAGCTGTATGGGCTGTGAGAGCTGTGAGAGCTATGAGAGCTGTATGGGCTGTGAGAGCTGTGAGCTGTGAGGGATGTGAGCTTTGCGGGCTGTGAGGGCTGTTTGAGCTGTGAGAGTTGTGTGGGCTGTGAGAACTGTGTGGGCTGTGGAAGTGTGGGCTGTGTGGGCTGTGAGAGCTGTGGGGGTTTTAAGAGGGCTGTGAGGGCTGTTTGGGCTGTTTGGGCTGTGAGAGCTGTGAGGCATGTGAGAGCTGTGAGGCATGTGAGAGCTGTGTGGGCTGTGAGAGCTGTGTGGGCTGTGGGGGCTGTGAGGGCTGTATGGGCTGTGAGGGCTGTGAGGCCTGTGAGAGCTGTGTGGGCTGTGAGAGCTGTGTGAGCTGTGAGAGCTGTGAGAGCGGTGTGGGCTGTGAGAGCAGTGTGGGCTATGAGAGCTGTGTGGGCTATGTGGGCTGTGTGGGCTGTGAGAGCTGTGTGGGCTGTGAGAGCTGTGTGGGCTGTGAGAGCTGTGTGGGCTGTGAGAGCTGTGTGGGCTCTGAGGGCTGTGTGGGCTGTGAGGGCTGTGAGGCCTGTGAGAGATGTGTGGGCTGTGAGAGCTGTGTGGGCTGTGAGAGCTGTGTGGGCTGTAAGAGCTGTGAGAGCTGTGTGGGATGTGAGCTGTGTGGGCTGTGAGAGCTGTGAAAGCTGTGTGGGCTGTGAGAGCTGTGTGGGCTGTGAGAGCTGTGCGGGCTGTGAGAGCTGTGTGGGCTGTGAGAGTGTGGGCTGTGTTGGCTGTGTTGGCTGTGAGAGCTGTGAGAGCTGTGTGGGCTGTGAGCTGTGTGGGCTGTGTGGGCTGTGAGAGCTGTGTGGGCTGTGAGAGCTGTGTGGGCTGTGAGAGCTGTGTGGGATGTGAGCTGTGTGGGCTGTGAGGGCTGTGTGAGCTGTGAGAGCTGTATGGGCTGTGAGAGCTGTGTGGGCTGTGAGAGCTGTGAGAGCTGTGTGGGCTGTGAGAGCTGTGTGGGCTGTGAGAGCTGTGTGGGCTGTGAGAGCTGTGTGGGCTGTGAGAGCTGTGTGGGCTGAGAGAGATGTGTGGGCTGTGAGCCCTGTGAGGACTGTGTGGGCTGTGAGGCCTGTCAAAGCTGTGTGGGCTGTGAGAGTTGTGTGGGCTGTGAGAGCTGTGTGAGCTGTGAGAGCTGTGTGGGCTGTGAGAGCTGTATGGGCCGTGAGAGCTGTGAGAGCTGTGTGGGCTGTGAGAGCTGTGTGGGCTGTGTGGGCTGTGAGAGCTGTGAGAGCTGTGTGGGCAGTGAGAACTGTGCAGGCTGCGAGAGCTATGTGGGCTGTGAGAGTATGGGCTGTGTGGGCTGTGAGAGCTGTGAGAGCTGTGTGGGCTGTGAGAGCTCTGTGGGCTGTGTGGGCTGTGTGGGCTGTGTGGGCTGTGAGAGCTGTGTGGGCTGTGAGAGCTGTGTGGGCTGTGAGGGCTGTGAGAGCTGTGTGGGATGTGAGAGCTGTGTGGGATGTGAGAGCTGTGTGGGCTGTGTGGACTGTGAGCGCTGTGAGAGCTGTGTGGGCTGTGAAAGCTGTGCGGGCTGTGAGGGCTGTGTGGGCTGTGAGAGTGTGGGCTGTGTGGGCTGTGAGAGCTGTGTGGGCTGTGAGAGCTGTGTGGGCTGTGAGAGCTATGTGGGCTGTGAGAGCTGTGAGAGCTGTGTGGGCTGTGAGAGCTGTGTGGGCTGTGAGAGCTGTGTGGGCTGTGACAGCTGTATGGACTGTGAGAGCTGTGAGAGCTGTGAGAGCTGTGAGAGCTGTGAGAGCTGTGTGGGCTGTGAGAGCTGTGTGGGCTGTGAGAGCTGTGTGGGCTGTGAGAGCTGTGTGGGCTGTGTGGGCTGTGAGAGCTGTGTGGGCTGTGAGAGCTGTGAGAGCTGTGTGGGCTGTGAGAACTGTGTGGGCTGTGAAAGCTGTGTGGGCTGTGAGAGCAGTGTGGGCTGTGAGCTGTGAGCTGTGTGGGCTGTGAGAGCTGTGTGGAGTGTGAGCTGTGTGGGGTGTGAGCTGCATGGGCTGTGAGGGCTGTGTGAGCTGTGAGAGTGGTGAGGGCTGTGAGAGCTGTGTGGGCTGTGTGGGCTGTGAGAGCTGTGAGAGCTGTGTGGGCTGTGAGAGCTGTGTGGGCTGTGAGAGCTGTGCGGGCTGTGAGAGCTGTGTGGGCTGTGAGAGTCTGGGCTGTGTGGGCTGTGAGCTGTGAGAGCTGTGTGGGCTGTGAGAGCTGTGTGGGCTGTGAGAGCTGTGTGGGCTGTGACAGCTATGTGGGCTGTGAGAGCTGTATGGGCTGTGAGAGCTGAGAGAGCTATAAGAGCTGTATGGGCTGTGAGAACTGTGAGAGCTGTGTGGGATGTGAGCTGTGCGGGATGTGAGGGCTGTGTGAGCTGTGAGAGCTGTGTGGGCTGTGTGGGCTGTGTGAGCTGTGTGGGCTGTGGAAGTGTGGGCTGTGTGAGCTGTGAGAGCTGAGCTGTGTGGGCTGTGAGGGCTGTGAGGGCTGTGAGGCATGTGAGAGCTGTGTGGGCTATGATAGCTGTGTGGGCTGTGAGGGATGTGAGGCCTATGAGAACTGTGTGGGCTGTGAGAGCTGTGTGGGCTGTGAGAGCTGTGTGGGCTGTGAGGGCTGTGAGAGCTGTGAGAGCTGTGTGAGCTGTGAGAGCTGTGTAGGCTGTGAGAGCTGTGTAGGCTGTGAGAGCTGTGTGGGCTGTGTGGGCTGTGAGAGCTGTGAGAGCTGTGTGGGCTGTGAGAGCTGTGCGGGCTGTGAGAGCTGTGTGGGCTGTGAGAGTGTGGGCTGTGGGGGCTGTGAGAGCTGTGAGAGCTGTGTGGGCTGTGAGAGCTGTGAGAGCTGTGTGGGCTGTGAGAGCTGTGTGGGCTGTGTAGGCTGTGAGAGCTGTGTGGGCTGAGAGAGCTGTGTGGGCTGTGAGAGCTGTGTGAGCTGTGAGGGCTGTGAGGCCTATGAGAGCTGTGTGGGCTGTAAGAGCTGTGTGGGTTGTGTGGGCTGTGAGAGCTGTATGGGCTGTGAGAGCGGTGAGAGCTGTGAGGGCTGTGAGGGCTGTGTGAGCTGTGAGAGCTGTGTAGGCTGTGAGAGCTGTGTGTGCTGTGTGGGCTGTGAGCTGTGTGGGCTGTGAGAGCTGTGCGGGCTATGAGAGCTGTGTGGGCTGTGAGTGTGGGCTGTGTGGGCTGTGAGAGCTGTGAGCGCTGTGTGGGCTGTGAGAGCTGTGTGGGCTGTGAGGCCTATGAGAGCTGTGTGGGCTGTGAGAGCTGTGTGGGTTGTGTGGGCTGTGAGAGCTGTATGGGCTGTGAGAGCTGTGAGAGCTGTGTGGGCTGTGAGGGCTGTGTGAGCTGTGAGAGCTGTGTAGGCTGTGAGAGCTGTGTGGGCTGTGTGGGTTGTGAGAGCTGTGCGAGCTGTGTGGGCTGTGAGAGGTGTGCGGGCTGTGAGAGCTGTGTGGTCTGTGAGAGTGTGGGCTGTGTGGGCTGTGATAGCTGTGAGCGCTGTATGGGCTGTGAGAGCTGTGTGGGCAGTGAGAGCTGTGTGAGCTGTGTGGGCTGTGAGAGCTGTGTGGGCTGAGAGAGCTGTGTGGGCTATGAGGCCTGTGAGAGCTGTGTGGGCTGTGAGGGCTGTGTGGGCTGTGAGAGCTGTGTGGACTGTGGGAGCTGTATGGGCTGTGAGAGCTGTGAGAGCTGTGTGGGATGTGAGCTGTGAGGGCTGTGAGGGCTCTGTGAGCTGTGAGAGCTGTGTGGGCTGTGAGAGCTGTGTGGGCCGTAAGCTGTGAGAGCTGTGAGAGCTGTGCGGGCTGTGAGAGCTGTGCGGGCTGTGAGAGCTGTGTGGGCTGTGAGAGCTGTGTGGGCTGTGAGAGCTGTGAGAGCTGTGAGAGCTGTGTGAGCTGTGAGAGCTGTGTAGGCTGTGAGAGCTGTGTAGGCTGTGAGAGCTGTGTGGGCTGTGTGGGCTGTGAGAGCTGTGAGAGCTGTGTGGGCTGTGAGAGCTGTGCGGGCTGTGAGAGCTGTGTGGGCTGTGAGAGTGTGGGCTGTGGGGGCTGTGAGAGCTGTGAGAGCTGTGTGGGCTGTGAGAGCTGTGAGAGCTGTGCGGGCTGTGAGAGCTGTGTGGGCTGTGTAGGCTGTGAGACCTGTGTGGGCTGAGAGAGCTGTGTGGGCTGTGAGAGCTGTGTGAGCTGTGAGGGCTGTGAGGCCTATGAGAGCTGTGTGGGCTGTAAGAGCAGTGTGGGTTGTGTGGGCTGTGAGAGCTGTATGGGCTGTGAGAGCTGTGAGAGCTGTGAGGGCTGTGAGGGCTGTGTGAGCTGTGAGAGCTGTGTAGGCTGTGAGAGCTGTGCGGGCTGTGAGAGCTGTGTGGGCTGTGAGAGTGTGGGCTGTGGGGGCTGTGAGAGCTGTGAGAGCTGTGTGGGCTGTGAGAGCTGTGCGGGCTATGAGAGCTGTGTGGGCTGTGAGTGTGGGCTGTGTGGGCTGTGAGAGCTGTGAGCGCTGTGTGGGCTGTGAGAGCTGTGTGGGCTGTGAGGCCTATGAGAGCTGTGTGGGCTGTGAGAGCTGTGTGGGTTGTGTGGGCTGTGAGAGCTGTATGGGCTGTGAGAGCTGTGAGAGCTGTGTGGGCTGTGAGGGCTGTGTGAGCTGTGAGAGCTGTGTAGGCTGTGTGGGTTGTGAGAGCTGTGCGAGCTGTGTGGGCTGTGAGAGGTGTGCGGGCTGTGAGAGCTGTGTGGTCTGTGAGAGTGTGGGCTGTGTGGGCTGTGATAGCTGTGAGCGCTGTATGGGCTGTGAGAGCTGTGTGGGCTGTGAGAGCTGTGTGAGCTGTGTGGGCTGTGAGAGCTGTGTGGGCTGAGAGAGCTGTGTGGGCTGTGTGGGCTGTGAGGCCTGTGAGAGCTGTGTGGGCTGTGAGGGCTGTGTGGGATGTGAGAGCTGTGTGGACTGTGGGAGCTGTATGGGCTGTGAGAGCTGTGAGAGCTGTGTGGGATGTGAGCTGTGAGGGCTGTGAGGGCTCTGTGAGCTGTGAGAGCTGTGTGGGCTGTGAGAGCTGTGTGGGCCGTAAGCTGTGAGAGCTGTGAGAGCTGTGCGGGCTGTGAGAGCTGTGCGGGCTGTGAGAGCTGTGTGGGCTGTGAGAGTGTGGGCTGTGTGGGCTGAGAGAGCTGTGAGAGCTGTGTGGGCCGTGAGAGCTGTGTGGGCTGTGTGGGCTGTGAGAGCTGAGTGGGCTGTGAGAGCTGTGTGGGATGTGAGCTGTGTGGGCCGTGAGGGCTGCGTGAGCTGTGAGAGCTGTGTGGGCTGTGAGGGCTGTGTGGGCTGTGAGAGCTGTGTGGGCTGTGAGAGCTGTGTGGGCTGTGTAAGCTGTGAGAGATATATGGGCTGTGAGAGCTGTGAGAGCTGTGTGGGATGTGAGCTGTGTGAGCTGTGTGAGCTGTGTGAGCTGTGTGGGCTGTGAGCTGTGTGAGCTGTGTGGGCTGTTAGAGCTCTGTGGGCTGTGAGAGCTATGTGGGCTGTGAGGGCTGTGTAAGCTGTGAGAGATGTGTGGACTGTGAGAGTTGTGTGGGCTGTGTGGGCTGTGAGAGCTGTGAGAGCTGTGAGAGCTGTGTGGGGTGTGAGCTGCGTGGGCTGTGAGGGCTGTGTGAGCTGTGAGAGCGGTGTGGGCTGTGAGAGCGGTGTGGGCTGTGTGGGCTGTGAGAGCTGTGAGAGCTGTGTGGGCTATGGGAGCTGTGCGGGCTGTGAGCTGTGTGGGCTGTGAGAGTGTGGGATGTGTGGGCTGTGAGAGCTGTGTGGGCTGTGAGAGCTGTGTGGGCTGTGACAGCTATGTGGGCTGTGAGAGCTGTATGGGCTGTGAGAGCTATGAGAGCTGAATGGGCTGTGAGAACTGAGAGCTGTGTGGGATGTGAGCTGTGCGGGCTGTGAGGGCTGTGTGAGCTGTGAGAGCTGTGTGGGCTGTGAGAGTTGTGTGGGCTGTGGAAGTGTGGGCTGTGTGGGCTGTGAGAGCTGTGAGAGCTGTGTGGGCTGTGAGGGCTGTGAGGGCAGGTTGGGCTATGAGGGCTGTGAGGGCTGTGAGGTCTGTGAGAGCTGTGAGAGATGTGTGGGCTATGATAGCTGTGTGGGCTGTGAGAGCTGTGTGGGCTGCGGGGCTGTGAGGGCTGTGAAGCCTGTGAGAGCTGTGTGGGCTGTGACAGCTGTGTGGGCTGTGACAGCTGTGTGGGCTGTGAGAGCTGTGTGAGCTGTGAGAGTTGTGTGAGCTGTGAGAGTTGTGTGGGCTGTGAGAGTTGTGTGGGCTGTGAGAGTTGTGTGGGCTGTGAGAGCTGAGTGGGTTGTGAGAGCTGAGTGGGTTGTGAGAGCTGAGTGGGTTGTGAGAGCTGAGTGGGTTGTGAGAGCTGAGTGGGCTATGTGGGCTGTGAGAGCTATGTGGGCTGTGAGAGCTATGTGGGCTGTGAGACCTGTGTGGGCTGTGAGAGCTGTGTGGGCTGTGAGCGCTGTGTGGGCTGTGAGGGCTGTGAGGCTTGTGAGAGCTGTGTGGGCGGTGAGAGCTGTGTGGGCTGTGAGAGCTGTGTGGCCTGTGAGAGCTATATGGGCTGTGAGAGCTGTGTGGGATGTGAGCTGTGTGGGCTGTGAGGGCTGTGTGAGCTGTGCTAGCTGTGTGGGCTATGAGAGCTGTGTGGGCTGTGTGGTCTGTGAGAGCTGTGTGGGCTGTGAGAGCTGTGCAGGCTGTGAGAGCTGTGTGGGCTGTGAGAGCTGTGTAGGCTGTGAGAGCTGTGTGGGCTGTGTGGGCTGTGAGAGCTGTGAGAGCTGTGTGGGCTGTGAGAGCTGTGCGGGCTGTGAGAGCTGTGTGGGCTGTGAGAGTGTGGGCTGTGGGGGCTGTGAGAGCTGTGAGAGCTGTGTGGGCTGTGAGAGCTGTGAGAGCTGTGCGGGCTGTGAGAGCTGTGTGGGCTGTGTAGGCTGTGAGACCTGTGTGGGCTGAGAGAGCTGTGTGGGCTGTGAGAGCTGTGTGAGCTGTGAGGGCTGTGAGGCCTATGAGAGCTGTGTGGGCTGTAAGAGCAGTGTGGGTTGTGTGGGCTGTGAGAGCTGTATGGGCTGTGAGAGCTGTGAGAGCTGTGAGGGCTGTGAGGGCTGTGTGAGCTGTGAGAGCTGTGTAGGCTGTGAGAGCTGTGCGGGCTGTGAGAGCTGTGTGGGCTGTGAGAGTGTGGGCTGTGGGGGCTGTGAGAGCTGTGAGAGCTGTGTGGGCTGTGAGAGCTGTGCGGGCTATGAGAGCTGTGTGGGCTGTGAGTGTGGGCTGTGTGGGCTGTGAGAGCTGTGAGCGCTGTGTGGGCTGTGAGAGCTGTGTGGGCTGTGAGGCCTATGAGAGCTGTGTGGGCTGTGAGAGCTGTGTGGGTTGTGTGGGCTGTGAGAGCTGTATGGGCTGTGAGAGCTGTGAGAGCTGTGTGGGCTGTGAGGGCTGTGTGAGCTGTGAGAGCTGTGTAGGCTGTGTGGGTTGTGAGAGCTGTGCGAGCTGTGTGGGCTGTGAGAGGTGTGCGGGCTGTGAGAGCTGTGTGGTCTGTGAGAGTGTGGGCTGTGTGGGCTGTGATAGCTGTGAGCGCTGTATGGGCTGTGAGAGCTGTGTGGGCTGTGAGAGCTGTGTGAGCTGTGTGGGATGTGAGAGCTGTGTGGACTGTGGGAGCTGTATGGGCTGTGAGAGCTGTGAGAGCTGTGTGGGATGTGAGCTGTGAGGGCTGTGAGGGCTCTGTGAGCTGTGAGAGCTGTGTGGGCTGTGAGAGCTGTGTGGGCCGTAAGCTGTGAGAGCTGTGAGAGCTGTGCGGGCTGTGAGAGCTGTGCGGGCTGTGAGAGCTGTGTGGGCTGTGAGAGTGTGGGCTGTGTGGGCTGAGAGAGCTGTGAGAGCTGTGTGGGCCGTGAGAGCTGTGTGGGCTGTGTGGGCTGTGAGAGCTGAGTGGGCTGTGAGAGCTGTGTGGGATGTGAGCTGTGTGGGCCGTGAGGGCTGCGTGAGCTGTGAGAGCTGTGTGGGCTGTGAGGGCTGTGTGGGCTGTGAGAGCTGTGTGGGCTGTGAGAGCTGTGTGGGCTGTGTAAGCTGTGAGAGATATATGGGCTGTGAGAGCTGTGAGAGCTGTGTGGGATGTGAGCTGTGTGAGCTGTGTGAGCTGTGTGAGCTGTGTGGGCTGTGAGCTGTGTGAGCTGTGTGGGCTGTTAGAGCTCTGTGGGCTGTGAGAGCTATGTGGGCTGTGAGGGCTGTGTAAGCTGTGAGAGATGTGTGGACTGTGAGAGTTGTGTGGGCTGTGTGGGCTGTGAGAGCTGTGAGAGCTGTGAGAGCTGTGTGGGGTGTGAGCTGCGTGGGCTGTGAGGGCTGTGTGAGCTGTGAGAGCGGTGTGGGCTGTGAGAGCGGTGTGGGCTGTGTGGGCTGTGAGAGCTGTGAGAGCTGTGTGGGCTATGGGAGCTGTGCGGGCTGTGAGCTGTGTGGGCTGTGAGAGTGTGGGATGTGTGGGCTGTGAGAGCTGTGTGGGCTGTGAGAGCTGTGTGGGCTGTGACAGCTATGTGGGCTGTGAGAGCTGTATGGGCTGTGAGAGCTATGAGAGCTGAATGGGCTGTGAGAACTGAGAGCTGTGTGGGATGTGAGCTGTGCGGGCTGTGAGGGCTGTGTGAGCTGTGAGAGCTGTGTGGGCTGTGAGAGTTGTGTGGGCTGTGGAAGTGTGGGCTGTGTGGGCTGTGAGAGCTGTGAGAGCTGTGTGGGCTGTGAGGGCTGTGAGGGCAGGTTGGGCTATGAGGGCTGTGAGGGCTGTGAGGTCTGTGAGAGCTGTGAGGCCTGTGAGAGATGTGTGGGCTATGATAGCTGTGTGGGCTGTGAGAGCTGTGTGGGCTGCGGGGCTGTGAGGGCTGTGAAGCCTGTGAGAGCTGTGTGGGCTGTGACAGCTGTGTGGGCTGTGACAGCTGTGTGGGCTGTGAGAGCTGTGTGAGCTGTGAGAGTTGTGTGAGCTGTGAGAGTTGTGTGGGCTGTGAGAGTTGTGTGGGCTGTGAGAGTTGTGTGGGCTGTGAGAGCTGAGTGGGTTGTGAGAGCTGAGTGGGTTGTGAGAGCTGAGTGGGTTGTGAGAGCTGAGTGGGTTGTGAGAGCTGAGTGGGCTATGTGGGCTGTGAGAGCTATGTGGGCTGTGAGAGCTATGTGGGCTGTGAGACCTGTGTGGGCTGTGAGAGCTGTGTGGGCTGTGAGCGCTGTGTGGGCTGTGAGGGCTGTGAGGCTTGTGAGAGCTGTGTGGGCGGTGAGAGCTGTGTGGGCTGTGAGAGCTGTGTGGCCTGTGAGAGCTATATGGGCTGTGAGAGCTGTGTGGGATGTGAGCTGTGTGGGCTGTGAGGGCTGTGTGAGCTGTGCTAGCTGTGTGGGCTATGAGAGCTGTGTGGGCTGTGTGGTCTGTGAGAGCTGTGTGGGCTGTGAGAGCTGTGCAGGCTGTGAGAGCTGTGTGGGCTGTGAGAGTGTGGGCTGTGAGAGCTGTGAGAGCTGTGTGGGCTGTGAGAGCTGTGTGGGCTGTGAGAGCTGTGTGGGCTGTGAGAGCTGTGAGAGCTGTGTGGGCTGTGTGGGCTGTGTGGGCTGTGTGGGATGTGAGAGCTGTGTGGGCTGTGTGGGCTGTGAGGGCTGTGTGGGCTGTGAGGGCTGTGTGGGCTGTGAGGGCTGTGTGGGATGTGAGAGTTGTGTGGGCTGTGAGAGCTGTGTGGGCTGTGAGAGCTGTGTGGGCTGTGAGAGCTGTATGGGCTGTGAGAGCTGTATGGGCTGTGAGAGCTGTGTGGGATGTGAGCTGTGTGGGCTGTGAGCTGTGAGAGCTGTGTGGGCTGTGAGAGTTGTGTGGGCTGTGGAAGTGTGGGCTTTGTGGCCTGTGAGCTGTGAGAGCTGTGAGGGCTGTGAGGGCTGTGAGGGCAGGTTTGGCTATGAGGGCTGTGAGGGCTGTATGGGCTGTGAGAGCTGAGAGCTATGAGAGCTGTATGGGCTGTGAGAGCTGTGTGGGATGTGAGCTGTGCGGGCTGTGAGGGCTGTGAGAGCTGTGAGAGCTGTGTGGGCTGTGAGGGCTGTGAGGGCAGGTTGGGCTATGAGGGCTGTGAGGGCTGTGAGGGCTGTGAGGGCTGTGAGAGCTGTGAGGCCTGTGAGAGATGTGTGGGCTATGATAGCTGTGTGGGCTGTGAGAGCTGTGTGGGCTGCGGGGGCTGTGAGGGCTGTGAAGCCTGTGAGAGCTGTGTGGGCTGTGACAGCTGTGTGGGCTGTGACAGCTGTGTGGGCCGTGAGAGCTGTGTGAGCTGTGAGAGTTGTGTGGGCTGTGAGAGTTGTGTGGGCTGTGAGAGTTGTGTGGGCTGTGAGAGTTGTGTGGGCTGTGAGAGCTGAGTGGGTTGTGAGAGCTGTGTGGGCTGTGAGAGCTGTGAGAGCTATGTGGGCTGTGAGAGCTATGTGGGCTGTGAGAGCTGTGTGGGCTGTGAGAGCTGTGTGGGCTGTGAGGGCTGTGAGGCTTGTGAGAGCTGTGTGGGCGGTGAGAGCTGTGTGGGCTGTGAGCTGTGTGGGCTGTGAGAGCTGGATGGGCTGTGAGAGCTGTGTGGGATGTGAGCTGTGTGGGCTGTGAGGGCTGTGTGAGCTGTGCTAGCTGTGTGGGCTATGAGAGCTGTGTGGGCTGTGTGGTCTGTGAGAGCTGTGTGGGCTGTGAGAGCTGTGCAGGCTGTGAGAGCTGTGTGGGCTGTGAGAGTGTGGCCTGTGAGAGCTGTGAGAGCTGTGTGGGCTGTGAGAGCTGTGTGGGCTGTGAGGACTGTGTGGGCTGTGAGAGCTGTGTGGGCTGTGAGGGCTGTGAGAGCTCTGTGGGATGTGAGCTGTGTGGGCTGTGAGGGCTGTGTCAGCTGTGAGAGCTGTGTGGGCTGTGAGAGCTGTGTGGGCTGTGAGAGCTGTGTGGGTTGTGAGAGCTGTGTGGGCTGTGAGAGCTGTGAGAGCTGTGTGGGCTGTGTGGGCTGTGTGGGCTGTGTGGGCTGTGAGAGCTGTGTGGGCTGTGTGGGCTGTGTGGGCTGTGAGGCCTGTGAGGGCTGTGTGGGCTGTGAGGGCTGTGAGAGCTGTGTGGGATGTGAGAGTTGTGTGGGCTGTGAGAGTTGTGTGGGCTGTGAGAGCTGTGTGGGCTGTGAGAGCTGTATGGGCTGTGAGAGCTGTATGGGCTGTGAGAGCTGTGTGGGATGTGAGCTATGTGGGCTGTGAGGGCAGTGAGGCCTGTGAGGGCTCTGTGGGCTGTGAGGGCTGTGAGGCCTGTGAGAGCTGTGTGGGCTGTGAGAGTTGTGTGGGCTGTGAGAGTTGTGTGAGCTGTGAGAGCTGTGTGGGCTGTGAGAGCTGTGTGGGCTGTGAGAGCTGTGTGGGCTGTGAGAGCTGTGAGAGCTGTGTGGGCTGTGAGCTGTGTGGGCTGTGAGAGCTGTGTGGGCTCTGTGGGCTGTGAGAGCTGTGTGAGCTGTGAGAAGCTGTGTGGGCTGTGAGGGCTGTGAGGCCTATGATAGCTGTGTGGGCTGTGAGGGCTGTGTGGGCTGTGAGAGCTGTGTGGGCTATGAGAGCTGTATGGCCTGTGAGAGCTGTGAGAGCTGTGAGAGCTGTGAGGGCTATGTGAGCTGTGAGAGCTGTGTAGGCTGTGAGAGCTGTGTGGGCTGTGTGGGCTGTGAGAGCTGTGCGAGCTGTGTGGGCTGTGAGAGCTGTGCGGGCTGTGAGAGCTGTGTGGGCTGTGAGAGTGTGGGCTGTGTGGGCTGTGAGAGCTGTGAGAGCTGTGGGCTGTGAGAGCTGTGTGGGCTGTGAGAGCTGTGTGGGCTGTGAGAGCTGTGTGGGCTGAGAGAGCTGTGTGGGATGTGAGGGCTGTGTGAGCTGTGAGAGCTGTGTGGGCTGTGGGAGCTGTGTGGGCTGTGAGAGCTGTGCGGGCTGTGAGAGCTGTGTGGGCTGTGAGAGCTGTGCGGGCTGTGAGAGCTGTGTAGGCTGTGAGAGTGGGCTATGTGGGCTGTGAGAGCTGTGTGGGCTGTGAGAGCTGTGAGAGCTGTGTGGGCTGTGAGAGCTGTGTGGGATGTGAGCTGTGTGGGATGTGAGTTGTTTGGGCTGTGAGAGCTGTGTGAGCTGTGAGAGCTGTGTGGGCTGTGAGAGCTGTGTGGGCTGTGAGAGCTGTGTGGGCTATGAGAGCTATCAGAGCTGTGTGGGCTAAGAGAGCTGTGTAGGCTGTGAGAGCTGTGTGGGCTGTGTGGGCTGTGAGAGCTGTGCGAGCTGTGTGGGCTGTGTGGGCTGAGAGCTGTGAGAGCTGTGTGGGCTGTGAGAGCTGTGAGGCCTTTGAGAGCTGTGTGGGCTGTGAGAGCTGTGTGGGCTGTGAGAGCTGTATGGGCTGTAAGAGCTGTGAGAGTTGTGTGGGATGTGAGCTGTGTGGGCTGTGAGGGCTGTGTGAACTGTGCTAGCTGTGTGAGCTGTGCTAGCTGTGTGGGCTGTGAGAGCTGTGTGGGCTGTGAGAGCTGTGAGAGGTGTGTGGGCTGTGAGAGCTGTGCGGGCTGTGAGAGCTGTGTGGGCTGTGAGAGTGTGGGCTGTGTTGGCTGTGAGAGCTGTGTGGGCTGTGAGAGCTGTTTGGGCTGTGTGGGCTGTGAGAGCTGTGTGGGCTGTGAGAGCTGTGTGGGCTGTGAGACCTGTGTGGTATGTGAGCTGTGTGGGCTGTGAGGGCTGTGTGAGCTGTGAGAGCTGTTTGGGCTGTGAGAGCTGTGTGAGCTGTGAGGGCTGTGAGAGCTGTGTGGGCTGTGAGAGCTGTGTGGGCTGTGAGAGCTGTGGGGGTTTTAAGAGGGCTGTGAGGGCTGTTTGGGCTGTTTGGGCTGTGAGAGCTGTGAGGCATGTGAGAGCTGTGAGGCATGTGAGAGCTGTGTGGGCTGTGAGAGCTGTGTGGGCTGTGGGGGCTGTGAGGGCTGTATGGGCTGTGAGGGCTGTGAGGCCTGTGAGAGCTGTGTGGGCTGTGAGAGCTGTGTGAGCTGTGAGAGCTGTGAGAGCGGTGTGGGCTGTGAGAGCAGTGTGGGCTATGAGAGCTGTGTGGGCTATGTGGGCTGTGTGGGCTGTGAGAGCTGTGTGGGCTGTGAGAGCTGTGTGGGATGTGAGAGCTGTGTGGGCTGTGAGAGCTGTGTGGGCTCTGAGGGCTGTGTGGGCTATGAGGGCTGTGAGGCCTGTGAGAGATGTGTGGGCTGTGAGAGCTGTGTGGGCTGTGAGAGCTGTGTGGGCTGTAAGAGCTGTGAGAGCTGTGTGGGATGTGAGCTGTGTGGGCTGTGAGAGCTGTGAAAGCTGTGTGGGCTGTGAGAGCTGTGTGGGCTGTGAGAGCTGTGCGGGCTGTGAGAGCTGTGTGGGCTGTGAGAGTGTGGGCTGTGTTGGCTGTGTTGGCTGTGAGAGCTGTGAGAGCTGTGTGGGCTGTGAGCTGTGTGGGCTGTGTGGGCTGTGAGAGCTGTGTGGGCTGTGAGAGCTGTGTGGGCTGTGAGAGCTGTGTGGGATGTGAGCTGTGTGGGCTGTGAGGGCTGTGTGAGCTGTGAGAGCTGTATGGGCTGTGAGAGCTGTGTGGGCTGTGAGAGCTGTGAGAGCTGTGTGGGCTGTGAGAGCTGTGTGGGCTGTGAGAGCTGTGTGGGCTGTGAGAGCTGTGTGGGCTGTGAGAGCTGTGTGGGCTGAGAGAGATGTGTGGGCTGTGAGCCCTGTGAGGACTGTGTGGGCTGTGAGGCCTGTCAAAGCTGTGTGGGCTGTGAGAGTTGTGTGGGCTGTGAGAGCTGTGTGAGCTGTGAGAGCTGTGTGGGCTGTGAGAGCTGTATGGGCTGTGAAAGCTGTGAGAGCTGTGTGGGCTGTGAGAGCTGTGTGGGCTGTGTGGGCTGTGAGAGCTGTGAGAGCTGTGTGGGCAGTGAGAACTGTGCAGGCTGCGAGAGCTATGTGGGCTGTGAGAGTATGGGCTGTGTGGGCTGTGAGAGCTGTGAGAGCTGTGTGGGCTGTGAGAGCTCTGTGGGCTGTGTGGGCTGTGTGGGCTGTGTGGGCTGTGAGAGCTGTGTGGGCTGTGAGAGCTGTGTGGGCTGTGAGGGCTGTGAGAGCTGTGTGGGATGTGAGAGCTGTGTGGGATGTGAGAGCTGTGTGGGCTGTGTGGACTGTGAGCGCTGTGAGAGCTGTGTGGGCTGTGAAAGCTGTGCGGGCTGTGAGGGATGTGTGGGCTGTGAGAGTGTGGGCTGTGTGGGCTGTGAGAGCTGTGTGGGCTGTGAGAGCTGTGTGGGCTGTGAGAGCTATGTGGGCTGTGAGAGCTGTGAGAGCTGTGTGGGCTGTGAGAGCTGTGTGGGCTGTGAGAGCTGTGTGGGCTGTGACAGCTGTATGGGCTGTGAGAGCTGTGAGAGCTGTGAGAGCTGTGAGAGCTGTGAGAGCTGTGTGGGCTGTGAGAGCTGTGTGGGCTGTGAGAGCTGTGTGGGCTGTGAGAGCTGTGTGGGCTGTGTGGGCTGTGAGAGCTGTGTGGGCTGTGAGAGCTGTGAGAGCTGTGTGGGCTGTGAGAACTGTGTGGGCTGTGAAAGCTGTGTGGGCTGTGAGAGCAGTGTGGGCTGTGAGCTGTGAGCTGTGTGGGCTGTGAGAGCTGTGTGGAGTGTGAGCTGTGTGGGGTGTGAGCTGCATGGGCTGTGAGGGCTGTGTGAGCTGTGAGAGTGGTGAGGGCTGTGAGAGCTGTGTGGGCTGTGTGGGCTGTGAGAGCTGTGAGAGCTGTGTGGGCTGTGAGAGCTGTGTGGGCTGTGAGAGCTGTGCGGGCTGTGAGAGCTGTGTGGGCTGTGAGAGTCTGGGCTGTGTGGGCTGTGAGCTGTGAGAGCTGTGTGGGCTGTGAGAGCTGTGTGGGCTGTGAGAGCTGTGTGGGCTGTGACAGCTATGTGGGCTGTGAGAGCTGTATGGGCTGTGAGAGCTGAGAGAGCTATAAGAGCTGTATGGGCTGTGAGAACTGTGAGAGCTGTGTGGGATGTGAGCTGTGCGGGATGTGAGGGCTGTGTGAGCTGTGAGAGCTGTGTGGGCTGTGTGGGCTGTGTGAGCTGTGTGGGCTGTGGAAGTGTGGGCTGTGTGAGCTGTGAGAGCTGAGCTGTGTGGGCTGTGAGGGCTGTGAGGGCTGTGAGGCATGTGAGAGCTGTGTGGGCTATGATAGCTGTGTGGGCTGTGAGGGATGTGAGGCCTATGAGAACTGTGTGGGCTGTGAGAGCTGTGTGGGCTGTGAGAGCTGTGTGGGCTGTGAGAGCTGTGAGAGCTGTGTGAGCTGTGAGAGCTGTGTAGGCTGTGAGAGCTGTGTAGGCTGTGAGAGCTGTGTGGGCTGTGTGGGCTGTGAGAGCTGTGTGGGCTGTGAGAGCTGTGCGGGCTGTGAGAGCTGTGTGGGCTGTGAGAGTGTGGGCTGTGGGGGCTGTGAGAGCTGTGAGAGCTGTGTGGGCTGTGAGAGCTGTGAGAGCTGTGTGGGCTGTGAGAGCTGTGTGGGCTGTGTAGGCTGTGAGAGCTGTGTGGGCTGAGAGAGCTGTGTGGGCTGTGAGAGCTGTGTGAGCTGTGAGGGCTGTGAGGCCTATGAGAGCTGTGTGGGCTATAAGAGCTGTGTGGGTTGTGTGGGCTGTGAGAGCTGTATGGGCTGTGAGAGCGTTGAGAGCTGTGAGGGCTGTGAGGGCTGTGTGAGCTGTGAG
Source organism: Lissotriton helveticus (assembly GCF_964261635.1). NCBI lineage: Eukaryota > Metazoa > Chordata > Amphibia > Caudata > Salamandridae > Lissotriton > Lissotriton helveticus. The sequence continues at coordinate 955,663,672 of NC_136069.1, forward strand.
AGCTGTGTAGGCTGTGAGAGCTGTGTGTGCTGTGTGGGCTGTGAGCTGTGTGAGCTGTGTGGGCTGTGAGAGCTGTGCGGGCTATGAGAGCTGTGTGGGCTGTGAGTGTGGGCTGTGTGGGCTGTGAGAGCTGTGAGCGCTGTGTGGGCTGTGAGAGCTGTGTGGGCTGTGAGGCCTATGAGAGCTGTGTGGGCTGTGAGAGCTGTGTGGGTTGTGTGGGCTGTGAGAGCTGTATGGGCTGTGAGAGCTGTGAGAGCTGTGTGGGCTGTGAGGGCTGTGTGAGCTGTGAGAGCTGTGTAGGCTGTGAGAGCTGTGTGGGTTGTGAGAGCTGTGCGAGCTGTGTGGGCTGTGAGAGGTGTGCGGGCTGTGAGAGCTGTGTGGTCTGTGAGAGTGTGGGCTGTGTGGGCTGTGATAGCTGTGAGCGCTGTATGGGCTGTGAGAGCTGTGTGGGCAGTGAGAGCTGTGTGAGCTGTGTGGGCTGTGAGAGCTGTGTGGGCTGAGAGAGCTGTGTGGGCTATGAGGCCTGTGAGAGCTGTGTGGGCTGTGAGGGCTGTGTGGGCTGTGAGAGCTGTGTGGACTGTGGGAGCTGTATGGGCTGTGAGAGCTGTGAGAGCTGTGTGGGATGTGAGCTGTGAGGGCTGTGAGGGCTCTGTGAGCTGTGAGAGCTGTGTGGGCTGTGAGAGCTGTGTGGGCCGTAAGCTGTGAGAGCTGTGAGAGCTGTGCGGGCTGTGAGAGCTGTGCGGGCTGTGAGAGCTGTGTGGGCTGTGAGAGCTGTGTGGGCTGTGAGAGCTGTGAGAGCTGTGAGAGCTGTGTGAGCTGTGAGAGCTGTGTAGGCTGTGAGAGCTGTGTAGGCTGTGAGAGCTGTGTGGGATGTGTGGGCTGTGAGAGCTGTGAGAGCTGTGTGGGCTGTGAGAGCTGTGCGGGCTGTGAGAGCTGTGTGGGCTGTGAGAGTGTGGGCTGTGGGGGCTGTGAGAGCTGTGAGAGCTGTGTGGGCTGTGAGAGCTGTGAGAGCTGTGCGGGCTGTGAGAGCTGTGTGGGCTGTGTAGGCTGTGAGACCTGTGTGGGCTGAGAGAGCTGTGTGGGCTGTGAGAGCTGTGTGAGCTGTGAGGGCTGTGAGGCCTATGAGAGCTGTGTGGGCTGTAAGAGCAGTGTGGGTTGTGTGGGCTGTGAGAGCTGTATGGGCTGTGAGAGCTGTGAGAGCTGTGAGGGCTGTGAGGGCTGTGTGAGCTGTGAGAGCTGTGTAGGCTGTGAGAGCTGTGTGTGCTGTGTGGGCTGTGAGCTGTGTGAGCTGTGTGGGCTGTGAGAGCTGTGCGGGCTATGAGAGCTGTGTGGGCTGTGAGTGTGGGCTGTGTGGGCTGTGAGAGCTGTGAGCGCTGTGTGGGCTGTGAGAGCTGTGTGGGCTGTGAGGCCTATGAGAGCTGTGTGGGCTGTGAGAGCTGTGTGGGTTGTGTGGGCTGTGAGAGCTGTATGGGCTGTGAGAGCTGTGAGAGCTGTGTGGGCTGTGAGGGCTGTGTGAGCTGTGAGAGCTGTGTAGGCTGTAAGAGCAGTGTGGGTTGTGTGGGCTTTGAGAGCTGTATGGGCTGTGAGAGCTGTGAGAGCTGTGAGGGCTGTGAGGGCTGTGTGAGCTGTGAGAGCTGTGTAGGCTGTGAGAGCTGTGTGTGCTGTGTGGGCTGTGAGCTGTGTGAGCTGTGTGGGCTGTGAGAGCTGTGCGGGCTATGAGAGCTGTGTGGGCTGTGAGTGTGGGCTGTGTGGGCTGTGAGAGCTGTGAGCGCTGTGTGGGCTGTGAGAGCTGTGTGGGCTGTGAGGCCTATGAGAGCTGTGTGGGCTGTGAGAGCTGTGTGGGTTGTGTGGGCTGTGAGAGCTGTATGGGCTGTGAGAGCTGTGAGAGCTGTGTGGGCTGTGAGGGCTGTGTGAGCTGTGAGAGCTGTGTAGGCTGTGTGGGTTGTGAGAGCTGTGCGAGCTGTGTGGGCTGTGAGAGGTGTGCGGGCTGTGAGAGCTGTGTGGTCTGTGAGAGTGTGGGCTGTGTGGGCTGTGATAGCTGTGAGCGCTGTATGGGCTGTGAGAGCTGTGTGGGCTGTGAGAGCTGTGTGAGCTGTGTGGGCTGTGAGAGCTGTGTGGGCTGAGAGAGCTGTGTGGGCTGTGTGGGCTGTGAGGCCTGTGAGAGCTGTGTGGGCTGTGAGGGCTGTGTGGGATGTGAGAGCTGTGTGGACTGTGGGAGCTGTATGGGCTGTGAGAGCTGTGAGAGCTGTGTGGGATGTGAGCTGTGAGGGCTGTGAGGGCTCTGTGAGCTGTGAGAGCTGTGTGGGCTGTGAGAGCTGTGTGGGCCGTAAGCTGTGAGAGCTGTGAGAGCTGTGCGGGCTGTGAGAGCTGTGCGGGCTGTGAGAGCTGTGTGGGCTGTGAGAATGTGGGCTGTGTGGGCTGAGAGAGCTGTGAGAGCTGTGTGGGCCATGAGAGCTGTGTGGGCTGTGTGGGCTGTGAGAGCTGAGTGGGCTGTGAGAGCTGTGTGGGATGTGAGCTGTGTGGGCCGTGAGGGCTGCGTGAGCTGTGAGAGCTGTGTGGGCTGTGAGGGCTGTGTGGGCTGTGAGAGCTGTGTGGGCTGTGAGAGCTGTGTGGGCTGTGTAAGCTGTGAGAGATATATGGGCTATGAGAGCTGTGAGAGCTGTGTGGGATGTGAGCTGTGTGAGCTGTGTGAGCTGTGTGAGCTGTGTGGGCTGTGAGCTGTGTGAGCTGTGTGGGCTGTTAGAGCTCTGTGGGCTGTGAGAGCTATGTGGGCTGTGAGGGCTGTGTAAGCTGTGAGAGATGTGTGGACTGTGAGAGTTGTGTGGGCTGTGTGGGCTGTGAGAGCTGTGAGCTGTGAGAGCTGTGTGGGGTGTGAGCTGCGTGGGCTGTGAGGGCTGTGTGAGCTGTGAGAGCGGTGTGGGCTGTGAGAGCGGTGTGGGCTGTGTGGGCTGTGAGAGCTGTGAGAGCTGTGTGGGCTATGGGAGCTGTGCGGGCTGTGAGCTGTGTGGGCTGTGAGAGTGTGGGATGTGTGGGCTGTGAGAGCTGTGTGGGCTGTGAGAGCTGTGTGGGCTGTGACAGCTATGTGGGCTGTGAGAGCTGTATGGGCTGTGAGAGCTATGAGAGCTGAATGGGCTGTGAGAACTGAGAGCTGTGTGGGATGTGAGCTGTGCGGGCTGTGAGGGCTGTGTGAGCTGTGAGAGCTGTGTGGGCTATGAGAGTTGTGTGGGCTGTGGAAGTGTGGGCTGTGTGGGCTGTGAGAGCTGTGAGAGCTGTGTGGGCTGTGAGGGCTGTGAGGGCAGGTTGGGCTATGAGGGCTGTGAGGGCTGTGAGGTCTGTGAGAGCTGTGAGGCCTGTGAGAGATGTGTGGGCTATGATAGCTGTGTGGGCTGTGAGAGCTGTGTGGGCTGCGGGGCTGTGAGGGCTGTGAAGCCTGTGAGAGCTGTGTGGGCTGTGACAGCTGTGTGGGCTGTGACAGCTGTGTGGGCTGTGAGAGCTGTGTGAGCTGTGAGAGTTGTGTGAGCTGTGAGAGTTGTGTGGGCTGTGAGAGTTGTGTGGGCTGTGAGAGTTGTGTGGGCTGTGAGAGCTGAGTGGGTTGTGAGAGCTGAGTGGGTTGTGAGAGCTGAGTGGGTTGTGAGAGCTGAGTGGGTTGTGAGAGCTGAGTGGGCTATGTGGGCTGTGAGAGCTATGTGGGCTGTGAGAGCTATGTGGGCTGTGAGGGCTGTGAGAGCTGTGTGGGCTGTGAGCGCTGTGTGGGCTGTGAGGGCTGTGAGGCTTGTGAGAGCTGTGTGGGCGGTGAGAGCTGTGTGGGCTGTGAGAGCTGTGTGGCCTGTGAGAGCTATATGGGCTGTGAGAGCTGTGTGGGATGTGAGCTGTGTGGGCTGTGAGGGCTGTGTGAGCTGTGCTAGCTGTGTGGGCTATGAGAGCTGTGTGGGCTGTGTGGTCTGTGAGAGCTGTGTGGGCTGTGAGAGCTGTGCAGGCTGTGAGAGCTGTGTGGGCTGTGAGAGTGTGGGCTGTGAGAGCTGTGAGAGCTGTGTGGGCTGTGAGAGCTGTGTGGGCTGTGAGAGCTGTGTGGGCTGTGAGAGCTGTGAGAGCTGTGTGGGCTGTGTGGGCTGTGTGGGCTGTGTGGGCTGTGAGAGCTGTGTGGGCTGTGTGGGCTGTGAGGGCTGTGTGGGCTGTGAGGGCTGTGTGGGCTGTGAGGGCTGTGTGGGATGTGAGAGTTGTGTGGGCTGTGAGAGCTGTGTGGGCTGTGAGAGCTGTGTGGGCTGTGAGAGCTGTATGGGCTGTGAGAGCTGTGTGGGATGTGAGCTGTGTGGGCTGTGAGCTGTGAGAGCTGTGTGGGCTGTGAGAGTTGTGTGGGCTGTGGAAGTGTGGGCTGTGTGGGCTGTGAGCTGTGAGAGCTGTGAGGGCTGTGAGGGCTGTGAGGGCAGGTTGGGCTATGAGGGCTGTGAGGGCTGTATGGGCTGTGAGAGCTGAGAGCTATGAGAGCTGTATGGGCTGTGAGAGCTGTGTGGGATGTGAGCTGTGCGGGCTGTGAGGGCTGTGAGAGCTGTGAGAGCTGTGTGGGCTGTGAGGGCTGTGAGGGCAGGTTGGGCTATGAGGGCTGTGAGGGCTGTGAGGGCTGTGAGGGCTGTGAGAGCTGTGAGGCCTGTGAGAGATGTGTGGGCTATGATAGCTGTGTGGGCTGTGAGAGCTGTGTGGGCTGCGGGGGCTGTGAGGGCTGTGAAGCCTGTGAGAGCTGTGTGGGCTGTGACAGCTGTGTGGGCTGTGACAGCTGTGTGGGCTGTGAGAGCTGTGTGAGCTGTGAGAGTTGTGTGGGCTGTGAGAGTTGTGTGGGCTGTGAGAGTTGTGTGGGCTGTGAGAGTTGTGTGGGCTGTGAGAGCTGAGTGGGTTGTGAGAGCTGTGTGGGCTGTGAGAGCTGTGAGAGCTATGTGGGCTGTGAGAGCTATGTGGGCTGTGAGAGCTGTGTGGGCTGTGAGAGCTGTGTGGGCTGTGAGGGCTGTGAGGCTTGTGAGAGCTGTGTGGGCGGTGAGAGCTGTGTGGGCTGTGAGCTGTGTGGGCTGTGAGAGCTGGATGGGCTGTGAGAGCTGTGTGGGATGTGAGCTGTGTGGGCTGTGAGGGCTGTGTGAGCTGTGCTAGCTGTGTGGGCTATGAGAGCTGTGTGGGCTGTGTGGTCTGTGAGAGCTGTGTGGGCTGTGAGAGCTGTGCAGGCTGTGAGAGCTGTGTGGGCTGTGAGAGTGTGGCCTGTGAGAGCTGTGAGAGCTGTGTGGGCTGTGAGAGCTGTGTGGGCTGTGAGGACTGTGTGGGCTGTGAGAGCTGTGTGGGCTGTGAGGGCTGTGAGAGCTCTGTGGGATGTGAGCTGTGTGGGCTGTGAGGGCTGTGTCAGCTGTGAGAGCTGTGTGGGCTGTGAGAGCTGTGTGGGCTGTGAGAGCTGTGTGGGTTGTGAGAGCTGTGTGGGCTGTGAGAGCTGTGAGAGCTGTGTGGGCTGTGTGGGCTGTGTGGGCTGTGTGGGCTGTGAGAGCTGTGTGGGCTGTGTGGGCTGTGTGGGCTGTGAGGCCTGTGAGGGCTGTGTGGGCTGTGAGGGCTGTGAGAGCTGTGTGGGATGTGAGAGTTGTGTGGGCTGTGAGAGTTGTGTGGGCTGTGAGAGCTGTGTGGGCTGTGAGAGCTGTATGGGCTGTGAGAGCTGTATTGGCTGTGAGAGCTGTGTGGGATGTGAGCTATGTGGGCTGTGAGGGCAGTGAGGCCTGTGAGGGCTCTGTGGGCTGTGAGGGCTGTGAGGCCTGTGAGAGCTGTGTGGGCTGTGAGAGTTGTGTGGGCTGTGAGAGTTGTGTGAGCTGTGAGAGCTGTGTGGGCTGTGAGAGCTGTGTGGGCTGTGAGAGCTGTGTGGGCTGTGAGAGCTGTGAGAGCTGTGTGGGCTGTGAGCTGTGTGGGCTGTGAGAGCTGTGTGGGCTCTGTGGGCTGTGAGAGCTGTGTGAGCTGTGAGAAGCTGTGTGGGCTGTGAGGGCTGTGAGGCCTATGAGAGCTGTGTGGGCTGTGAGGGCTGTGTGGGCTGTGAGAGCTGTGTGGGCTATGAGAGCTGTATGGCCTGTGAGAGCTGTGAGAGCTGTGAGAGCTGTGAGGGCTATGTGAGCTGTGAGAGCTGTGTAGGCTGTGAGAGCTGTGTGGGCTGTGTGGGCTGTGAGAGCTGTGCGAGCTGTGTGGGCTGTGAGAGCTGTGCGGGCTGTGAGAGCTGTGTGGGCTGTGAGAGTGTGGGCTGTGTGGGCTGTGAGAGCTGTGAGAGCTGTGGGCTGTGAGAGCTGTGTGGGCTGTGAGAGCTGTGTGGGCTGTGAGAGCTGTGTGGGCTGAGAGAGCTGTGTGGGCTGTGAGGCCTGTGAGAGCTGAGTGGGCTGTGAGGGCTGTGTGAGCTGTGAGAGCTGTGTGGGCTGTGGGAGCTGTGTGGGCTGTGAGAGCTGTGCGGGCTGTGAGAGCTGTGAGAGCTGTGTGGGCTGTGAGAGCTGTGCGGGCTGTGAGAGCTGTGTAGGCTGTGAGAGTGGGCTATGTGGGCTGTGAGAGCTGTGTGGGCTGTGAGAGCTGTGAGAGCTGTGTGGGCTGTGAGAGCTGTGTGGGATGTGAGCTGTGTGGGATGTGAGTTGTTTGGGCTGTGAGAGCTGTGTGAGCTGTGAGAGCTGTGTGGGCTGTGAGAGCTGTGTGGGCTGTGAGAGCTGTGTGGGCTATGAGAGCTATCAGAGCTGTGTGGGCTAAGAGAGCTGTGTAGGCTGTGAGAGCTGTGTGGGCTGTGTGGGCTGTGAGAGCTGTGCGAGCTGTGTGGGCTGTGTGGGCTGAGAGCTGTGAGAGCTGTGTGGGCTGTGAGAGCTGTGAGGCCTTTGAGAGCTGTGTGGGCTGTGAGAGCTGTGTGGGCTGTGAGAGCTGTATGGGCTGTAAGAGCTGTGAGAGTTGTGTGGGATGTGAGCTGTGTGGGCTGTGAGGGCTGTGTGAACTGTGCTAGCTGTGTGAGCTGTGCTAGCTGTGTGGGCTGTGAGAGCTGTGTGGGCTGTGAGAGCTGTGAGAGGTGTGTGGGCTGTGAGAGCTGTGCGGGCTGTGAGAGCTGTGTGGGCTGTGAGAGTGTGGGCTGTGTTGGCTGTGAGAGCTGTGTGGGCTGTGAGAGCTGTTTGGGCTGTGTGGGCTGTGAGAGCTGTGTGGGCTGTGAGACCTGTGTGGTATGTGAGCTGTGTGGGCTGTGAGGGCTGTGTGAGCTGTGAGAGCTGTTTGGGCTGTGAGAGCTGTGTGAGCTGTGAGGGCTGTGAGAGCTGTGTGGGCTGTGAGAGCTGTGTGGGCTGTGTGGGCTGTGAGAGCTGTGTGGGCTGTGTGGGCTGTGAGGCCTGTGAGGCCTGTGAGAGCTGTGTGGGCTGTGAGAGCTGTGAGAGCTGTGTGGGCTGTGAGAGCTGTGTGGGCTGTGAGAGCTGTGTGGGCTGTGAGAGCTGTGTGGGCTGTGTGGGCTGTGAGAGCTGTGAGCTGTGTGGGCTGTGAGAACTGTGCAGGCTGCAAGAGCTGTGTGGGCTGTGAGTGTGGGCTGTGTGGGCTGTGTGGGCTGTGAGAGCTGTGAGAGCTGTGAGAGCTGTGTGGGCTGTGTGGGCTGTGAGAGCTGTGTGGGCTGGGAGAGCTGTGTGGGCTGTGAGAGCTGTGTGGGCTGTGAGGGCTGTGAGAGCTGTGTGGGATGTGGGAGCTGTGTGGGATGTGAGAGCTGTGTGAGCTGTGAGGGCTGTGAGGCCTATGAGAGCTGTGTGGGCTATAAGAGCTGTGTGGGTTGTGTGGGCTGTGAGAGCTGTATGGGCTGTGAGAGCGGTGAGAGCTGTGAGGGCTGTGAGGGCTGTGTGAGCTGTGAGAGCTGTGTAGGCTGTGAGAGCTGTGTGTGCTGTGTGGGCTGTGAGCTGTGTGAGCTGTGTGGGCTGTGAGAGCTGTGCGGGCTATGAGAGCTGTGTGGGCTGTGAGTGTGGGCTGTGTGGGCTGTGAGAGCTGTGAGCGCTGTGTGGGCTGTGAGAGCTGTGTGGGCTGTGAGGCCTATGAGAGCTGTGTGGGCTGTGAGAGCTGTGTGGGTTGTGTGGGCTGTGAGAGCTGTATGGGCTGTGAGAGCTGTGAGAGCTGTGTGGGCTGTGAGGGCTGTGTGAGCTGTGAGAGCTGTGTAGGCTGTGAGAGCTGTGTGGGTTGTGAGAGCTGTGCGAGCTGTGTGGGCTGTGAGAGGTGTGCGGGCTGTGAGAGCTGTGTGGTCTGTGAGAGTGTGGGCTGTGTGGGCTGTGATAGCTGTGAGCGCTGTATGGGCTGTGAGAGCTGTGTGGGCAGTGAGAGCTGTGTGAGCTGTGTGGGCTGTGAGAGCTGTGTGGGCTGAGAGAGCTGTGTGGGCTATGAGGCCTGTGAGAGCTGTGTGGGCTGTGAGGGCTGTGTGGGCTGTGAGAGCTGTGTGGACTGTGGGAGCTGTATGGGCTGTGAGAGCTGTGAGAGCTGTGTGGGATGTGAGCTGTGAGGGCTGTGAGGGCTCTGTGAGCTGTGAGAGCTGTGTGGGCTGTGAGAGCTGTGTGGGCCGTAAGCTGTGAGAGCTGTGAGAGCTGTGCGGGCTGTGAGAGCTGTGCGGGCTGTGAGAGCTGTGTGGGCTGTGAGAGCTGTGTGGGCTGTGAGAGCTGTGAGAGCTGTGAGAGCTGTGTGAGCTGTGAGAGCTGTGTAGGCTGTGAGAGCTGTGTAGGCTGTGAGAGCTGTGTGGGATGTGTGGGCTGTGAGAGCTGTGAGAGCTGTGTGGGCTGTGAGAGCTGTGCGGGCTGTGAGAGCTGTGTGGGCTGTGAGAGTGTGGGCTGTGGGGGCTGTGAGAGCTGTGAGAGCTGTGTGGGCTGTGAGAGCTGTGAGAGCTGTGCGGGCTGTGAGAGCTGTGTGGGCTGTGTAGGCTGTGAGACCTGTGTGGGCTGAGAGAGCTGTGTGGGCTGTGAGAGCTGTGTGAGCTGTGAGGGCTGTGAGGCCTATGAGAGCTGTGTGGGCTGTAAGAGCAGTGTGGGTTGTGTGGGCTGTGAGAGCTGTATGGGCTGTGAGAGCTGTGAGAGCTGTGAGGGCTGTGAGGGCTGTGTGAGCTGTGAGAGCTGTGTAGGCTGTGAGAGCTGTGTGTGCTGTGTGGGCTGTGAGCTGTGTGAGCTGTGTGGGCTGTGAGAGCTGTGCGGGCTATGAGAGCTGTGTGGGCTGTGAGTGTGGGCTGTGTGGGCTGTGAGAGCTGTGAGCGCTGTGTGGGCTGTGAGAGCTGTGTGGGCTGTGAGGCCTATGAGAGCTGTGTGGGCTGTGAGAGCTGTGTGGGTTGTGTGGGCTGTGAGAGCTGTATGGGCTGTGAGAGCTGTGAGAGCTGTGTGGGCTGTGAGGGCTGTGTGAGCTGTGAGAGCTGTGTAGGCTGTAAGAGCAGTGTGGGTTGTGTGGGCTGTGAGAGCTGTATGGGCTGTGAGAGCTGTGAGAGCTGTGAGGGCTGTGAGGGCTGTGTGAGCTGTGAGAGCTGTGTAGGCTGTGAGAGCTGTGTGTGCTGTGTGGGCTGTGAGCTGTGTGAGCTGTGTGGGCTGTGAGAGCTGTGCGGGCTATGAGAGCTGTGTGGGCTGTGAGTGTGGGCTGTGTGGGCTGTGAGAGCTGTGAGCGCTGTGTGGGCTGTGAGAGCTGTGTGGGCTGTGAGGCCTATGAGAGCTGTGTGGGCTGTGAGAGCTGTGTGGGTTGTGTGGGCTGTGAGAGCTGTATGGGCTGTGAGAGCTGTGAGAGCTGTGTGGGCTGTGAGGGCTGTGTGAGCTGTGAGAGCTGTGTAGGCTGTGTGGGTTGTGAGAGCTGTGCGAGCTGTGTGGGCTGTGAGAGGTGTGCGGGCTGTGAGAGCTGTGTGGTCTGTGAGAGTGTGGGCTGTGTGGGCTGTGATAGCTGTGAGCGCTGTATGGGCTGTGAGAGCTGTGTGGGCTGTGAGAGCTGTGTGAGCTGTGTGGGCTGTGAGAGCTGTGTGGGCTGAGAGAGCTGTGTGGGCTGTGTGGGCTGTGAGGCCTGTGAGAGCTGTGTGGGCTGTGAGGGCTGTGTGGGATGTGAGAGCTGTGTGGACTGTGGGAGCTGTATGGGCTGTGAGAGCTGTGAGAGCTGTGTGGGATGTGAGCTGTGAGGGCTGTGAGGGCTCTGTGAGCTGTGAGAGCTGTGTGGGCTGTGAGAGCTGTGTGGGCCGTAAGCTGTGAGAGCTGTGAGAGCTGTGCGGGCTGTGAGAGCTGTGCGGGCTGTGAGAGCTGTGTGGGCTGTGAGAATGTGGGCTGTGTGGGCTGAGAGAGCTGTGAGAGCTGTGTGGGCCGTGAGAGCTGTGTGGGCTGTGTGGGCTGTGAGAGCTGAGTGGGCTGTGAGAGCTGTGTGGGATGTGAGCTGTGTGGGCCGTGAGGGCTGCGTGAGCTGTGAGAGCTGTGTGGGCTGTGAGGGCTGTGTGGGCTGTGAGAGCTGTGTGGGCTGTGAGAGCTGTGTGGGCTGTGTAAGCTGTGAGAGATATATGGGCTATGAGAGCTGTGAGAGCTGTGTGGGATGTGAGCTGTGTGAGCTGTGTGAGCTGTGTGAGCTGTGTGGGCTGTGAGCTGTGTGAGCTGTGTGGGCTGTTAGAGCTCTGTGGGCTGTGAGAGCTATGTGGGCTGTGAGGGCTGTGTAAGCTGTGAGAGATGTGTGGACTGTGAGAGTTGTGTGGGCTGTGTGGGCTGTGAGAGCTGTGAGCTGTGAGAGCTGTGTGGGGTGTGAGCTGCGTGGGCTGTGAGGGCTGTGTGAGCTGTGAGAGCGGTGTGGGCTGTGAGAGCGGTGTGGGCTGTGTGGGCTGTGAGAGCTGTGAGAGCTGTGTGGGCTATGGGAGCTGTGCGGGCTGTGAGCTGTGTGGGCTGTGAGAGTGTGGGATGTGTGGGCTGTGAGAGCTGTGTGGGCTGTGAGAGCTGTGTGGGCTGTGACAGCTATGTGGGCTGTGAGAGCTGTATGGGCTGTGAGAGCTATGAGAGCTGAATGGGCTGTGAGAACTGAGAGCTGTGTGGGATGTGAGCTGTGCGGGCTGTGAGGGCTGTGTGAGCTGTGAGAGCTGTGTGGGCTATGAGAGTTGTGTGGGCTGTGGAAGTGTGGGCTGTGTGGGCTGTGAGAGCTGTGAGAGCTGTGTGGGCTGTGAGGGCTGTGAGGGCAGGTTGGGCTATGAGGGCTGTGAGGGCTGTGAGGTCTGTGAGAGCTGTGAGGCCTGTGAGAGATGTGTGGGCTATGATAGCTGTGTGGGCTGTGAGAGCTGTGTGGGCTGCGGGGCTGTGAGGGCTGTGAAGCCTGTGAGAGCTGTGTGGGCTGTGACAGCTGTGTGGGCTGTGACAGCTGTGTGGGCTGTGAGAGCTGTGTGAGCTGTGAGAGTTGTGTGAGCTGTGAGAGTTGTGTGGGCTGTGAGAGTTGTGTGGGCTGTGAGAGTTGTGTGGGCTGTGAGAGCTGAGTGGGTTGTGAGAGCTGAGTGGGTTGTGAGAGCTGAGTGGGTTGTGAGAGCTGAGTGGGTTGTGAGAGCTGAGTGGGCTATGTGGGCTGTGAGAGCTATGTGGGCTGTGAGAGCTATGTGGGCTGTGAGGGCTGTGAGAGCTGTGTGGGCTGTGAGCGCTGTGTGGGCTGTGAGGGCTGTGAGGCTTGTGAGAGCTGTGTGGGCGGTGAGAGCTGTGTGGGCTGTGAGAGCTGTGTGGCCTGTGAGAGCTATATGGGCTGTGAGAGCTGTGTGGGATGTGAGCTGTGTGGGCTGTGAGGGCTGTGTGAGCTGTGCTAGCTGTGTGGGCTATGAGAGCTGTGTGGGCTGTGTGGTCTGTGAGAGCTGTGTGGGCTGTGAGAGCTGTGCAGGCTGTGAGAGCTGTGTGGGCTGTGAGAGTGTGGGCTGTGAGAGCTGTGAGAGCTGTGTGGGCTGTGAGAGCTGTGTGGGCTGTGAGAGCTGTGTGGGCTGTGAGAGCTGTGAGAGCTGTGTGGGCTGTGTGGGCTGTGTGGGCTGTGTGGGCTGTGAGAGCTGTGTGGGCTGTGTGGGCTGTGAGGGCTGTGTGGGCTGTGAGGGCTGTGTGGGCTGTGAGGGCTGTGTGGGATGTGAGAGTTGTGTGGGCTGTGAGAGCTGTGTGGGCTGTGAGAGCTGTGTGGGCTGTGAGAGCTGTATGGGCTGTGAGAGCTGTGTGGGATGTGAGCTGTGTGGGCTGTGAGCTGTGAGAGCTGTGTGGGCTGTGAGAGTTGTGTGGGCTGTGGAAGTGTGGGCTGTGTGGGCTGTGAGCTGTGAGAGCTGTGAGGGCTGTGAGGGCTGTGAGGGCAGGTTGGGCTATGAGGGCTGTGAGGGCTGTATGGGCTGTGAGAGCTGAGAGCTATGAGAGCTGTATGGGCTGTGAGAGCTGTGTGGGATGTGAGCTGTGCGGGCTGTGAGGGCTGTGAGAGCTGTGAGAGCTGTGTGGGCTGTGAGGGCTGTGAGGGCAGGTTGGGCTATGAGGGCTGTGAGGGCTGTGAGGGCTGTGAGGGCTGTGAGAGCTGTGAGGCCTGTGAGAGATGTGTGGGCTATGATAGCTGTGTGGGCTGTGAGAGCTGTGTGGGCTGCGGGGGCTGTGAGGGCTGTGAAGCCTGTGAGAGCTGTGTGGGCTGTGACAGCTGTGTGGGCTGTGACAGCTGTGTGGGCTGTGAGAGCTGTGTGAGCTGTGAGAGTTGTGTGGGCTGTGAGAGTTGTGTGGGCTGTGAGAGTTGTGTGGGCTGTGAGAGTTGTGTGGGCTGTGAGAGCTGAGTGGGTTGTGAGAGCTGTGTGGGCTGTGAGAGCTGTGAGAGCTATGTGGGCTGTGAGAGCTATGTGGGCTGTGAGAGCTGTGTGGGCTGTGAGAGCTGTGTGGGCTGTGAGGGCTGTGAGGCTTGTGAGAGCTGTGTGGGCGGTGAGAGCTGTGTGGGCTGTGAGCTGTGTGGGCTGTGAGAGCTGGATGGGCTGTGAGAGCTGTGTGGGATGTGAGCTGTGTGGGCTGTGAGGGCTGTGTGAGCTGTGCTAGCTGTGTGGGCTATGAGAGCTGTGTGGGCTGTGTGGTCTGTGAGAGCTGTGTGGGCTGTGAGAGCTGTGCAGGCTGTGAGAGCTGTGTGGGCTGTGAGAGTGTGGCCTGTGAGAGCTGTGAGAGCTGTGTGGGCTGTGAGAGCTGTGTGGGCTGTGAGGACTGTGTGGGCTGTGAGAGCTGTGTGGGCTGTGAGGGCTGTGAGAGCTCTGTGGGATGTGAGCTGTGTGGGCTGTGAGGGCTGTGTCAGCTGTGAGAGCTGTGTGGGCTGTGAGAGCTGTGTGGGCTGTGAGAGCTGTGTGGGTTGTGAGAGCTGTGTGGGCTGTGAGAGCTGTGAGAGCTGTGTGGGCTGTGTGGGCTGTGTGGGCTGTGTGGGCTGTGAGAGCTGTGTGGGCTGTGTGGGCTGTGTGGGCTGTGAGGCCTGTGAGGGCTGTGTGGGCTGTGAGGGCTGTGAGAGCTGTGTGGGATGTGAGAGTTGTGTGGGCTGTGAGAGTTGTGTGGGCTGTGAGAGCTGTGTGGGCTGTGAGAGCTGTATGGGCTGTGAGAGCTGTATTGGCTGTGAGAGCTGTGTGGGATGTGAGCTATGTGGGCTGTGAGGGCAGTGAGGCCTGTGAGGGCTCTGTGGGCTGTGAGGGCTGTGAGGCCTGTGAGAGCTGTGTGGGCTGTGAGAGTTGTGTGGGCTGTGAGAGTTGTGTGAGCTGTGAGAGCTGTGTGGGCTGTGAGAGCTGTGTGGGCTGTGAGAGCTGTGTGGGCTGTGAGAGCTGTGAGAGCTGTGTGGGCTGTGAGCTGTGTGGGCTGTGAGAGCTGTGTGGGCTCTGTGGGCTGTGAGAGCTGTGTGAGCTGTGAGAAGCTGTGTGGGCTGTGAGGGCTGTGAGGCCTATGAGAGCTGTGTGGGCTGTGAGGGCTGTGTGGGCTGTGAGAGCTGTGTGGGCTATGAGAGCTGTATGGCCTGTGAGAGCTGTGAGAGCTGTGAGAGCTGTGAGGGCTATGTGAGCTGTGAGAGCTGTGTAGGCTGTGAGAGCTGTGTGGGCTGTGTGGGCTGTGAGAGCTGTGCGAGCTGTGTGGGCTGTGAGAGCTGTGCGGGCTGTGAGAGCTGTGTGGGCTGTGAGAGTGTGGGCTGTGTGGGCTGTGAGAGCTGTGAGAGCTGTGGGCTGTGAGAGCTGTGTGGGCTGTGAGAGCTGTGTGGGCTGTGAGAGCTGTGTGGGCTGAGAGAGCTGTGTGGGCTGTGAGGCCTGTGAGAGCTGAGTGGGCTGTGAGGGCTGTGTGAGCTGTGAGAGCTGTGTGGGCTGTGGGAGCTGTGTGGGCTGTGAGAGCTGTGCGGGCTGTGAGAGCTGTGAGAGCTGTGTGGGCTGTGAGAGCTGTGCGGGCTGTGAGAGCTGTGTAGGCTGTGAGAGTGGGCTATGTGGGCTGTGAGAGCTGTGTGGGCTGTGAGAGCTGTGAGAGCTGTGTGGGCTGTGAGAGCTGTGTGGGATGTGAGCTGTGTGGGATGTGAGTTGTTTGGGCTGTGAGAGCTGTGTGAGCTGTGAGAGCTGTGTGGGCTGTGAGAGCTGTGTGGGCTGTGAGAGCTGTGTGGGCTATGAGAGCTATCAGAGCTGTGTGGGCTAAGAGAGCTGTGTAGGCTGTGAGAGCTGTGTGGGCTGTGTGGGCTGTGAGAGCTGTGCGAGCTGTGTGGGCTGTGTGGGCTGAGAGCTGTGAGAGCTGTGTGGGCTGTGAGAGCTGTGAGGCCTTTGAGAGCTGTGTGGGCTGTGAGAGCTGTGTGGGCTGTGAGAGCTGTATGGGCTGTAAGAGCTGTGAGAGTTGTGTGGGATGTGAGCTGTGTGGGCTGTGAGGGCTGTGTGAACTGTGCTAGCTGTGTGAGCTGTGCTAGCTGTGTGGGCTGTGAGAGCTGTGTGGGCTGTGAGAGCTGTGAGAGGTGTGTGGGCTGTGAGAGCTGTGCGGGCTGTGAGAGCTGTGTGGGCTGTGAGAGTGTGGGCTGTGTTGGCTGTGAGAGCTGTGTGGGCTGTGAGAGCTGTTTGGGCTGTGTGGGCTGTGAGAGCTGTGTGGGCTGTGAGACCTGTGTGGTATGTGAGCTGTGTGGGCTGTGAGGGCTGTGTGAGCTGTGAGAGCTGTTTGGGCTGTGAGAGCTGTGTGAGCTGTGAGGGCTGTGAGAGCTGTGTGGGCTGTGAGAGCTGTGTGGGCTGTGTGGGCTGTGAGAGCTGTGTGGGCTGTGTGGGCTGTGAGGCCTGTGAGGCCTGTGAGAGCTGTGTGGGCTGTGAGAGCTGTGAGAGCTGTGTGGGCTGTGAGAGCTGTGTGGGCTGTGAGAGCTGTGTGGGCTGTGAGAGCTGTGTGGGCTGTGTGGGCTGTGAGAGCTGTGAGCTGTGTGGGCTGTGAGAACTGTGCAGGCTGCAAGAGCTGTGTGGGCTGTGAGTGTGGGCTGTGTGGGCTGTGTGGGCTGTGAGAGCTGTGAGAGCTGTGAGAGCTGTGTGGGCTGTGTGGGCTGTGAGAGCTGTGTGGGCTGGGAGAGCTGTGTGGGCTGTGAGAGCTGTGTGGGCTGTGAGGGCTGTGAGAGCTGTGTGGGATGTGGGAGCTGTGTGGGATGTGAGAGCTGTGTGGGCTGTGAGGGCTGTGAGAGCTGTGTGGGATGTGAGAGCTGTGTGGGCTGTGTGGGCTGTGAGCGCTGTGAGAGCTGTGTGGGCTGTGAGAGCTGAGCGGGCTGTGAGGGCTGTGTGGGCTGTGAGATTGTGGGCTGTGTGAGCTGTGAGAGCTTTGTGGGCTGTGAGAGCTGTGTGGGATGTGAGAGCTGTGTGGGCTGTGAGGACTGTGTGGGCTGTGAGAGCTGTGTGGGCTGTGAGGGCTGTGAGAGCTCTGTGGGATGTGAGCTGTGTGGGCTGTGAGGGCTGTGTCAGCTGTGAGAGCTGTGTGGGCTGTGAGAGCTGTGTGGGCTGTGAGAGCTGTGTGGGTTGTGAGAGCTGTGTGGGCTGTGAGAGCTGTGAGAGCTGTGTGGGCTGTGTGGGCTGTGAGAGCTGTGTGGGCTGTGAGAGCTGTGTGGGCTGTGAGAGCTGTGTGGGCTGTGTGGGCTGTGTGGGCTGTGTGGGCTGTGAGGCCTGTGAGGGCTGTGTGGGCTGTGAGGGCTGTGTGGGCTGTGAGAGCTGTGTGGGATGTGAGAGTTGTGTGGGCTGTGAGAGTTGTGTGGGCTGTGAGAGCTGTGTGGGCTGTAAGAGCTGTATGGGCTGTGAGAGCTGTGTGGGATGTGAGCTGTGTGGGCTGTGAGGGCTGTGAGCTGTGCTAGCTGTGTGGGCTATGAGAGCTGTGTGGGCTGTGAGAGCTGTGAGAGCTGTGTGGGCTGTGAGAGCTGTGCAGGCTGTGAGAGCTGTGTGGGCTGTGAGAGCGTGGGCTGTGTGGGCTGTGAGAGCTGTGTGGGCTGTGAGAGCTGTGTGGGCTGTGAGGACTGTGTGGGCTGTGAGAGCTCTGTGGGCTGTGAAGGCTGTGAGAGCTCTGTGGGATGTGAGCTGTGTGGGCTGTGAGGGCTGTGTCAGCTGTGAGAATTGTGTGGGCTGTGAGAGCTGTGTGGGCTGTGAGAGCTGTGTGGGCTGTGAGAGCTGTGTGGGCTGTGTGGGCTGTGAGAGCTGTGTGGGCTGTGAGAGCTGTGTGGGCTGTGAGAGCTGTGTGGGCTGTGAGGCCTGTGAGGGCTCTGTGGGCTGTGAGGGCTGTGAGGCCTGTGAGAGCTGTGTGGGCTGTGAGAGCTGTGTGGGCTGTGAGAGTTGTGTGAGCTGTGAGAGCTGTGTGGGCTGTGAGAGCTGTGTGGGCTGTGAGAGCTGTGTGGGCTGTGAGAGCTGTGAGAGCTGTGTGGGCTGTGAGAGCTGTGTGGGCTGTGAGAGCTGTGTGGGCTCTGTGGGCTGTGAGAGCTGTGTGGGCTGTGAGAAGCTGTGTGGGCTGTGAGGGCTGTGAGGCCTATGAGAGCTGTGTGGGCTGTGAGGGCTGTGTGGGCTGTGAGAGCTGTGTGGGCTATGAGAGCTGTATGGCCTGTGAGAGCTGTGAGAGCTGTGAGAGCTGTGAGGGCTATGTGAGCTGTGAGAGCTGTGAGAGCTGTGTAGGCTGTGAGAGCTGTGTGGGCTGTGTGGGCTGTGAGAGCTGTGCGAGCTGTGTGGGCTGTGAGAGCTGTGCGGGCTGTGAGAGCTGTGTGGGCTGTGAGAGTGTGGGCTGTGTGGGCTGTGAGAGCTGTGAGAGCTGTGTGGGCTGTGAGAGCTGTGTGGGCTGTGAGAGCTGTGTGGGCTGTGAGAGCTGTGTGGGCTGTGAGAGCTGTGTGGGCTGTGTGGGCTGTGAGAGCTGTGTGGGCTGAGAGAGCTGTGTGGGCTGTGAGGCCTGTGAGAGCTGAGTGGGCTGTGAGGGCTGTGTGAGCTGTGAGAGCTGTGTGGGCTGTGAGAGCTGTGAGAGCTGTGTGGGCTGTGAGAGCTGTGCGGGCTGTGAGAGATGTGTAGGCTGAGAGTGGGCTGTGTGGGCTGTGTGGGCTGTGAGAGCTGTGTGGGCTGTGTGGGCTGTGAGAGCTGTGTGGGATGTGAGAGCTGTGTGGGATGTGAGCTGTGTGGGATGTGAGTTGTGTGGGCTGTGAGAGCTGTGAGAGCTGTGTGGGCTGTGAGAGCTGTGTGGGCTGTGAGAGCTGTGTGGGCTATGAGAGCTATGAGAGCTGTGTGGGCTAAGAGAGCTGTGTAGGCTGTGAGAGCTGTGTGGGCTGTGTGGGCTGTGAGAGCTGTGCGAGCTGTGTGGGCTGTGAGAGCTGTGCGGGCTGTGAGAGCTGTGCGGGCTGTGAGAGCTGTGTGGGCTGTGAGAGTGTGGGCTGTGTGGGCTGAGAGCTGTGAGAGCTGTGTGGGCTGTGAGGACTGTGTGGGCTGTGAGAGCTGTGTGGGCTGTGAGGGCTGTGAGAGCTCTGTGGGATGTGAGCTGTGTGGGCTGTGAGGGCTGTGTCAGCTATGAGAACTGTGTGGGCTGTAAGAGCTGTGTGGGCTGTGAGCTGTGAGAGCTGTGTGGGCTGTGAGAGCTGTGTGGGCTGTGTGGGCTGTGAGAGCTGTGTGGGCTGTGAGAGCTGTGTGGGCTGTGAGGCCTGTGAGGGCTCTGTGGGCTGTGAGGGCTGTGAGGCCTGTGAGAGCTGTGTGGGCTGTGAGAGTTGTGTGGGCTGTGAGTTGTGTGAGCTATGAGAGCTGTGTGGGCTGTGAGCTGTGAGAGCTGTGTGGGCTGTGAGAGCTGTACAGGCTGTGAGAGCTGTGTGGGCTGTGAGAGTGTGGGCTGTGTGGGCTGTGAGAGCTGTGAGAGCTGTGTGGGCTGTGAGAGCTGTGTGGGCTGTGAGAGCTGTGAGGGCTGTGTGAGCTGTGCTAGCTGTGTAGGCTATGAGAGCTGTGAGACCTGTGTGGGCTGTGAGAGCTGTGTGGGCTGTGAGGACTGTGTGGGCTGTGAGAGCTGTGTGGGCTGTGAGAGCTGTGTGGGCTGTGAGGGCTGTGAGAGCTCTGTGGGATGTGAGCTGTGTGGGCTGTGAGGGCTGTGAGAGCTGTGTGGGCTGTGAGAGCTGTGTGGGCTGTGAGAGCTGTGAGAGCTGTGTGGGCTGTGTGGGCCGTGAGAGCTGTGTGGGCTGTGAGAGCTGTGTGGGCTGTGAGAGCTGTGAGAGCTGTGTGGGCTGTGAGAGCTGTGTGGGCTGTGAGAGCTGTGTGGGCTGTGTGGGCTGTGTGGGCTGTGAGGCCTGTGAGGGCTGTGTGGGCTGTGAGGGCTGTGTGGGCTGTGAGAGCTGTGTGGGATGTGAGAGTTGTGTGGGCTGTGAGAGTTGTGTGGGCTGTGAGAGCTGTGTGGGCTGTGAGAGCTGTATGGGCTGTGAGAGCTGTGTGGGATGTGAGCTGTGTGGGCTGTGAGGGCTGTGAGCTGTGAGAGCTGTGTGGGCTGTGAGAGTTGTGTGGGCTGTGGAAGTGTGGGCTGTGTGGGCTGTGAGCTGTGAGAGCTGTGTGGGCTGTGAGGGCTGTGAGGGCAGGTTGGGCTATGAGGGCTGTGAGGGCTGTATGGGCTTTGAGAGCTGTGAGAGCTGTGAGAGCTGTGAGAGCTGAATGGGCTGTGAGAACTGAGAGCTGTGTGGGATGTGAGCTGTGCGGGCTGTGAGGGCTGTGTGAGCTGTGAGACCTGTGTGGGCTGTGAGGGCTGTGAGGGCAGGTTGGGCTATGAGGGCTGTGAGGGCTGTGAGGTCTGTGAGAGCTGTGAGAGCTGTGTGGGCTGTGAGGGCTGTGAGGGGAGGTTGGGCTGTGAGGGCTGTGAGGGCTGTGAGGTCTGTGAGAGCTGTGAGGCCTGTGAGATGTGTGGGCTATGATAGCTGTGTGGGCTGTGAGAGCTGTGTGGGCTGCGGGGGCTGTGAGGGCTGTGAAGCCTGTGAGAGCTGTGTGGGCTGTGACAGCTGTGTGGGCTGTGACAGCTGTGTGGGCTGTGAGAGTTGTATGGGTTGTGAGAGCTGTGTGGGCTGTGAGAGCTGTGAGAGCTATGTGGGCTGTGAGAGCTATGTGGGCTGTGAGAGCTGTGTGGGCTGTGAGAGCTGTGTGGGCTGTGAGAGCTGTGTGGGCTGTGAGGGCTGTGAGGCTTGTGAGAGCTGTGTGGGCGGTGAGAGCTGTGTGGGCGGTGAGAGCTGTGTGGGCTGTGAGAGCTGTGTGGGCTGTGAGAGCTGTATGGGCTGTGAGAGCTGTGTGGGATGTGAGCTGTGTGGGCTATGAGGGCTGGGTGAGCTGTGCTAGCTGTGTGGGCTATGAGAGCTGTGTGGGCTATGTGGTCTGTGAGAGCTGTGTGGGCTGTGAGAGCTGTGCAGGCTGTGAGAGCTGTGTGGGCTGTGAGAGTGTGGGCTGTGAGAGTGTGGGCTGTGAGAGCTGTGAGAGCTGTGTGGGCTGTGAGAGCTGTGTGGGCTGTGAGGACTGTGTGGGCTGTGAGGGCTGTGTGGGCTGTGAGAGCTGTGTGGGCTGTGAGGGCTGTGAGAGCTCTGTGGGATGTGAGCTGTGTGGGCTGTGAGGGCTGTGTCAGCTGTGAGAGCTGTGTGGGCTGTGAAAGCTGTGTGGGCTGTGAGAGCTGTGTGGGCTGTGAGAGCTGTGTGGGCTGTGAGAGCTGTGAGAGCTGTGTGGGCTGTGAGAGCTGTGAGAGCTGTGTGGGCTGTGAGAGCTGTGTGGGATGTGAGAGCTGTGTGGGCTGTGTGGGCTGTGTGGGCTGTGAGGCCTGTGAGGGCTGTGTGTGCTGTGAGGGCTGTGTGGGCTGTGAGAGCTGTGTGGGATGTGAGAGTTGTGTGGGCTGTGAGAGTTGTGTGGGCTGTGAGAACTGTGTGGGCTGTGAGAGCTGTATGGGCTGTGAGAGCTGTGTGGGATGTGAGCTGTGTGGGCTGTGAGGGCTGTGAGCTGTGCTAGCTGTGTGGGCTATGAGAGCTGTGTGGGCTGTGAGCTGTGAGAGCTGTGTGGGCTGTGAGAGCTGTGCAGGCTGTGAGAGCTGTGTGGGCTGTGAGAGTGTGGGCTGTGTGGGCTGTGAGAGCTGTGAGAGCTGTGTGGGCTGTGAGAGCTGTGTGGGCTGTGAGAGCTGTGTGGGCTGTGAGAGCTGTGAGAGCTGTGTGGGCTGTGAGAGCTGTGTGGGCTGTGAGGACTGTGTGGGCTGTGAGAGCTGTGAGGGCTGTGAGAGCTCTGTGGGATGTGAGCTGTGTGGGCTGTGAGGGCTGTGTCAGCTATGAGAACTGTGTGGGCTGTGAGAGCTGTGTGGGCTGTGAGCTGTGAGAGCTGTGTTGGCTGTGAGAGCTGTGTGGGCTGTGTGGGCTGTGAGAGCTGTGTGGGCTGTGAGAGCTGTGTGGGCTGTGAGTTGTGTGAGCTGTGAGAGCTGTGTGGGCTGTGAGAGCTGTGTGGGCTGTGAGAGCTGTGTGGGCTGTGAGAGCTGTGTGGGCTGTGAGAGCTGTGAGAGCTGTGTGGGCTGTGAGAGCTGTGTGGGCTGTGAGAGCTGTGTGGGCTGTGTGGGCTGTGAGAGCTGTGTGGGCTGTGAGAAGCTGTGTGGGCTGTGAGGGCTGTGAGGCCTATGAGAGCTGTGTGGGCTGTGAGGGCTGTGTGGGCTGTGAGGGCTGTGTGGGCTGTGAGAGCTGTGTGGGCTATGAGAGCTGTATGGGCTGTGAGAGCTGTGAGAGCTGTGAGAGCTGTGAGAGCTGTGAGGGCTATGTGAGCTGTGAGAGCTGTGTGGGCTGTGAGAGCTGTGTGGGCTGTGAGAGCTGTGTGGGCTGTGTGGGCTGTGAGAGCTGTGAGAGCTGTGTGGGCTGTGAGAGCTGTGTGGGATGTGAGAGCTGTGTGGGCTGTGTGGGCTGTGAGAGCTGTGTGGGCTGAGAGAGCTGCGTGGGCTGTGAGAGCTGTGAGGCCTTTGAGAGCTGTGTGGGCTATGAGAGCTGTGTGAGCTGTGCTAGCTGTGTGGGCTGTGAGAGCTGTGTGGGCTGTGAGAGCTGTGAGAGGTGTGTGGGCTGTGAGAGCTGTGCAGGCTGTGAGAGCTGTGTGGGCTGTGAGAGTGTGGGCTGTGTTGGCTGTGAGAGCTGTGTGGGCTGTGAGAGCTGTGTGGGCTGTGTGGGCTGTGAGAGCTCTGTGGGCTGTGAGAGCTCTGTGGGCTGTGAGAGCTGTGTGGGCTGTGAGACCTGTGTGGTATGTGAGCTGTGTGGGCTGCGAGGGCTGTGTGGGCTGCGAGGGCTGTGTGAGCTGTGAGAGCTGTTTGGGCTGTGAGAGCTGTGTGAGCTGTGAGGGCTGTGAGAGCTGTGTGGGCTGTGAGAGCTGTGTGGGCTGTGTGGGCTGTGAGAGCTGTGTGGGCTGTGTGGGCTGTGAGGCCTGTGAGGCCTGTGAGAGCTGTGTGGGCTGTGAGAGCTGTGTGAGCTGTGAGATCTGTGTGGGCTGTGAGAGCTGTGTGGGCTGTGAGAGCTATGAGAGCTGTGTGGGCTGTGAGAGCTGTGTGGGCTGTGTGGGCTGAGAGAGCTGTGTGGGCTGTGAGAGCTGTGTGGGCTGTGAGAGCTGTGTGGGCTGTGAGGGCTGTGAGAGCTGTGTGGGATGTGAGAGCTGTGTGGGATGTGAGAGATGTGTGGGCTGTGAGGGCTGTGAGAGCTGTGTGGGATGTGAGAGCTGTGTGGGCTGTGTGGGCTGTGAGCGCTGTGAGAGCTGTGTGGGCTGTGAGAGCTGAGCGGGCTGTGAGGGCTGTGTGGGCTGTGAGATTGTGGGCTGTGTGAGCTGTGAGAGCTGTGAGAGCTTTGTGGGCTGTGAGAGCTGTGTGGGCTGTGAGAGCTGTGTGGGCTGTGACAGCTGTGTGGGCTGTGACAGCTGTGTGGGCTGTGAGAACTGTATGGGCTGTGAGAGCTGTATGGGCTGTGAGAGCTGTGAGATCTGTGTGGGATGTGAGCTGTGTGGGCTGTGAGGGCTGTGTGAGCTGTGAGAGCTGTGTGAGCTGTGAGAGCTGTGTGAGCTGTGAGGGCTGTGTGGGCTGTGAGGGCTGTGTGGGCTGTGACAGCTGTGAGGGCTGTGTAAGCTGTGAGAGATGTGTGGGCTGTGAGAGCTGTGTGGGCTGTGTGGGCTGTGAGCTGTGAGAACTGTGAGAGCTGTGTGGGCTTTGACAGCTGTGTGGGGTGTGAGCTGTGTGGGCTGTGAGGGCTGTGTGAGCTGTGAGAGCGGTGTGGGCTATGAGAGCTGTGTGGGCTGTGTGGGCTGTGAGAGCTGTAAGAGCTGTGTGGGCTGTGAGAGCTGTGCGGGCTGTGAGAGCTGTGTGGGCTGTGGAAGTGTGGGCCGTGTGAGCTGTGAGAGCTGTGAGAGCTGTGTGGGCTGTGAGGGCTGTGAGGGCAGTTTGGGCTGTGAGGGCTGTGAGGGCTGTGAGGCCTGTGAGAGCTGTGTGGGCTATGGTAGCTGTGTGAGCTGTGAGAGCTGTGTGGGCTGTGAGAGCTGTGTGGGCTGTGAGAGCTGTGTGGGCTCTGTGGGCTGTGAGAGCTGTGTGGGCTGTGAGAGCTGTGTGGGCTGTGAGAGCTGTGTGAGCTGTGTGGTCTGTGAGAGCTGTGTGGGCTGAGAGAGCTGTGTGAGCTGTGAGAGCTGTGTGGGCTGTGAGAGCTGTGTGGGCTGTGAGAGCTGTGAGAGCTGTGAGACCTGTGTGGTATGTGAGCTGTGTGGGCTGCGAGGGCTGTGTGAGCTGTGTGGGCTGTGAGAGCTGTGTGGGCTGTGAGAGCTGTGAGAGCTGTGTGGGCTGTGAGAGCTGTGTGGGCTGTGAGAGCTGTGTGGGCTGTGTGGGCTGTGAGAGCTGTGTGGGCTGTGTGGGCTGTGAGAGCTGTGTGGGCTGCGTGGGCTGTGAGGCCTGTGAGGCCTGTGAGAGCTGTGTGGGCTGTGAGAGTTGTGTGGGCTGTGAGAGCTGTGTGAGCTGTGAGAGCTGTGTGGGCTGTGAGAGCTGTGTGGGCTGTGAGAGCTGTGAGAGCTGTGTGGGCTGTGAGAGCTGTGTGGGCTGTGTGGGCTGTGAGAGCTGTGAGAGCTGTGTTGGCTGTGAGAACTGTGCAGGCTGCGAGAGCTGTGTGGGCTGTGAGAGTGTGGGCTGTGTGGGATGTGAGAGCTGTGAGAGCTGCGTGGGCTGTGAGAGCTGTATGGGCTGTGTGGGCTGTGAGCTGTGTGGGCTGTGAGAGCTGTGTGGGCTGTGAGAGCTGTGTGGGCTGTGAGGGCTGTGAGAGCTTTGTGAGATGTGAGAGCTGTGTGGGCTGTGTGGGCTGTGAGCGCTGTAAGAGCTGTGTGGGCTGTGAGAGCTGTGCCGGCTGTGAGGGCTGTGTGGGATGTGAGAGTGTGGTCTGTGTGGGCTGTGAGAGCTGTGAGAGCTGTGTGGGCTGTGAGAGCTGTGTGGGCTGTGAGAGCTGTGTGGGCTGTGACAGCTGTGTGGGCTGTGACAGCTGTGTGGGCTGTGAGAGCTGTATGGGCTGTGGAGCTGTATGGGCTGTGAGAGCTGTGAGAGCTGTGTGGGATGTGAGCTGTGTGGGCTGTGAGGGCTGTGTGAGCTGTGAGAGCTGTGTGGGCTGTGAGGGCTGTGTGGGCTGTGAGAGCTGTGTGGGCTGTGAGAGCTGTGTGGGCTGTGAGAGCTGTGTGGGCTGTGAGAGCTGTGTGGGCTGGGAGGGCTGTGTAAGCTGTGAGAGATGTGTGGGCTGTGAGAGCTGTGTGGGCTGTGTGGGCTGTGAGAGCTGTGAGAGCTGTGAGAACTGTGAGAGCTGTGTGGGCTGTGAGAGCTGTGTGGGTTGTGAGCTGCCTGGGCTGTGAGGGCTGTGTGAGCTGTGAGAGCGGTGTGGGCTGTGAGAGCTGTGTGGGCTGTGTGGGCTGTGAGAGCTGTAAGAGCTGTGTGGGCTGTGAGAGCTGTGCGGGCTGTGAGAGTGTGGGCTGTGTGGGCTGTGAGAGCTATGAGAGCTGTGTGGGCTGTGAGAGCTGTGCAGGCTGTGAGAGCTGTGTAGGATGTGAGAGTGTGGGCTGTGTGGGCTGTGAGAGCTGTGAGAGCTGTGAGAGCTGTGTGGGCTGTGAGAGCTGTGTGGGCTGTGAGAGCTGTGTGGGCTGTGACAGCTATGTGGGCTGTGAGAGCTGTATGGGCTGTGAGAGCTGTGAGAGCTGTGAGAGCTGTGTGGGATGTGAGCTGTGTGGGATGTGAGCTGTGCGGGCTGTGAGGGCTGTGTGGGCTGTGACAGCTGTGAGGGCTGTGTAAGCTGTGAGAGATGTGTGGGCTGTGAGAGCTGTGTGGGCTGTGTGGGCTGTGAGCTGTGAGAACTGTGAGAGCTGTGTGGGCTTTGACAGCTGTGTGGGGTGTGAGCTGTGTGGGCTGTGAGGGCTGTGTGAGCTGTGAGAGCGGTGTGGGCTATGAGAGCTGTGTGGGCTGTGTGGGCTGTGAGAGCTGTAAGAGCTGTGTGGGCTGTGAGAGCTGTGCGGGCTGTGAGAGCTGTGTGGGCTGTGGAAGTGTGGGCCGTGTGAGCTGTGAGAGCTGTGAGAGCTGTGAGAGCTGTGTGGGCTGTGAGGGCTGTGAGGGCAGTTTGGGCTGTGAGGGCTGTGAGGGCTGTGAGGCCTGTGAGAGCTGTGTGGGCTATGGTAGCTGTGTGAGCTGTGAGAGCTGTGTGGGCTGTGAGAGCTGTGTGGGCTGTGAGAGCTGTGTGGGCTCTGTGGGCTGTGAGAGCTGTGTGGGCTGTGAGAGCTGTGTGGGCTGTGAGAGCTGTGTGAGCTGTGTGGTCTGTGAGAGCTGTGTGGGCTGAGAGAGCTGTGTGAGCTGTGAGAGCTGTGTGGGCTGTGAGAGCTGTGTGGGCTGTGAGAGCTGTGAGAGCTGTGAGACCTGTGTGGTATGTGAGCTGTGTGGGCTGCGAGGGCTGTGTGAGCTGTGAGAGCTGTGTGGGCTGTGAGAGCTGTGTGGGCTGTGAGAGCTGTGAGAGCTGTGTGGGCTGTGAGAGCTGTGTGGGCTGTGAGAGCTGTGTGGGCTGTGTGGGCTGTGAGAGCTGTGTGGGCTGTGTGGGCTGTGAGAGCTGTGTGGGCTGCGTGGGCTGTGAGGCCTGTGAGGCCTGTGAGAGCTGTGTGGGCTGTGAGAGTTGTGTGGGCTGTGAGAGCTGTGTGAGCTGTGAGAGCTGTGTGGGCTGTGAGAGCTGTGTGGGCTGTGAGAGCTGTGAGAGCTGTGTGGGCTGTGAGAGCTGTGTGGGCTGTGTGGGCTGTGAGAGCTGTGAGAGCTGTGTTGGCTGTGAGAACTGTGCAGGCTGCGAGAGCTGTGTGGGCTGTGAGAGTGTGGGCTGTGTGGGATGTGAGAGCTGTGAGAGCTGCGTGGGCTGTGAGAGCTGTATGGGCTGTGTGGGCTGTGAGCTGTGTGGGCTGTGAGAGCTGTGTGGGCTGTGAGAGCTGTGTGGGCTGTGAGGGCTGTGAGAGCTTTGTGGGATGTGAGAGCTGTGTGGGCTGTGTGGGCTGTGAGCGCTGTAAGAGCTGTGTGGGCTGTGAGAGCTGTGCCGGCTGTGAGGGCTGTGTGGGATGTGAGAGTGTGGTCTGTGTGGGCTGTGAGAGCTGTGAGAGCTGTGTGGGCTGTGAGAGCTGTGTGGGCTGTGAGAGCTGTGTGGGCTGTGACAGCTGTGTGGGCTGTGACAGCTGTGTGGGCTGTGAGAGCTGTATGGGCTGTGGAGCTGTATGGGCTGTGAGAGCTGTGAGAGCTGTGTGGGATGTGAGCTGTGTGGGCTGTGAGGGCTGTGTGAGCTGTGAGAGCTGTGTGGGCTGTGAGGGCTGTGTGGGCTGTGAGAGCTGTGTGGGCTGTGAGAGCTGTGTGGGCTGTGAGAGCTGTGTGGGCTGTGAGAGCTGTGTGGGCTGGGAGGGCTGTGTAAGCTGTGAGAGATGTGTGGGCTGTGAGAGCTGTGTGGGCTGTGTGGGCTGTGAGAGCTGTGAGAGCTGTGAGAACTGTGAGAGCTGTGTGGGCTGTGAGAGCTGTGTGGGTTGTGAGCTGCCTGGGCTGTGAGGGCTGTGTGAGCTGTGAGAGCGGTGTGGGCTGTGAGAGCTGTGTGGGCTGTGTGGGCTGTGAGAGCTGTAAGAGCTGTGTGGGCTGTGAGAGCTGTGCGGGCTGTGAGAGTGTGGGCTGTGTGGGCTGTGAGAGCTATGAGAGCTGTGTGGGCTGTGAGAGCTGTGCGGGCTGTGAGAGCTGTGTAGGATGTGAGAGTGTGGGCTGTGTGGGCTGTGAGAGCTGTGAGAGCTGTGAGAGCTGTGTGGGCTGTGAGAGCTGTGTGGGCTGTGAGAGCTGTGTGGGCTGTGACAGCTATGTGGGCTGTGAGAGCTGTATGGGCTGTGAGAGCTGTGAGAGCTGTGAGAGCTGTGTGGGATGTGAGCTGTGTGGGATGTGAGCTGTGCGGGCTGTGAGGGCTGTGTGGGCTGTGTGAGCTGTGTGGGCTGTGGAAGTGTGGGCTGTGTGAGCTGTGAGAGCTGTGAGAGCTGTGTGGGCAGTTTGGGCTGTGAGGGCTGTGAGGGCTGTGAGGCCTGTGAGAGCTGTGTGGGCTATGATAGCTGTGAGAGCTGTGTGGACTGTGAGAGCTGTGTTGGCTGTGAGAGCTGTGTGGGCTGTGAGAGCTGTGAGAGCTGTGTGGGCTGTGGGAGCTGTGTGGGCTGTGAGAGCTGTTTGGGCTCTGTGGGCTGTGAGAGCTGTGTGGGCTGTGAGAGCTGTGTGAGCTGTGAGGGCTGTGAGGCCTATGAGAGCTGTGTGGGCTGTGAGAGCTGTGTGGGCTGTGAGAGCTGTGTGAGCTGTGTGAGCTGTATGGGCTGTGAGAGCTGTGAGAGCTGTGTGAGCTGTGAGAGCTGTGTGAGCTGTGAGGGGTGTGTGAGCTGTGAGAGCTGTGTAGGCTGTGAGAGCTGTGCGGGCTGTGTGGGCTGTGAGAGCTGTGCGAGCTGTGTGGGTTGTGAGCTGTGCGGGCTGTGAGAGCTGTGTGGGCTGTGAGAGTGTGGACTGTGTGGACTGTGAGAGCTGTGAGAGCTGTGTGGGCTGTGAGAGCTGTGTGGGCTGTGAGAGCTGTGTGAGCTGTGTGGGCTGTGAGAGCTGTGTGGGCTGAGAGAGCTGTGTGGGCTGTGAGGGCTGTGAGGCCTGTGAGAGCTGTGTGGGCTGTGAGGGCTGTGTGGGCTGTGAGAGCTGTGTGGACTGTGAGAGCTGTGTGGACTGTGAGAGCTGTGTGGGATGTGAGAGTGTGGGCTGTGTGGGCTGTGAGAGCTGTGAGAGCTGTGTGGGCTGTGAGAGCTGTGTGGGCTGTGGGAGCTGTGTGGGCTGTGACAGCTATGTGGGCTGTGAGAGCTGTATGGGCTGTGAGAGCTGTGAGAGCTGTGTGGGATGTGAGCTGTGTGGGATGTGAGCTGTGCAGGCTGTGAGGGCTGTGTGAGCTGTGTGGGCTGTGGAAGTGTGGGCTGTGTGAGCTGTGAGAGCTGTGAGAGCTGTGAGAGCTATGAGAGCTGTGAGAGCTGTGTGGGCAGTTTGGGCTGTGAGGGCTGTGAGGCCTGTGAGAGCTGTGTGGGCTATGATAGCTGTGTGAGCTGTGAGAGCTGTGTGGGCTGTGAGAGCTGTGTTGGCTGTGAGAGCTGTGTGGGCTGTGAGAGCTGTGAGAGCTGTGTGGGCTGTGAGAGCTGTGTGGGCTCTGTGGGCTGTGAGAGCTGTGTGGGCTGTGAGAGCTGTGTGAGCTGTGAGGGCTGTGAGGCCTATGAGAGCTGTGTGGGCTGTGAGAGCTGTGTGGGCTGTGAGAGCTGTGTGGGCTGTGTGAGCTGTATGGGCTGTGAGAGCTGTGAGAGCTGTGTGGGCTGTGAGGGGTGTGTGAGCTGTGAGAGCTGTGTAGGCTGTGAGAGCTATGTGGGCTGTGTGGGCTGTGAGAGCTGTGCGAGCTGTGTGGGCTGTGAGAGCTGTGCGGGCTGTGAGAGCTGTGTGGGCTGTGAGAGTGTGGACTGTGTGGACTGTGTGGACTGTGAGAGCTGTGAGAGCTGTGTGGGCTGTGAGAGCTGTGTGGGCTGTGAGAGCTGTGAGAGCTGTGTGGGCTGTGAGAGCTGTGTGGGCTGAGAGAGCTGTGTGGGCTGTGAGGGCTGTGAGGCCTGTGAGAGCTGTGTGGGCTGTGAGGGCTGTGTGGGCTGTGAGAGCTGTGTGGACTGTGAGAGCTGTGTGGACTGTGAGAGCTGTATGGGCTGTGAGAGCTGTGTGAGCTGTGTGGGCTGTGAGTGCTCTGTGAGCTGTGAGAGCTGTGAGAGCTGTGAGAGCTGTGTGGGCTGTGAGAGCTGTGTGGGCTGTGAGAGCTGTGAGAGCTGTGAGAGCTGTGTGGGCTGTGAGAGCTGTGTGGGCTGTGAGAGTGTGGGCTGTTTGGGCTGTGAGAGCTGTGAGAGCTGTGTGGGCTGTGAGAGCTGTGTGGGCTGTGTGGGCTGTGAGGGCTGTGAGCTGTGTGGGCTGTGAGGGCTGTGTGAGCCGTGAGAGCTGTGTGGGCTGTGAGAGTTGTGTGGGCTGTGTGGGCTGTGTGGGCTGTGAGAGCTGTGAGAGCTGTGTGGGCTGTGAGAGCTGTGCGGGCTGTGAGAGCTGTGTGGGCTGTGAGAGTGTGGGCTGTGTGGGCTGTGAGAGCTGTGAGAGCTGTGTGGGCTGTGAGAGCTGTGTGGGCAGTGAGAGCTGTGTGGGCTGTGTGGGCTGTGAGAGCTGTTTGGGCTGAGAGAGCTGTGTGGGCTGTGAGGGCTGTGAGGCCTGTGAGAGCTGTGTGGGCTGTGAGGGCTGTGTGGGCTGTGAGAGCTGTGTGGACCGTGAGAGCTGTTTGGGCTGTAAGAGCTGTGAGAGCTGTGTGGGATGTGAGCTGTGTGGGCTGTGAGGGCTGTGTGAGCAGTGAGAACTATGTGGGCTGTGAGATGTGTGGGCTGTGTGGGCTGTGAGAGCTGTGAGAGCTGTGTGGGCTGTGAGAGCTGTGCGGGCTGTGAGTGCTGTGTGGGCTGTGAGAGTGTGGGCTGTGTGGGCTGTGAGAGCTGTGAGAGCTGTGTGGGCTGTAAAAGCTGTGTGGGCTGTGTGGGCTGTGAGAGCTGTGTGGACTGTGAGAGCTGTGTGGGATGTGAGCTGTGTGGGCTGTGAGGGCTGTGTGCGCTGTGAGAGCTGTGTGGGCTGTGAGAGCTGTGTGGGCTGTGAGAGCTGCGAGAGCTGTGTGGGCTGTGAGAGCTGTGTGGGCTGTGAGGGCTGTGAGAGCTGTGTGGGCTGTGAGAGCTGTGTGGGCTGTGAGGCCCGTGAGGGCTGTGTGGGCTGTGAGGGCTGTGAGGCCTGTGAGAACTGTGTGGGCAGTGAGAGTTGTGTGAGCTGTGAGAGCTGTGAGAGCTGTGTGGGCTGTGAGAGCTGTGTGGGCTGTGTGGACTGTGAGAGCTGTGAGAGCTGTGTGGGCTGTGAGGCCCGTGAGGGCTGTGTGGGCTGAGAGGGCTGTGAGGCCTGTGAGACCTGTGAAGCTGTGTGGGCTGTGAGAGCTGTGTGAGCTGTGAGAGCTGTGTGGGCTGTGAGAGCTGTGTGGGCTGTGAGAGCTGTGTGGACTGTGAGAGCTGTGTGGGCTGTGAGAGCTGTGAGAGCTGTGTGGGCTGTGAGAGCTGTGTGGGCTCTGTGGGCTGTGAGAGCTGTGTAGGCTGTGAGAGCTGTGTGAGCTGTGAGGGCTGTGAGGCCTATGAGAGCTGTGTGGGCTGTGAGAGCTCTGTGGGGTGTGTGGGCTGTGAAAGCGTATGGGCTGTGAGAGCTGTGAGAGCTGTGTGGGCTGTGAGGGCTCTGTGAGCTGTGAGAGCTGTGTGGGCTGTGTGGGCTATGAGAGCTGTGCGAGCTGTGTGGGCTGTGAGAGCTGTGCAGGCATTGAGAGCTGTGTGGGCTGTGAGAGTGTGGGCTGTGTGGGCTGTGAGAGCTGTGAGAGCTATGTGGGCTGTGAGAGCTGTGTGGGCTATGAGAGCTGTGTGAGCTGTGTGGTCTGTGAGAGCTGTGTGGGCTGAGAGAGATGTGTGGGCTGTGAGAGCTGTGAGGCCTGTGAGAGCTGTGTGGGATGTGAGGGCTGTGTGGGCTGTGAGAGCTGTGTGGACTGTGAGAGCTGTATGGGCTGTGAGAGCTGTATGGGATGTGAGAGCTGTGTGGGATGTGAGCTGTGTGGGCTGTGAGGGCCGTGTGAGCTGTGCTAGCTGTGTGGGCTGTGAGAGCTGTGTGGGCTGTGTGGGCTTTGAGAGCTGTGAGAGCTTTGTGGGCTGTGAGAGCTGTGCAGGCTGCGAGAGCTGTGTGGGCTGTGAGAGTGTGGGCTGTGTGGGCTGTGAGAGCTGTGAGAGCTGTGTGGGCTGTGAGAGCTGTGTGGGCTGTGTGGGCTGTGAGAGCTGTGAGAGCTGTGTGGGCTGTGAGAGCTGTGTGGGCTGTGAGGGCTGTGAGAGCTGTGTGGGATGTGAGAGCTGTGTGGGCTGTGTGGGCTGTGAGCGCTGTGAGAGCTGTGTGGGCTATGAGAGCTGTGCAGGCTGTGAGGGCTGTGTGGGCTGTGAGTGTGGTCTGTGTGGGCTGTGAGAGCTGTGTGGGCTGTGAGAGCTGTGTGGGCTGTGAGAGCTGTGTGGGCTGTGACAGCTGTGTGGGCTGTGAGAGCTGTATGGGCTGTGAGCTGAGAGCTGTGAGAGCTGTATGGGCTGTGAGAGCTGTGTGGGATGTGAGCTGTGTGGGCTGTGAGGGCTGTGTGAGCTGTGAGAGCTGTGTAGGCTGTGATACTGTGTGGGCTGTGAGAGCTGGGTGGGCTGTGAGAGCTGTGTGGGCTGTGAGGGCTGTGTAAGCTGTGAGAGCTGTGTGGGCTGTGAGAGCTGTGTGGGCTGTGTGGGCTGTGAGCTGTGAGAGCTGTGAGAGCTGTGTGGGCTGTGAGAGCTGTGTGGGGTATGAGCTGCGTGGGCTGTGAGGGCTGTGTGAGCTGTGAGAGTGGTGTGGGCTGTGAGAGCTGTGTGGGCTGTGTGGGCTGTGAGAACTGTGAGAGCTGTGTGGGCTGTGAGAGCTGTGTGGGCTGTGAGAGCTGTGTGGGCTGTGAGAGCTGTGTGGGCTGTGAGAGTGTGGGATGTTTGGGATGTGAGAGCTGTGAGAGCTCTGTGGGCTGTGAGAGCTGTGTGGGCTGTGAGAGCTGTGTGGGCTGTGACAGCTATGTGGGCTGTGAGAGCTGTATGGGCTGTGAGAGCTGTGAAAGCTGTGAGAGCTATGAGAGCTGTATGGACTGTGAGAACTGTGAGAGCTGTGTGGGATGTGAGCTGTGCGGGCTGTGAGGGCTGTGTGAGCTGTGAGACCTGTGTGGGCTGTGAGAGCTGTGTGGGCTGTGGAAGGGTGGGCTGTGTGGGCTGTGTGGGCTGTGAGAGCTGTGTGGGCTGTGAGGGCTGTGAGAGCTGTGTGGGATGTGAGAGCTGTGTGGGCTGTGTGGGCTGTGAGCGCTATGAGAGCTGTGTGTGCTATTAGAGCTGTGCAGGCTGTGAGGGCTGTGTGGGCTGTGAGAGTGTGGGCTGTGTGGGCTGTGAGAGCTGTGTGGGCTGTGTGGGCTGTGAGAGCTGTGTGGGCTGTGAGGGCTGTGTGGGCCGTGAGAGCTGTGTGGGCTGTGAGAGCTGTGTGGGCTGTGTGGGCTGTGAGGGCTGTGTGAGCCGTGAGAGCTGTGTGGGCTGTGAGAGTTGTGTGGGCTGTGTGGGCTGTGAGAGCTGTGAGAGCTGTGTGGGCTGCTGTGAGAGCTGTGCGGGCTGTGAGAGCTGTGTGGGCTGTGAGAGTGTGGGCTGTGTGGGCTGTGAGAGCTGTGAGAGCTGTGAGAGCTGTGTGGGCTGTGAGAGCTATGTGGGCTGTGAGAGCTGTGTGGGCTGTGAGAGCTGTGTGGGCTGAGAGAGCTGTGTGGGCTGTGAGGGCTGTGAGGCCTGTGAGAGCTGTGTGGGCTGTGAGGGCTATGTGGGCTGTGAGAGCTGTGTGGACCGTGAGAGCTGTTTGGGCTATAAGAGCTGTGAGAGCTGTGTGGGATGTGAGCTGTGTGGGCTGTGAGAGCTGTGTGAGCAATGAGAACTATGTGGGCTGTGAGAGATGTGTGGGCTGTGTGGGCTGTGAGAGCTGTGAGAGCTGTGTGGGCTGTGAGAGCTGTGCGGGCTGTAAGAGCTGTGTGGGCTGTGAGGGCTGTGTGAGCTGTGAGAGCTGTGTGGGCTGTGAGAGCTGTGTGGGCTGTGAGAGCTGCGAGAGCTGTGGGGCTGTGAGAGCTGTGTGGGCTGTGAGGGCTGTGAGAGCTGTGTGGGCTGTGAGAGCTGTGTGGGCTGTGAGGCCCGTGAGGGCTGTGTGGGCTGTGAGGGCTGTGAGGCCTGTGAGAGCTGTGTGGGCAGTGAGAGTTGTGTGAGCTGTGAGAGCTGTGAGAGCTGTGTGGGCAGTGAGAGCTGTGTGGGCTGTGAGAGCTGTGTGGCCTGTGAGAGCTGTGTGGGCTGTGAGAGCTGTGTGGGCTGTGAGAGCTGTGTGGGCTGTGAGAGCTGTGTGGGCTGTGAGAGCTGTGAGAGCTGTGTGGGCTATGAGAGTTGTGTGGGCTGTGAGAGCTGTGTGGGCTCTGTGGGCTGTGAGAGCTGTATGGGCTGTGAGAGCTGTGAGAGCTGTGTGGGCTGTGAGGGCTCTGTGA
Source organism: Lissotriton helveticus (assembly GCF_964261635.1). Classification (NCBI taxonomy): domain Eukaryota; kingdom Metazoa; phylum Chordata; class Amphibia; order Caudata; family Salamandridae; genus Lissotriton; species Lissotriton helveticus. Next base: position 955,696,750 of record NC_136069.1, read on the forward strand.
GCTGTGAGAGCTGTGAGAGCTGTGTGGGCTGTGTGGGCTATGAGAGCTGTGCGAGCTGTGTGGGCTGTGAGAGCTGTGAGGCCCGTGAGGGCTGTGCGGGCTGTGAGGGCTGTGAGGCCTGTGAGACCTGTGAGAGCAGTGTGGGCTGTGAGAGCTGTGTGAGCTGTGAGAGCTGTGTGGGCTGTGAGAGCTGTCTGGGCTGTGAGAGCTGTGTGGGCTGTGAGAGCTGTGTGGGCTGTGAGAGCTGTGAGAGCTGTGTGGGCTATGAGAGCTGTGTGGGCTGTGAGAGCTGTGTGGGCTCTGTGGGCTGTGAGAGCTGTATGGGCTGTGAGAGCTGTGAGAGCTGTGTGGGCTGTGAGGGCTCTGTGAGCTGTGAGAGCTGTGTGGGTTGTGTGGGCTATGAGAGCTGTGCGGGCTGTGAGAGCTGTGCAGGCTGTGAGAGCTGTGTGGGCTGTGAGAGTGTGGGCTGTGTGGGCTGTGAGAGCTGTGAGAGCTATGTGGGCTGTGAGAGCTGTGTGGGCTTTGAGAGCTGTGTGAGCTGTGTGGGCTGTGAGAGCTGTGTGGGCTGAGAGAGCTGTGTGGGCTGTGAGGGCTGTGAGGCCTGTGAGAGCTGTGTGGGCTGTGAGGGCTGTGTGGGCTGTGAGAGCTGTGTGGACTGTGAGAGCTGTATGGGCTGTGAGAGCTGTATGGGATGTGAGAGCTGTGTGGGATGTGAGCTGTGTGGGCTGTGAGGGCTGTGTGAGCTGTGCTAGCTGTGTGGGCTGTGAGAGCTGTGTGGGCTGTGTGGGCTTTGAGAGCTGTGCAGGCTGCGAGAGCTGTGTGGGCTGTGAGAGTGTGGGCTGTGTGGGCTGTGAGAGCTGTGTGGGCTGTGAGAGCTGTGTGGGCTGTGTGGGCTGTGAGAGCTGTGTGGGCTGTGAGAGCTGTGTGGGCTGTGAGAGCTGTGTGGGCTGTGACAGCTGTGTGGGCTGTGAGAGCTGTATGGGCTGTGAGAGCTGTGAGAGCTGTATGGGCTGTGAGAGCTGTGTGGGATGTGAGCTGTGTGGGCTGTGAGGGCTGTGTGAGCTGTGAGAGCTGTGTAGGCTGTGAGGGCTGTGTGGGCTGTGAGAGCTGTGTGGGCTGTGAGAGCTGTGTGGGCTGTGAGGGCTGTGTAAGCTGTGAGAGCTGTGTGGGCTGTGAGAGCTGTGTGGGCTGTGTGGGCTGTGAGAGCTGTGAGAGCTGTGTGGGCTGTGAGAGCTGTGTGAGCTGTGAGAGCGGTGTGGGCTGTGAGAGCTGTGTGGGCTGTGTGGGCTGTGAGAGCTGTGTGGGCTGTGAGAGCTGTGCGGGCTGTGAGAGCTGTGTGGGCTGTGAGAGTGTGGGATGTTTGGGCTGTGAGAGCTGTGAGAGCTGTGTGGGCTGTGAGAGCTGTGAGAGCGGTGTGGGCTGTGATAGCAGTGTGGGCTATGAGAGCTGTGTGGGCTGTGTGGGCTGTGTGGGCTGTGAGGGCTGTGAGAGCTGTGTGGGCTGTGAGGGCTGTGAGGCCTGTGAGAGCTGTGTGGGCTGTGTGAGCTGTGCTAGCTGTGTGGGCTGTGAGAGCTGTGTGGGCTGTGAGCTGTGAGAGCTGTGTGGGCTGTGAGAGCTGTGCGGGCTGTGAGAGCTGTGTGGGCTGTGAGAGTGTGGGCTGTGAGAGCTGTGCGGGCTGTGAGAGTGTGGGCTGTGTGGGCTGTGAGAGCTATGAGAGCTGTGTGGGCTGTGAGAGCTGTGCGGGCTGTGAGAGCTGTGTGGGATGTGAGAGTGTGGGCTGTGTGGGCTGTGAGAGCTGTGAGAGCTGTGTGGGCTGTGAGAGCTGTGTGGGCTGTGAGAGCTGTGTGGGCTGTGACAGCTAGGTGGGCTGTGAGAGCTGTATGGGCTGTGAGAGCTGTGAGAGCAGTGAGAGCTGTGTGGGATGTGAGCTGTGTGGGATGTGAGCTGTGCAGGCTGTGAGGGCTGTGTGAGCTGTGTGGGCTGTGGAAGTGTGGGCTGTGTGAGCTGTGAGAGCTGTGAGAGCTGTGAGAGCTATGAGAGCTGTGAGAGCTGTGTGGGCAGTTTGGGCTGTGAGGGCTGTGAGGCCTGTGAGAGCTGTGTGGGCTATGATAGCTGTGTGAGCTGTGAGAGCTGTGTGGGCTGTGAGAGCTGTGTTGGCTGTGAGAGCTGTGTGGGCTGTGAGAGCTGTGAGAGCTGTGTGGGCTGTGAGAGCTGTGTGGGCTCTGTGGGCTGTGAGAGCTGTGTGGGCTGTGAGAGCTGTGTGAGCTGTGAGGGCTGTGAGGCCTATGAGAGCTGTGTGGGCTGTGAGAGCTGTGTGGGCTGTGAGAGCTGTGTGGGCTGTGTGAGCTGTATGGGCTGTGAGAGCTGTGAGAGCTGTGTGGGCTGTGAGGGGTGTGTGAGCTGTGAGAGCTGTGTAGGCTGTGAGAGCTATGTGGGCTGTGTGGGCTGTGAGAGCTGTGCGGGCTGTGAGAGCTGTGTGGGCTGTGAGAGTGTGGACTGTGTGGACTGTGTGGACTGTGAGAGCTGTGAGAGCTGTGTGGGCTGTGAGAGCTGTGTGGGCTGTGAGAGCTGTGAGAGCTGTGTGGGCTGTGAGAGCTGTGTGGGCTGAGAGAGCTGTGTGGGCTGTGAGGGCTGTGAGGCCTGTGAGAGCTGTGTGGGCTGTGAGGGCTGTGTGGGCTGTGAGAGCTGTGTGGACTGTGAGAGCTGTGTGGACTGTGAGAGCTGTATGGGCTGTGAGAGCTGTGTGAGCTGTGTGGGCTGTGAGGGCTCTGTGAGCTGTGAGAGCTGTGAGAGCTGTGAGAGCTGTGTGGGCTGTGAGAGCTGTGTGGGCTGTGAGAGTGTGGGCTGTTTGGGCTGTGAGAGCTGTGAGAGCTGTGTGGGCTGTGAGAGCTGTGTGGGCTGTGTGGGCTGTGAGGGCTGTGAGCTGTGTGGGCTGTGAGGGCTGTGTGAGCCGTGAGAGCTGTGTGGGCTGTGAGAGTTGTGTGGGCTGTGTGGGCTGTGTGGGCTGTGAGAGCTGTGAGAGCTGTGTGGGCTGTGAGAGCTGTGCGGGCTGTGAGAGCTGTGTGGGCTGTGAGAGTGTGGGCTGTGTGGGCTGTGAGAGCTGTGAGAGCTGTGTGGGCTGTGAGAGCTGTGTGGGCAGTGAGAGCTGTGTGGGCTGTGTGGGCTGTGAGAGCTGTTTGGGCTGAGAGAGCTGTGTGGGCTGTGAGGGCTGTGAGGCCAGTGAGAGCTGTGTGGGCTGTGAGGGCTGTGTGGGCTGTGAGAGCTGTGTGGACCGTGAGAGCTGTTTGGGCTGTAAGAGCTGTGAGAGCTGTGTGGGATGTGAGCTGTGTGGGCTGTGAGGGCTGTGTGAGCAGTGAGAACTATGTGGGCTGTGAGATGTGTGGGCTGTGTGGGCTGTGAGAGCTGTGAGAGCTGTGTGGGCTGTGAGAGCTGTGCGGGCTGTGAGTGCTGTGTGGGCTGTGAGAGTGTGGGCTGTGTGGGCTGTGAGAGCTGTGAGAGCTGTGTGGGCTGTAAAAGCTGTGTGCGCTGTGTGGGCTGTGAGAGCTGTGTGGACTGTGAGAGCTGTGTGGGATGTGAGCTGTGTGGGCTGTGAGGGCTGTGTGAGCTGTGAGAGCTGTGTGGGCTGTGAGAGCTGTGTGGGCTGTGAGAGCTGCGAGAGCTGTGTGGGCTGTGAGAGCTGTGTGGGCTGTGAGGGCTGTGAGAGCTGTGTGGGCTGTGAGAGCTGTGTGGGCTGTGAGGCCCGTGAGGGCTGTGTGGGCTGTGAGGGCTGTGAGGCCTGTGAGAGCTGTGTGGGCAGTGAGAGTTGTGTGAGCTGTGAGAGCTGTGAGAGCTGTGTGGGCTGTGAGAGCTGTGTGGGCTGTGAGAGCTGTGTGGGCTGTGTGGACTGTGAGAGCTGTGAGAGCTGTGTGGGCTGTGAGGCCCGTGAGGGCTGTGTGGGCTGAGAGGGCTGTGAGGCCTGTGAGACCTGTGAGAGCTGTGTGGGCTGTGAGAGCTGTGTGAGCTGTGTGGGCTGTGAGAGCTGTGTGGGCTTTGAGAGCTGTGTGGACTGTGAGAGCTGTGTGGGCTGTGAGAGCTGTGAGAGCTGTGTGGGCTGTGAGAGCTGTGTGGGCTCTGTGGGCTGTGAGAGCTGTGTGGGCTGTGAGAGCTGTGTGAGCTGTGAGGGCTGTGAGGCCTATGAGAGCTGTGTGGGCTGTGAGAGCTCTGTGGGGTGTGTGGGCTGTGAAAGCGTATGGGCTGTGAGAGCTGTGAGAGCTGTGTGGGCTGTGAGGGCTCTGTGAGCTGTGAGAGCTGTGTGGGCTGTGTGGGCTATGAGAGCTGTGCGAGCTGTGTGGGCTGTGAGAGCTGTGCAGGCATTGAGAGCTGTGTGGGCTGTGAGAGTGTGGGCTGTGTGGGCTGTGAGAGCTGTGAGAGCTATGTGGGCTGTGAGAGCTGTGTGGGCTATGAGAGCTGTGTGAGCTGTGTGGTCTGTGAGAGCTGTGTGGGCTGAGAGAGCTGTGTGGGCTATGAGAGCTGTGAGGCCTGTGAGAGCTGTGTGGGATGTGAGGGCTGTGTGGGCTGTGAGAGCTGTGTGGACTGTGAGAGCTGTATGGGCTGTGAGAGCTGTATGGGATGTGAGAGCTGTGTGGGATGTGAGCTGTGTGGGCTGTGAGGGCTGTGTGAGCTGTGCTAGCTGTGTGGGCTGTGAGAGCTGTGTGGGCTGTGTGGGCTTTGAGAGCTGTGAGAGCTTTGTGGGCTGTGAGAGCTGTGCAGGCTGCGAGAGCTGTGTGGGCTGTGAGAGTGTGGGCTGTGTGGGCTGTGTGGGCTGTGAGAGCTGTGAGAGCTGTGTGGGCTGTGAGAGCTGTGTGGGCTGTGTGGGCTGTGAGAGCTGTGAGAGCTGTGTGGGCTGTGAGAGCTGTGTGGGCTGTGAGGGCTGTGAGAGCTGTGTGGGATGTGAGAGCTGTGTGGGCTGTGTGGGCTGTGAGCGCTGTGAGAGCTGTGTGGGCTATGAGAGCTGTGCAGGCTGTGAGGGCTGTGTGGGCTGTGAGTGTGGTCTGTGTGGGCTGTGAGAGCTGTGTGGGCTGTGAGAGCTGTGTGGGCTGTGAGAGCTGTGTGGGCTGTGACAGCTGTGTGGGCTGTGAGAGCTGTATGGGCTGTGAGCTGAGAGCTGTGAGAGCTGTATGGGCTGTGAGAGCTGTGTGGGATGTGAGCTGTGTGGGCTGTGAGGGCTGTGTGAGCTGTGAGAGCTGTGTAGGCTGTGATACTGTGTGGGCTGTGAGAGCTGGGTGGGCTGTGAGAGCTGTGTGGGCTGTGAGGGCTGTGTAAGCTGTGAGAGCTGTGTGGGCTGTGAGAGCTGTGTGGGCTGTGTGGGCTGTGAGCTGTGAGAGCTGTGAGAGCTGTGAGAGCTGTGAGAGCTGTGTGGGCTGTGAGAGCTGTGTGGGGTATGAGCTGCGTGGGCTGTGAGGGCTCTGTGAGCTGTGAGAGCGGTGTGGGCTGTGAGAGCTGTGTGGGCTGTGTGGGCTGTGAGAACTGTGAGAGCTGTGTGGGCTGTGAGAGCTGTGTGGGCTGTGAGAGCTGTGTGGGCTGTGAGAGCTGTGTGGGCTGTGAGAGTGTGGGATGTTTGGGATGTGAGAGCTGTGAGAGCTCTGTGGGCTGTGAGAGCTGTGTGGGCTGTGAGAGCTGTGTGGGCTGTGACAGCTATGTGGGCTGTGAGAGCTGTATGGGCTGTGAGAGCTGTGAAAGCTGTGAGAGCTATGAGAGCTGTATGGACTGTGAGAACTGTGAGAGCTGTGTGGGATGTGAGCTGTGCGGGCTGTGAGGGCTGTGTGAGCTGTGAGACCTGTGTGGGCTGTGAGAGCTGTGTGGGCTGTGGAAGGGTGGGCTGTGTGGGCTGTGTGGGCTGTGAGAGCTGTGTGGGCTGTGAGGGCTGTGAGAGCTGTGTGGGATGTGAGAGCTGTGTGGGCTGTGTGGGCTGTGAGCGCTATGAGAGCTGTGTGTGCTATTAGAGCTGTGCAGGCTGTGAGGGCTGTGTGGGCTGTGAGAGTGTGGGCTGTGTGGGCTGTGAGAGCTGTGTGGGCTGTGTGGGCTGTGAGAGCTGTGTGGGCTGTGAGGGCTGTGTGGGCCGTGAGAGCTGTGTGGGCTGTGAGAGCTGTGTGGGCTGTGTGGGCTGTGAGGGCTGTGTGAGCCGTGAGAGCTGTGTGGGCTGTGAGAGTTGTGTGGGCTGTGTGGGCTGTGAGAGCTGTGAGAGCTGTGTGGGCTGCTGTGAGAGCTGTGCGGGCTGTGAGAGCTGTGTGGGCTGTGAGAGTGTGGGCTGTGTGGGCTGTGAGAGCTGTGAGAGCTGTGAGAGCTGTGTGGGCTGTGAGAGCTATGTGGGCTGTGAGAGCTGTGTGGGCTGTGTGGGCTGTGAGAGCTGTGTGGGCTGAGAGAGCTGTGTGGGCTGTGAGGGCTGTGAGGCCTGTGAGAGCTGTGTGGGCTGTGAGGGCTATGTGGGCTGTGAGAGCTGTGTGGACCGTGAGAGCTGTTTGGGCTGTAAGAGCTGTGAGAGCTGTGTGGGATGTGAGCTGTGTGGGCTGTGAGAGCTGTGTGAGCAATAAAAACTATGTGGGCTGTGAGAGATGTGTGGGCTGTGTGGGCTGTGAGAGCTGTGAGAGCTGTGTGGGCTGTGAGAGCTGTGCGGGCTGTGAGAGCTGTGTGGGCTGTGAGGGCTGTGTGAGCTGTGAGAGCTGTGTGGGCTGTGAGAGCTGTGTGGGCTGTGAGAGCTGCGAGAGCTGTGTGGGCTGTGAGAGCTGTGTGGGCTGTGAGGGCTGTGAGAGCTGTGTGGGCTGTGAGAGCTGTGTGGGCTGTGAGGCCCGTGAGGGCTGTGTGGGCTGTGAGGGCTGTGAGGCCTGTGAGAGCTGTGTGGGCAGTGAGAGTTGTGTGAGCTGTGAGAGCTGTGAGAGCTGTGTGGGCAGTGAGAGCTGTGTGGGCTGTGAGAGCTGTGTGGCCTGTGAGAGCTGTGTGGGCTGTGAGAGCTGTGTGGGCTGTGAGAGCTGTGTGGGCTGTGAGAGGTGTGTGGGCTGTGAGAGCTGTGAGAGCTGTGTGGGCTATGAGAGCTGTGTGGGCTGTGAGAGCTGTGTGGGCTCTGTGGGCTGTGAGAGCTGTATGGGCTGTGAGAGCTGTGAGAGCTGTGTGGGCTGTGAGGGCTCTGTGAGCTGTGAGAGCTGTGAGAGCTGTGTGGGCTGTGTGGGCTATGAGAGCTGTGTGAGCTGTGTGGGCTGTGAGAGCTGTGTGGGCTGTGAGAGCTGTGTGGGCTGTGAGAGCTGTGAGAGCTGTGTGGGCTGTGAGAGCTGTGTGGGCAGTGAGAGCTGTGTGGGCTGTGTGGGCTGTGAGAGCTGTTTGGGCTGAGAGAGCTGTGTGGGCTGTGAGGGCTGTGAGGCCAGTGAGAGCTGTGTGGGCTGTGAGGGCTGTGTGGGCTGTGAGAGCTGTGTGGACCGTGAGAGCTGTTTGGGCTGTAAGAGCTGTGAGAGCTGTGTGGGATGTGAGCTGTGTGGGCTGTGAGGGCTGTGTGAGCAGTGAGAACTATGTGGGCTGTGAGATGTGTGGGCTGTGTGGGCTGTGAGAGCTGTGAGAGCTGTGTGGGCTGTGAGAGCTGTGAGAGCTGTGCGGGCTGTGAGTGCTGTGTGGGCTGTGAGAGTGTGGGCTGTGTGGGCTGTGAGAGCTGTGAGAGCTGTGTGGGCTGTAAAAGCTGTGTGGGCTGTGTGGGCTGTGAGAGCTGTGTGGACTGTGAGAGCTGTGTGGGATGTGAGCTGTGTGGGCTGTGAGGGCTGTGTGAGCTGTGAGAGCTGTGTGGGCTGTGAGAGCTGTGTGGGCTGTGAGAGCTGCGAGAGCTGTGTGGGCTGTGAGAGCTGTGTGGGCTGTGAGGGCTGTGAGAGCTGTGTGGGCTGTGAGAGCTGTGTGGGCTGTGAGGCCCGTGAGGGCTGTGTGGGCTGTGAGGGCTGTGAGGCCTGTGAGAGCTGTGTGGGCAGTGAGAGTTGTGTGAGCTGTGAGAGCTGTGAGAGCTGTGTGGGCTGTGAGAGCTGTGTGGGCTGTGTGGACTGTGAGAGCTGTGAGAGCTGTGTGGGCTGTGAGGCCCGTGAGGGCTGTGTGGGCTGAGAGGGCTGTGAGGCCTGTGAGACCTGTGAGAGCTGTGTGGGCTGTGAGAGCTGTGTGAGCTGTGAGAGCTGTGTGGGCTGTGAGAGCTGTGTGGGCTTTGAGAGCTGTGTGGACTGTGAGAGCTGTGTGGGCTGTGAGAGCTGTGAGAGCTGTGTGGGCTGTGAGAGCTGTGTGGGCTCTGTGGGCTGTGAGAGCTGTGTGGGCTGTGAGAGCTGTGTGAGCTGTGAGGGCTGTGAGGCCTATGAGAGCTGTGTGGGCTGTGAGAGCTCTGTGGGGTGTGTGGGCTGTGAAAGCGTATGGGCTGTGAGAGCTGTGAGAGCTGTGTGGGCTGTGAGGGCTCTGTGAGCTGTGAGAGCTGTGTGGGCTGTGTGGGCTATGAGAGCTGTGTGAGCTGTGTGGGCTGTGAGAGCTGTGCAGGCATTGAGAGCTGTGTGGGCTGTGAGAGTGTGGGCTGTGTGGGCTGTGAGAGCTGTGAGAGCTATGTGGGCTGTGAGAGCTGTGTGGGCTATGAGAGCTGTGTGAGCTGTGTGGTCTGTGAGAGCTGTGTGGGCTGAGAGAGCTGTGTGGGCTGTGAGAGCTGTGAGGCCTGTGAGAGCTGTGTGGGATGTGAGGGCTGTGTGGGCTGTGAGAGCTGTGTGGACTGTGAGAGCTGTATGGGCTGTGAGAGCTGTATGGGATGTGAGAGCTGTGTGGGATGTGAGCTGTGTGGGCTGTGAGGGCTGTGTGAGCTGTGCTAGCTGTGTGGGCTGTGAGAGCTGTGTGGGCTGTGTGGGCTTTGAGAGCTGTGAGAGCTTTGTGGGCTGTGAGAGCTGTGCAGGCTGCGAGAGCTGTGTGGGCTGTGAGAGTGTGGGCTGTGTGGGCTGTGAGAGCTGTGAGAGCTGTGTGGGCTGTGAGAGCTGTGTGGGCTGTGTGGGCTGTGAGAGCTGTGAGAGCTGTGTGGGCTGTGAGAGCTGTGTGGGCTGTGAGGGCTGTGAGAGCTGTGTGGGATGTGAGAGCTGTGTGGGCTGTGTGGGCTGTGAGCGCTGTGAGAGCTGTGTGGGCTATGAGAGCTGTGCAGGCTGTGAGGGCTGTGTGGGCTGTGAGTGTGGTCTGTGTGGGCTGTGAGAGCTGTGTGGGCTGTGAGAGCTGTGTGGGCTGTGACAGCTGTATGGGCTGTGAGAGCTGTATGGGCTGTGAGCTGAGAGCTGTGAGAGCTGTATGGGCTGTGAGAGCTGTGTGGGATGTGAGCTGTGTGGGCTGTGAGGGCTGTGTGAGCTGTGAGAGCTGTGTAGGCTGTGATACTGTGTAGGCTGTGAGAGCTGGGTGGGCTGTGAGAGCTGTGTGGGCTGTGAGGGCTGTGTAAGCTGTGAGAGCTGTGTGGGCTGTGAGAGCTGTGTGGGCTGTGTGGGCTGTGAGCTGTGAGAGCTGTGAGAGCTGTGTGGGCTGTGAGAGCTGTGTGGGGTATGAGCTGCGTGGGCTGTGAGGGCTGTGTGAGCTGTGAGAGCGGTGTGGGCTGTGAGAGCTGTGTGGGCTGTGTGGGCTGTGAGAACTGTGAGAGCTGTGTGGGCTGTGAGAGCTGTGTGGGCTGTGAGAGCTGTGTGGGCTGTGAGAGTGTGGGATGTTTGGGATGTGAGAGCTGTGAGAGCTCTGTGGGCTGTGAGAGCTGTGTGGGCTGTGAGAGCTGTGTGGGCTGTGACAGCTATGTGGGCTGTGAGAGCTATGAGAGCTGTATGGACTGTGAGAACTGTGAGAGCTGTGTGGGATGTGAGCTGTGCGGGCTGTGAGGGCTGTGTGAGCTGTGAGACCTGTGTGGGCTGTGAGAGCTGTGTGGGCTGTGGAAGGGTGGGCTGTGTGGGCTGTGTGGGCTGTGAGAGCTGTGTGGGCTGTGAGGGCTGTGAGAGCTGTGTGGGATGTGAGAGCTGTGTGGGCTGTGTGGGCTGTGAGCGCTATGAGAGCTGTGTGTGCTATTAGAGCTGTGCAGGCTGTGAGGGCTGTGTGGGCTGTGAGAGTGTGGGCTGTGTGGGCTGTGAGAGCTGTGTGGGCTGTGTGGGCTGTGAGAGCTGTGTGGGCTGTGAGGGCTGTGTGGGCCGTGAGAGCTGTGTGGGCTGTGAGAGCTGTGTGGGCTGTGTGGGCTGTGAGGGCTGTGTGAGCTGTGAGAGCTGTGTGGGCTGTGAGAGTTGTGTGGGCTGTGTGGGCTGTGAGAGCTGTGAGAGCTGTGTGGGCTGCTGTGAGAGCTGTGCAGGCTGTGAGAGCTGTGTGGGCTGTGAGAGTGTGGGCTGTGTGGGCTGTGAGAGCTGTGAGAGCTGTGAGAGCTGTGTGGGCTGTGAGAGCTATGTGGGCTGTGAGAGCTGTGTGGGCTGTGTGGGCTGTGAGAGCTGTGTGGGCTGAGAGAGCTGTGTGGGCTGTGAGGGCTGTGAGGCCTGTGAGAGCTGTGTGGGCTGTGAGGGCTATGTGGGCTGTGAGAGCTGTGTGGACCGTGAGAGCTGTTTGGGCTGTAAGAGCTGTGAGAGCTGTGTGGGATGTGAGCTGTGTGGGCTGTGAGAGCTGTGTGAGCAATGAGAACTATGTGGGCTGTGAGAGATGTGTGGGCTGTGTGGGCTGTGAGAGCTGTGAGAGCTGTGTGGGCTGTGAGAGCTGTGCGGGCTGTGAGAGCTGTGTGGGCTGTGAGGGCTGTGTGAGCTGTGAGAGCTGTGTGGGCTGTGAGAGCTGTGTGGGCTGTGAGAGCTGCGAGAGCTGTGTGGGCTGTGAGAGCTGTGTGGGCTGTGAGGGCTGTGAGAGCTGTGTGGGCTGTGAGAGCTGTGTGGGCTGTGAGGCCCGTGAGGGCTGTGTGGGCTGTGAGGGCTGTGAGGCCTGTGAGAGCTGTGTGGGCAGTGAGAGTTGTGTGAGCTGTGAGAGCTGTGAGAGCTGTGTGGGCAGTGAGAGCTGTGTGGGCTGTGAGAGCTGTGTGGCCTGTGAGAGCTGTGTGGGCTGTGAGAGCTGTGTGGGCTGTGAGAGCTGTGTGGGCTGTGAGAGCTGTGTGGGCTGTGAGAGCTGTGAGAGCTGTGTGGGCTATGAGAGCTGTGTGGGCTGTGAGAGCTGTGTGGGCTCTGTGGGCTGTGAGAGCTGTATGGGCTGTGAGAGCTGTGAGAGCTGTGTGGGCTGTGAGGGCTCTGTGAGCTGTGAGAGCTGTGAGAGCTGTGTGGGCTGTGTGGGCTATGAGAGCTGTGCGAGCTGTGTGGGCTGTGAGAGCTGTGAGGCCCGTGAGGGCTGTGTGGGCTGTGAGGGCTGTGAGGCCTGTGAGACCTGTGAGAGCAGTGTGGGCTGTGAGAGCTGTGTGAGCTGTGAGAGCTGTGTGGGCTGTGAGAGCTGTCTGGGCTGTGAGAGCTGTGTGGGCTGTGAGAGCTGTGTGGGCTGTGAGAGCTGTGAGAGCTGTGTGGGCTATGAGAGCTGTGTGGGCTGTGAGAGCTGTGTGGGCTCTGTGGGCTGTGAGAGCTGTATGGGCTGTGAGAGCTGTGAGAGCTGTGTGGGCTGTGAGGGCTCTGTGAGCTGTGAGAGCTGTGTGGGTTGTGTGGGCTATGAGAGCTGTGCGGGCTGTGAGAGCTGTGCAGGCTGTGAGAGCTGTGTGGGCTGTGAGAGTGTGGGCTGTGTGGGCTGTGAGAGCTGTGAGAGCTATGTGGGCTGTGAGAGCTGTGTGGGCTTTGAGAGCTGTGTGAGCTGTGTGGGCTGTGAGAGCTGTGTGGGCTGAGAGAGCTGTGTGGGCTGTGAGGGCTGTGAGGCCTGTGAGAGCTGTGTGGGCTGTGAGGGCTGTGTGGGCTGTGAGAGCTGTGTGGACTGTGAGAGCTGTATGGGCTGTGAGAGCTGTATGGGATGTGAGAGCTGTGTGGGATGTGAGCTGTGTGGGCTGTGAGGGCTGTGTGAGCTGTGCTAGCTGTGTGGGCTGTGAGAGCTGTGTGGGCTGTGTGGGCTTTGAGAGCTGTGCAGGCTGCGAGAGCTGTGTGGGCTGTGAGAGTGTGGGCTGTGTGGGCTGTGAGAGCTGTGTGGGCTGTGAGAGCTGTGAGAGCTGTGTGGGCTGTGAGAGCTGTGTGGGCTGTGAGAGCTGTGTGGGCTGTGAGAGCTGTGTGGGCTGTGACAGCTGTGTGGGCTGTGAGAGCTGTATGGGCTGTGAGAGCTGTGAGAGCTGTATGGGCTGTGAGAGCTGTGTGGGATGTGAGCTGTGTGGGCTGTGAGGGCTGTGTGAGCTGTGAGAGCTGTGTAGGCTGTGAGGGCTGTGTGGGCTGTGAGAGCTGTGTGGGCTGTGAGAGCTGTGTGGGCTGTGAGGGCTGTGTAAGCTGTGAGAGCTGTGTGGGCTGTGAGAGCTGTGTGGGCTGTGTGGGCTGTGAGAGCTGTGAGAGCTGTGAGAGCTGTGTGGGCTGTGAGAGCTGTGTGAGCTGTGAGAGCGGTGTGGGCTGTGAGAGCTGTGTGGGCTGTGTGGGCTGTGAGAGCTGTGTGGGCTGTGAGAGCTGTGTGGGCTGTGAGAGTGTGGGATGTTTGGGCTGTGAGAGCTGTGAGAGCTGTGTGGGCTGTGAGAGCTGTGTGGGCTGTGAGAGCTGTGTGGGCTGTGACAGCTATGTGGGCTGTGAGAGCTGTATGGGCTGTGAGAGCTGTGAAAGCTGTGAGAGCTATGAGAGCTGTATGGGCTGTGAGAACTGTGAGAGTGTAGTGTAGCTCCTATTTTCCCAATAGGCTCTGCGCATTGGAATAGTACCTACAGCAGTAAAGGCCTAGGCCAGACGTTAACTAGGTCTACTACTGTCGATACTAGACTTAATTTTTGGGTTTGCCAGCTAAGCTCAGAGTTCGCTAGAAACTTTCTCGAATGTTCAAGGAAGGAATTAACTCCCCTGATTAGACAAGAAGGGATTTAGTTTCTGACAACCATAGAACATGACAACTTTGCTCTCCCCTAATCAAGAGTCAATCTCGAGAGTCGTGTGAGCACAAGGCAATTATTTTACTCAGTCAGTACGTGCATTCTTAGTCTCATCAGAATGTAGAGAAAAAGGAAGAGACGGGCGTGTTCAATAAAAAGGTGTTATTTATTGATCAGTCTCTTTTCTCGTACAAGAGAAATGGATCGATATTATTGCAATACTTATAGTTAAGTAAAGTGCATACATTAAAAGCAATAGTATAAAATAATACTGTAAAAACATTGATATGGTTTCTGAGCCATATAATGTTTAAAATGATTAAAATATATTTACATACACATATACATTTGACTAAACGTACTCAACTGGTGTTTCTAAATACGCCTACCCCGTGTACCTGACCTAAGTCTAATGCGTGGGCGGGAATAGAAAGTTACAGTTTAAGTTAAGTTTGGTTTTGCCAAGTGAATAACTAAAGAATTCTCTGTGAGGGGTTATTCAGTTCTGTACCTGGAATTTAGGATGAATGAGGAATGGTATCTCTTTCTCTGCTCTCGATATTCCAGGCTGCCTGCGAGGGCTGCCCAGAAACGCCGGTGCTGGGTCTCTCGGCTTGAGATAGCAGCGCGTCTCTCAGCGCGTCAGGAAGGCGGGGCTGCTGCCAGCGGGGTCTGCTTCTGCTCTCGGCTTCGGCAAGTATGGCTGCTCCGTCTTGTCACCACGCGTGTGTTTGCATAGGGCAAGGTCGGCAATATTTATACCTTAAAGGTGCCGAGATTGACGTAAGGATGGACATAGATACGTCAATAAAGATGTCATACGACTTGCTCGTTAGCACATTCTTTACTAAAGTTCTCTGTGAAATCAAAACAATGGCCGCACGGATTTTCCAGGTTGTCATAGGTTTGATTTGTTATGAGAACGTCGTATGCCTTATCAGGGGCTGGAGGAATGTCGCTTGTCTAATTAGATCTCAAGCGTTATGACCTAATCAGATAACACGTTCCTGTGCCGGAGTGTGACTGCGTCAGATAACGGTATCTGCATCATGGGGGTTTTCTTGCCTCATGGGCTGACTGTTAGTTAACTTGATAGTTAGTTTAACCAGAATAGGGTCAGGAATAGGGGGACTGATTCAGAACCTATAGAAATACACGACACCCACTCCACGCTAACTATGGTCATATCTACTAATCTATGCATAGTATAACATAGTACAACATACTATAGAGTATAGTGTATACCTTACCACCCCAAAATACATAAATGCATTTCGAAATTTTCAAATATACTGAAAAATTGCAGTCATATATATTGTATGCACTTAAGCTATGAATTAAATGCAAAAGTAAACACGCATTGTTATGCATTATTGCTTATTGGTATATGAGAAATACACATGAAATGGCTCTTAATATGGCTATACAGAAAGGAAGCCCGAGACCATTTCATCACATAATAAAATATTTGTGAACCTACCAGCGGGCAGCTAAAGTCTATAAAGTATCTAAAAATAGAAATTTTAGTTCTCTAGGAATAGTTTCTTACTTTAAGCAGAAGATCAGTGTCCCGGGAAAAAATATGTAGAAAAATATTTTAAGGGGCATGCTGAAAAATTTGCTGTCCGTGAACTGGAGTGAAATTGTTCATATGACTTTATTTTTAAAGTTGAAGGCCAAATTCAGGGAACGCCGTGTGCGAGTTTACTCAAAAGTCTCTATTTCTGTTCTGGAGAGAACATCATATCATTCAGGCTTTCGAAAAAACTGTCAACAGCTTCATGGGAAAGTTCCACTAAGTCGGAAATAGGTGTAACCATGCATTCGTGCGCATGATTGTCTCCATTGACATTCTGATTCGCATTGCTGACAGAAGGTCGTACCTGTTCGATGCTGCTTTCATCTTGAACTTCACTACTCTTCAATCGCAGTGGTGAAGATTCCAGGAATGCCGTCATCAGGATTGGCAGCCTTTGAGGGCAGCACAAAACGTGAACCTTGGTAGGAACCAACAGTGTATCTGCATCCACCGGCGCATCCGATTGTAGCGTCAGACAGGTGTCTAACACGCATTCTTCTCCGCATAGCAGACACCTTAGTACAGGTAAAACACACCTTTGCCACATTGGTCGAAATGATAGAAACCAAGTCATGTTTAGGTCTCTAAGCCGGGAGAGTCCCAGGATTTTTGATATCCGGTCCCGGTATCCAATGGCTAGGATCGTATCTTCCATTGTCGCGAGAGTTTGATCTGTGACATGGGTTGCCATAACGAAAAATAAGGACTAGGAATAGGATTCCTGCAATTAGTCCCAGGATCAGGGGAAGTCCGCCAAAAATCGAATGGACGAAATCTGGAAAAATACCCAGTATGGCTTTGAATGGTGTTAATGCCATCGAAAATACTTTCTTAAATACCCCTGAGATCCCATTGGTATCAGAAATATTTAAGATTTCGCTCAGGATTTCCGCGAAATGTACGGGGGAATTAGTTGATAATAATGTATGTATCTCTGCAGTCGTCCTTGCGACTTGTAGATCATACGTTTCTTTTGATGACGTGAGCCTTGTAGGCGTCTGAAGAAGCACTGTTTTCATTCTGCTTAAAGTATCTATTCGAATAGAAGTAATTTTCAAACTGGGCCATGCCCTTGCCTCCCTGTCTGGAAAGGAGCTGGGGAATAAAGAACGTCCACAGCACTTGACCTTCGCCGTTGTAGTTACTAGATAAGGAGTCCCGGGCATAAGACTGCAACATCTGCGGTCTACAATAAGAATGTAACTCCCATTATAGAGTCTTTGAAAGAATGGTTCTATTTCAGTTGCAGGTGCGCCTTGCTGGTGACATGAAAGGTTGTATGAATTCCCTTCACAGGCTCCATGCAAACTAATTCCGTTACACAGAAGCGTGCCGCTTAGTGACATAGCACAATTGTTGCCACTAAGAAACACTTTCTGTCCTTTATTACTGACACATGCATGTGAATAGGGCAGGTTCCAAGTTGTTTTAAGGTACCCCTTTCCCAATTTCTCGTACATGCCAGCCTGTATATATTTTTGGCAGTATTGAAACCTGAAGGTTGAGATTGGAATATTTATGATTCCGTGGATTATCCATTCACTGACAGGTCGTTCTGACATTGTTATTGGTAATCTTTCTAGTTTTTCAATGCTCAAGATTGTATAATCAGCACCCTTTTGCGCCATACCGATTTGTCTATCAGTAAGGTTAAAGATTTGGAATAGTGACGTTGTGTTGATTAAACGCCAAGGCACATAGCCTGAACGCAGATTTTGTAACGTCCAGCCAAGCTGTACAATGGAACGCAATTGTGACTGACCATGTTGTAATAACAGTAAGTCTTGTGATAATATATCGATTGCTGAAGACACAATGCTGTCCAATGAAAAAATTCTGGAGGACAGAGTCATTAACCCATTGTCCACTACAGAAAGTGATTTTTCCAAATTAATACGGTCAATTTCCCGTATTCTTTCTGCTGTCTCAATTTGAGTAACCTTCCAGGCCTCATTGTATGCTGCATATACAGAGGCTGCTATGAAACGCTTTTGACGCTGTTTGCGTGGTCCCATTATGAAATCACGCAAGTCAGCACCATCAGTAAGTAAAGTTAGGTGTTGCTTAATTTCAGGCAGTGTGGAAGTCTGTAGCCATTGAAGGCATAATTTGCCCACACTGTAGGTTGTTATTATCCCTGGGTGATGTCTTTGGGGATATCTAGGGTCTGGCCTGGTCATTTTGAAACCCTGTGTTTTATTCAGGAATCTATCTTGACAGTGATTTGTATCTGTGGGCCAGATCAACCATTGTTTCCAATCAGGATGTGTTCTGTTTTGGTTTAATATATGGTTTACATCTATCTCTTCATCTGTATCAGAGTTATTGCTAAACATGGTTGGCTTTGGAATAGACGGTTTAATTAAATCTTTGATTTTGGCTAAGCCAAGACAGGTGGTTTGTTGAACGGTGTCATTTAAAAATATCATTTGTTCTGGGATCATGCAGGCTCTAAACAAAGCTTCTAAACCCTGTACTTGCCATTCTTTTGTACCCCAAACACTTTTTAAATCAACATTTTTGTCCCAATAATCAAATCCAAAAGTATTCATTTTTTCGAAGAATGAATCTGAATATATCAATTTTGTGTTGGTTATCATGGTTTTTCATCCCTGTCTTGTTTGACAATTTAAAATAAAATGTTTCAGCATTACTTATGTTAAAACCTGAATAATATGAATATTTGTCGTAAACGGTTCTAGAGCTTCCTTTTGGAGGTGTAGCACAATGTTCCCATTGATTGTAATTCAAAACATTTCTAGGTTGTGCAGATTTATGTAAAAAATGGTTACCATAATGGTTATAGCAATACATACTATCATAATTTGTAGAACCTTGCAAATAATCATGTTTTGTAAATTTAGCAGACATTACTAAGTCAGACATCATGTTGTTAATACTCTCGAAGTCCCAATCATCAGCAAATGAGTTTGGTTTTGCAAAGTCACTCAAAGAGATCTTGATTTGGTGTGGATATTTCAGGATCTCGACCGGACCATAAATTTCATAGTCAGTGTTGTCCCAGGCTACCCCACCAGGTATAGGATTGGCTGTGAAGTTGGCTGAAGAAAGTTCTGAAGAAAGTTCTCTTTTCTCGACGTGTGAAGATGTGTGTGGTTTGAGGATCAAGTTGATGTTCTGACTTGCTGTGTCCATTTTAGCATATTTTCCCTCAATGAAGCGTCCCAAAGTAAATACCATGATGAGCCAAAGTATGAGGATAAATGCACCAAAACCCACCCAAAATTCAATCCATGGAGAAACCAGATATGTTTCTTTCAGTTGTTTCAAAAGTTCCTTCGCTTTGTCTTTAAAGGATTTTGATGATGGCTGTGTCTTTGATTCACTGAAGCCGTCAGAGGAATCATCGAAGTTGATGAAGTACCCGGATGCAGTTCTGTCAATTTTTCCAATTGCTTCAGGATTTTTGTTCCTTGCATTTTCACTTGGTACTTCAGTATAGATTGGTGTGTCTCTGCTAAATGTCTTTATTTGGGTTTTCAGAGGTCTTAGTTCTATTGCATTGTTGCATAGTCCTTCTTGTTCTTCTGCAGGCGTTTCGAATGTGATGAGCCTTTTTGTTAGGACCTCTGTACTGGTAGCAAACCTTGGTGTTCTGCTACTTATTGGGAGTCCACTTGGCCTACTGTTTGTTATCGGCCACATGTTGTGGTTTTACCAGGTCGATGGATACAACTCGGTTCTCCTTTTTTCCAGCAAGTGGCGGTAGTACAACTGATCTTGTCCCGTTGACAGACAAGACAGGAACTGCTTTTCTGTAAGAAGGCCCAAATTCCTTCTTTACCGCGATTTTCTCCCTGACTAGATCCCCGACTTTTGGAATCCAGACAGGTCTTGCTGGGACAGGTGGTGATTCTTCAGTGGTCGTTGGCTGTTGTTTCAACTGTATGTTGCTCAGGTCTTTTCTTGTTTTGTTTAAGTCCTGCAAAATAGCCAAACGGTCTTTGACATCAAAGGTTTTTTCTATTACCACTGAAGTCTGACTATCAAGGTCAGAGATCAACATCCTAGTTCCGAATAATAATTCGTATGGACTGAATCCCTTCAGAGAATTTCTTGACAAGTTATTTAGACTACGTTGGACACTTATTAGATGTTTGACCCACCCAGCTCCCGAACCTAATATCCTTTCTATTATAGATTGCTTTCTGCCTTGGTTTTTTCTTTACACCATCCCGTACCCTCAGGAAGGAAGTGAGAAGATTCCCGCTGGGCTGTGCTCATTTGGCCATGTTTCCCCCCCAGGCTGGATTGCCTGAGTGAAAACAATGGTCGAACGTAGCATGCTCTTAGCGTATATGCCATTTAGACTCGCAAATCTTGTATAATAGTCCGGACGTCAGCCGAGTGCTGGTGATCTACATTATAAGTGGAAACTAGCCTGTATATGTTAATCGCAAGCCCTGCTTTTTATTGGTCATATTATCTGCCTTGATACGACGAGGTATTAAACTGCTTCTCTCCCCACTGCGATCTCTGTTGCAGTTTGGGCAGTTTTTTACAAACATGGTGTAGTGCAGGCTCATGCCTGGCCACCAGTACCGTGATTGTAATTCTTCCAGAGAATCTTTTAATTTAAGGTGTCTGTGACCCTCGCCCATGTGTGCGTCTGAGATTAACAAGTTTCTCCTGTCCATGTTTGGAATCACTCTATCCCCCACTCCAGGGATTCGAGCAAAAGGGACGGAGTTTGCATCGATTATGTATGTATAATTGAGTGGATAGTTGATCGGTAACGCTGAGCAGTCGCCTTTTGATGACGTTTTCACCGCCAGCATTGTTTCACCGTCAATGTATTTTAATGTACGCTTTTTTCGATCTACGGGAGCCGGTTTAGTGGCTGCCGCTGCGGCTGCTTCAGCCAATGAATTCCCTACAACGTGAACGCCATCACGTTGATGACTCAGTGAGTGAGTCACGTGAGTCTTTGGTAGTTCTTTTTTCAAAAGAGCTACTTGTTCCCAGAGCAGTCTCTGCTTTATTGATGCATCTGTGTCATCTTTGTAACCGTTCTGAATCCATGTCTGCAAATCCTTGTTATATGCTTTGACGCAGTAATATGAATCTGACACTATAAGTGTCGGGAATTCGCGATCCGCATTATCTAGCGCCATTTTCAAAGCTATTATTTCAGTTTGTAGTTCTGAATTAGTTTCTACTGAGTGTGATTTTGTTAATAGAGGTCTTAGTTTACCTCCGCGCCACACTTCTTTTGTAATCTCACATGTGGGGTTGTATGCATGTTCTCCCCAAACGGAGGGTTGAGCATGTCCGTCTGTATAGATTACACAGGCGTAATGTCGTAGAGGCAGAATGTCGATTGGCAGAGGATACGTCTTTTCATATTTTAGATTTTTTAATTCTTCTAGTTCTTAGAAAATTGTCAACCAGGCTATACTTGATAATTCATATCCTACGTACAAGACTGTCAGATGGGCAATTCTGGATTTTTTAAAGTTGAATTTGTAACCCTCTGCAGCGAACCCAAGTATTATGGTGTTCACTCTTTTCAAGTGAGTATCCAAGTCATCATCTGTTAAGTAAATGTCATCGACATAAGATAATTCTTCATCATCATATAGTTGTAGTAATTCTGTTACTCTCGCTGAGAATACCCCCGGGCTGTTCTTGTACCCCTGGGCTAACCGACAGAATTGTTTTTGAGTGCCATTTACTGAGAATGCAGTTAAATATCTGCTCTCCGGTGCTATGTTTTGACAAAAGAATCCATTGGAGATGGCCAAGGTAGTTTTGTATTTTTTGCGCACTATGTTATTCATTAGTGCAGCACTGTGTGAGTTTTGTACTGCAAAGGTTTTGCAACATGTGTTAAGGTGTCGGTAATCCAAAACTAGACGGTACGAATTGTCTGGTTTGGAGACCGGAAACAAAGGATTGTTCATTTGTGAGGTGCAAGTTTCAATCACCCCCTGGTATTCTAGCTGATCTAGTATTTCATTTACCTGTTTTTTAGCTTCTTGCTTAATTGGGTACTGCCTTTGTGCAGTTGGTTGTGATTTTAACTGGATTTTGTGAGGAGGAGAATCCTCATCCCATCCTACATGATTTTTATATAAAGCAGGTGCTAAGGCCACTGCCCACTTTCTAGCAAGTGTATATTTTTTATGAATCGGTATTTGATTCGAGAAGGCAGGCATAATTACTTCTTCGCCATGAGGGCACTCCCTGACAAACTCTGGTGGCCAGTCTTTTTCAGCTAGAAGGATGTCATAGCCTTTGGAGAGGTTATCCCAAAATAGTCCCCTTATTTTCCTAGTCTTATCTCCCTCTATACGTAATGTTATCTCGTATATCTTGTGGGGCTTGCTAACTCTGGTGTCTGCAGTTTCCACTTGAAGGTATTCATTCGTGTCCACTGTCTCAGGATGATTCATAAGGACTTTGCGAGCTATGCTCACCTCTGCTGCGCTGTCTAGCATTGTCTGAGCCCATTCTCCGTTTTTCAGTTGTGTCCTCAGTATTCTCGGCATTTTTAACTACCTTGATACTGGCTACCTTCTTTTTTGGAAATTGTAATTTCTTTTTTAGCTGAGCAGGTTCCTTGTCTTTGGACTTGGCATGCTCTTCTGATCGTCCTCTTCTTTCCGATTTCTGCGAGGAATTCTGAAAAGATTGAGAGGGACGTGTATCAATGTCTTGATATCTATCAGGTTTTTTAATATTATCCCTATTTCTAAGGTTATATCTATTCCCCGAGGGGTCACTCTGCGGTGACCTCTGTCTTTGGTTTGGAGATTTCTCTCTTCGCCTAGGAGACCTTCCTCGGGACTGGAATTTCTTTTCTTTAGGATTGGATTGTTTGTTTCCATCCCAGTTCTTTTTTGGTGAATTATTATTATTAAAAAATATTTTTTCTGGACTTGTAGTCAGTTGCGGTGTTACTGGTATTCCACCTAGACTATCTCTGCCTAGTTCTTCATAGGATTTTTCTATGATTCTGGCAATTTCAGCTGGTTGGTCTGCTATATCTGTCTCTTTTAACCTCTGGCGGATCGCCACGTTTGCTGCTTCACCTTTTATGTTGGCTAATAATATAGCCGAGACCTGCTTGAAGTCTTTTAGTAATTTCATACCAAGAGTTAAAGCAGGTTCTGGACCGTATTCATCTTGAATTTGTTTAAGCACATCTGGTATTACCGAAATGGATGGAACACCGTGCGTTTTTGTGTAGATGGAAGCAAAGACTGTACCCCAAGTGTCACAGTCCTCAATGTGTGGTGCGATTCCCATTGGGAGACATATAGTCAGAATCCTGTGTTTTTCCAGCGGGGTGGTGTCAGGAAACACCGCCTCTATTTGGGTGATTTTCTGTGCCAACCAGAATGGTATTTGTTCCCGTTTAGCTGGAACTTTACCTAGGCAGGATTGGATGTTCTGTGGTGTAATTTTATTTGTGTTCCCCTGGTGAGGGGTCAGCTGTGGAAGTTTAATCGCTGGCTGAATTGTTGAAGTCCGCATTACATACTGAACTAATTGTCTATGAATTTTTAGTAGTTGTTTTAGCTGTATTAACAGCTCTGCTGCAGGCATTCTTTCGATGTCTGGATGTGGTGTGTATCCGGCTAAGACCGGCCACGTTGCTCCTGGTCTACCTAAAGGACCGAGCCTTGTAATGTGATTGTTATGTTTTAGGGCGCCATCAAATAAGAGCAAATGCTCTTGGAATTTGAGTGGTACTTCCACCTCCTCGAAAGGAGTGTACGTTTCAGGAGGTTCCTCTACTTTGTAATAGTGGAAGTACTTTGTTACAGCATTTGCTGCTGGAAAATGTATCCATGAATAGTATACCTCTGTCTGCCGATATTCGTGTGCCTCGATTACGAATATGACTGTGCCACCTCTAGGTGTCAGTCCATTTTCTATAAGTTTTAAGGTTATAGATCTCCTTTTAATGACCGGAATGAGTGTTATATTCGGGTCTGCTGCTTGCATGGTAGCATCAGCATCTGCGAGTTCAGTTGCTAATCTAACTGCATCTCTTTCATCCTCATTGTCAGACATTTTACTGACAGGATGGTATTATGTTTATTTGCAGATCAGGTTTCTTTATGGAACAAAGATTAGATGCACAATATTTTGGAACTGTTTATCCTTCAACGTTGACTTGACCAAGAACCATACATAGGAGTTCCCTCCTGCGAGGTTTTGGAGGATATAACCTTTCACCCACTCCAGACGTCTTTGGAGTATTTGGGAAAAGGGGTCTGAGTGAGAAAGCACGACTGAGTTACTCTAAATGTCTTACGTTAGTTTTATCACCCTTTCCAAACGCGTTGGGCGCCATGTAGTGTAGCTCCTATTTTCCCAATAGGCTCTGCGCATTGGAATAGTACCTACAGCAGTAAAGGCCTAGGCCAGACGTTAACTAGGTCTACTACTGTCGATACTAGACTTAATTTTTGGGTTTGCCAGCTAAGCTCAGAGTTCGCTAGAAACTTTCTCGAATGTTCAAGGAAGGAATTAACTCCCCTGATTAGACAAGAAGGGATTTAGTTTCTGACAACCATAGAACATGACAACTTTGCTCTCCCCTAATCAAGAGTCAATCTCGAGAGTCGTGTGAGCACAAGGCAATTATTTTACTCAGTCAGTACGTGCATTCTTAGTCTCATCAGAATGTAGAGAAAAAGGAAGAGACGGGCGTGTTCAATAAAAAGGTGTTATTTATTGATCAGTCTCTTTTCTCGTACAAGAGAAATGGATCGATATTATTGCAATACTTATAGTTAAGTAAAGTGCATACATTAAAAGCAATAGTATAAAATAATACTGTAAAAACATTGATATGGTTTCTGAGCCATATAATGTTTAAAATGATTAAAATATATTTACATACACATATACATTTGACTAAACGTACTCAACTGCTGTTTCTAAATACGCCTACCCCGTGTACCTGACCTAAGTCTAATGCGTGGGCGGGAATAGAAAGTTACAGTTTAAGTTAAGTTTGGTTTTGCCAAGTGAATAACTAAAGAATTCTCTGTGAGGGGTTATTCAGTTCTGTACCTGGAATTTAGGATGAATGAGGAATGGTATCTCTTTCTCTGCTCTTGATATTCCAGGCTGCCTGCGAGGGCTGCCCAGAAACGCCGGTGCTGGGTCTCTCGGCTTGAGATAGCAGCGCGTCTCTCAGCGCGTCAGGAAGGCGGGGCTGCTGCCAGCGGGGTCTGCTTCTGCTCTCGGCTTCGGCAAGTATGGCTGCTCCGTCTTGTCACCACGCGTGTGTTTGCATAGGGCAAGGTCGGGGCTGTGTGGGCTGTGAGAGCTGTGAGGCCCGTGAGGGCTGTGTGGGCTGTGAGGGCTGTGAGGCCTGTGAGACCTGTGAGAGCAGTGTGGGCTGTGAGAGCTGTGTGAGCTGTGAGAGCTGTGTGGGCTGTGGGAGCTGTCTGGGCTGTGAGAGCTGTGTGGGCTGTGAGAGCTGTGTGGGCTGTGAGAGCTGTGAGAGCTGTGTGGGCTATGAGAGCTGTGTGGGCTGTGAGAGCTGTGTGGGCTCTGTGGGCTGTGAGAGCTGTATGGGCTGTGAGAGCTGTGAGAGCTGTGTGGGCTGTGAGGGCTCTGTGAGCTGTGAGAGCTGTGTGGGCTGTGTGGGCTATGAGAGCTGTGCGAGCTGTGCGGGCTGTGAGAGCTGTGCAGGCTGTGAGAGCTGTGTGGGCTGTGAGAGTGTGGGCTGTGTGGGCTGTGAGAGCTGTGAGAGCTATGTGGGCTGTGAGAGCTGTGTGGGCTATGAGAGCTGCGTGAGCTGTGTGGGCTGTGAGAGCTGTGTGGGCTGAGAGAGCTGTGTGGGCTGTGAGGGCTGTGAGGCCTGTGAGAGCTGTGTGGGCTGTGAGGGCTGTGTGGGCTGTGAGAGCTGTGTGGACTGTGAGAGCTGTATGGGCTGTGAGAGCTGTATGGGATGTGAGAGCTGTGTGGGATGTGAGCTGTGTGGGCTGTGAGGGCTGTGTGAGCTGTGCTAGCTGTGTGGGCTGTGAGAGCTGTGTGGGCTGTGTGGGCTTTGAGAGCTGTGCAGGCTGTGAGAGCTGTGTGGGCTGTGAGAGTGTGGGCTGTGTGGGCTGTGAGAGCTGTGAGAGCTGTGTGGGCTGTGAGAGCTGTGTGGGCTGTGAGAGCTGTGTGGGCTGTGAGAGCTGTGTGGGCTGTGACAGCTGTGTGGGCTGTGAGAGCTGTATGGGCTGTGAGAGCTGTGAGAGCTGTATGAGCTGTGTGGGATGTGAGCTGTGTGGGCTGTGAGGGCTGTGTAAGCTGTGAGAGCTGTGTAGGCTGTGAGGGCTGTGTGGGCTGTGAGAGCTGTGTGGGCTGTGAGAGCTGTGTGGGCTGTGAGGGCTGGGTAAGCTGTGAGAGCTGTGTGGGCTGTGAGAGCTGTGTGGGCTGTGTGGGCTGTGAGAGCTGTGAGAGCTGTGAGAGCTGTGTGGGCTGTGAGAGCTGTGTGAGCTGTGAGAGCGGTGTGGGCTGTGAGAGCTGTGTGGGCTGTGTGGGCTGTGTGGGCTGTGAGAGCTGTGTGGGCTGTGAGAGCTGTGCGGGCTGTGAGAGCTGTGTGGGCTGTGAGATTGTGGGATGTTTGGGCTGTGAGAGCTGTGAGAGCTGTGTGGGCTGTGAGAGCTGTGTGGGCTGTGAGAGCTGTGTGGGCTGTGACAGCTATATGGGCTGTGAGAGCTGTATGGGCTGTGAGAGCTGTGAAAGCTGTGAGAGCTATGAGAGCTGTATGGGCTGTGAGAACTGTGAGAGCTGTGTGGGATGTGAGCTGTGCGGGCTGTGAGGGCTGTGTGAGCTGTGAGACCTGTGTGGGCTCTGAGAGCTGTGTGGGCTGTGGAAGGGTGGGCTGTGTGGGCTGTGAGAGCTGTGAGAGCTGTGAGAGCTGTGTGAGC
This sequence comes from Lissotriton helveticus, assembly GCF_964261635.1. NCBI lineage: Eukaryota > Metazoa > Chordata > Amphibia > Caudata > Salamandridae > Lissotriton > Lissotriton helveticus. The sequence continues at coordinate 955,722,206 of NC_136069.1, forward strand.
TGTGAGGGCTGTGAGGGCTGTGAGAGCTGTGAGGCCTGTGAGAGCTGTGTGGGCCATGATAGCTATGTGGGCTGTGAGAGCTGTGTGGGCTGCGGGGGCTGTGAGGGTTGTGAAGCCTGTGAGAGCTGTGTGGGCTGTGAGAGCTGTGTGAGCTGTGAGCGCTGTGAGAGCTATGTGGGCTGTGAGAGCTGTGTGGGCTGTGAGAGCTGTGTGGGCTGTGTGGGCTGTGAGAGCTGTGTGGGCTGTGAGAGCTGTGTGGGCTGTGAGAGCTGTGTGGGCTGTGAGAGTTGTGTGGGCTGTGAGAGCTGTGTGGGCTGTGAGAGCTGTGTGGGCTGTGAGAGCTGTGAGAGCTATGTGGGCTGTGAGAGCTGTGTGGGCTGTGAGAGCTGTGTGGGCTGTTTGGGCTGTGAGAGCTGTGTGGGCTGTGAGAGCTGTGTGGGCTGTGAGGGCTGTGAGGCCTGTGAGAGCTGTGTGGGATGTGAGAGCTGTGTGAGCTGTGAGAGCTGTGTGGGCTGTGAGAGCTCTGAGAGCTCTGTGGGATGTGAGCTGTGTGGGGTGTGAGGGCTGTGTCAGCTGTGAGAGCTGTGTGGGCTGTGAGAGATGTGTGGGCTGTGAGAGCTGTGAGAGCTGTGTGGGCTGTGAGAGCTGTGTGGGCTGTGTGGGCTATGAGAGCTATGTGGGCTGTGAGAGCTGTTTGGGCTGTGAGGCCTGTGAGGGCTGTGAGGCCTGTGAGGGCTGTGAGGGCTGTGTGGGCTGTGAGGGCTGTGAGGCCTGTGAGAGCTGTGTGGGCTGTGAGAGTTGTGTGGGCTGTGAGAGTTGTGTGGGCTGTGAGAGCTGTGTGGGCTGTGAGAGCTGTGTGGGCTGTGAGAGCTGTGAGAGTTGTGTGGGCTGTGAGAGCTGTGTGGGCTGTGAGAGCTGTGTGGGCTCTGTGGGCTGTGAGAGCTGTATGGGCTGTGAGAGCTGTGTGGGCTGTGAGAGCTGTGTGGGCTGTGAGGGCTGTGTGAGCTGTGAGAGCTGTGTAGGCTGTGAGAGCTGTGTGGGCTGTGAGAGCTGTGCGAGCTGTGTGGGCTGCTGTGAGAGCTGTGCGGGCTGTGAGAGCTGTGTGGGCTGTGAGAGTGTGGGCTGTGTGGGCTGTGAGCTGTGTGAGCTGTGTGGGCTGTGAGAGCTGTGTGGGCTGTGAGAGCTGTGTGGGCTGTGAGAGCTGTGTGGGCTGTGTGGGCTGTGAGAGCTGTGTGGGCTGAGAGAGCTGTGTGGGCTGTGAGGCCTGTGAGAGCTGTGAGGGCTGTGTGGGCTGTGAGAGCTGTGTGGACTGTGAGAGCTGTATGGGCTGTGAGAGCTGTGAGAGCTGTGTGGGATGTGAGCTGTGTGGGCTGTGAGGGCTGTGTGAGCTGTGAGAGCTATGTGGGCTGTGAGAGATGTGTGGGCTATGTGGGCTGTGAGAGCTGTGAGAGCTGTGTGGGCTGTGAGAGCTGTGCGGGCTGTGAGAGCTGTATGGGCTGTGAGAGTGTGGGCTGTGTGGGCTGTGAGAGCTGTGAGAGCTGTGTGGGCTGTGAGTGCTGTGTGGGCTGTATGGGCTGTGAGAGCTGTGTGGGCTGTGAGAGCTGTGTGGGATGTGAGCTGTGTGGGCTGTGAGGGCTGTGTGAGCTGTGAGAGCTGTGTGGGCTGTGAGAGCTGTGTGGGCTGTGGGAGCTGTGAGAGCTGTGTGGGCTGTGAGAGCTGTGTGGGCTGTGTGGGCTGTGAGAGCTGTGTGGGCTGAGAGAGCTGTGTGGGCTGTGAGGCCCGTGAGGGCTGTGTGGGCTGTGAGGGCTGTGAGGCCTGTGAGAGCTGTGTGGGCAGTGAGAGTTGTGTGAGCTGTGAGAGCTGTGAGAGCTGTGTGGGCTGTGAGGGCTCTGTGAGCTGTGTAGGCTGTGAGAGCTGTGTGGGCTGTGTGGGCTATGAGAGCTGTGCGAGCTGTGTGGGCTGTGAGAGCTGTGCGGGCTGTGAGAGCTGTGTGGGCTGTGAGAGTGTGGGATGTTTGGGCTGTGAGAGCTGTGAGAGCTGTGTGGGCTGTGAGAGCTGTGTGGGCTGTGAGAGCTGTGTGGGCTGTGACAGCTATGTGGGCTGTGAGAGCTGTGAAAGCTGTGAGAGCTATGAGAGCTGTATGGGCTGTGAGAACTGTGAGAGCTGTGTGGGATGTGAGCTGTGTGGGCTGTGACGGCTGTGTCAGCTGTGAGTGCTGTGTGGGCTGTGAGAGATGTGTGGGCTGTGAGAGCTGTGAGAGCTGTGTGGGCTGTTAGAGCTGTGAGGGCTGTGTGGGCTATGAGAGCTATGTGGGCTGTGAGAGCTGTTTGGGCTCTGAGGCCTGTGAGGGCTGTGAGGGCTGTGTGGGCTGTGAGGGCTGTGAGGGCTGTGTGGGCTGTGAGGGCTGTGAGGGCTGTGTGGGCTGTGAGGGCTGTGTGGGCTGTGAGGGATGTGAGGCCTGTGAGAGCTGTGTGGGCTGTGAGAGTTGTGTGGGCTGTGAGAGCTGTGTGAGCTGTGAGAGCTGTGTGGGCTGTGAGAGCTGTGTGGGCTGTGAGAGCTGTGAGAGCTGTGTGGGCTGTGAGAGCTGTGTGGGCTGTGAGAGCTGTGTGGGCTCTGTGGGCTGTGAGAGCTGTATGGGCTGTGAGAGCTGTGTGGGCTGTGAGAGCTGTGTGGGCTGTGAGGGCTGTGTGAGCTGTGAGAGCTGTGTAGGCTGTGAGCTGATTGGGCTGTGTGGGCTGTGAGAGCTGTGCGAGCTGTGTGGGCTGCTGTGAGAGCTGTGCAGGTTGTGAGCTGTGTGGGCTGTGAGAGTGTGGGCTGTGTGGGCTGTGAGAGCTGTGAGAGCTGTGTGGGCTGTGAGAGCTGTGTGGGCTGTGAGAGCTGTGTGGGCTGTGAGAGCTGTGTGGGCTGTGTGGGCTGTGAGAGCTGTGTGGGCTGAGAGACCTGTGTGGGCTGTGAGGGCTGTGAGGCCTGTGAGAGCTGTGTGGGCTGTGAGGGCTGTGTGGGCTGTGAGGGCTGTGTGGGCTGTGAGAGCTGTGTGGACTGTGAGAGCTGTATGGGCTGTGAGAGCTGTGAGAGCTGTGTGGGATGTGAGCTGTGTGGGCTGTGAGGGCTGTGTGAGCTGTGAGAGCTATGTGGGCTGTGAGAGATGTGTGGGCTGTGTGGGCTGTGAGAGCTGTGAGAGCTGTGTGGGCTGTGAGAGCTGTGCGGGCTGTGAGAGCTGTGTGGGCTGTGAGAGTGTGGGCTGTGTGGGCTGTGAGAGCTGTGAGAGCTGTGTGGGCTGTGAGAGCTGTGTGGGCTGTGTGGGCTGTGAGAGCTGTGTGGTATGTGAGCTGTGTGGGCTGTGAGGGCTGTGTGAGCTGTGAGAGCTGTGTAGGCTGTGAGAGCTGTGTGGGCTGAGAGCTGTGAGAGCTGTGTGGGCTGTGAGAGCTGTGTGGGCTGTGCGGGCTGTGAGAGCTGTGTGGGCTGTGAGAGCTGTGTGGGCTGTGTGGGCTGTGAGCACTGTGAGAGCTGTGTGGGCTGTGAGAGCTGTGCAGGCTGTGAGGGCTGTGTGGGCTGTGAGAGTGTGGTCTGTGTGGGCTGTGAGAGCTGTGTGGGGTGTGAGAGCTGTGTGGGCTGTGAGAGCTGTGTGGGCTGTGACAGCTGTGTGGGCTGTGAGAGCTGTATGGGCTGTGAGAGCTGTGAGAGCTGTGAGAGCTGTATGGGCTGTGAGAGCTGTGTGGGATGTGAGAGCTGTGTGGGCTGTGAGAGCTGTGTGGGCTGTGAGAGCTGTGTGGGCTGTGTGGGCTGTGAGAGCTGTGTGGGCTGGGAGAGCTGTGTGGGCTGTGAGGGCTGTGAGGCGTGTGAGGGCTGTGTGGGCTGTGAGGGCTGTGTGGGCTGTGAGAGCTGTGTGGACTGTGAGAGCTGTGTGGGCTGTGAGGGCTGTGTGAGCTGTGAGAGCTGTGTAGGCTGTGAGGGCTGTGTGGGCTGTGAGAGCTGTGTGGGCTGTGAGAGCTGTGAGGGCTGTGTAAGCTGTGAGAGCTGTGTGGGCTGTGAGAGCTGTGTGGGCTGTGAGGGCTGTGTGGGCTGTGAGGGCTGTGTGGGCTGTGAGAGCTGTGTGGACTGTGAGAGCTGTATGGGCTGTGAGAGCTGTGAGAGCTGTGTGGGATGTGAGCTGTGTGGGCTGTGAGGGCTGTGTGAGCTGTGAGAGCTATGTGGGGTGTGAGAGATGTGTGGGCTGTGTGGGCTGTGAGAGCTGTGAGAGCTGTGTGGGCTGTGAGAGCTGTGCGGGCTGTGAGAGCTGTGTGGGCTGTGAGAGTGTGGGCTGTGTGGGCTGTGAGAGCTGTGAGAGCTGTGTGGGCTGTGAGAGCTGTGTGGGCTGTGTGGGCTGTGAGAGCTGTGTGGGATGTGAGCTGTGTGGGCTGTGAGGGCTGTGTGAGCTGTGAGAGCTGTGTAGGCTGTGAGAGCTGTGTGGGCTGAGAGCTGTGAGAGCTGTGTGGGCTGTGAGAGCTGTGTGGGCTGTGCGGGCTGTGAGAGCTGTGTGGGCTGTGAGAGCTGTGTGGGCTGTGTGGGCTGTGAGCACTGTGAGAGCTGTGTGGGCTGTGAGAGCTGTGCAGGCTGTGAGGGCTGTGTGGGCTGTGAGAGTGTGGTCTGTGTGGGCTGTGAGAGCTGTGTGGGGTGTGAGAGCTGTGTGGGCTGTGAGAGCTGTGTGGGCTGTGACAGCTGTGTGGGCTGTGAGAGCTGTATGGGCTGTGAGAGCTGTGAGAGCTGTATGGGCTGTGAGAGCTGTGTGGGATGTGAGAGCTGTGTGGGCTGTGAGAGCTGTGTGGGCTGTGAGAGCTGTGTGGGCTGTGTGGGCTGTGAGAGCTGTGTGGGCTGGGAGAGCTGTGTGGGCTGTGAGGGCTGTGAGGCCTGTGAGGGCTGTGTGGGCTGTGAGGGCTGTGTGGGCTGTGAGAGCTGTGTGGACTGTGAGAGCTGTGTGGGCTGTGAGGGCTGTGTGAGCTGTGAGAGCTGTGTAGGCTGTGAGGGCTGTGTGGGCTGTGAGAGCTGTGTGGGCTGTGAGAGCTGTGAGGGCTGTGTAAGCTGTGAGAGCTGTGTGGGCTGTGAGAGCTGTGTGGGCTGTGTGGGCTGTGAGAGCTGTGAGAGCTGTGAGAGCTGTGTGGGCTGTGAGAGCTGTGTGGGGTATGAGCTGCGTGGGCTGTGAGGGCTGTGTGAGCTGTGAGAGCGGTGTGGGCTGTGAGAGCTGTGTGGGCTGTGTGGGCTGTGAGAGCTGTGAGAGCTGTGTGGGCTGTGAGAGCTGTGCGGGCTGTGAGAGCTGTGTGGGCTGTGAGAGTGTGGGATGTTTGGGCTGTGAGAGCTGTGAGAGCTGTGTGGGCTGTGAGAGCTGTGTGGGCTGTGAGAGCTGTGTGGGCTGTGACAGCTATGTGGGCTGTGAGAGCTGTATGGGCTGTGAGAGCTGTGAAAGCTGTGAGAGCTATCAGAGCTGTATAGGCTGTGAGAACTGTGAGAGCTGTGTGGGATGTGAGCTGTGCGGGCTGTGAGGGCTGTGTGGGCTGTGAGAGCTGTGTGGGCTGTGAGAGCTGTGTGGGCTGTGACAGCTATGTGGGCTGTGAGAGCTGTATGGGCTGTGAGAGCTGTGAAAGCTGTGAGAGCTATCAGAGCTGTATAGGCTGTGAGAACTGTGAGAGCTGTGTGGGATGTGGGCTGTGTGGGCTGTGAGAGCTGTGTGGGCTGGGAGAGCTGTGTGGGCTGTGAGGGCTGTGAGGCCTGTGAGGGCTGTGTGGGCTGTGAGGGCTGTGTGGGCTGTGAGAGCTGTGTGGACTGTGAGAGCTGTGTGGGCTGTGAGGGCTGTGTGAGCTGTGAGAGCTGTGTAGGCTGTGAGGGCTGTGTGGGCTGTGAGAGCTGTGTGGGCTGTGAGAGCTGTGAGGGCTGTGTAAGCTGTGAGAGCTGTGTGGGTTGTGAGAGCTGTGTGGGCTGTGAGGGCTGTGTGGGCTGTGAGGGCTGTGTGGGCTGTGAGAGCTGTGTGGACTGTGAGAGCTGTATGGGCTGTGAGAGCTGTGAGAGCTGTGTGGGATGTGAGCTGTGTGGGCTGTGAGGGCTGTGTGAGCTGTGAGAGCTATGTGGGCTGTGAGAGATGTGTGGGCTGTGTGGGCTGTGAGAGCTGTGAGAGCTGTGTGGGCTGTGAGAGCTGTGCGGGCTGTGAGAGCTGTGTGGGCTGTGAGAGTGTGGGCTGTGTGGGCTGTGAGAGCTGTGAGAGCTGTGTGGGCTGTGAGAGCTGTGTGGGCTGTGTGGGCTGTGAGAGCTGTGTGGGATGTGAGCTGTGTGGGCTGTGAGGGCTGTGTGAGCTGTGAGAGCTGTGTAGGCTGTGAGAGCTGTGTGGGCTGAGAGCTGTGAGAGCTGTGTGGGCTGTGAGAGCTGTGTGGGCTGTGCGGGCTGTGAGAGCTGTGTGGGCTGTGAGAGCTGTGTGGGCTGTGTGGGCTGTGAGCACTGTGAGAGCTGTGTGGGCTGTGAGAGCTGTGCAGGCTGTGAGGGCTGTGTGGGCTGTGAGAGTGTGGTCTGTGTGGGCTGTGAGAGCTGTGTGGGGTGTGAGAGCTGTGTGGGCTGTGAGAGCTGTGTGGGCTGTGACAGCTGTGTGGGCTGTGAGAGCTGTATGGGCTGTGAGAGCTGTGAGAGCTGTGAGAGCTGTATGGGCTGTGAGAGCTGTGTGGGATGTGAGAGCTGTGTGGGCTGTGAGAGCTGTGTGGGCTGTGAGAGCTGTGTGGGCTGTGTGGGCTGTGAGAGCTGTGTGGGCTGGGAGAGCTGTGTGGGCTGTGAGGGCTGTGAGGCCTGTGAGGGCTGTGTGGGCTGTGAGGGCTGTGTGGGCTGTGAGAGCTGTGTGGACTGTGAGAGCTGTGTGGGCTGTGAGGGCTGTGTGAGCTGTGAGAGCTGTGTAGGCTGTGAGGGCTGTGTGGGCTGTGAGAGCTGTGTGGGCTGTGAGAGCTGTGAGGGCTGTGTAAGCTGTGAGAGCTGTGTGGGCTGTGAGAGCTGTGTGGGCTGTGTGGGCTGTGAGAGCTGTGAGAGCTGTGAGAGCTGTGTGGGCTGTGAGAGCTGTGTGGGGTATGAGCTGCGTGGGCTGTGAGGGCTGTGTGAGCTGTGAGAGCGGTGTGGGCTGTGAGAGCTGTGTGGGCTGTGTGGGCTGTGAGAGCTGTGAGAGCTGTGTGGGCTGTGAGAGCTGTGCGGGCTGTGAGAGCTGTGTGGGCTGTGAGAGTGTGGGATGTTTGGGCTGTGAGAGCTGTGAGAGCTGTGTGGGCTGTGAGAGCTGTGTGGGCTGTGAGAGCTGTGTGGGCTGTGACAGCTATGTGGGCTGTGAGAGCTGTATGGGCTGTGAGAGCTGTGAAAGCTGTGAGAGCTATCAGGGCTGTATAGGCTGTGAGAACTGTGAGAGCTGTGTGGGATGTGAGCTGTGCGGGCTGTGAGGGCTGTGTGAGCTGTGAGACCTGTGTGGGCTGTGAGCCCACCCTTCCACAGCCCACACAGCTCTCACAGCCCACACAGGTCTCACAGCCCACACAGCCCACCCTTCCACAGCCCACACAGCTCTGTGTGGGCTGTGTGGGCTGTGAGAGCTGTGAGAGCTGTGTGAGCTGTGAGGGCTGTGAGGGCTGTGAGAGCTGTGAGGCCTGTGAGAGCTGTGTGGGCCATGATAGCTATGTGGGCTGTGAGAGCTGTGTGGGCTGTGGGGGCTGTGAGGGTTGTGAAGCCTGTGAGAGCTGTGTGGGCTGTGAGAGCTGTGTGAGCTGTGAGCGCTGTGAGAGCTATGTGGGCTGTGAGAGCTGTGTGGGCTGTGAGAGCTGTGTGGGCTGTGTGGGCTGTGAGAGCTGTGTGGGCTGTGAGAGCTGTGTGGGCTGTGAGAGCTGTGTGGGCTGTGTGGGCTGTGAGAGCTGTGTGGGCTGTGAGAGTTGTGTGGGCTGTGAGAGCTGTGTGGGCTGTGAGAGCTGTGTGGGCTGTGAGAGCTGTGAGAGCTGTGTGGGCTGTGAGAGCTGTGTGGGCTGTGTGGGCTGTGAGAGCTGTGTGGGCTGTGAGAGCTGTGTGGGCTGTGAGGGCTGTGAGGCTGTGAGGCCTGTGAGAACTGTGTGGGCTGTGAGAGCTGTGTGGGCTGTGTGGGCTGTGAGGGCTGTGTGAGCTGTGAGAGCTGTGTGGGCTGTGGGAGTTGTGTGGGCTGTGTGGGCTGTGTGGGCTGTGAGAGCTGTGAGAGCTGTGTGGGCTGCTGTGAGAGCTGTGCGGGCTGTGAGAGCTGTGTGGGCTGTGAGAATGCGGGCTGTGTTTGCTGTGAGAGCTGTGAGAGCTGTGTGGGCTGTGAGGTTCCGTGACGATTTTACTCGTGTTTGTAAACATTGTCGTAAATACATAATTTCGGTATCAGTGAACCGCAAATGATCCATTTAGTATATCCTGATGTTTTCGCTATGCTACGAGCAAGAGCACTCCTGTTACCAACACATTTGTGATTTACCCATGGCATCCATCTTAGAACACGGAAGCCATTTTGTATTCCTTGCCCTCACATAGTCAATGGACACGCAATGACCTCTTTTCATTTAAGGACACGTAGGCTTTAGCCGGCGATTCACCTTGCGAGTGACACGTGCACCTTAGGCCAGCAACGCTGTAGCAGCATGACTCGGCAAGAACTGCCTCCCCAGCCTGAGGCCAGTCCTGCTATACTGGTTCTTGTGTTCGTTGGCCTGATCATGATTAGGCGGCCGAAGCTGGTAACCGTGCCCATTTACGACCCACAAACATTTCTTATCCTGTCTTTCTATCTTCTGCACCTGGTTCTGCTCCTTTCCTTCTGGGCCTTTATTAGGGGGAGGTAACGAAATTTACGATGAGGCGGTCCGGGTCTTGTATAAGAAATTGACATGGGATTATGATGGAATAGTGGGAACTCCTCATTCGTAATGTTTTGACATCAGATACTGTTGACGATTCCTGTGCAACGCCAAATATTTATTGTTTAAGACACGAATGTTTAGAACTGTGGTAACATGTAAAGAATTTGCCTGAAGCCCAATATTTAGTATATAAGGAGCAACCCTCTTTGTACAAATCGAACAGGCTCCTAGATACTGCCCATGTGTAGTTTCTGTGACTTCTGTGTCCCTGCAGTAATAAACCTTTGGTCTTTGACGCCACCATCGAGAAGCCCGTGTTTCTGTTTGTTTGTGCACCGAGACAGGTTGAACTCCGGGGTCTTCGGGTGTTGTCCCTGACACCTCTGGACGGAACCAAAAAGTCCAGAACTCCAATTGGCGCCCAACGTGGGGCGACGTCATTCGGTACCGGTCCAAAAGCCTGAAGAGTTCGAGGAGCTTCGTGTGAAGATTTCAGAGGGAGGCGCCCCACTTCATCGATCCCGGCATATCGCAAAAGTGGCCCCGACGTCCTCTTCCACGAGGGTTCCCGTTCAGACGGCTGCAGTGGTCCGTTGCCTTGACCGTCGCCCTGTCTTGGACCCGAGGTGCAGTCCTCAGTACGGCGAAACGTGACGGGTTTCTCCTTGGTGACGTCTTCAGTGCCTCAGTTAAGTATTCAGTGGTTGCTAGTTGGTTATTTTGTAAGGGTTGCTCCTGTTTGGATAATCCTTTTAGTTCTCAGTTCACTTCAATTCTGTAAGGTTATCACTGGTTATTCTGGTTACGATAATCATTCTGTTCAGTTCAGGTATCGATACAATTGTCAGTTCTGGTAGGCCTAAAATTCTTGGTTCGAGTGCGCATCTTTTCTATTTTGTGTTTTGTTTGTGTTGTGTTCCGGATTATAAAATGGTAAGTCGGAAAAATTGTATATTGTCTTGTTTTAGTTGCAACAGTGATTCCCAGTTGGAGGACTCGTGTTTGGTTCCTCCGATTGGAACTCCTCTTTATGATCTTTATTGCAAGTTTGGTGTGGGCCCTATCTCTTATAACGAGGTATGGATCCGCTTCACAGAGAAAGATGGTGTCCTTAGTTGGCCACTACATGGTAGTTTTGAACCTGAAGTTCTCGATAATCTAGAAAAAAGGTTGTTTAAGAAGAAAGCCCGGCCGGCAATGTTTGATTCTTTCCGTTATTGGCGAAAAGAATCTAAACAGAGAGAAATTAAAAAGTTGAAGAAAGAACAGAAAGAGCAAGAGTTGACTTTAGAACAGTCTGCTAAGCAGCTGCAACTCAACGAGTCTGAGAAGGCGATGGAGGTGGCCAATAGAGAGCGTAATTTAGCGATAGACAAGTGCTATCCTGCTTTGCCATCGAGTACGGCTAAGATAGTAGAGGACCCTGAAAAGGATCCCCTGTTGTCTTACTTGTTACGATCACCCCCACCGTATGCACAGGGTGCTACGGCTCCACCTATACCGAATGTTCAATTACCGGTTGCTGGACAACCTGGTGTCCCTGTTCCCGCTCCCCTGAATCAAGTTCCTGTACCTCCTGTGGTCAATATTAATGTTCCTTCGACAACCCCTCTTCTAGGGTTGCCGGCTTCTTTACCTATGCCTGTGTCGCTCACACCTGCTACTTCACAAGCTATTTTGCCTGCTACTCCTACTGTTCCTGATCTATCTGTTCCAACTGCTACTCTATTTACTGCCTCTGCTAATATTATGACTCCGCTTTCTGTTCGTCGAAGAATCACTGATTCTGTCTCTAATATTCTATCTCCCTTCTATAAAACTCTGATTAAGACTCCTACCTCTGACTCTGTGCAGAGACGTAGTCAGCTTCCCAGTACTGAAGAAAGAGGAATATTAGATTCCACTGCTCTTAGATGGGTTTCGAAAGTTGGAAGATATAATGTACAAGATGTATTAGATACATTTATGCAATGGAACGAACCGACACAACGATATGTGTTCGATGAAATGTGTTTCCTTCTACGTGAGGAATTGGAAGAGGATGACCCTGAATCAAATCTAGGAGAATTAATTAATGTTCAGAAAGAGTTTGCTACAGGTATGATAGTTGGTCAAAATATAAAAGAAGCGATGGAACTGATTTTAAGTTATAGGAATGACACATCCCTTCGTTCACCAAGAGAGTTAGGGAAACGTAGTACGAAACAAAATCGTCAATATCCAATGAGAGAGGTTCCACCAATTTGGCGTGAAGCTGTGCAAGCTAATGCAAACCTTGGTATTGCAGCCGCTCCGGCCCAATTCCAGAGAGTATGGATACATATTCCATGGAAGCGAGCTGAAGTATTAGCAGTAAAACAGGCCTTGCCAGATCCGCGTAAAAATCCTGCAGGGTACTACAGAGAGTTGGCTCAAACGGTTGACGCTTGTGTATTGAATCTTGCTGACATAGATCTGCTATTTGGTAATGTAGTACCGCAACCAATTTGGGCTAAAATTCGTAAAGAGAATCATCCAGTTGCCCTAGGTGGTGACTGGGCAGCTATAATTGCAGCGGATGGTCAACAAATAGGTGGTTCCAAACCAGAACCCCTAATTGCTAATTTGCCTGGTAGAATAATCGATTTAATGAAAACCTTGATGCCAGCATTGCGCGTTAACTGGGACAAATTGTCCGCGTGCAAACAAAAGAAAGACGAAAGCGTCTCCGACTTTTTCACAAGATTCGAAGAGACTTTTGTGGATCATAGTGGTCAGGATATGAGCACAGAAGGAGGCCAGAGATTATTTGTTGATAAATTCGTGCACAATCTGTTGCCAGAACTTAGTAGTAAATTAAAGAATTCTGAAAGTGCGTGGGCTGTCTCTACGACTGCGCAAATACTTGCGACTGCTCAGTACTATGAAAATAGGGATAAAGAAGAGAAGGAAAAATCAGATAAAAAGACGAAAGATTTAAAAACTAAAGTCCTTTTACAGCAAGCATATCCGCCTCGCACGAATCAGACTAACATGCAGCAAGGGTCTTATCAAAGAACGGATTATAATTTTCAAAGGCCCCAATACCAATGGAATCAATGTGCTTATTGCAAAATGGAAGGTCATTACAAAAGTGAGTGTCCAGTTCGAACGCAAAATAATACTGCGGCAGCTCAGAGAGGTCGTGGTAGTTCTATGCAAAACTCTAGAGGTCGAGGACGAGGTGCTATGCCTCCACAGACAAGTGATCGCCCCTCTAATTATTTCGACCAGCGAAATGGTCAATCTGCCCAACAGAATAGGTCTCCACAATATCATGTTGAAGACTATTATGAAGCTAGTGAGGAAGTTCAGCAAAGTGAATACTAGGACAGCCATGGACAAAGAGAGGGAGTAGTATCAGTACCAGTAGATCAGAGTGGGCCTTATGTCGCGGTAGCAACATCAGGTATAGTCGAACCGTTTCTGTTGGATACTGGTGCAGCAAAAAGTTCTATCATACATGCGAAACTCCCTGGCGCACCTTTGTCTGGCTCAACAAACGTTTCAGTAGGTTTTTCGGGCGCCCCTGTTCATAACCCTGTTTCTGGTCCTTTGTCTATTTCTGTTGGACCCCGTCAATTGAAAGCACCCTTGATTTTGACGACAGGTTGTAACGAGAATCTGCTTGGTTTAGACTTGTTAAAACGCCTGTACGCGACATTGTACTGTTCTCCAGCAGGAGTACAGCTTACGTTGGGTAAAAGAATAATCTCCCCGATGTACTTGTCGATGGATGCGCTCCCACCAGAGCTGCGTTCACTCCCTGATACTCTTTGGGCGACTGGTCCTAATGATGTAGGTCTCTTGGAAATTCCACCCTATGTAGTAACTTTGAAAGCAAATGTCAAACTTCCACGAATTCCGCAATATAGAATCTCTAGTGAAGGTGAGCGTGCGCTCCTACTGATAGTACAAGACCTGATCAAGAAAGATGTTGTAGAAGAGACTAGAGGAAATGTCTGTAATAGTCCTGTACTGCCTATTTTGAAACGAACTGACCCAACAAAGCCTCCAGTATATAGGTTCGTAATTGATCTTAGAGAGGTTAATAAAATTGTGATCCCACAGTTTCCTGTGGTTCCAGACATTACTGCATTGTTAACGTTGATTCCTGCTACAGCAGCATGGTTTTCAGTTGTCGACTTGAAAAATGCCTTTTTCAGCATTCCGATAGCCGAGGAAAGCAGAGATATCTTCGGTTTCTCTCTAGGAGGACGAAGCTTCAGATTTAAACGCGCTCCACAAGGTTATTGTGAAAGCCCATCCATTTACAGTCAAGCATTAAAAAGCCAGTTAGATTCCTTCGTACTTCCTCTTGGTTCTGCTTTAATACAATATGTCGATGATCTTCTAGTGGCTGCCGATGACAAGGAAACTTGCAAAACAGCTACGATTTCTTTATTGCATCACTTGTCAAATTTGAATCACAAGGTGTCACCTTCAAAAATGCAATACTGCTGCCAAGAAGTGACCTGCCTAGGTCATCTCTTGTCAAAGGAGGGAAGGAAGTTGACCCCAGAGAGAATAAAAGCAATTACACAGATGAATGTTCCTAGCACGCAGAGAGAAGTACGTGCCTTTTTAGGTATTACCTCATATTGTAGGCAATGGATCCCGAATTTTTCTCTTTTAGCAAAACCATTGGTAGCCTTGACTGGGAAAGGTGTTCCGAGTCCGGTGCCATGGTCTGCAGAATGTCAGCAGAGTTTTTCTGAATTACGAAATGCACTGTGTTCAGCACCTGTATTGGGTACACCCGACTACAGTAAGCCATTCACGCTCTATGTCCACGAGAGAGAAGGTTGTGCATTGAGTGTTTTGACGCAGAAATTTGGTGATAAACAACGCCCTTGTGCGTATTTTTCATCAACGTTAGATCCGGTAGCCAGAGCGTTGCCTATTTGCCTGAGAGCTACAGCCGCAGCTGCGGCTTCCATTCGACAATCTGCTGGTTTAGTAATGAACAACATGCTAGTGGTTATGGTTCCTCATGCTGTGGATACACTCATGAACCGAACCAAGACGCAGCACCTTACCAGTGCTAGATTATCAGGTTATGAACTGACACTATTAGCTAGTCATATTCAGATCAAGAGATGCAATGTATTGAATCCAGCAACATTGTTGCCGACTAGCCAAGAGTCGAGTGATTCCGAACCACACGACTGTTATTTCAAAACTGAGGAAGAAACAAAAGGACGAATCGATCTAAAAGACACTCCGTTATCAGATCCAGATGGCACGTTGTATGTTGACGGGTCTTGCTTCAAATTGGAGAATGGTGATGTGACTGCTGCTTATGCAGTAACAACTTTGAGTACGATTGTGGAGACTGCAAGAGTGAGTCAGAATTCTGCCCAGGCTGCAGAATTGATCGCGCTAACAAGAGCGTGCGTTTTAGCTAAGGGAAAGAGAGTGAATGTGTTCACAGATAGTCAGTACGCGTTCGGCGTGGCCCATAGTTTTGGCCGCTTGTGGAAAGAAAGAGGTTTCATTACGTCCCATGGGACTAAGATTCAACATGGTCAGCTAGTTAATGACTTGTTGGAATCTCTAACCTTACCGACTGAAGTTGCGATTGTGAAATGCAGTGCTCATAAAGCAATCACGGATGATGTTGGTCGTGGGAATGCTTTTGCCGATGAAACTGCAAAACAGACAGCTAGAAATATGGTGAGTAGAATGTATGTCGCAACGTCTGCAAGATGGATTTCTGAGTCTGGAATGTGTGAAGACACAGTGGAAAGCGTGAAAGAAATTCAGAAAGAGGCGACTGAGGAGGAAAAGCTTGCATGGAAAGAGAGCACGGGTAAATTGGACTCGAGTGGGTGTTGGATTGATTTGTCGGAACAACAGCGTTGGATGTTGCCTGATGCGTATGTGCTTGCAGTAGTAACGATGGCACATGGAACAGCGCACATCAGTTCAAAAGGGATTTGTAAGATGTTGGCTCCAGTCTGGAAGAATGATGGGATTAGTAAGTGTGCAGAGAGAGTGGTGAGAAATTGTATGGTATGCTTGATGCATAATCCTGGCAAGGGAATCCCCACACCTGCAGGTCACTTCGCTCCTCCTTCCTGCCCCTTTGAAGTGATCCAGCTAGACTTCATTCACATGGATCGTTGCAATAATCTGAAATACGTCCTAGTGGTAGTTTGTGCTTTCTCCAGATGGATCGAAGCATACCCACTGAAGGACAATACTGCCTTATCCACTGCCAAAATTCTTCTTAAAGAATACTTCCCCAGATACGGAATGCCACGGATTGTATGGTCAGACAACGGAAGTGAGTTCGTAGGGAAAGTTATGCAGAGTGTGTGTGTCGGCCTAGGGATTAGACAGAAGTTTCATAGTGCGAATCATCCCCAGTCCGCGGGTTTAGTCGAGGGTTACAATGGCACCCTTAAGCTGAAACTTGCTAAGATACAAGCGTCCACGGGTTTGTCCTGGCCAGACGCATTGCCTTTGGCTTTGCTATCAACAAGAGCAACTGTACATTCTAGAGTAGGGCTTAGTCCTTATGAAATAGTTTTTGGCCGTCCTGCAAATGTTTGGGGGGTACCTAGACCGAAAGAATTTAAGCAGCTGGAATACCCAATGTTAATTGATTACCTTTTCGACTTGACTGCTAAATTGAGTCTTATTCACCAACAGGTTTTCGATGCATTGCCAAAGCCACCGGAGAGTCCAGGCCATCAGCTGAAACCGGGTGATCAGGTGGTCATCAAAAATTTTGCAAGAACAAAAAATCTTCAGCCCAGATTAATTGGCCCTTTCCAAGTCCTGCTAGCAACGAGAACTGCTATTCGTGTGGCCGGAAGGAAAAACTGGATCCATACGACACATGTCAAACGTGTGCCTCTGCCACTTCCTTACGATAACTGGGTAAAGAAAGGAATCGGTACCTCTGAAACGGAACAAGTCCCCAGGTTCATACCTTTCAGCGATGCAAAACTAATCACTGATTCACCAAATTCTGACTCTCCTCCTGAAACTGCTCTTTTGAACCCTGAACATTTGTCATCTGCACCAAAAGAACATTTGCCATCTGAAAACGTGAACATTGCAACGTCGGCTGAAAATACACTGTTTCCAGATCAGACAGCTCCTGCAAAACTGAGATACAACTTACGTTCTCGCAATATGGACAAATAAAGCAGGAAACTGCCCATTTTATATGTTTAATTTTTGATACATTGCCTCCGGCCAGGAAGTTTGCTAATACTTTGTATTGTTTCTTTTTGTTTTAAAATTGCCTTGCCGTCTGGGTAGCCGTAGGGTCGTGGCTGTGTACCTAGTTGAATCTGCGGGGGTCAGACACAAGGTCGATCTTTCTGTTAGTTCTGGGAACTCCCAGGGCTGATAGAGGCATTTTCATCTACGTACACATCATCAGTGGTCGCGAACGGTCGTAGAAAATGGAGCTTCCTGAGCTGCAACGAGAAAATGTAATTTATGTTCGCAGAAATAGACTGTACAGAATACTTCACAGCAAATGCTTTCTAATGCAATGTGCAGTTACATTTTTAATTGTTTTGATAACGTTGGTGGGTGGAATCGTCTTTGGTGTACATTTGATCTTCATGCCAGTAACTACAGTACCTCCCCTTGATCCTACTACTTCTACGGTTTCTTCTATGCATTCTTTTCACTCATTTCCTGAACACGAACAAGCTCGACGCTCAGAATTTATTAACAATACATTCGTACAGCTCTTGCATCAACACCAACTGGTAGTTAACACAACAGACTGCTGGGTGTGTGGCCTGATACCCCACACTATGGATAAAGGCATTCCCTATCTAGTCTTGCCTTTTAGCTACAATGGATCATTTCAGGCCTTTCAGACCATTTTTTCATATGCCCTTGAGACCTATCCTCTGCGTCCACCACGGTCCACTAAATACAACTCAGCCAACAAAGCTTTAGTCCAGGGAATTATTGACATGATTAAAGACGTCAATAATACTCCATCTTACCCTAAAGATGAATTACGGGTGTATTTGAGTTGGAATTCTACAGAGTATCGTCTTAGTTTAGGAGAAAGTAAACGCAAAAGCTCCACTCCAGTCTGGGTCGTGCCTCACCGAGGTCAAGTCTGTTTGCAAGGAAATGGGAGAAATCCGAGAGCTCAGCTAGGGAGGAGTGAGTGCGTTGAGACTTACGTATTTCCGTCTAACTCCTCCCCTGCCTTTCTGACTGCTAGGGGTACCTACTTCATTTGTCAGGACAGAGCATATACATGGCTGCCTGCTGACTTTTCAGGTTCATGTTATATTGCCCGATTGTTGCCTCCGACATACACTGCCTCTCCAGACTATCACAAGACCAGATTAGCAAGAGGTGTTTTTAGCAAGGAAGACACAGCTGGTCAGGAAGCTGGAGACTTTTTCAAAGGTTTCCTTCCGTTTTGGGGGCCTATGGCCAATAGTAGAAATCTTCGTCAACTAACACGGGTAGTTGAATCTACTATTACAGAAACTGCAGGTGCCCTTAGTAACTTAACAGCTGAGCTTCAGGCGGATCGTCTCATGACGTTACAGAACCGAATGGTTCTAGACGTGATACTTGCAGATCGAGGTGGGGTATGTAGAATGATCCAATCAAGCTGCTGTGTATTTATTCCAAATAATGCTCCAACTGTCTATGAAGCAATCTCTAAGCTACACAAGATTTCCGACTCTATACACGTAGATAAGGGAAACTGGTCCTTCATGGAGTGGTTTTGGACTCTGGTATCAGCGTGGGGATGGAAGGTTCTGATGGTCATTGGTGTCATCCTAGTATTTCTGTTCTCGTGCTGTCTTATTATCCAATGTGGTCCCGCTCTGTGTAGTCTCTGTGCTGCAACCTGTTTCAGAAAACCACCTGCATTAGGAGAAAAGGCACGAGACAGGATGATGATACAACAACATGTCACTGACCTAATGAGCATAGAATTAGACTCTGACTCTGATATAGACTGAGTAATTGCCTATGTAAGGGCAAAAGGAGGGTCTGAGGTTCCGTGACGATTTTACTCGTGTTTGTAAACATTGTCGTAAATACATAATTTCGGTATCAGTGAACCGCAAATGATCCATTTAGTATATCCTGATGTTTTCGCTATGCTACGAGCAAGAGCACTCCTGTTACCAACACATTTGTGATTTACCCATGGCATCCATCTTAGAACACGGAAGCCATTTTGTATTCCTTGCCCTCACATAGTCAATGGACACGCAATGACCTCTTTTCATTTAAGGACACGTAGGCTTTAGCCGGCGATTCACCTTGCGAGTGACACGTGCACCTTAGGCCAGCAACGCTGTAGCAGCATGACTCGGCAAGAACTGCCTCCCCAGCCTGAGGCCAGTCCTGCTATACTGGTTCTTGTGTTCGTTGGCCTGATCATGATTAGGCGGCCGAAGCTGGTAACCGTGCCCATTTACGACCCACAAACATTTCTTATCCTGTCTTTCTATCTTCTGCACCTGGCTCTGCTCCTTTCCTTCTGGGCCTTTATTAGGGGGAGGTAATGAAATTTACGATGAGGCGGTCCGGGTCTTGTATAAGAAATTGACATGGGATTATGATGGAATAGTGGGAACTCCTCATTCGTAATGTTTTGACATCAGATACTGTTGACGATTCCTGTGCAACGCCAAATATTTATTGTTTAAGACACGAATGTTTAGAACTGTGGTAACATGTAAAGAATTTGCCTGAAGCCCAATATTTAGTATATAAGGAGCAACCCTCTTTGTACAAATCGAACAGGCTCCTAGATACTGCCCATGTGTAGTTTCTGTGACTTCTGTGTCCCTGCAGTAATAAACCTTTGGTCTTTGACGCCACCATCGAGAAGCCCGTGTTTCTGTTTGTTTGTGCACCGAGACAGGTTGAACTCCGGGGTCTTCGGGTGTTGTCCCTGACACCTCTGGACGGAACCAAAAAGTCCAGAACTCCAGCTGTGAGAGCTGTGTGGGCAGTGAGAGCTATGTGGGCTGTGTGGGCTGTGAGAGCTGTGTGGGCTGAGAGAGCTGTGTGGGCTGTGAGGGCTGTGAGGCCTGTGAGAGCTGTGTGGGCTGTGAGGGCTGTGTGGGCGGTGAGAGCTGTGTGGACCGTGAGAGCTGTTTGGGCTGTAAGAGCTGTGAGAGCTGTGTGGGATGTGAGCTGTGTGGGCTGTGAGGGCTGTGTGAGCAGTGAGAACTATGTGGGCTGTGAGATGTGTGGGCTGTGTGGGCTGTGAGAGCTGTGAGAGCTGTGAGAGCTGTGTGGGCTGTGAGAGCTGTGCGGGTTGTGAGAGCTGTGTGGGCTGTGAGAGTGTGGGCTGTGTGGGCTGTGAGAGCTGTGAGAGCTGTGTGGGCTGTAAAAGCTGTGTGAGCTGTGTGGGCTGTGAGAGCTGTGTGGACTGTGAGAGCTGTGTGGGATGTGAGCTGTGTGGGCTGTGAGGGCTGTGTGAGCTGTGAGAGCTGTGTGGGCTGTGAGAGCTGTGTGGGCTGTGAGAGCTGCGAGAGCTGTGTGGGCTGTGAGAGCTGTGTGGGCTGTGAGGGCTGTGAGAGCTGTGTGGGCTGTGAGAGCTGTGTGGGCTGTGAGGCCCGTGAGGGCTGTGTGGGCTGTGAGGGCTGTGAGGCCTGTGAGAGCTGTGTGGGCTGTGAGAGCTGTGTGGGCTGTGAGGCCCGTGAGGGCTGTGTGGGCTGTGAGGGCTGTGAGGCCTGTGAGAGCTGTGTGGGCAGTGAGAGTTGTGTGAGCTGTGAGGCCCGTGAGGGCTGTGTGGGCTGTGAGGGCTGTGAGGGCTGTGAGGCCTGTGAGACCTGTGAGAGCTGTGTGGGCTGTGAGAGCTGTGTGAGCTGTGAGAGCTGTGTGGGCTGTGAGAGCTGTGTGGGCTGTGAGAGCTGTGTGGACTGTGAGAGCTGTGTGGGCTGTGTGGGCTGTGAGAGCTGTGTGGGCTGTGAGAGCTGTGTGGGCTGTGAGAGCTGTGTGGGCTCTGTGGGCTGTGAGAGCTGTGTGGGCTGTGAGAGCTGTGTGAGCTGTGAGGGCTGTGAGGCCTATGAGAGCTGTGTGGGCTGTGAGAGCTCTGTGGGGTGTGTGGGTTGTGAAAGCGTATGGGCTGTGAGAGCTGTGAGAGCTGTGTGGGCTGTGAGGGCTCTGTGAGCTGTGAGAGCTGTGTGGGCTGTGTGGGCTATGAGAGCTGTGCGAGCTGTGTGGGCTGTGAGAGCTGTGCAGGCATTGAGAGCTGTGTGGGCTGTGAGAGTGTGGGCTGTGTGGGCTGTGAGAGCTGTGTGGGCTATGAGAGCTGTGTGAGCTGTGTGGGCTGTGAGAGCTGTGTGGGCTGAGAGAGCTCTGTGGGCTGTGAGGGCTGTGAGGCCTGTGAGAGCTGTGTGGGATGTGAGGGCTGTGTGGGCTGTGAGAGCTGTGTGGACTGTGAGAGCTGTATGGGCTGTGAGAGCTGTATGGGATGTGAGAGCTGTGTGGGATGTGAGCTGTGTGGGCTGTGAGGGCTGTGTGAGCTGTGCTAGCTGTGTGGGCTGTGAGAGCTGTGTGGGCTGTGTGGGCTTTGAGAGCTGTGAGAGCTTTGTGGGCTGTGAGAGCTGTGCAGGCTGCGAGAGCTGTGTGGGCTGTGAGAGTGTGGGCTGTGTGGGTTGTGAGAGCTGTGAGAGCTGTGTGGGCTGTGAGAGCTGTGTGGGCTGTGTGGGCTGTGAGAGCTGTGAGAGCTGTGTGGGCTGTGAGAGCTGTGTGGGCTGTGAGGGCTGTGAGAGCTGTGTGGGATGTGAGAGCTGTGTGGGCTGTGTGGGCTGTGAGCGCTGTGAGAGCTGTGTGGGCTATGAGAGCTGTGCAGGCTGTGAGGGCTGTGTGGGCTGTGAGTGTGGTCTGTGTGGGCTGTGAGAGCTGTGTGGGCTGTGAGAGCTGTGTGGGCTGTGACAGCTGTGTGGGCTGTGAGAGCTGTATGGGCTGTGAGCTGAGAGCTGTGAGAGCTGTATGGGCTGTGAGAGCTGTGTGGGATGTGAGCTGTGTGGGCTGTGAGGGCTGTGTGAGCTGTGAGAGCTGTGTAGGCTGTGAGACTGTGTGGGCTGTGAGAGCTGTGTGGGCTGTGAGAGCTGTGTGGGCTGTGAGGGCTGTGTAAGCTGTGAGAGCTGTGTGGGCTGTGAGAGCTGTGTGGGCTGTGTGGGCTGTGAGAGCTGTGAGAGCTGTGAGAGCTGTGTGGGCTGTGAGAGCTGTGTGGGGTATGAGCTGCGTGGGCTGTGAGGGCTGTGTGAGCTGTGAGAGCGGTGTGGGCTGTGAGAGCTGTGTGGGCTGTGTGGGCTGTGAGAACTGTGAGAGCTGTGTGGGCTGTGAGAGCTGTGTGGGCTGTGAGAGCTGTGTGGGCTGTGAGAGCTGTGTGGGCTGTGAGAGTGTGGGATGTTTGGGCTGTGAGAGCTGTGAGAGCTGTGTGGGCTGTGAGAGCTGTGTGGGCTGTGAGAGCTGTGTGGGCTGTGACAGCTATGTGGGCTGTGAGAGCTGTATGGGCTGTGAGAGCTGTGAAAGCTGTGAGAGCTATGAGAGCTGTATGGACTGTGAGAACTGTGAGAGCTGTGTGGGATGTGAGCTGTGCGGGCTGTGAGGGCTGTGTGAGCTGTGAGACCTGTGTGGGCTGTGAGAGCTGTGTGGGCTGTGGAAGGGTGGGCTTTGTGGGCTGTGTGGGCTGTGAGAGCTGTGTGGGCTGTGAGGGCTGTGAGAGCTGTGTGGGATGTGAGAGCTGTGTGGGCTGTGTGGGCTGTGAGCGCTATGAGAGCTGTGTGTGCTATGAGAGCTGTGCAGGCTGTGAGGGCTGTGTGGGCTGTGAGAGTGTGGGCTGTGTGGGCTGTGAGAGCTGTGTGGGCTGTGAGGGCTGTGTGGGCTGTGAGAGCTGTGTGGGCTGTGAGAGCTGTGTGGTCTGTGTGGGCTGTGAGGGCTGTGTGAGCCGTGAGAGCTGTGTGAGCTGTGAGAGTTGTGTGGGCTGTGTGGGCTGTGAAGTTGTGAGAGCTGTGTGGGCTGCTGTGAGAGCTGTGCGGGCTGTGAGAGCTGTGTGGGCTGTGAGAGTGTGGGCTATGTGGGCTGTGAGAGCTGTGAGAGCTGTGAGAGCTGTGTGGGCTGTGAGAGCTGTGTGGGCTGTGAGAGCTGTGTGGGCTGTGTGGGCTGTGAGAGCTGTGTGGGCTGAGAGAGCTGTGTGGGCTGTGAGGGCTGTGAGGAGTGTGAGAGCTGTGTGGGCTGTGAGGGCTATGTGGGCTGTGAGAGCTGTGTGGACCGTGAGAGCTGTTTGGGCTGTAAGAGCTGTGAGAGCTGTGTGGGATGTGAGCTGTGTGGGCTGTGAGAGCTGTGTGAGCAGTGAGAACTATGTGGGCTGTGAGAGATGTGTGGGCTGTGTGGGCTGTGAGAGCTGTGAGAGCTGTGTGGGCTGTGAGAGCTGTGCGGGCTGTGAGAGCTGTGTGGGCTGTGAGGGCTGTGTGAGCTGTGAGAGCTGTGTGGGCTGTGAGAGCTGTGTGGGCTGTGAGAGCTGCGAGAGCTGTGTGGGCTGTGAGAGCTGTGTGGGCTGTGAGGGCTGTGAGAGCTGTGTGGGCTGTGAGAGCTGTGTGGGCTGTGAGGCCCGTGAGGGCTGTGTGGGCTGTGAGGGCTGTGAGGCCTGTGAGAGCTGTGTGGGCAGTGAGAGTTGTGTGAGCTGTGAGAGCTGTGAGAGCTGTGTGGGCTGTGAGAGCTGTGTGGGCTGTGAGAGCTGTGTGGCCTGTGAGAGCTGTGTGGGCTGTGAGAGCTGTGTGGGCTGTGAGAGCTGTGTGGGCTGTGAGAGCTGTGTGGGCTGTGAGAGCTGTGAGAGCTGTGTGGGCTATGAGAGCTGTGTGGGCTGTGAGAGCTGTGTGGGCTCTGTGGGCTGTGAGAGCTGTATGGGCTGTGAGAGCTGTGAGAGCTGTGTGGGCTGTGAGGGCTCTGTGAGCTGTGAGAGCTGTGAGAGCTGTGTGGGCTGTGTGGGCTATGAGAGCTGTGCGAGCTGTGTGGGCTGTGAGAGCTGTGAGGCCCGTGAGGGCTGTGTGGGCTGTGAGGGCTGTGAGGCCTGTGAGACCTGTGAGAGCAGTGTGGGCTGTGAGAGCTGTGTGAGCTGTGAGAGCTGTGTGGGCTGTGAGAGCTGTGTGGGCTGTGAGAGCTGTGTGGGCTGTAAGAGCTGTGTGGGCTGTGAGAGCTGTGAGAGCTGTGTGGGCTATGAGAGCTGTGTGGGCTGTGAGAGCTGTGTGGGCTCTGTGGGCTGTGAGAGCTGTATGGGCTGTGAGAGCTGTGAGAGCTGTGTGGGCTGTGAGGGCTCTGTGAGCTGTGAGAGCTGTGTGGGTTGTGTGGGCTATGAGAGCTGTGCGAGCTGTGCGGGCTGTGAGAGCTGTGCAGGCTGTGAGAGCTGTGTGGGCTGTGAGAGTGTGGGCTGTGTGGGCTGTGAGAGCTGTGAGAGCTATGTGGGCTGTGAGAGCTGTGTGGGCTATGAGAGCTGTGTGAGCTGTGTGGGCTGTGAGAGCTGTGTGGGCTGAGAGAGCTGTGTGGGCTGTGAGGGCTGTGAGACCTGTGAGAGCTGTGTGGGCTGTGAGGGCTGTGTGGGCTGTGAGAGCTGTGTGGACTGTGAGAGCTGTATGGGCTGTGAGAGCTGTATGGGATGTGAGAGCTGTGTGGGATGTGAGCTGTGTGGGCTGTGAGGGCTGTGTGAGCTGTGCTAGCTGTGTGGGCTGTGAGAGCTGTGTGGGCTGTGTGGGCTTTGAGAGCTGTGCAGGCTGCGAGAGCTGTGTGGGCTGTGAGAGTGTGGGCTGTGTGGGCTGTGAGAGCTGTGAGAGCTGTGTGGGCTGTGAGAGCTGTGTGGGCTGTGAGAGCTGTGTGGGCTGTGACAGCTGTGTGGGCTGTGAGAGCTGTATGGGCTGTGAGAGCTGTGAGAGCTGTATGGGCTGTGAGAGCTGTGTGGGATGTGAGCTGTGTGGGCTGTGAGGGCTGTGTGAGCTGTGAGAGCTGTGTAGGCTGTGAGGGCTGTGTGGGCTGTGAGAGCTGTGTGGGTTGTGAGAGCTGTGTGGGCTGTGCGGGCTGTGAGAGCTGTGTGGGCTGTGAGAGCTGTGTGGGCTGTGTGGGCTGTGAGAGCTGTGTAGGCTGTGTGGGCTGTGAGAGCTGTGAGAGCTGTGAGAGCTGTGTGGGCTGTGAGAGCTGTGTGGGGTATGAGAGTGTGGGCTGTGTGGGCTGTGAGAGCTGTGAGAGCTATGTGGGCTGTGAGAGCTGTGTGGGCTATGAGAGCTGTGTGAGCTGTGTGGGCTGTGAGAGCTGTGTGGGCTGAGAGAGCTGTGTGGGCTGTGAGGGCTGTGAGGCCTGTGAGAGCTGTGTGGGATGTGAGGGCTGTGTGGGCTGTGAGAGCTGTGTGGGCTGTGAGAGCTGTGTGGACTGTGAGAGCTGTATGGGCTGTGAGAGCTGTATGGGATGTGAGAGCTGTGTGGGATGTGAGCTGTGTGGGCTGTGAGGGCTGTGTGAGCTGTGCTAGCTGTGTGGGCTGTGAGAGCTGTGTGGGCTGTGTGGGCTTTGAGAGCTGTGAGAGCTTTGTGGGCTGTGAGAGCTGTGCAGGCTGCGAGAGCTGTGTGGGCTGTGAAAGTGTGGGCTGTGTGGGCTGTGAAAGCTGTGAGAGCTGTGTGGGCTGTGAGAGATGTGTGGGCTGTGAGAGCTGTGTGGGCTGTGAGAGCTGTGTGGGCTGTGAGGGCTGTGAGAGCTGTGTGGGATGTGAGAGCTGTGTGGGCTGTGTGGGCTGTGAGCGCTGTGAGAGCTGTGTGGGCTATGAGAGCTGTGCAGGCTGTGAGGGCTGTGTGGGCTGTGAGTGTGGTCTGTGTGGGCTGTGAGAGCTGTGTGGGCTGTGAGAGCTGTGTGGGCTGTGACAGCTGTGTGGGCTGTGAGAGCTGTATGGGCTGTGAGCTGAGAGCTGTATGGGCTGTGAGAGCTGTGTGGGATGTGAGCTGTGTGGGCTGTGAGGGCTGTGTGAGCTGTGAGAGCTGTGTAGGCTGTGAGACTGTGTGGGCTGTGAGAGCTGTGTGGGCTGTGAGAGCTGTGTGGGCTGTGAGGGCTGTGTAAGCTGTGAGAGCTGTGTGGGCTGTGAGAGCTGTGTGGGCTGTGTGGGCTGTGAGAGCTGTGAGAGCTGTGAGAGCTGTGTGGGCTGTGAGAGCTGTGTGGGGTATGAGCTGCGTGGGCTGTGAGGGCTGTGTGAGCTGTGAGAGCGGTGTGGGCTGTGAGAGCTGTGTGGGCTGTGTGGGCTGTGAGAACTGTGAGAGCTGTGTGGGCTGTGAGAGCTGTGTGGGCTGTGAGAGCTGTGTGGGCTGTGAGAGTGTGGGATGTTTGGGCTGTGAGAGCTGTGGGAGCTGTGTGGGCTGTGAGAGCTGTGTGGGCTGTGAGAGCTGTGTGGGCTGTGACAGCTATGTGGGCTGTGAGAGCTGTATGGGCTGTGAGGGCTGTGTGAGCTGTGAGACCTGTGTGGGCTGTGAGAGCTGTGTGGGCTGTGGAAGGGTGGGCTGTGTGGGCTGTGTGGGCTATGAGAGCTGTGTGGGCTGTGAGGGCTGTGAGAGCTGTGTGGGATGTGAGAGCTGTGTGGGCTGTGAGCGCTATGAGAGCTGTGTGTGCTGTGAGAGCTGTGCAGGCTGTGAGGGCTGTGTGGGCTGTGAGAGTGTGGGCTGTGTGGGCTGTGAGAGCTGTGTGGGCTGTGAGGGCTGTGTGGGCTGTGAGAGCTGTGTGGGCTGTGAGAGCTGTGTGGGCTGTGTGGGCTGTGAGGGCTGTGTGAGCCGTGAGAGCTGTGTGGGCTGTGAGAGTTGTCTGGGCTGTGTGGGCTGTGAGAGCTGTGAGAGCTGTGTGGGCTGCTGTGAGAGCTGTGCTGGCTGTGAGAGCTGTGTGGGCTCTGAGTGTGGGCTGTGTGGGCTGTGAGAGCTGTGAGACCTGTGTGGGCTGTGAGAGCTGTGTGGGCTGTGAGAGCTGTGTGGGCTGTGTGGGCTGTGAGAGCTGTGTGGGCTGAGAGCTGTGTGGGCTGTGAGGGCTGTGAGGCCTGTGAGAGCTGTGTGGGCTGTGAGGGCTGTGTGGGCTATGGGAGCTGGGTGGACCGTGAGAGCTGTTTGGGCTGTAAAAGCTGTGAGAGCTGTGTGGGATGTGAGCTGTGTGGGCTGTGAGAGCTGTGTGAGCAGTGAGAACTATGTGGGCTTTGAGAGATGTGTGGGCTGTGTGGGCTGTGAGAGCTGTGTGGGCTGTGAGAGCTGTGTGGGCTGTGAGAGCTGTGTGGGCTGTGAGAGTGTGGGCTGTGTGGGCTGTGAGAGCTGTGGGAGCTGTGTGGGCTGTAAAAGCTGTGTGGGCTGTGTGGGCTGTGAGAGCTGTGTGGACTGTGAGAGCTGTGTGGGATGTGAGCTGTGTGGGCTGTGAGGGCTGTGTGAGCTGTGAGAGCTGTGTGGGCTGTGAGAGCTGTGTGGGCTGTGAGAGCTGCGAGAGCTGTGTGGGCTGTGAGAGCTGTGTGGGCTGTGAGGGCTGTGAGAGCTGTGTGGGCTATGAGAGCTGTGTGGGCTGTGAGGCCCGTGAGGGCTGTGTGGGCTGTGAGGGCTGTGAGGCCTGTGAGAGCTGTGTGGGCAGTGAGAGTTGT
This sequence comes from Lissotriton helveticus, assembly GCF_964261635.1. Lineage (NCBI taxonomy): Eukaryota > Metazoa > Chordata > Amphibia > Caudata > Salamandridae > Lissotriton > Lissotriton helveticus. The sequence continues at coordinate 955,748,681 of NC_136069.1, forward strand.
GTGAGCTGTGAGAGCTGTGAGAGCTGTGTGGGCTGTGAGAGCTGTGTGGGCTGTGTGGACTGTGAGAGCTGTGAGAGCTGTGTGGGCTGTGAGGCCCGTGAGGGCTGCGTGGGCTGTGAGGGCTGTGAGGCCTGTGAGACCTGTGAGAGCTGTGTGGGCTGTGAGAGCTGTGTGATCTGTGAGAGCTGTGTGGGCTGTGAGAGCTGTGTGGGCTGTGAGAGCTGTGTGGACTGTGAGAGCTGTGTGGGCTGTGAGAGCTGTGAGAGCTGTGTGGGCTATGAGAGCTGTGTGGGCTGTGAGAGCTGTGTGGGCTCTGTGGGCTGTGAGAGCTGTGTGGGCTGTGAGAGCTGTGTGAGCTGTGAGGGCTGTGAGGCCTATGAGAGCTGTGTGGGCTGTGAGAGCTCTGTGGGCTGTGTGGGCTGTGAGAGCTGTATGGGCTGTGAGAGCTGTGAGAGCTGTGTGGGCTGTGAGAGCTGTGTGGGCTGTGAGAGCTGTGTGGGCTGTGAGGGCTGTGAGGCCTGTGAGAGCTGTGTGGGCTGTGAGGGCTGTGTGGGCTGTGAGAGCTGTGTGGACTGTGAGAGCTGTATGGGCTGTGAGAGCTGTGTGGGATGTGAGCTGTGTGGGCTGTGAGGGCTGTGTGAGCTGTGAGAGCTATGTGGGCTGTGAGAGATGTGTGGGCTGTGTGGGCTGTGAGCTGGGATGTATGACGTTACATCGCGAACTTTTACAACGCACACCGTTACAACGCAATTTTTACAAAGCAGATACATTTACAACGAATGCTTTTACAACGCATGACATTACATAGCAGATGCTATTACAACGCATGCCATTACAACGTAAGTATAGGTAAGTATATTATTTAAAAAAAAATGTAATTTATTAAAATGTAATTAATTTAATAAATTATTTTTTAATAATTAATTTGTAAATATATATATACTTTAAAAAATAGTTTATTTTAAAAAGAACAATTATTATTAAAGAACTAATATTAAAAAATAATAAAATTGTTAAAATTAATTATTTTAATTATTTAAAATTATTTATTTAAAAACTGAACCCTAAAAATACCCATTACCCTGAACCCTTAAAATACCCATGTACCCCATAACCCATACCTAGCCCTGAAACCTAAAAATACCCCTGTATCCCAAAACCCAAACCTAGCCCTGAAACCTAAAAATACCCCTGTACCCCAAAACCCAAACCTAGCCCTGAAACCTAAAAATACCCCTGTACCCCAAAACCCATACCTAGCCCTGAAACCTAAAAATACCCCTGTACCCCAAAACCCAAACCTAACCCTGAAACCTAAAAATACCGCTGTACCCCAAAACCCAAACCTAGCCCTGAAACCTAAAAATACCCCTGTACCCCAAAACCCAAACCTAGCCCTGAAACCTAAAAATACCCCTGTACCCCAAAACCCAAACCTAGCCCTGAAACCTAAAAATACCCCTGTACCCCAAAACCCATACCTAGCCCTGAAACCTAAAAATACCCCTGTACCCCAAAACCCATACCTAGCCCTGAAACCTAAAAATACCCCTGTACCCCAAAACCCATACCTAGCCCTGAAACCTAAAAATACCCCTGTACCCCAAAACCCAAACCTAGCCCTGAAACCTAAAAATACCCCTGTACCCCATAACCCAAAACTAAATATGTACTATTACTTAAATTAATTTATTTAATTTACATTTAAAAAAATTATTTAAAAAAATAACATACTTACCAATACTTACATTGTAATGGCATGCGTTGTAATAGCATCTGCTATGTAATGTCATGCGTTGTAAAGTCATGCGTTGTAACGGATCCTGCGTTGTAATGGTGTGCGTTGTAACGGTGTGCGTTGTAATAGTTGCGTTGTAAGGGTTGTTTCCCGAGAGCTGTGAGAGCTGTGTGGGCTGTGAGAGCTGTGCGGGCTGTGAGAGCTGTGTGGGCTGTGAGAGTGTGGGCTGTGTGGGCTGTGAGAGCTGTGAGAGCTGTGTGGGCTGTGAGAGCTGTGTGGGCTGTGTGGGCTGTGAGAGCTGTGTGGGATGTGAGCTGTGTGGGCTGTGAGGTCTGTGTGAGCTGTGAGAGCTGTGTGGGCTGTGAGAGCTGTGTGGGCTGTGCGAGCTGTGAGAGCTGTGTGGGCTGTGAGAGCTGTGTGGGCTGTGAGAGCTGTGTGGGCTGTGAGAGTTGTGTGAGCTGTGAGAGCTGTGAGAGCTGTGTGGGCTGTGTGGGCCGTGAGAGCTGTGTGGGCTGTGAGGCCCGTGAGGGCTGTGAGGCCTGTGAGAGCTGTGTGGGCTGTGAGAGCTGTGTGAGCTGTGAGAGCTGTGTGGGCTGTGAGAGCTGTGTGGGCTGTGAGAGCTGTGTGGGCTGTGAGAGCTGTGAGAGCTGTGTGGGCTATGAGAGCTGTGTGGGCTGTGAGAGCTGTGTGGGCTCTGTGGGCTGTGAGAGCTGTGTGGGCTGTGAGAGCTGTGTGAGCTGTGAGGGCTGTGAGGCCTATGAGAGCTGTGTGGGCTGTGAGAGCTGTGTGGGCTGTGTGGGCTGTGAGAGCTGTATGGTCTGTGAGAGCTGTGAGGGCTCTGTGAGCTGTGAGAGCTGTGTAGGCTGTGAGAGCTGTATGGGCTGTGTGGGCTATGAGAGCTGTGCGAGCTGTGTGGGCTGTGAGAGCTGTGCAGGCTGTGAGAGCTGTGTGGGCTGTGAGTGTGGGCTGTGTGGGCTGTGAGAGCTGTGAGAGCTGTGTGGGCTGTGAGAGCTGTGTGGGCTATGAGAGCTGTGTGAGCTGTGTGGGCTGTGAGAGCTGTGTGGGCTGAGAAAGCTGTGTGGGCTGTGAGGGCTGTGTGGGCTGTGAGAGCTGTGTGGGCTGTGAGGGCTGTGTGGGCTGTGTGGGCTGTGAGAGCTGTGTGGACTGTGAGAGCTGTATGGGCTGTGAGAGCTGTGAGAGTTGTGTGGGATGTGAGCTGTGTGGGCTGTGAGGGCTCTGTGAGCTGTGAGAGCTGTGTGGGCTGTGTGGGCTGTGTGGGCTGTGTGGGCTGTGTGGGCTGTGTAGGCTGTGAGAGCTGTGCGGGCTGTGCGGGCTGTGAGAGCTGTGTGGGCCGTGAGAGCGTGGGCTGTGTGGGCTGTGAGAGCTGTGAGAGCTGTGTGGGCTGTGAGAGCTGTGTGGGCTGTGTGGGCTGTGAGAGCTGTGTGGGCTGTGAGAGCTGTGAGAGCTGTGTGGGCTGTGAGGGCTGTGTGAGCTGTGTAGGCTGTGAGAGCTGTGTGGGCTATGAGAGCTGTGCGAGCTGTGTGGGCTGTGAGAGCTGTGCGGGCTGTGAGAGCTGTGTGGGCTGTGAGAGTGTGGGCTGTGTGGGCTGTGAGAGCTGTGTGGGCTGTGAGAGCTATGTGGGCTGTGAGAGCTGTGTGAGCTGTGTGGGCTGTGCGAGCTGTATGGGCTGTGAGAGCTGTGAGAGCTGTGTGGGATGTGAGCTGTGTGGGCCGTGAGGGCTCTGTGAGCTGTGAGAGCTGTGTGGGCTTTGAGAGCTGTGTGGGCTGTGTGGGCTGTGAGAGCTGTGAGAGCTGTGTAGGCTGTGAGAGCTGTGCGGGCAGTGAGAGCTGTGTGGGCCATGAGAGTGTGGGCTGTGTGGGCTGTGAGAGCTGTGAGAGCTGTGTGGGCTGTGAGAGCTGTGTGGGCTGTGTGAGCTGTGAGAGCTGTTTGGGCTGTGAGAGCTGTGTGGGCTGTGAGAGCTGTGTGGGCTGTGAGAGCTGTGAGGCCTGTGAGAGCTGTGTGGGATGTGAGAGCTGTGTGAGCTGTGAGAGCTGTGTGGGCTGTGAGAGCTCTGAGAGCTCTGTGGGATGTGAGCTGTGTGGGGTGTGAGGGCTGTGTCAGCTGTGAGAGCTGTGTGGGCTGTGAGAGATGTGTGGGCTGTGAGAGCTGTGAGAGCTGTGTGGGCTGTGAGAGCTGTGTGGGCTGTGTGGGCTATGAGAGCTATGTGGGCTGTGAGAGCTGTTTGGGCTGTGAGGCCTGTGAGGGCTGTGAGGCCTGTGAGGGCTGTGAGGGCTGTGTGGGCTGTGAGGGCTGTGAGGCCTGTGAGAGCTGTGTGGGCTGTGAGAGCTGTGTGGGCTGTGAGAGCTGTGTGAGCTGTGAGAGCTGTGTGGGCTGTGAGAGGTGTGTGGGCTGTGAGAGCTGTGAGAGCTGTGTGGGCTGTGAGAGCTGTGTGGGCTGTGAGAGCTGTGTGGGCTCTGTGGGCTGTGAGAGCTGTATGGGCTGTGAGAGCTGTGTGGGCTGTGAGAGCTGTGTGGGCTGTGAGGGCTGTGTGAGCTGTGAGAGCTGTGTAGGCTGTGAGAGCTGTGTAGGCTGTGAGAGCTGTGTGGGCTGTGAGAGCTGTGCGAGCTGTGTGGGCTGCTGTGAGAGCTGTGCGGGCTGTGAGAGTTGTGTGGGCTGTGAGAGTGTGGGCTGTGTGGGCTGTGAGCTGTGAGAGCTGTGTGGGCTGTGAGAGCTGTGTGGGCTGTGAGAGCTGTGTGGGCTGTGAGAGCTGTGTGGGCTGTGTGGGCTGTGAGAACTGTGTGGGCTGAGAGAGCTGTGTGGGCTGTGAGGCCTGTGAGAGCTGTGAGGGCTGTGTGGGCTGTGAGAGCTGTGTGGACTGTGAGAGCTGTATGGGCTGTGAGAGCTGTGAGAGCTGTGTGGGATGTGAGCTGTGTGGGCTGTGAGGGCTGTGTGAGCTGTGAGAGCTATGTGGACTGTGAGAGATGTGTGGGCTGTGTGGGCTGTGAGAGCTGGGAGAGCTGTGTGGGCTGTGAGAGCTGTGCGGGCTGTGAGAGCTGTGTGGGCTGTGAGAGTGTGGGCTGTGTGGGCTGTGAGAGCTGTGAGAGATGTGTGGGCTGTGAGAGCTGTGTGGGCTGTGTGGGCTGTGAGAGCTGTGTGGGCTGTGAGAGCTGTGTGGGATGTGAGCTGTGTGGGCTGTGTGAGCTGTGTGAGCTGTGTGGGCTGTGAGAGCTGTGTGGGCTGTGGGAGCTGTGAGAGCTGTGTGGGCTGTGAGAGCTGTGTGGGCTGCGCGGGCTGTGAGAGCTGTGTGGGCTGTGAGAGCTGTGTGGGCTGTGAGGCCTGTGAGGGCTGTGTGGGCTGTGAGGCCTGTGAGAGCTGTGTGGGCAGTGAGAGTTGTGTGAGCTGTGAGAGCTGTGAGAGCTGTGTGGGCTGTGAGGGCTCTGTGAGCTGTGTAGGCTGTGAGAGCTGTGTGGGCTGTGTGGGCTATGAGAGCTGTGCGAGCTGTGTGGGCTGTGAGAGCTGTGCAGGCTTTGAGAGCTGTGTGGGCTGTGAGAGTGTGGGCTGTGAGAGCTGTGAGAGCTGTGTGGGCTGTGAGAGCTGTGTGGGCTATGAGAGCTGTGTGAGCTGTGTGGGCTGTGAGAGCTGTGTGGGCTGAGAGAGCTGTGTGGGCTGTAAGGGATGTGTGGGCTGTGAGAGCTGTGTGGGCTGTGAGGGCTGTGTGGGCTGTGAGAGCTGTGTGGACTGAGAGCTGTATGGGCTGTGAGAGCTGTGAGAGTTGTGTGGGATGTGAGCTGTGTGGGCTGTGTGGGCTGTGAGGGCTCTGTGAGCTGTGAGAGCTGTGTGGGCTGTGTGGGCTGTGAGAGCTGTGTGGGCTGTGTGGGCTGTGAGAGCTGTGAGAGCTGTGTGGGCTGTGAGAGCTGTGCAGGCTGTGAGAGCTTTGTGGGCCGTGAGAGCGTGGGCTGTGAGAGCTGTGAGAGCTGTGTGGGCTGTGAGAGCTGTGTGGGCTGTGTGGGCTGTGAGAGCTGTGTGGGCTGTGAGAGCTGTGAGAGCTGTGTGGGCTGTGAGGGCTGTGTGAGCTGCGTAGGCTGTGAGAGCTGTGTGGGCTATGAGAGCTGTGCGAGCTGTGTGGGCTGTGAGAGCTGTGCGGGCTGTGAGAGCTGTGTGGGCTGTGAGAGTGTGGGCTGTGTGGGCTGTGAGCTGTGTGGGCTGTGAGAGCTATGTGGGCTGTGAGAGCTGTGTGAGCTGTGTGGGCTGTGAGCTGTGTGGGCTGAGAGAGCTGTGTGGGCTGCGAGGGCTGTGAGGACTGTGAGAGCTGTGTGGGCTGTGAGGGCTGTGTGGGCTGTGAGAGCTGTGTGGACTGTGAGAGCTGTATGGGCTGTGCGAGCTGTGAGAGTTGTGTGGGATGTGAGCTGTGTGGGCTATTAGGGCTCTGTGAGCTGTGAGAGCTGTGTGGGCTTTGAGAGCTGTGTGGGCTGTGTGGGCTGTGAGAGCTGTGTAGGCTGTGAGAGCTGTGCGGGCTGTGAGAGCTGTGTGGGCCGTGAGAGTGTGGGCTGTGTGGGCTGTGAGAGCTGTGAGAGCTGTGTGGGCTGTGAGAGCTGTGTGGGCTGTGTGGGCTGTGAGAGCATTGTGGGCTGTGAGAGCTTTGTGGGCTGTGAGAGCTGTGTGGCCTGTGAGGGCTGTGTGAGCTGTGAGAGCTGTTTGGGCTGTGAGAGCTGTGTGGGGTGTGAGAGCTGTGTGGGCTGTGAGAGCTGTGTGGGCTGTGAGACCTGTGTTGGCTGTGAGAGCTGTGTGGGCTGAGAGAGCTGTGAGAGCTGTGTGGGCTGTGAGAGCTGTGTGGGCTGTGAGAGCTGTGAGAGCTGTGTGGGCTGTGAGAGCTGTGTGGGCTGTGAGAGCTGTGAGAGCTGTGTGGGCTGTGAGAGCTGTGTGGGCTGTGTGGGCTGTGAGAGCTGTGTGGGCTGTGAGGGCTGTGAGAGCTGTGTGGGATGTGAGAGCTGTGTGGGCTGTGTGGGCTGTGAGAGCTGTGAGAGCTATGTGGGCTGTGAGAGCTGTGTGGGCTATGAGAGCTGTGTGAGCTGTGTGGGCTGTGAGAGCTGTGTGGGCTGAGAGAGCTGTGTGGGCTGTGAGGGCTGTGAGGCCTGTGAGAGCTGTGTGGGATGTGAGGGCTGTGTGGGCTGTGAGAGCTGTGTTGACTGTGAGAGCTGTATGGGCTGTGAGAGCTGTATGGGATGTGAGAGCTGTGTGGGATGTGAGCTGTGTGGGCTGTGAGGGCTGTGTGAGCTGTGCTAGCTGTGTGGGCTGTGAGAGCTGTGTGGGCTGTGTGGGCTTTGAGAGCTGTGAGAGCTTTGTGGGCTGTGAGAGCTGTGCAGGCTGCAAGAGCTGTGTGGGCTGTGAGAGTGTGGGCTGTGTGGGCTGTGAGAGCTGTGAGAGCTGTGTGGGCTGTGAGAGCTGTGTGGGCTGTGTGGGCTGTGAGAGCTGTGTGGGCTGTGAGGGCTGTGAGAGCTGTGTGGGATGTGAGAGCTGTGTGGGCTGTGTGGGCTGTGAGCGCTGTGAGAGCTGTGAGGGCTGTGAGAGCTGTGCAGGCTGTGAGGGCTGTGTGTTCTGTGAGAGTGTGGTCTGTGTGGGCTGTGAGAGCTGTGTGGGCTGTGAGAGCTGTGTGGGCTGTGACAGCTGTGTGGGCTGTGAGAGCTGTATGGGCTGTGAGAGCTGTGAGAGCTGAATGGGCTGTGAGAGCTGTGTGGGATGTGAGCTGTGTGGGCTGTGAGGGCTGTGTGAGCTGTGAGAGCTGTGTATGCTGTGAGGGCTGTGTGGGCTGTGAGAGCTGTGTGGGCTGTGAGAGCTGTGTGGGCTGTGAGGGCTGTGTAAGCTGTGAGAGCTGTGTGGGCTGTGAGAGCTGTGTGGGCTGTGAGAGCTGTGAGAGCTGTGAGAGCTGTGTGGGCTGTGAGAGCTGTGTGGGGTATGAGCTGCATGGGCTGTGAGGGCTGTGTGAGCTGTGAGAGCCTTGTGGGTTGTGAGAGCTGTGTGGGCTGTGTGGGCTGTGAGAGCTGTGAGAGCTGTGTGGGCTGTGAGAGCTGTGCAGGCTGTGAGAGCTGTGTGGGCTGTGAGAGTGTGGGATGTTTGGGCTGTGAGAGCTGTGAGAGCTGTGTGGGCTGTGAGAGCTGTGTGGGCTGTGACAGCTATGTGGGCTGTGAGAGCTGTATGGGCTGTGAGAGCTGTGAAAGCTGTGAGAGCTATGAGAGCTGTATGGGCTGTGAGAACTGTGAGAGCTGTGTGGGATGTGAGCTGTGCGGGCTGTGAGGGCTGTGTGAGCTGTGAGACCTGTGTGGGCTGTGAGCCCACCCTTCCACAGCCCACACAGCTCTCATAGCCCACACAGGACTCACAGCTCACACAGCCCTCACAGCCCACCCTTCCACAGCCCACACAGCTCTGTGTGGGCTGTGTGGGCTGTGAGAGCTGTGAGAGCTGTGAGACCTGTGTGGGCTATGAGGGCTGTGAGAGCTGTGAGGCCTGTGAGAGCTGTGTGGACCATGATAGCTATGTGGGCTGTGAGAGCTGTGTGGGCTGCGGGGGCTGTGAGGGTTGTGAAGCCTGTGAGAGCTGTGTGGGCTGTGAGAGCTGTGTGAGCTGTGAGCGCTGTGAGAGCTATGTGGGCTATGAGAGCTGTGTGGGCTGTGAGAGCTGTGTGGGCTGTGTGGGCTGTGAGAGCTGTGTGGGCTGTGTGGGCTGTGAGAGCTGTGTGGGCTGTGAGAGTTGTGTGGGCTGTGAGAGCTGTGTGGGCTGTGAGAGCTATGTGGGCTGTGAGCTGTGTGGGCTGTGAGAGCTGTGTGTGCTGTGTGGGCTGTGAGAGCTGTGTGGGCTGTGAGAGCTGTGTGGGCTGTGAGGGCTGTGAGGCTGTGAGGCCTGTGAGAGCTGTGTGGGATGTGAGAGCTGTGTGAGCTGTGAGAGCTGTGTGGGCTGTGAGAGCTCTGAGAGCTCTGTGGGATGTGAGCGGTGTGGGCTGTGACGGCTGTGTCAGCTGTGAGAGCTGTGTGGGCTGTGAGAGATGTGTGGGCTGTGAGAGCTGTGAGAGCTGTGTGGGCTGTTAGAGCTGTGTGGGCTGGGTGGGCTATGAGAGCTATGTGGGCTGTGAGAGCTGTTTGGGCTCTGAGGCCTGTGAGGGCTGTGAGGGCTGTGTGGGCTGTGAGGGATGTGAGGCCTGTGAGAGCTGTGTGGGCTGTGAGAGTTGTGTGGGCTGTGAGAGCTGTGTGAGCTGTGAGAGCTGTGAGAGCTGTATGGGCTGTGAGAGCTGTGTGAGCTGTGAGAGCTGTGTGGGCTGTGAGAGCTGTGTGGGCTGTGAGAGCTATGTGGGCTCTGGGCTGTGAGAGCTGTATGGGCTGTGAGAGCTGTGTGGGCTGTGAGAGCTGTGTGGGCTGTGAGGGCTGTGTGAGCTGTGAGAGCTGTGTAGGCTGTGAGAGCTGTGTGGGCTGTGTGGGCTGTGAGAGCTGTGCGAGCTGTGTGGGCTGCTGTGAGAGCTGTGTGGGCTGTGAGAGCTGTGTGGGCTGTGAGAGTGTGGGCTGTGTGGGCTGTGTGGGCTGTGAGAGCTGTGAGGGCTGTGAGAGCTGTGTGGGCTGTGAGAGCTGTGTGGGTTGTGAGAGCTGTTTGGGCTGTGTGGGCTGTGAGAGCTGTGTGGGCTGAGAGAGCTGTGTGGGCTGTGAGGGCTGTGAGGCCTGTGAGAGCTGTGTGGGCAGTGAGGGCTGTGTGGGCTGTGAGAGCTGTGTGGACTGTGAGAGCTGTGCGGGCTGTGAGAGCTGTGTGGTCTGTGAGGGCTGTGTGAGCTGTGAGAGCTGTGTGGGCTGTGAGAGATGTGTGGGCTGTGTGGGCTGTGAGAGCTGTGAGAGCTGTGTGGGCTGTGAGAGCTGTGCGGGCTGTGAGAGCTGTGTGGGCTGTGAGAGTGTGGGCTGTGTGGGCTGTGAGAGCTGTGAGAGCTGTGTGGGCTGTGAGAGCTGTGTGGGCTGTGTGGGCTGTGAGAGCTGTGTGGGCTGTGAGAGCTGTGTGGGATGTGAGCTGTGTGGGCTGTGAGGGCTGTGTGAGCTGTGAGAGCTGTGTGGGCTGTGAGAGCTGTGTGGGCTGTGAGAGCTGTGAGAGCTGTGTGGGCTGTGAGAGCTGTGTGGGCTGTGAGAGCTGTGTGGGCTGTGAGAGCTGTGTGGGCTGTGAGAGCTGTGAGCGCTGTGAGAGCTGTGTGGGCTGTGAGAGATGTGTGGGCTGTGTGGGCTGTGAGAGCTGTGAGAGCTGTGTGGGCTGTGAGAGCTGTGCGGGCTGTGAGAGCTGTGTGGGCTGTGAGAGTGTGGGCTGTGTGGGCTGTGAGAGCTGTGAGAGCTGTGTGGGCTGTGAGAGCTGTGTGGGCTGTGTGGGCTGTGAGAGCTGTGTGGGCTGTGAGAGCTGTGTGGGATGTGAGCTGTGTGGGCTGTGAGGGCTGTGTGAGCTGTGAGAGCTGTGTGGGCTGTGAGAGCTGTGTGGGCTGTGAGAGCTGTGAGAGCTGTGTGGGCTGTGAGAGCTGTGTGGGCTGTGAGAGCTGTGTGGGCTGTGAGAGCTGTGTGGGCTGTGAGAGCTGTGAGCGCTGTGAGAGCTGTGTGGGCTGTGAGAGCTGTGCAGGCTGTGAGGGCTGTGTGGGCTGTGAGAGTGTGGTCTGTGTGGGCTGTGAGAGCTGTGTGGGCTGTGAGAGCTGTGTGGGCTGTGAGAGCTGTGTGGGCTGTGACAGCTGTGTGGGCTGTGAGAGCTGTATGGGCTGTGAGAGCTGTATGGGCTGTGAGAGCTGTGAGAGCTGTGTGGGATGTGAGCTGTGTGGGCTGTGAGGGCTGTGTGGGCTGTGAGAGCTGTGTGGGCTGTGAGAGCTGTGTGGGCTGTGAGAGCTGTGTGGGGTGTGAGAGCTGTGTGGGCTGTGAGGGATGTGTAAGCTGTGAGAGCTGTGTGGGCTGTGACAGCTGTGTGGGCTGTGAGAGCTGTATGGGCTGTTAGAGCTGTATGGGCTGTGAGAGCTGTGAGAGCTGTGAGAGCTGTGTGGGATGTGAGCTGTGTGGGCTGTGAGGGCTGTGTGGGCTGTGAGAGCTGTGTGGGCTGTGAGAGCTGTGTGGGCTGTGACAGCTGTGTGGGCTGTGAGAGCTGTATGGGCTGTGAGAGCTGTGAGAGCTGTGGGAGCTGTATGGGCTGTGACAGCTGTGTGAGATGTGAGCTGTGTGGGCTGTGAGGGCTGTGTGAGCTGTGAGAGCTGTGTAGGCTGTGAGGGCTGTGTGGGCTGTGAGAGCTGTGTGGGCTGTGGAGTTCTGGACTTTTTGGTTCTGTCCAGAGGTGTCAGGGATAACACCCGAAGACCCCGGAGTTCTACCTGTCTCGGTGCACAAACAAACAGAAACACGGGCTTCTCGATGGTGGCGTCAAAGACCAAAGGTTTATTACTGCAGGGACACAGAAGTCACAGAAACTGCACACGGGCAGTGTCTAGGAGCCTGTTCAATTTGTACAAAGAGGGTTACTCCTTAAATACTAAATATTCTGCTCGGGGCAAATTCTTTGCATGTTACCACAGTTCTAAACATTCGTGTCTTAAACAATAAATATTTGGCGTTGCACAGGAATTGTCAACAGTATCTGATGTCGAAACATTACGAATGAGGGGTTCCCACTATTCCATCATAATCCCATGTCAATTTCTCATTCAAGACCCGGACCGCCTCATCGTAAATTTCGTTACCTCCCCCTAATAAAGGCCCAGAAGGAAAGGAGCAGAGCCAGGTGCAGAAGATATAAAGACAGGATAAGAGATGTTTGTGGGTCGTAAATGGGCACGGTTACCAGCTTCGGCCGCCTAATCATGATCAGGCCAACGAACACAAGAACCAGTATAGCAGGACTGGCCTCAGGCTGGGGAGGCAGTTCTTGCCGAGTCATGCTGCCACAGCGTTGCTGGCCTAAGGTGCACGTGTCCCTCGCAAGGTGAATCGCCGGTTAAAGCCTACGTGTCCTTAAATGGAAAGAGGTCATTGCGTGTCCATTGACTATGTGAGGGCAAGGAATACAAAATGGCTTCCGTGTTCTAAGATGGATGCCACGGGTAGATCAGAAATGTGTTCATAACAGGAGTGCTCTTGCTCGTAGCATAGCGAAAACACCAGGATATACTAAATGGATCATTTGCGGTTCACTGATACCAAAATCATGTGTTTACGACAATGATGAAAACACGGGTTAAAATCGTCACGGAACCTCAGACCCTCCTTTTGCCCTTACATAGGCAATTACTCAGTCTATGTCTGAATCTAACTCTATGCTCATTAGGTCAGTGACATGTTGTTGCATCATCATCCTGTCTCGTGCCTTTTCTCCTAATGCAGGTGGTTTTCTGAAACAGGTTGCAGCACAGAGACTACACAGAGCGGGACCACATTGGATAATAAGACAGCACGAGAACAGAAATACTAGGATGACACCAATGACCATCAGGACCTTCCATCCCCACGCTGATACCAGAGTCCAAAACCACTCCATGAAGGACCAGTTTCCCTTGTCTACGTGTATAGAGTCGGAAATCTTGTGTAGCTTAGAGATCGCTTCATAGACGGTTGGAGCATTATTGGGAATAAAAACACAGCAGCTCGATTGGATCATTCTGCATACCCCACCTCGATCTGCAAGTATTACGTCTAGAACCATACGGTTCTGCAACGTCATGAGACGATCCGCCTGAAGCTCAGCTGTTAAGTTACTAAGGGCACCAGCCGTTTCTGTGATAGTAGATTCAACTACCCGTGTTAGTTGACGTAGATTTCTACTATTGGCCATAGGCCCCCAAAACGGAAGGAAACCTTTGAAAAAGTCTCCAGCTTCCTGACCAGCGGTATCTTCCTTGCTGAAGACACCTCTTGCTACTCTGGTCTTGTGATAATCTGAAGAAGCAGTGTATGTCGGAGGTAACAATCGAGCAATATAACATGAACCTGAAAAGTCAGCAGGCAGCCATGTATATGCTCTGTCCTGACAGATGAAGTAAGTACCTCTAGCAGTAAGGAAGGCAGGGGAGGAGTTAGACGGAAATACGTAAGTCTCAACGCACTCACTCCTCCCTAGCTGAGCTCCCAGATTTCTCCCATTTCCTTGCAAACAGACCTGACCTCGGTGAGGCACGACCCAAACTGAAGTGGAGCTTTTACGCTTGCTTTCTCCCAAACTAAGGCGATACTCTGTAGAGTTCCAACTCAAATACACCCGTAATTCATCTCTAGGGTAAGATGGAGTATTATTGACGTCTTTAATCATGTCAATAATTCCCTGGACTAAAGCTTTGTTGGCTGAGTTGTATTTAGTGGACCGTGGTGGACGCGGAGGATAGGTCTCAAGGGCATATGAAAAAATGGTCTGAAAGGCCTGAAATGATCCATTGTAGCTAAAAGGCAAGACTAGATAGGGAATGCCTTTATCCATAGTGTGAGGTATCAAGCCACACACCCATCAGTCTGTAGTATTAACTACCAGTTGGTGCTGATGCAAGAGCTGTACAAATGTATTGTTAATAAATTCTGAGCGTCGAGCTTGTTCGTGTTCAGGAAATGAGTGAAAAGAATGCATAGAAGAAACCGTAGAAGTAGTAGGATCAAGGGGAGGTACAGTAGTTACTGGCATAAAAATCAAATGTACACCAAAGATGATTCCACCCACCAACATTATTAAAACAATTAAAAATGTAACTGCACATTGCATTAGAAAGCATTTGCTGTGAAGTATTCTGTACAGTCTATTTCTGCGCACATAAATTACATTCTTTCTTTGCAGCTCAGGAAGCTCCATCTTCTACAACCGTTCGCGACCACTGATGATGTGTACGTAGATGAAAATGCCTCTATCAGCCCTGGGAGTTCCCAGAACTAACAGAAAGATCGACCTTGTGTCTGACCCCCGCAGATTCAACTAGGCACACAGCCACGACCCTACGGCTACCCAGACGGCAAGGCAATTTTAAAACAAAAAGAAACAATACAAAGTATTAGCAAACTTCCTGGCTGGAGGCAATGTATAGAAAATTCAAATCTGAAAATAGGCAGTTTCCTGCTTTATTTGTCCATATTGCGAGGCCGCAGATTGTATCTCAGTTTTGCAGGAGCTGTCTGGTCTGGAAACAATGTATTTTCAGCCGACGTTGTAATGTTCACGTTTTCAGATGACAAATGTTCTTTTGGTGCAGATGGCAAATGTTCGTTGGGTGCGGATGACAAATGTTCAGGGTTCAAAAGAGCAGTTTCAGGAGGAGAGTCAGAATTTGGTGAATCCGTGATCAGTTCTGCATCGCTGAAAGGTATGAACCTGGGGACTTGTTCCGTTTCAGAGGCACCGATTCCTTTCTTTACCCAGTTGTCGTAAGGAAGTGGCAGAGGCACACGTTTGACGTGTGTCGTATGGATCCAGTTCTTCCTTCCGGCCACACGAATAGCAGTTCTCGTTGCTAGTAAGACTTGGAAAGGGCCAATGAATCTGGGTTGAAGATTTTTCGTTCTTGCAAAATTTCTAATGACCACCTGGTCACCCGGTTTCAGCTGATGGCCTGGACTCTCCGGTGGCTTTGGCAATGCATCGAAAACCTGTTGGTGAATAAGACTCAATTTAGCAGTCAAGTCGAAAAGGTAATCAATTAACATTGGGTATTCCAGCTGCTTGAATTCTTTTGGTCTAGGTACCCCCCAAACATTTGCAGGACGACCAAAAACTATTTCATATGGACTAAGCCCTACTCTAGAATGTACAGTTGCTCTTGTTGATAGCAAAGCCAAAGGCAATGCGTCTGGCCAGGACAAATCCGTGGATGCTTGTATCTTAGCAAGTTTCAGTTTAAGGGTGCCATTGTAACCCTCGACTAAACCCGCGGACTGGGGATGATTCGCACTATGAAACTTCTGTCTAATCCCTAGGCCGGCACACACACTCTGCATAACTTTCCCTACGAACTCACTTCCGTTATCTGACCATACAATCCGTGGCATTCCGTATCTGGGGAAGTATTCTTTAAGAAGAATTTTGGCAGTGGATAAGGCAGTATTGTCCTTTAGCGGGTATGCTTCGATCCATCTGGAGAAAGCACAAACTACCACTAGGACGTACTTTAGGTTATTACAACGATCCATGTGAATGAAGTCTAGCTGGATCACTTCAAAGGGGCAGGAAGGAGGAGCGAAATGACCTGCAGGTGTGGGGATTCCCTTGCCAGGATTATGCATCAAGCATACCATACAATTTCTCACCACTCTCTCTGCACACTTACTAATCCCATCATTCTTCCAGACCGGAGCCAACATCTTACAAATCCCTTTTGAACTGATGTGCGCTGTTCCATGTGCCATCGTTACTACTGCAAGCACATACGCATCAGGCAACATCCAACGCTGTTGTTCCGACAAGTCAATCCAACACCCACTCGAGTCCAATTTACCCGTGCTCTCTCTCCATGCAAGTTTTTCCTCCTCAGTCGCCTCTTTCTGAATTTCTTTCACGCTTTCCACTGTGTCTTCACACATTCCAGACTCAGAAATCCATCTTGCAGACGTTGAAACATACATTCTACTCATCATGTTTCTAGCTGTCTGTTTTGCAGTCTCATCGGCAAAAGCATTCCCACGACCAACATCATCCGTGATTGCTTTATGAGCACTGCATTTCACAATCGCAACTTCAGTCGGCAAGGTTAGAGATTCCAACAAGTCATTAACTAGCTGACCATGTTGAATCTTAGTCCCATGGGACGTAATGAAACCTCTCTCTTTCCACAAACGGCCAAAACTATGGGCCACGCCGAACGCGTACTGACTATCTGTGAACACATTCACTCTCTTTCCCTTAGCTAAAACGCACGCTCTTGTTAGCGCGATCAATTCTGCAGCCTGGGAAAAATACGCACAAGGGCGTTGTTTATCACCAAATTTCTGCGTCAAAACACTCAACGCGCAACCTTCTCTCTCATGGACATAGAGCGTGAATGGTTTACTGTAATCGGGTGTACCCAATACAGGAGCTGAACACAGTGCATTTCGCAATTCAGAAAAACTCTGCTGACATTCTGCAGACCATGGTACCGGACTCGGAACACCTTTCCCAGTCAAGGCTACCAATGGTTTTGCTAAAAGAGAAAAATTTGGGATCCATTGCCTACAATATGAGGTAATACCTAAAAAGGCACGTACTTCTCTCTGCGTGCTAGGAACATTCATCTGTGTAATTGCTTTTATTCTCTCTGGGGTCAACTTCCTTCCCTCCTTTGACAAGAGATGACCTAGGTAGGTCACTTCTTGGCAGCAGTATTGCATTTTTGAAGGTGACACCTTGTGATTCAAATTTGACAAATGATGCAATAAAGAGATTGTAGCTGTTTTGCAAGTTTCCTTGTCATCGGCAGCCACTAGAAGATCATCAACATATTGTATTAAAGCAGAACCAGGAGGAAGTACGAAGGAATCTAACTGGCTTTTTAATGCTTGACTGTAAAAGGATGGGCTTTCACAATAGCCTTGTGGAGCGCGTTTAAACCTGAAGCTTCGTCCTCCTAGAGAGAAACCGAAGATATCTCTGCTTTCCTCGGCTATCGGAATGCTGAAAAAGGCATTTTTCAAGTCGACAACCGAAAACCATGCTGCTGTAGCAGGAATCAACGTTAACAATGCAGTAATGTCTGGAACCACAGGAAACTGTGGAATCACAATTTTATTAACCTCTCTAAGATCAATTACAAACCTATATACTGGAGGTTTTGTTGGGTCAGTTCTTTTCAAAATAGGCAGTACAGGACTATTACAGACATTACCTCTAGTTTCTTCTATTACGTCTTTTTCAATCAGATCTTGCACTATCAGTAGGAGCGCACGCTCACCTTCACTAGAGATTCTGTATTGTGGAATTCGTGGAAGTTTGACATTTGCTTTCAAAGTTACTACATAGGGTGGAATTTCCAATAGACCTACATCATTAGGACCAGTCGCCCAAAGAGTATCAGGGAGTGAACGCAGCTCTGGTGGGAGCGCATCCATCGACAAGTACATCGGAGAGATTATTCTTTTACCCAACGTAAGCTGTACTCCTGCTGGAGAACAGTACAATGTCGCGTACAGGCGTTTTAACAAGTCTAAACCAAGCAGATTTTCGTTACAACCTGTCGTCAAAATCAGGGGTGCTTTCAATTGACAGGGTCCAACAGAAATAGACAAAGGACCAGAAACAGGGTTATGAACAGGGGTGCCCGAAAAACCTACTGAAACGTTTGTTGAGCCAGACAAAGGTGCGCCAGGGAGTTTCGCATGTATGATAGAGCTTTTTGCTGCACCAGTATCCAACAGAAACGGTTCGACTATACCTGATGTTGCTACTGCGACATAAGGCCCACTCTGATCTACTGGAACTGATACTACTCCCTCTCTTTGTCCATGGCTGTCCTAGTACTCACTTTGCTGAACTTCCTCACTAGCTTCATAATAGTCTTCAACATGATACTGTGGAGACCTATTCTGTTGGGCAGATTGTCCATTTCGCTGGTCGAAATAATTAGAAGGGCGATCACTCGTCTGCGGAGGCATAGCACCTCGTCCTCGACCTCTAGAGTTTTGCATAGAACTACCACGACCTCTCTGAGCAGCCGCAGTATTATTTTGCGTTCGAACTGGACACTCATTTTTGTAATGACCTTCCATTTTGCAATAAGCACATTGATTCCATTGGTATTGTGGCCTTTGAAAAGTATAATCCGTTCTTTGATATGACCCTTGCTGTGTACTAGTCTGATTCGTGCGAGGCGGATAAGCTTGCTGTAAAAGTACTTTAGTTTTTAAATCTTTCGTCTTTTTATCTGATTTTTCCTTCTCTTCTTTATCCCTATTTTCATAGTACTGGGCAGTCGCAAGTATTTGCGCAGTCGTAGAGACAGCCCACGCACTTTCAGAATTCTTTAATTTACCACTAAGTTCTGGCAACAGATTGTGCACAAATTTATCAACAAATAATCTCTGGCCTCCTTCTGTGCTCATATCCTGACCACTATGATCCACGAAAGTTTCCTCGAATCTTGTGAAAAAGTCGGAGACGCTTTCGTCTTTCTTTTGTTTGCACGCGGACAATTTGTCCCAGTTAACGCGCAATGCTGGCATCAAGGTTTTCATTAAATCGATTATTCTACCAGGTAAATTAGCAATTAAAGGTTCAGGTTTGGAACCACCTATTTGTTGACCATCCGCTGCAATTATAGCTGCCCAGTCACCACCTAGGGCAACTGGATGATTCTCTTTACGAATTTTAGCCCAAATTGGTTGTGGTACTACATTACCAAATAGCAGATCTATGTCAGCAAGATTCAATACACAAGCGTCAACTGTTTGAGCCAACTCTTTGTAGTACCCTGCAGGATTTTTACGTGGATCTGGCAAGGCCTGTTTCACTGCTAATACTTCAGCTCGCTTCCATGGAATATGTATCCATACTCTCTGGAATTGTGCCGGAGCGGCTGCAATACCAAGCGGTGCATTAGCTTGCACAGCTGCACGCCAAATTGGTGGAACCTCTCTCATTGGGTATTGACGATTTTGTTTCGTACTACGTTTCCCTAACTCTCTTGGTGAACGAAGGGATGGGTCATTCCTATAACTTAAAATCAGTTCCATCGCTTCTTTTATATTTTGACCAACTATCATACCTGCAGCAAACTCTTTCTGAACATTAATTAATTCTCCTAGATTTGATTCAGGGTCATCCTCTTCCAATTCCTCACGTAGAAGGAGACACATTTCATCGAACACATATCGTTGTGTCGGTTCATTCCATTGCATAAATGTATCTAATACATCTTGTACATTATATCTTCCAACTTTCGAAACCCATCTAAGAGCAGTGGAATCTAGTATTCCTCTTTCTTCAGTACTGGGAAGCTGACTACGTCTCTGTACAGAGTCAGAGGTAGGAGTCTTAATCAGAGTTTTATAGAAGGGAGATAGAATATTAGAGACAGAATCAGTGATTCTCCGACGAACAGAAAGTGGAGTCATAATATTAGCAGAAGCAGTAAATGGAGTAGCAGTTGGAACAGATAGATCAGGAACAGTAGGAGTAGCAGGCAAAATAGCTTGTGAACTAGCAGGTGTGAGCGACACAGACATAGGTAAAGAAGCCGGCAACCCTGGAAGAGGGGTTGTCGAAGGAACATTAATATTGACCACAGGAGGTACAGGAACTTGATTCAGGGGAGCGGGAACAGGGACACCAGGTTGTCCAGCAACCGGTAATTGAACATTCGGTATAGGTGGAGCCATAGCACCCTGTGCATACGGTGGGGGTGATCGTAACAAGTAAGATAACAGGGGATCCTTTTCAGGGTCCTCTACTATCTTAGCCGTACTCGATGGCAAAGCAGGATAGCACTTGTCTATCGCTAAATTACGCTCTCTATTGGCCACCTCCATCGCTTTCTCAGACTCGTTGAGTTGCAGCTGTTTAGCAGACTGTTCTAAAGTCAACTCTAGCTCTTTTTGTTCTTTCTTCAACTTTTTAATTTCTCTCTGTTTAGATTCTTTTCGCCAATAACGGAAAGAATCAAACATTGCCGGCCGGGCTTTCTTCTTAAACAACCTTCTTTCTAGATTATCGAGAACTTCAGGTTCAAAACTACCATGTAGTGGCCAACTAAGGACACCATCTTTCTCTGTATAGTGGATCCATACCTCGTTATAAGAGATAGGTCCCACACCAAACTTGCAATATAGATCATAAAGGGGAGTTCCAATCGGAGGAACCAAACACGAGTCCTCCAACTGGGAATCACTGTTGCAACTAAAACAAGACAACATACAATTTTTCCGACTTACCATTTTATAATCCGGAACACAAAACAAACAAGACACAAACAGAAAAGATGCGCACTCGAACCAAGAACTTAGGCCTACCAGAACTGACAAATGTATCGATACCTGAACTGAACAGAATGATTATCGTAACCAGAATAACCAGTGATAATCTTACAGAACTGAACTGAACTGAGAACTAAAAGGATTATCCAAACAGGAGCAACCCTCACAAAATACTTAACTGAGGCACTGAAGACGTCACCAAGGAGAAACCCGTCACGTCTCGCCGTACTAAGGACTGCACCTCGGGTCCAAGACAGGGCGACGGTCAAGGCAACGGACCACTGCAGCCGTCTGAACGGGAACCCTCGTGGAAGAGAACGTCGGGCCACTTTTGCGATATGCCGGGATCGATGAAGTGGGGCGCCTCCCTCTGAAATCTTCACACGAAGCTCCTCGAACTCTTCAGGCTTTTGGACCGGTACCGAATGACGTCGCCCCACGTTGGGCGCCAATTGGAGTTCTGGACTTTTTGGTTCTGTCCAGAGGTGTCAGGGATAACACCCGAAGACCCCGGAGTTCTACCTGTCTCGGTGCACAAGCAAACAGAAACACGGGCTTCTCGATGGTGGCGTCAAAGACCAAAGGTTTATTACTGCAGGGACACAGAAGTCACAGAAACTGCACACGGGCAGTGTCTAGGAGCCTGTTCAATTTGTACAAAGAGGGTTACTCCTTAAATACTAAATATTCTGCTCGGGGCAAATTCTTTGCATGTTACCACAGTTCTAAACATTCGTGTCTTAAACAATAAATATTTGGCGTTGCACAGGAATTGTCAACAGTATCTGATGTCGAAACATTACGAATGAGGGGTTCCCACTATTCCATCATAATCCCATGTCAATTTCTCATTCAAGACCCGGACCGCCTCATCGTAAATTTCGTTACCTCCCCCTAATAAAGGCCCAGAAGGAAAGGAGCAGAGCCAGGTGCAGAAGATATAAAGACAGGATAAGAGATGTTTGTGGGTCGTAAATGGGCACGGTTACCAGCTTCGGCCGCCTAATCATGATCAGGCCAACGAACACAAGAACCAGTATAGCAGGACTGGCCTCAGGCTGGGGAGGCAGTTCTTGCCGAGTCATGCTGCCACAGCGTTGCTGGCCTAAGGTGCACGTGTCCCTCGCAAGGTGAATCGCCGGTTAAAGCCTACGTGTCCTTAGATGGAAAGAGGTCATTGCGTGTCCATTGACTATGTGAGGGCAAGGAATACAAAATGGCTTCCGTGTTCTAAGATGGATGCCACGGGTAGATCAGAAATGTGTTCATAACAGGAGTGCTCTTGCTCGTAGCATAGCGAAAACACCAGGATATACTAAATGGATCATTTGCGGTTCACTGATACCAAAATCATGTGTTTACGACAATGATGAAAACACGGGTTAAAATCGTCACGGAACCTCAGCTGTGAGAGCTGTGTGGGCTGTGAGGGCTGTGTAAGCTGTGAGAGCTGTGTGGGCTGTGAGAGCTGTGTGGGCTGTGTGGGCTGTGAGAGCTGTGAGAGCTGTGAGAGCTGTGTGGGCTGTGAGAGCTGTGTGGGGTATGAGCTGCGTGGGCTGTGAGGGCTGTGTGAGCTGTGAGAGCGGTGTGGGCTGTGAGAGCTGTGTGGACTGTGTGGGCTGTGAGAGCTGTGTGGGCAGTGAGAGCTGTGCGGGCTGTGAGAGCTGTGTGGGCTGTGAGAGTGTGGGATGTTTGGGCTGTGAGAGCTGTGAGAGCTGTGTGGGCTGTGAGAGCTGTGTGGGCTGTGAGAGCTGTGTGGGCTGTGACAGCTATGTGGGCTGTGAGAGCTGTATGGGCTGTGAGAGCTGTGAAAGCTATGAGAGCTATGAGAGCTGTATAGGCTGTGAGAACTGTGAGAGCTGTGTGGGATGTGAGCTGTGCGGGCTGTGAGGGCTGTGTGAGCTGAGAGACCTGTGTGGGCTGTGAGCCCACCCTTCCACAGCCCACACAGCTCTCACAGCCCACACAGGTCACACAGCCCTCACAGCCCGCACAGCTCACATCCCACACAGCTCTCACAGTTCTCACAGCCCACACAGCCCACACAGCCTACCCTTCCACAGCCCACACAGCTCTGTGTGGGCTGTGTGGGCTGTGAGAGCTGTGAGAGCTGTGTGAGCTGTGAGGGC
Organism: Lissotriton helveticus; assembly: GCF_964261635.1. NCBI lineage: Eukaryota > Metazoa > Chordata > Amphibia > Caudata > Salamandridae > Lissotriton > Lissotriton helveticus. The sequence goes on from NC_136069.1 coordinate 955,770,442, forward strand.
TGTGAGGGCTGTGAGAGCTGTGAGGCCTGTGAGAGCTGTGTGGGCCATGATAGCTATGTGAGCTGTGTGGGCTGCGGGGGCTGTGAGGGTTGTGAAGCCTGTGAGAGCTGTGTGGGCTGTGAGAGGTGTGTGAGCTGTGAGCGCTGTGAGAGCTATGTGGGCTGTGAGAGCTGTGTGGGCTGTGAGAGCTGTGTGGGCTGTGTGGGCTGTGAGAGCTGTGTGGGCTGTGAGAGCTGTGTGGGCTGTGAGGGCTGTGAGAGCTGTGTGGGCTGTGAGAGCTGTGTGGGCTGTGAGAGCTGTGTGGGCTGCGAGAGCTGTGAGAGCTGTGTGGGCTGTGAGAGCTGTGTGGGCTGTGAGTGCTGTGTGGGCTGTGTGGGCTGTGAGAGCTGTGTGGGCTGTGAGAGCTGTGTGGGCTGTGAGGGCTGTGAGGCTGTGAGGCCTGTGAGAGCTGTGTGGTATGTGAGAGCTGTGAGAGCTGTGTGGGCTGTGAGAGCTCTGAGAGCTCTGTGGGATGTGAGCTGTGTGGGCTGTGAGGGCTGTGTCAGCTGTGAGAGCTGTGTGGGCTGTGAGAGATGTGTGGGCTGTGAGCTGTGTGGGGTATGAGCTGCGTGGGCTGTGAGGGCTGTGTGAGCTGTGAGAGCTGTGTGGGCTGTGAGAGCTGTGAGAGCTGTGTGGGCTGTGAGAGCTGTGTGGGCTGTGAGAGCTGTGTGGGCTCTGTGGGCTGTGAGAGCTGTATGGGCTGTGAGAGCTGTGTTGGCTGTGAGAGCTGTGTGGGCTGTGAGGGCTGTGTGAGCTGTGAGAGCTGTGTAGGCTGTGAGAGCTGTGTGGGCTGTGTGGGCTGTGAGAGCTGTGCGAGCTTTGTGGGCTGCTGTGAGAGCTGTGCGGGCTGTGAGGGCTGTGTGGGCTGTGAGAGTGTGGGCTGTGTGGGCTGTGAGAGCTGTGAGAGCTGTGTGGGCTGTGAGAGCTGTGTGGGCGGTGAGAGCTGTGTGGGCTGTGAGAGCTGTGTGGGCTGTGTGGGCTGTGAGAGCTGTGTGGGCTGAGAGAGCTGTGTGGACTGTGAGGGCTGTGAGGCCTGTGAGAGCTGTGTGGGCTGTGAGGGCTGTGTGGGCTGTGAGAGCTGTGTGGACTGTGAGAGCTGTATGGGCTGTGAGAGCTGTGAGAGCTGTGTGGGATGTGAGCTGTGTGGGCTGTGAGGGCTGTGTGAGCTGTGAGAGCTATGTGGGCTGTGAAAGATGTGTGGGCTCTGTGGGCTGTGAGAGCTGTGAGAGCTGTGTGGGCTGTGAGAGCTGTGTGGGCTGTGAGAGCTGTGTGGGCTGTGACAGCTATGTGGGCTGTGAGAGCTGTATGGGCTGTGAGAGCTGTGAAAGCTGTGAGAGCTATGAGAGCTGTATGGGCTGTGAGAACTGTGAGAGCTGTGTGGGATGTGAGCTGTGCGGGCTGTGAGGGCTGTGTGAGCTGTGAGACCTGTGTGGTCTGTGAGAGCTGTGTGGGCTGTGGAAGGGTGGGCTGTGTGGGCTGTGAGAGCTGTGAGAGCTGTGTGAGCTGTGAGGGCTGTGTGGGCTGTGAGAGCTGTGTGAGCTGTGAGCGCTGTGAGAGCTATGTGGGCTGTGAGCTGTGTGGGCTGTGAGAGCTGTGTGGGCTGTGTGGGCTGTGAGAGCTGTGTGGGCTGTGAGAGCTGTGTGGGCTGTGTGGGCTGTGAGAGCTGTGTGGGCTGTGAGAGCTGTGTGGGCTGTGAGAGTTGTGTGGGCTGTGAGAGCTGTGTGGGCTGTGAGAGCTGTGTGGGCTGTGAGAGCTGTGTGGGCTGTGAGAGCTGTGAGAGCTATGTGGGCTGTGAGAGCTGTGTGGGCTGTGAGAGCTGTGTGGGCTGTGTGGGCTGTGAGAGCTGTGAGGGCTGTGAGGCCTGTGAGAGCTGTGTGGGATGTGAGAGCTGTGTGAGCTGTGAGAGCTGTGTGGGCTGTGAGAGCTCTGAGAGCTCTGTGGGATGTGAGCTGTGTGGGCTGTGAGGGCTGTGTCAGCTGTGAGAGCTGTGTGGGCTGTGAGAGATGTGTGGGCTGTGAGAGCTGTGTGAGCTGTGTGGGCTGTAAGAGCTGTGTGGGCTGTGTGGGCTATGAGAGCTATGTGGGCTGTGAGAGCTGTTTGGGCTGTGAGGCCTGTGAGGGCTGTGAGGGCTGTGTGGGCTGTGAGGGCTGTGAGGCCTGTGAGAGCTGTGTGGGCTGTGAGAGTTGTGTGGGCTGTGAGAGCTGTGTGAGCTGTGAGAGCTGTGTGAGCTGTGAGAGCTGTGTGGGCTGTGAGAGCTGTGAGAGCTGTGAGAGCTGTGAGGCCTGTGAGAGCTGTGTGGGCTGCGGGGGCTGTGAGGGTTGTGAAGCCTGTGAGAGCTGTGTGGGCTGTGAGAGCTGTGTGAGCTGTGAGCGCTGTGAGAGCTATGTGGGCTGTGAGAGCTGTGTGGGCTGTGAGAGCTGTGTGGGCTGTGTGGGCTGTGAGAGCTGTGTGGGCTGTGAGAGTTGTGTGGGCTGTGAGAGCTGTGTGGGCTGTGAGAGCTGTGTGGGCTGTGAGAGCTGTGTGGGCTGTGAGAGCTGTGAGAGCTATGTGGGCTGTGAGATCTGTGTGGGCTGTGAGAGCTGTGTGGGCTGTGTGGGCTGTGAGAGCTGTGAGAGCTGTGAGAGCTGTGTGGGCTGTGAGCTGTGTGGGGTATGAGCTGCGTGGGCTGTGAGGGCTGTGTGGGCTGTGAGAGCTGTGCGGGCTGTGAGAGCTGTGTGGGCAGTGAGAGTGTGGGATGTTTGGCCTCTGAGAGCTGTGAGAGCTGTGTGGGCTGTGAGAGCTGTGTGGGCTGTGAGAGCTGTGTGGGCTGTGAGAGCTGTATGGGCTGTGAGAGCTGTGAAAGCTGTGAGAGCTATGAGAGCTGTATGGGCTGTGAGAACTGTGAGAGCTGTGTGGGATGTGAGCTGTGCGGGCTGTGAGGGCTGTGTGAGCTGTGAGACCTGTGTGGGCTGTGAGAGCTGTGTGGGCTGTGGAAGGGTGGGCTGTGTGGGCTCTGTGGGCTGTGTGGGCTGTGAGAGCTGTGAGAGCTGTGTGAGCTGTGAGGGCTGTGAGGACTGTGAGGGCTGTGAGAGCTGTGAGGCCTGTGTGAGCTGTGTGGGCTGCGGGGGCTGTGAGGGTTGTGAAGCCTGTGAGAGCTGTGTGGGCTGTGAGAGATGTGTGAGCTGTGAGCGCTGTGAGAGCTATGTGGGCTGTGAGCTGTGTGGGCTGTGAGAGCTGTGTGGGCTGTGTGGGCTGTGAGAGCTGTGTGGGCTGTGAGAGCTGAGTGGGCTGTGTGGGCTGTGAGAGCTGTGTGGGCTGTGAGAGTTGTGTGGGCTGTGAGAGCTGTGTGGGCTGTGAGAGCTGTGTGGGCTGTGAGAGCTATGTGGGCTGTGAGAGCTGTGTGGGCTGTGAGAGCTGTGTGGGCTGTGTGGGCTGTGAGAGCTGTGTGGGCTGTGAGGGCTGTGAGGCCTGTGAGAGCTGTGTGGGATGTGAGAGCTGTGTGAGCTGTGAGAGCTGTGTGGGCTGTGAGAACTCTGAGAGCTCTGTGGGCTGTGTCAGCTGTGAGAGCTGTGTGGGCTGTGAGAGATGTGTGGGCTGTGAGAGCTGTGTGAACTGTGTGGGCTGTGAGAGCTGTGTGGGCTGTGTGGGCTATGAGAGCTATGTGGGCTGTGAGAGCTGTTTGGGCTGTGAGGCCTGTGAGGGCTGTGAGGGCTGTGTGGGCTGTGAGGGCTGTGAGGCCTGTAAGAGCTGTGTGGGCTGTGAGAGTTGTGTGGGCTGTGAGAGCTGTGTGAGCTGTGAGAGCTGTGTGAGCTGTGAGAGCTGTGTGGGCTGTGAGAGCTGTGAGAGCTGTGTGGGCTGTGAGAGCTGTGTGGGCTGTGAGAGCTGTGTGGGCTCTGTGGGCTGTGAGAGCTGTATGGGCTGTGAGAGCTGTGTGGGCTGAGAGAGCTGTGTGGGCTGTGAGGGCTGTGTGAGCTGTGAGAGCTGTGTAGGCTGTGAGAGCTGTGTGGGCTGTGTGGGCTGTGAGAGCTGTGCGAGCTGTGTGGGCTGCTGTGAGAGCTGTGCGGGCTGTGAGAGCTGTGTGGGCTGTGAGAGTGTGGGCTGTGTGGGCTGTGAGAGCTGTGAGAGCTGTGTGGGCTGTGAGAGCTGTGTGGGCGGTAATAGCTGTGTGGGCTGTGAGAGCTGTGTGGGCTGTGTGGGCTGTGAGAGCTGTGTGGGCTGAGAGAGCTGTGTGGGCTGTGAGGGCTGTGAGGCCTGTGAGAGCTGTGTGGGCTGTGAGGGCTGTGTGGGCTGTGAGAGCTGTGTGGACTGTGAGAGCTGTATGGGCTGTGAGAGCTGTGAGAGCTGTGTGGGATGTGAGCTGTGTGGGCTGTGAGGGCTGTGTGAGCTGTGAGAGCTATGTGGGCTGTGAGAGATGTGTGGGCTCTGTGGGCTGTGAGAGCTGTGAGAGCTGTGTGGGCTGTGAGAGCTGTGTGGGCTGTGAGAGCTGTGTGGGCTGTGAGAGTGTGGGCTGTGTGGGCTGTGAGAGCTGTGAGAGCTGTGTGGGCTGTGAGAGCTGTGTGGGCTGTGTGCGCTGTGAGAGCTGTGTGGGCTGTGAGAGCTGTGTGGGATGTGAGCTGTGTGGGCTGTGAGGGCTGTGTGAGCTGTGAGAGCTGTGTGGGCTGTGAGAGCTTTGTGGGCTGTGAGAGCTGTGAGAGCTGTGAGAGCTGTGTGGGCTGTGAGAGCTGTGTGGGCTGTGCGGGCTGTGAGAGCTGTGTGGGCTGTGAGAGCTGTGTGGGCTGTGAGGCCCGTGAGGATTGTGTGGGCTGTGAGGGCTGTGAGGCCTGTGAGAGCTGTGTGGGCAGTGAGTGTTGTGTGAGCTGTGAGAGCTGTGAGAGCTGTGTGGGCTGTGAGAGCTGTGTGGTCTGTGTGGGCTGTGAGAGCTGTGTGGGCTGTGAGAGCTGTGTGGGCTGTGAGAGCTGTGTGGGCTGTGAGGCCCATGAGGGCTGTGTTGGCTGTGAGGGCTGTGAGGCCTGTGAGAGCTGTGTGGGCTGTGAGAGCTGTGTGGGCTGTGAGAGCTGTGTGGGCTGTGAGAGCTATGAGAGCTGTGTGGGCTATGAGAGCTGTGTGGGCTGTGAGAGCTGTGTGGGCTCTGTGGGCTGTGAGAGTTGTGTGGGCTGTGAGAGCTGTGTGAGCTGTGAGGGCTGTGGGAGTGTGGGATGTTTGGGCTGTGAGAGCTGTGAGAGCTGTGTGGGCTGTGAGAGCTGTGTGGGCTGTGAGAGCTGTGTGGGCTGTGACAGCTATGTGGGCTGTGAGAGCTGTATGGGCTGTGAGAGCTGTGAAAGCTATGAGAGCTATGAGAGCTGTATAGGCTGTGAGAACTGTGAGAGCTGTGTGGGATGTGAGCTGTGCGGGCTGTGAGGGCTGTGTGAGCTGAGAGACCTGTGTGGGCTGTGAGCCCACCCTTCCACAGCCCACACAGCTCTCACAGCCCACACAGGTCACACAGCCCTCACAGCCCGCACAGCTCACATCCCACACAGCTCTCACAGTTCTCACAGCCCACACAGCCCACACAGCCTACCATTCCACAGCCCACACAGCTCTGTGTGGGCTGTGTGGGCTGTGAGAGCTGTGAGAGCTGTGTGAGCTGTGAGGGCTGTGAGGGCTGTGAGAGCTGTGAGGCCTGTGAGAGCTGTGTGGGCCATGATAGCTATGTGAGCTGTGTGGGCTGCGGGGGCTGTGAGGGTTGTGAAGCCTGTGAGAGCTGTGTGGGCTGTGAGAGGTGTGTGAGCTGTGAGCGCTGTGAGAGCTATGTGGGCTGTGAGAGCTGTGTGGGCTGTGAGAGCTGTGTGGGCTGTGTGGGCTGTGAGAGCTGTGTGGGCTGTGAGAGCTGTGTGGGCTGTGAGGGCTGTGAGAGCTGTGTGGGCTGTGAGAGCTGTGTGGGCTGTGAGAGCTGTGTGGGCTGCGAGAGCTGTGAGAGCTGTGTGGGCTGTGAGAGCTGTGTGGGCTGTGAGTGCTGTGTGGGCTGTGTGGGCTGTGAGAGCTGTGTGGGCTGTGAGAGCTGTGTGGGCTGTGAGGGCTGTGAGGCTGTGAGGCCTGTGAGAGCTGTGTGGTATGTGAGAGCTGTGAGAGCTGTGTGGGCTGTGAGAGCTCTGAGAGCTCTGTGGGTTGTGAGCTGTGTGGGCTGTGAGGGCTGTGTCAGCTGTGAGAGCTGTGTGGGCTGTGAGAGATGTGTGGGCTGTGAGAGCTGTGAGAGCTGTGTGGGCTGTGAGAGCTGTGTGGGCTATGAGAGCTATGTGGGCTGTGAGAGCTCTTTGGGCTGTGAGGCCTGTGAGGGCTGTGAGGGCTGTGTGGGCTGTGAGGGATGTGAGGCCTGTGAGAGCTGTGTGGGCTGTGAGGGCTGTGAGAGTTGTGTGGGCTGTGAGAGCTGTGTGAGCTGTGAGAGCTGTGTGGGCTGTGAGAGCTGTGTGGGCTGTGAGAGCTGTGAGAGCTGTGTGGGCTGTGAGAGCTGTGTGGGCTCTGTGGGCTGTGAGAGCTGAATGGGCTGTGAGAGCTGTGTGGGCTGTGAGAGCTGTGTGGGCTGTGAGGGCTCTGTGGGCTGTGAGGGCTGTGTGGGCTGTGAGAGCTGTGTGGACTGTGAGAGCTGTATGGGCTGTGAGAGCTGTGAGAGCTGTGTAGGCTGTGAGAGCTGTGTGGGCTCTGTGGGCTGTGAGAGCTGTGCGAGCTGTGTGGGCTGCTGTGAGAGCTGTGCGGGCTGTGAGAGCTGTGTGGGCTGTGAGAGTGTGGGCTGTGTGGGCTGTGAGAGCTGTGAGAGCTGTGTGGGCTGTGAGAGCTGTGTGGGCTGTGAGAGCTGTGTGGGCTGTGAGAGCTGTTTGGGCTGTGTGGGCTGTGAGAGCTGTGTGGGCTGAGAGAGCTGTGTGGGCTGAGAGATCTGTGTGGGCTGTGAGGGCTGTGAGGCCTGTGAGAGCTGTGTGGGCTGTGAGGGCTGTGTGGGCTGTGAGAGCTGTGTGGACTGTGAGAGCTGTATGGGCTGTGAGAGATGTGAGAGCTGTGTGGGATGTGAGCTGTGAGAGCTGTATGGGATGTGTGAGCTGTGAGAGCTATGTGGGCTGTGAGAGATGTGTGGGCTGTGTGGGCTGTGAGAGCTGTGAGAGCTGTGTGGGCTGTGAGAGCTGTGCGGGCTGTGAGAGCTGTGTGGGCTGTGAGAGTGTGGGCTGTGTGGGCTGTGAGAGCTGTGAGAGCTGTGTGGGCTGTGAGAGCTGTGTGGGCTGTGTGGGCTGTGAGAGCTGTGTGGGCTGTGAGAGCTGTGTGGGATGTGAGCTGTGTGGGCTGTGTGGGCTGTGAGAGCTGTGAGAGCTGTGTGGGCTGTGAGAGCTGTGTGAGCTGTGCGGGCTGTGAGAGCTGTGTGGGCTGTGAGAGCTGTGTGGGCTGTGTGGGCTGTGAGCGCTGTGAGAGCTGTGTGGGCTGTGAGAGCTGTGCAGGCTGTCAGGGCTGTGTGGGCTGTGAGAGTGTGGTCTGTGTGGGCTGTGAGAGCTGTGTGGGCTGTGAGAGCTGTGTGGGCTGTGAGAGCTGTGTGGGCTGTGAGAGCTGTGTGGGCTGTGACAGCTGTGTGGGCTGTGAGAGCTGTATGGGCTGTGAGAGCTGTGAGAGCTGTATGGGCTGTGAGAGCTGTGTGGGATGTGAGCTGTGTGGGCTGTGTGAGCTGTGTGAGCTGTGAGAGCTGTGTAGGCTGTGAGGGCTGTGTGGGCTGTGAGAGCTGTGTGGGCTGTGAGAGCTGTGTGGGCTGTGAGGGCTGTGTAAGCTGTGAGAGCTGTGTGGGTTGTGAGAGCTGTGTGGGCTGTGTGGGCTGTGAGAGCTGTGAGAGCTGTGTGGGCTGTGAGAGCTGTGTGGGGTATGAGCTGCGTGGGCTGTGAGGGCTGTGTGAGCTGTGAGAGCGGTGTGGGCTGTGAGAGCTGTGTGGGCTGTGTGGGCTGTGAGAGCTGTGAGAGCTGTGTGGGCTGTGAGAGCTGTGCGGGCTGTGAGAGCTGTGTGGGCTGTGAGAGTGTGGGATGTTTGGGCTGTGAGAGCTGTGTGGGCTGTGAGAGCTGTGTGGGCTGTGAGAGCTGTGTGGGCTGTGAGAGCTGTGTGGGCTGTGACAGCTATGTGGGCTGTGAGAGCTGTATGGGCTGTGAGCTGTGAAAGCTATGAGAGCTATGAGAGCTGTATAGGCTGTGAGAACTGTGAGAGCTGTGTGGGATGTGAGCTGTGCGGGCTGTGAGGGCTGTGTGAGCTGTGAGACCTGTGTGGGCTGTGAGCCCACCCTTCCACAGCCCACACAGCTCTCACAGCCCACACAGGTCACACAGCCCTCACAGCCCGCACAGCTAACATCCCACACAGCTCTCACAGTTCTCACAGCCCGCACAGCCCACACAGCCCACCCTTCCACAGCCCACACAGCTCTGTGTGGGCTGTGTGGGCTGTGAGAGCTGTGAGAGCTGTGTGAGCTGTGAGGGCTGTGAGGGCTTTGAGAGCTGTGAGGCCTGTGAGAGCTGTGTGGGCCATGATAGCTATGTGGGCTGTGAGAGCTGTGTGGGCTGCGGGGGCTGTGAGGGTTGTGAAGCCTGTGAGAGCTGTGTGGGCTGAGAGAGCTGTGTGAGCTGTGAGCGCTGTGAGAGCTATGTGGGCTGTGAGAGCTGAGTGGGCTGTGAGAGCTATGTGGGCTGTGTGGGCTGTGAGAGCTGTGTGGGCTGTGAGAGCTGTGTGGGCTGTGAGAGTTGTGTGGGCTGTGAGAGCTGTGTGGGCTGTGAGAGCTGTGTGGGCTGTGAGAGCCGTGAGAGCTGTGTGGGCTGTGAGAGCTGTGTGGGCTGTGAGAGCTGTGTGGGCTGTGTGGGCTGTGAGAGCAGTGTGGGCTGTGAGAGCTGTGTGGGCTGTGAGAGCTGTGAGGCTGTGAGGCCTGTGAGAGCTGTGTGGGATGTGAGAGCTGTGTGAGCTGTGAGAGCTGTGTGGGCTGAGAGCTCTGAGAGCTCTGTGGGATGTGAGCTGTGTGGGCTGTGAGGGCTGTGTCAGCTGTGAGAGCTGTGTGGGCTGTGAGAGATGTGTGGGCTGTGAGAGCTGTGAGAGCTGTGTGGGCTGTGAGAGCTGTGTGGGCTGTGTGGGCTATGAGAGCTATGTGGGCTGTGAGAGCTGTTTGGGCTGTGAGGCCTGTGAGGGCTGTGAGGGCTGTGTGGGCTGTGTGAGCTGTGAGAGCTGTGTGGGCTGTGAGAGCTGTGTGGGCTGTGAGAGCTGTGAGAGCTGTGTGGGCTGTGAGAGCTGTGTGGGCTGTGAGAGCTGTGTGGGCTCTGTGGGCTGTGAGAGCTGAATGGGCTGTGAGAGCTGTGTGGGCTGTGAGAGCTGTGTGGGCTGTGTGAGCTGTGAGAGCTGTGTAGGCTGTGAGAGCTGTGTGGGCTGTGTGGGCTGTGAGAGCTGTGCGAGCTGTGTGGGCTGCTGTGAGAGCTGTGCGGGCTGTGAGAGCTGTGTGGGCTGTGAGAGTGTGGGCTGTGTGGGCTGTGAGAGCTGTGTGGGCTGTGAGAGCTGTGTGGGCTGTGAGAGCTGTGAGAGCTGTGTGGGCTGTGAGAGCTGTGTGGGCTGTGAGAGCTGTGTGGGCTGTGAGAGCTGTGTGGGCTGTGTGGGCTGTGAGCTGTGTGGGCTGAGAGAGCTGTGTGGGCTGTGAGGGCTGTGAGGCCTGTGAGAGCTGAGTGGGCTGTGAGGGCTGTGTGGGCTGTGAGAGCTGTGTGGACTGTGAGAGCTGTATGGGCTGTGAGAGCTGTGAGAGCTGTGTGGGATGTGAGCTGTGTGGGCTGTGAGGGCTGTGTGAGCTGTGAGAGCTATGTGGGCTGTGAGAGATGTGTGGGCTGTGTGGGCTGTGAGAGCTGTGAGAGCTGTGTGGGCTGTGAGAGCTGTGCGGGCTGTGAGAGCTGTGTGGGCTGTGAGAGTGTGGGCTGTGTGGGCTGTGAGAGCTGTGAGAGCTGTGTGGGCTGTGAGAGCTGTGTGGGCTGTGTGGGCTGTGAGAGCTGTGTGGGCTGTGAGAGCTGTGTGGGATGTGAGCTGTGTGGGCTGTGAGGGCTGTGTGAGCTGTGAGAGCTGTGTGGGCTGTGAGAGCTGTGTGGGCTGTGAGAGCTGTGAGAGCTGTGTGGGCTGTGAGAGCTGTTTGGGCTGTGCGGGCTGTGAGAGCTGTGTGGGCTGTGAGAGCTGTGTGGGCTGTGAGGCCCGTGAGGGCTGTGTGGACTGTGAGGGCTGTGAGGCCTGTGAGAGCTGTGTGGGCAGTGAGAGTTGTGTGAGCTGTGAGAGCTGTGAGTGCTGTGTGGGCTGTGAGAGCTGTGTGGACTGTGTGGGCTGTGAGAGCTGTGTGGGCTGTGAGAGCTGTGTGGGCTGTGAGAGCTGTGTGGGCTATGAGGCCCATGAGGGCTGTGTGAGCTGTGAGGGCTGTGAGGCCTGTGAGAGCTGTGTGGGCTGTGAGAGCTGTGTGAGCTGTGAGAGCTGTGTGGGCTGTGAGAGCTGTGTGGGCTGTGAGAGCTGTGTGAGCTGTGAGGGCTATGAGAGCTGTGTGGGCTGTGAGAGCTGTGTGGGCTCTGTGGGCTGTGAGAGCTGTGTGGGCTGAGAGAGCTGTGTGAGCTGTGAGGGCTGTGAGGCATATGAGAGCTGTGTGGGCTGTGAGAGCTGTGTGGGCTGTGTGGGCTGTGTGGGCTGTGAGAGCTGTATGGGCTGTGAGAGCTGTGAGAGCTATGTGGGCTGTGAGGGCTCTGTGAGCTGTGAGAGCTGTGTAGGCTGTGAGAGCTGTGTGGGCTGTGTGGGATATGAGAGCTGTGCGAGCTGTGTGGGCTGTGAGAGCTGTGCAGGCTGTGAGAGCTGTGTGGGCTGTGAGAGCTGTGTGGGCTGTGAGCTGTGTGGGCTGTGAGGGCTGTGTGAGCTGCGTAGGCTGTGAGAGCTGTGTGGGCTATGAGAGCTGTGCGAGCTGTGTGGGCTGTGAGATCTGTGCGGGCTGAGAGAGCTGTGTGGGCTGTGAGAGCTGTGTGGGCTGTGAGAGCTGTGTGGGCTGTGAGCTGTGTGGGCTGTGAGGGCTGTGTGAGCTGCATAGGCTGTGAGAGCTGTGTGGGCTATGAGAGCTGTGCGAGCTGTGTGGGCTGTGAGATCTGTGCGGGCTGTGAGCTGTGTGGGCTGTGAGAGTGTGGGCTGTGTGGGCTGTGAGAGCTGTGTGGGCTGTGAGAGCTATGTGGGCTGTGAGAGCTGTGTGAGCTGTGTGGGCTGTGAGAGCTGTGTGGGCTGAGAGAGCTGTGTGGGCTGTGTGGGCTGTGAGAGCTGTGTGGACTGTGAGAGCTGTATGGGCTGTGAGAGCTGTGTGGGATGTGAGCTGTGTGGGCTGTGAGGGCTCTGTGAGCTGTGGGAGCTGTGTGGGCTTTGAGAGCTGTGTGGGCTGTGTGGGCTGTGAGAGCTGTGAGAGCTGTGTGGGCTGTGTGGGCTGTGAGAGCTTTGTGGGCTGTGAGAGCTTTGTGGGCTGTGAGAGCTGTGTGGCCTGTGAGGGCTGTGTGAGCTGTGAGAGCTGTTTGGGCTGTGAGAGCTGTGTGGGGTGTGAGAGCTGTGAGAGCTGTGTGGGCTGTGAGAGCTGTGTGGGCTGTGAGAGCTGTGTTGGCTGTGAGAGCTGTGTGGGCTGAGAGAGCTGTGAGAGCTGTGTGGGCTGTGAGAGCTGTGTGGGCTGTGTGGGCTGTGAGAGCTGTGTGGGCTGTGAGAGCTGTGAGAGCTGTGTGGGCTGAGAGAGCTGTGTGGGCTGTGTGGGCTGTGAGAGCTGTGTGGGCTGTGAGCGCTGTGAGAGCTGTGTGTGCTGTGAGAGCTGTGCAGGCTGTGAGGGCTGTGTGGGCTGTGAGAGTGTGGGCTGTGTGGGCTGTGAGAGCTGTGTGGGCTGTGAGGGCTGTGTGGGCTGTGAGAGCTGTGTGGGCTGTGAGAGCTATGTGGGCTGTGTGGGCTGTGAGGGCTGTGTGAACCGCGAGAGCTGTGTGGGCTGTGAGAGTTGTGTGGGCTGTGTGAGCTGTGAGAGCTGTGAGAGCTGTGTGGGCTGTGAGAGCTGTGTGGGCTGTGAGAGCTGTGTGGGCTATGAGAGCTGCATGGGCTGTGAGAGCTGTGAGAGCTATGAGAGCTGTGAGAGCTGTGAGAGCTGTGAGGGATGTGAGCTGTGCAGGCTGTGAGGGCTGTGTGAGCTGTGAGAGCTGTGTGGGCTGTGAGAACTGTGTGGGCTGTGGAAGTGTGGGCTGTGTGGGCTGTGTGGGCTGTGAGAGCTGTGAGAGCTGTGTGGGCTGTGAGAGCTGGGTGGGCTGTGGGGGCTGTGAGGGCTGTGAGAGCTGTGAGGCCTGTGAGAGCTGTGTGGGCTATGATAGCTGGGTGGACTGTGAGAGCTGTGTGGGCTGCCGGGGCTGTGAGGGTTATGTGGGCTGTGAGGGCTGTGAGGCCTGTGAGGCCTGTGAGAGCTGTGTGGGCTGTGAGAGCTGTGTGGGCTGTGAGACCTGTGTGAGCTGTGAGAGTTGTGTGGGTTGTGAGAGCTGTGTGGGCTGTGAGCTGTGTGGGCTGTGAGAGCTGTGAGAGCGGTGTGGGCTGTGAGAGCAGTGTGGGCTATGAGAGCTGTGTGGGCTGTGTGGGCTGTGAGAGTTGTGTGGGCTGTGAGAGCTGTGTGGGCTGTGAGGGCTGTGAGGCGTGTGAGAGCTGTGTGGGCTCTGAGAGCTGTGTGGTCTGTGAGAGCTGTATGGGCTGTAAGAGCTGTGAGAGCTGTGTGGGATGTGAGCTGTGTGGGCTGTGAGGGCTGTGTGAGCTGTGCTAGCTGTGTTGGCTGTGAGAGCTGTGTGGGCTGTGAGAGCTGTGAGAGATGTGTGGGCTGTGAGAGCTGTGCGGGCTGTGAGAGCTGTGTGGCTGTGAGAGTGTGGGCTGTGTTGGCTGTGAGAGCTGTGAGAGCTCTGTGGGCTGTGAGAGCTGTGTGGGCTGTGTGGGCTGTGAGAGCTGTGTGGGCTGTGAGAGCTGTGTGGGCTGTGAGACCTGTGTGGTATGTTGGTTGTGTGGGCTGCGAGGGCTGTGTGAGCTGTGAGAGCTGTGTGGGCTGTGAGAGCTGTGTGGGCTGTGAGAGCTGTGTGAGCTGTGAGGGCTGTGAGAGCTGTGTGGGCTGTGAGAGCTGTGTGGGCTGTGTGGGCTGTGAGAGCTGTGTGGGCTGTGAGGCCTGTGAGGCCTGTGAGAGCTGTGTAGGCTGTGAGAGTTGTGTGGGCTGTGAGAGCTGTGTGGGCTGTGAGAGCTCTGAGAGCTCTGTGGGATGTGAGAGCTGTGTGGGCTGTGAGGCCTGTGAGAGCTGTGTGGGATGTGAGAGCTGTGTGAGCTGTGAGAGCTGTGTGGGCTGTGAGAGCTCTGAGAGCTCTGTGGGATGTGAGCTGTGTGGGCTGTGAGGGCTGTGTCAGCTGTGAGAGCTGTGTGGGCTGTGAGAGATGTGTGGGGTGTGAGAGCTGTGAGAGCTGTGTGGGCTGTGGGAGCTATGTGGGCTGTGAGAGCTGTTTGGGCTGTGAGGCCTGTGAGGGCTGTGATGGCTGTGTGGGCTGTGAGAGTTGTGTGGGCTGTGAGAGCTGTGTGAGCTGTGAGAGCTGTGTGGGCTGTGAGAGCTGTGTGGGCTGTGAGAGCTGTGAGAGCTGTGTGGGCTGTGAGAGCTGTGTGGGCTGTGAGAGCTGTGTGGGCTCTGTGGGCTGTGAGAGCTGTATGGGCTGTGAGAGCTGTGTGGGCTGTGAGAGCTGTGAGAGCTGTGTGAGCTGTGAGGGCTGTGTGAGCTGTGAGAGGTGTAGGCTGTGAGAGCTGTGTGGGCTGTGTGGGCTGTAAGAGCTGTGCGAGCTGTGTGGGCAGCTGTGAGAGCTGTGCGGGCTGTGAGAGCTGTGTGGGCTGTAAGAGTGTGGGCTGTGTGGGCTGTGAGAGCTGTGAGAGCTGCGTGGGCTGTGAGAGCTGTGTGGGCTGTGAGAGCTGTGTGGGCTGTGAGGGCTGTGTGGGCTGTGAGGGCTGTGTGGGCTGTGAGAGCTGTGTGGGCTGTGAGAGCTGTGTGGGCTGTGAGAGCTGTGTGGGCTGAGAGAGCTGTGTGGGCTGTGAGAGCTGTGTGGGCTGTGAGAGCTGTGTGGGCTGTGAGGGCTGTGTGGGCTGTGAGGGCTGTGTGGGCTGTGAGAGCTGTGTGGGCTGTGAGAGCTGTGTGGGCTGAGAGAGCTGTGTGGGCTGTGAGGGCTGTGAGGCCTGTGAGAGCTGTGTGGGCTGTGAGGGCTGTGTGGGCTGTGAGAGCTGTGTGGACCGTGAGAGCTGTTTGGGCTGTAAGAGCTGTGAGAGCTGTGTGGGATGTGAGCTGTGAGAGCTGTGAGGGCTGTGAGAGCTGTGTGGGCTGTGAGAGCTGCGAGAGCTGTGTGGGCTGTGAGGCCCGTGAGGGCTGTGTGGGCTGTGAGGGCTGTGTGGGCTGTGAGAGCTGTGTGAGCTGTGTGGGCTGTGTGGGCTGTGAGAGCTGTGTGGGCTGTGAGAGCTGTGTGGGCTGAGAGAGTTGTGTGGGCTGTGTGGGCTGTGAGGGCTGTGAGGCCTGTGAGAGCTGTGTGGGCTGTGAGGGCTGTGTGGGCTGTGAGAGCTGTGTGGACCGTGAGAGCTGTTTGGACTGTGAGAGCTGTATGGGCTGTGAGAGCTGTGAGAGCTGTGTAGGCTGTGAGAGCTGTGTGGGCTGTGTGGGCTGTGAGAGCTGTGCGAGCTGTGTGGGCTGCTGTGAGAGCTGTGCGGGCTGTGAGAGCTGTGTGGGCTGTGAGAGTGTGGGCTGTGTGGGCTGTGAGAGCTGTGAGAGCTGTGTGGGCTGTGAGAGCTGTGTGGGCGGTGAGAGCTGTGTGGGCTGTGAGAGCTGTGTGGGCTGTGTGGGCTGTGAGAGCTGTGTGGGCTGAGAGAGCTGTGTGGGCTGTGAGGCCTGTGAGAGCTGTGTGGGCTGTGAGGGCTGTGTGGGCTGTGAGAGCTGTGTGGACTGTGAGAGCTGTATGGGCTGTGAGAGCTGTGAGAGCTGTGTGGGATGTGAGCTGTGTGGGCTGTGAGGGCTGTGTGAGCTGTGAGAGCTATGTGGGCTGTGAGAGATGTGTGGGCTCTGTGGGCTGTGAGAGCTGTGAGAGCTGTGTGGGCTGTGAGAGCTGTTTGGGTTGTGAGAGCTGTGTGGGCTGTGACAGCTATGTGGGCTGTGAGAGCTCTATGGGCTGTGAGAGCTGTGAAAGCTGTGAGAGCTATGAGAGCTGTATGGGCTGTGAGAACTGTGAGAGCTGTGTGGGATGTGAGCTGTGCGGGCTGTGAGGGCTGTGTGAGCTGTGAGACCTGTGTGGGCTGTGAGAGCTGTGTGGGCTGTGGAAGGGTGGGCTGTGTGGGCTGTGTGGGCTGTGAGAGCTGTGAGAGCTGTGTGAGCTGTGAGGGCTGTGTGGGCTGTGAGAGCTGTGTGAGCTGTGAGCGCTGTGAGAGCTATGTGGGCTGTGAGCTGTGTGGGCTGTGAGAGCTGTGTGGGCTGTGTGGGCTGTGAGAGCTGTGTGGGCTGTGAGAGCTGTGTGGGCTGTGTGGGCTGTGAGAGCTGTGTGGGCTGTGAGAGTTGTGTGGGCTGTGAGAGCTGTGTGGGCTGTGAGAGCTGTGTGGGCTGTGAGAGCTGTGTGGGCTGTGAGAGCTGTGAGCTATGTGGGCTGTGAGAGCTGTGTGGGCTGTTAGAGCTGTGTGGGCTGTGTGGGCTGTGAGAGCTGTGTGGGCTGTGAGGGCTGTGAGGCCTGTGAGAGCTGTGTGGGATGTGAGAGCTGTGTGAGCTGTGAGAGCTGTGTGGGCTGTGAGAGCTCTGAGAGCTCTGTGGGATGTGAGCTGTGTGGGCTGTGAGGGCTGTGTCAGCTGTGAGAGCTGTGTGGGCTGTGAGAGATGTGTGGGCTGTGAGAGCTGTGTGAGCTGTGTGGGCTGTGAGAGCTGTGTGGGCTGTGTGGGCTGTGTGGGCTATGAGAGCTATGTGGGCTGTGAGAGCTGTTTGGGCTGTGAGGCCTGTGAGGGCTGTGAGGGCTGTGTGGGCTGTGAGGGCTGTGAGGCCTGTGAGAGCTGTGTGGGCTGTGAGAGTTGTGTGGGCTGTGAGAGCTATGTGAGCTGTGAGAGCTGTGTGAGCTGTGAGAGCTGTGTGGGCTGTGAGAGATGTGAGAGCTGTGAGAGCTGTGAGGCCTGTGAGAGCTGTGTGGGCTGCGGGGGCTGTGAGGGTTGTGAAGCCTGTGAGAGCTGTGTGGGCTGTGAGAGCTGTGTGAGCTGTGAGCGCTGTGAGAGCTATGTGGGCTGTGAGAGCTGTGTGGGCTGTGAGAGCTGTGTGGGCTGTGTGGGCTGTGAGAGCTGTGTGGGCTGTGAGAGTTGTGTGGGCTGTGAGAGCTGTGTGGGCTGTGAGAGCTGTGTGGGCTGTGAGAGCTGTGTGGGCTGTGAGAGCTGTGAGAGCTATGTGGGCTGTGAGAGCTGTGTGGGCTGTGAGAGCTGTGTGGGCTGTGTGGGCTGTGAGAGCTGTGAGAGCTGTGAGAGCTGTGTGGGCTGTGAGCTGTGTGGGGTATGAGCTGCGTGGGCTGTGAGGGCTGTGTGAGCTGTGAGAGCTGTGTGGGCTGTGAGAGCTGTGAGAGCTGTGTGGGCTGTGAGAGCTGTGTGGGCTGTGAGAGCTGTGTGGGCTCTGTGGGCTGTGAGAGCTGTATGGGCTGTGAGAGCTGTGTGGGCTGTGAGAGCTGTGTGGGCTGTGAGGGCTGTGTGAGCTGTGAGAGCTGTGTAGGCTGTGAGAGCTGTGTGGGCTGTGTGGGCTGTGAGAGCTGTGCGAGCTGTGTGGGCTGCTGTGAGAGCTGTGCGGGCTGTGAGGGCTGTGTGGGCTGTGAGAGTGTGGGCTGTGTGGGCTGTGAGAGCTGTGAGAGCTGTGTGGGCTGTGAGAGCTGTGTGGGCGGTGAGAGCTGTGTGGGCTGTGAGAGCTGTGTGGGCTGTGTGGGCTGTGAGAGCTGTGTGGGCTGAGAGAGCTGTGTGGACTGTGAGGGCTGTGAGGCCTGTGAGAGCTGTGTGGGCTGTGAGGGCTGTGTGGGCTGTGAGAGCTGTGTGGACTGTGAGAGCTGTATGGGCTGTGAGAGCTGTGAGAGCTGTGTGGGATGTGAGCTGTGTGGGCTGTGAGGGCTGTGTGAGCTGTGAGAGCTATGTGGGCTGTGAGAGATGTGTGGGCTCTGTGGGCTGTGAGAGCTGTGAGAGCTGTGTGGGCTGTGAGAGCTGTGTGGGCTGTGAGAGCTGTGTGGGCTGTGACAGCTATGTGGGCTGTGAGAGCTGTATGGGCTGTGAGAGCTGTGAAAGCTGTGAGAGCTATGAGAGCTGTATGGGCTGTGAGAACTGTGAGAGCTGTGTGGGATGTGAGCTGTGCGGGCTGTGAGGGCTGTGTGAGCTGTGAGACCTGTGTGGGCTGTGAGAGCTGTGTGGGCTGTGGAAGGGTGGGCTGTGTGGGCTGTGAGAGCTGTGAGAGCTGTGTGAGCTGTGAGGGCTGTGTGGGCTGTGAGAGCTGTGTGAGCTGTGAGCGCTGTGAGAGCTATGTGGGCTGTGAGCTGTGTGGGCTGTGAGAGCTGTGTGGGCTGTGTGGGCTGTGAGAGCTGTGTGGGCTGTGAGAGCTATGAGAGCTATGTGGGCTGTGAGAGCTGTGTGGGCTGTGAGAGCTGTGTGGGCTGTGTGGGCTGTGAGAGCTGTGAGGGCTGTGAGGCCTGTGAGAGCTGTGTGGGATGTGAGAGCTGTGTGAGCTGTGAGAGCTGTGTGGGCTGTGAGAGCTCTGAGAGCTCTGTGGGATGTGAGCTGTGTGGGCTGTGAGGGCTGTGTCAGCTGTGAGAGCTGTGTGGGCTGTGAGAGATGTGTGGGCTGTGAGAGCTGTGTGAGCTGTGTGGGCTGTAAGAGCTGTGTGGGCTGTGTGGGCTATGAGAGCTATGTGGCCTGTGAGAGCTGTGTGGGCTGTGAGAGTTGTGTGGGCTGTGAGAGCTGTGTGAGCTGTGAGAGCTATGTGAGCTGTGAGAGCTGTGTGGGCTGTGAGAGCTGTGAGAGCTGTGAGAGCTGTGAGGCCTGTGAGAGCTGTGTGGGCTGCGGGGGCTGTGAGGGTTGTGAAGCCTGTGAGAGCTGTGTGGGCTGTGAGAGCTGTGTGAGCTGTGAGCGCTGTGAGAGCTATGTGGGCTGTGAGAGCTGTGTGGGCTGTGAGAGCTGTGTGGGCTGTGTGGGCTGTGAGAGCTGTGTAGGCTGTGAGAGTTGTGTGGGCTGTGAGAGCTGTGTGGGCTGTGAGAGCTGTGTGGGCTGTGAGAGCTGTGTGGGCTGTGAGAGCTGTGAGAGCTATGTGGGCTGTGAGATCTGTGTGGGCTGTGAGAGCTGTGTGGGCTGTGTGGGCTGTGAGAGCTGTGAGAGCTGTGAGAGCTGTGTGGGCTGTGAGCTGTGTGGGGTATGAGCTGCGTGGGCTGTGAGGGCTGTGTGGGCTGTGAGAGCTGTGCGGGCTGTGAGAGCTGTGTGGGCAGTGAGAGTGTGGGATGTTTGGCCTCTGAGAGCTGTGAGAGCTGTGTGGGCTGTGAGAGCTGTGTGGGCTGTGAGAGCTGTGTGGGCTGTGAGAGCTGTATGGGCTGTGAGAGCTGTGAAAGCTGTGAGAGCTATGAGAGCTGTATGGGCTGTGAGAACTGTGAGAGCTGTGTGGGATGTGAGCTGTGCGGGCTGTGAGGGCTGTGTGAGCTGTGAGACCTGTGTGGGCTGTGAGAGCTGTGTGGGCTGTGGAAGGGTGGGCTGTGTGGGCTCTGTGGGCTGTGTGGGCTGTGAGAGCTGTGAGAGCTGTGTGAGCTGTGAGGGCTGTGAGGACTGTGAGGGCTGTGAGAGCTGTGAGGCCTGTGTGAGCTGTGTGGGCTGCGGGGGCTGTGAGGGTTGTGAAGCCTGTGAGAGCTGTGTGGGCTGTGAGAGATGTGTGAGCTGTGAGCGCTGTGAGAGCTATGTGGGCTGTGAGCTGTGTGGGCTGTGAGAGCTGTGTGGGCTGTGTGGGCTGTGAGAGCTGTGTGGGCTGTGAGAGTTGTGTGGGCTGTGAGAGCTGTGTGGGCTGTGAGAGCTGTGTGGGCTGTGAGAGCTGTGAGAGCTATGTGGGCTGTGAGAGCTGTGTGGGCTGTGAGAGCTGTGTGGGCTGTGTGGGCTGTGAGAGCTGTGTGGGCTGTGAGGGCTGTGAGGCCTGTGAGAGCTGTGTGGGATGTGAGAGCTGTGTGAGCTGTGAGAGCTGTGTGGGCTGTGAGAGCTCTGAGAGCTCTGTGGGCTGTGTCAGCTGTGAGAGCTGTGTGGGCTGTGAGAGATGTGTGGGCTGTGAGAGCTGTGTGAACTGTGTGGGCTGTGAGAGCTGTGTGGGATGTGTGGGCTATGAGAGCTATGTGGGCTGTGAGAGCTGTTTGGGCTGTGAGGCCTGTGAGGGCTGTGAGGGCTGTGTGGGCTGTGAGGGCTGTGAGGCCTGTGAGAGCTGTGTGGGCTGTGAGAGTTGTGTGGGCTGTGAGAGCTGTGTGAGCTGTGAGAGCTGTGTGAGCTGTGAGAGCTGTGTGGGCTGTGAGAGCTGTGAGAGCTGTGTGGGCTGTGAGAGCTGTGTGGGCTGTGAGAGCTGTGTGGGCTCTGTGGGCTGTGAGAGCTGTATGGGCTGTGAGAGCTGTGTGGGCTGAGAGAGCTGTGTGGGCTGTGAGGGCTGTGTGAGCTGTGAGAGCTGTGTAGGCTGTGAGAGCTGTGTGGGCTGTGTGGGCTGTGAGAGCTGTGCGAGCTGTTTGGGCTGCTGTGAGAGCTGTGCGGGCTGTGAGAGCTGTGTGGGCTGTGAGAGTGTGGGCTGTGTGGGCTGTGAGAGCTGTGAGAGCTGTGTGGGCTGTGAGAGCTGTGTGGGCGGTGAGAGCTGTGTGGGCTGTGAGAGCTGTGTGGGCTGTGTGGGCTGTGAGAGCTGTGTGGGCTGAGAGAGCTGTGTGGGCTGTGAGGCCTGTGAGAGCTGTGTGGGCTATGAGGGCTGTGTGGGCTGTGAGAGCTGTGTGGACTGTGAGAGCTGTATGGGCTGTGAGAGCTGTGAGAGCTGTGTGGGATGTGAGCTGTGTGGGCTGTGAGGGCTGTGAGAGCTATGTGGGCTGTGAGAGATGTGTGGGCTCTGTGGGCTGTGAGAGCTGTGAGAGCTGTGTGGGCTGTGAGAGCTGTGTGGGCTGTGAGAGCTGTGTGGGCTGTGAGAGTGTGGGCTGTGTGGGCTGTGAGAGCTGTGAGAGCTGTGTGGGCTGTGAGAGCTGTGTGGGCTGTGTGCGCTGTGAGAGCTGTGTGGGCTGTGAGAGCTGTGTGGGATGTGAGCTGTGTGGGCTGTGAGGGCTGTGTGAGCTGTGAGAGCTGTGTGGGCTGTGAGAGCTTTGTGGGCTGTGAGAGCTGTGAGAGCTGTGAGAGCTGTGTGGGCTGTGAGAGCTGTGTGGGCTGTGCGGGCTGTGAGAGCTGTGTGGGCTGTGAGAGCTGTGTGGGCTGTGAGGCCCGTGAGGATTGTGTGGGCTGTGAGGGCTGTGAGGCCTGTGAGAGCTGTGTGGGCAGTGAGTGTTGTGTGAGCTGTGAGAGCTGTGAGAGCTGTGTGGGCTGTGAGAGCTGTGTGGGCTGTGTGGGCTGTGAGAGCTGTGTGGGCTGTGAGAGCTGTGTGGGCTGTGAGAGCTGTGTGGGCTGTGAGGCCCATGAGGGCTGTGTTGGCTGTGAGGGCTGTGAGGCCTGTGAGAGCTGTGTGGGCTGTGAGAGCTGTGCGGGCTGTGAGAGCTGTGTGGGCTGTGAGAGCTATGAGAGCTGTGTGGGCTATGAGAGCTGTGTGGGCTGTGAGAGCTGTGTGGGCTCTGTGGGCTGTGAGAGTTGTGTGGGCTGTGAGAGCTGTGTGAGCTGTGAGGGCTGTGAGGCCTATGAGAGCTGTGTGGGCTGTGAGAGCTGTGTGGGCTGTGTGGGCTGTGAGAGCTGTATGGGCTGTGAGAGCTATGAGAGCTGTGTGGGCTGTGAGGGCTCTGTGAGCTGTGAGAGCTGTGTAGGCTGTGAGAGCTGTGTGGGCTGTGTGGGCTATGGAAGCTGTGCGAGCTGTGTGGGCTGTGAGAGCTGTGCAGGCTGTGAGAGCTGTGTGGGCTGTGAGAGTGTGGGCTGTGTGGGCTGTGAGAGCTGTGAGAGCTGTGTGGGCTGTGAGAGCTGTGTGGGCTATGAGAGCTGTGTGAGCTGTGTGGGCTGTGAGCTGTGTGGGCTGAGAGAGCTATGTGGGCTGTGTGGGATGTGTGGGCTGTGAGAGCTGTGTGGGCTGTGAGGGCTGTGTGGTCTGTGAGAGCTGTGTGGACTGTGAGAGCTGTATGGGCTGTGAGAGCTGTGAGAGTTGTGTGGGATGTGAGCTGTGTGGGCTGTGTGGGCTGTGAGGGCTCTGTGAGCTGTGAGAGCTGTGTGGGCTGTGTGGGCTGTGAGAGCTGTGTGGGCTGTGTGGGCTGTGAGAGCTGTGAGAGCTGTGTGGGCTGTGAGAGCTGTGCGGGCTGTGAGAGATTTGTGGGCTGTGAGAGCATGGGCTGTGTGGGCTGTGAGAGCTGTGAGAGCTGTGTGGGCTGTGAGAGCTGTGTGGGCTGTGTGGGCTGTGAGAGCTGTGTGGGCTGTGAGAGCTGTGAGAGCTGTGTGGGCTGTGAGGGCTGTGAGAGCTGTGAGAGCTGTGTGGGCTGTGAGAGCTGTGCGGGCTGTGAGAGCTGTGTGGGCTGTGAGAGTGTGGGATGTTTGGGCTGTGAGAGCTGTGAGCTGTGTGGGCTGTGAGAGCTGTGTGGGCTGTGTGGGCTGTGAGAGCTTTGTGGGCTGTGAGAGCTTTGTGGGCTGTGAGAGCTGTGTGGCCTGTGAGGGCTGTGTGAGCTGTGAGAGCTGTTTGTGCTGTGAGAGCTGTGTGGGGTGTGAGAGCTGTGAGAGCTGTGTGGGCTGTGAGAGCTGTGTGGGCTGTGAGAGCTGTGTGGGCTGTGAGAGCTGTGTGGGCTGAGAGAGCTGTGAGAGCTGTGTGGGCTGTGAGAGCTGTGTGGGCTGTGTGGGCTGTGAGAGCTGTGTGGGCTGTGAGAGCTGTGTGGGCTGTGAGGGCTGTGAGAACTGTGTGGGATGTGAGAGCTGTGTGGGCTGTGTGGGCTGTGAGCGCTGTGAGAGCTGTGTGTGCTGTGAGAGCTGTGCAGGCTGTGAGGGCTGTGTGGGCTGTGAGAGCTGTGTGGGCTGTGAGGGCTGTGTGGGCTGTGAGAGCTGTGTCGGCTGTGAGAGCTGTGTGGGCTGTGTGGGCTGTGAGGGCTGTGTGAGCCATGAGAGCTGTGTGGGCTGTGAGAGTTGTGTGGGCTGTGTGGGCTGTGAGAGCTGTGAGAGCTGTGTGGGCTGTGAGAGCTGTGTGGGCTATGAGAGCTGTATGGGCTGTGAGAGCTGTGAGCTGTGAGAGCTATGAGAGCTGTATGGGCTGTGAGAGCTGTGAGGGATGTGAGCTGTGCGGGCTGTGAGGGCTGTGTGAGCTGTGAGAGCTGTGTGGGCTGTGAGAACTGTGTGGGCTGTGGAAGTGTGGGCTGTGTGGGCTGTGAGAGCTGTGAGAGCTGTGTGGGCTGTGAGAGCTGTGTGGGCTGTGAGGGCTGTGAGGGCTGTTTGGGCTGTGAGGGCTGTGAGAGCTGTGAGGCCTGTGAGAGCTGTGTGGGCTATGATAGCTGGGTGGGCTGTGAGATCTCTGTGGGCTGCCGGGGCTGTGAGGGCTGTGTGGGCTGTGAGGGCTGTGAGGCCTGTGAGAGCTGTGTGGGCTGTGATAGCTGTGTGGGCTGTGAGACCTTTGTGAGCTGTGAGAGTTGTGTGGGTTGTGAGAGCTGTGTGGGCTGTGAGAGCTGTGTGGGCTGTGAGAGCTGTGAGAGCGGTGTGGGCTGTGAGAGCAGTGTGGGCTATGAGAGCTGTGTGGGCTGTGTGGGCTGTGAGAGCTGTGTGGGCTGTGAGAGCTGTGTGGGCTGTGAGGGCTGTGAGGCCTGTGAGAGCTGTGTGGGCTGTGAGCTGTGTGGTCTGTGAGAGCTGTATGGGCTGTAAGAGCTGTGAGAGCTGTGTGGGATGTGAGCTGTGTGGGCTGTGAGGGCTGTGTGAGCTGTGCTAGCTGTGTGGGCTGTGAGAGCTGTGTGGGCTCTGTGGGCTGTGAGAGCTGTGAGAGCTGTGTGAGCTGTGAGGGCTGTGAGGGCTGTGAGGGCAGTGAGAGCTGTGAGGCCTGTGAGGGCTGTGTGGGCTGTGAGCTGTGTGGGCTGTGAGAGCTGTGTGGGCTGTGTGGGCTGTGAGAGCTGTGTGGGCTGTGAGAGTTGTGTGGGCTGTGAGAGCTGTGTGGGCTGTGAGAGCTGTGTGGGCTGTGAGAGCTGTGAGAGCTATGTGGGCTGTGAGAGCTGTGTGGGCTGTGAGAGCTGTGTGGGCTGTGTGGGCTGTGAGAGCTGTGTGGGCTGTGAGGGCTGTGAGGCCTGTGAGAGCTGTGTGGGATGTGAGAGCTGTGTGAGCTGTGAGAGCTGTGTGGGCTGTGAGAGCTCTGAGAGCTCTGTGGGCTGTGTCAGCTGTGAGAGCTGTGTGGGCTGTGAGAGATGTGTGGGCTGTGAGAGCTGTGTGAACTGTGTGGGCTGTGAGAGCTGTGTGGGCTGTGTGGGCTATGAGAGCTATGTGGGCTGTGAGAGCTGTTTGGGCTGTGAGGCCTGTGAGGGCTGTGAGGGCTGTGTGGGCTGTGAGGGCTGTGAGGCCTGTGAGAGCTGTGTGGGCTGTGAGAGTTGTGTGGGCTGTGAGAGCTGTGTGAGCTGTGAGAGCTGTGTGAGCTGTGAGAGCTGTGTGGGCTGTGAGAGCTGTGAGAGCTGTGTGGGCTGTGAGAGCTGTGTGGGCTGTGAGAGCTGTGTGGGCTCTGTGGGCTGTGAGAGCTGTATGGGCTGTGAGAGCTGTGTGGGCTGAGAGAGCTGTGTGGGCTGTGAGGGCTGTGTGAGCTGTGAGAGCTGTGTAGGCTGTGAGAGCTGTGTGGGCTGTGTGGGCTGTGAGAGCTGTGCGAGCTGTGTGGGCTGCTGTGAGAGCTGTGCGGGCTGTGAGAGCTGTGTGGGCTGTGAGAGTGTGGGCTGTGTGGGCTGTGAGAGCTGTGAGAGCTGTGTGGGCTGTGAGAGCTGTGTGGGCGGTGAGAGCTGTGTGGGCTGTGAGAGCTGTGTGGGCTGTGTGGGCTGTGAGAGCTGTGTGGGCTGAGAGAGCTGTGTGGGCTGTGAGGGCTGTGAGGCCTGTGAGAGCTGTGTGGGCTATGAGGGCTGTGTGGGCTGTGAGAGCTGTGTGGACTGTGAGAGCTGTATGGGCTGTGAGAGCTGTGAGAGCTGTGTGGGATGTGAGCTGTGTGGGCTGTGAGGGCTGTGAGAGCTATGTGGGCTGTGAGAGATGTGTGGGCTCTGTGGGCTGTGAGAGCTGTGAGAGCTGTGTGGGCTGTGAGAGCTGTGTGGGCTGTGAGAGCTGTGTGGGCTGTGAGAGTGTGGGCTGTGTGGGCTGTGAGAGCTGTGAGAGCTGTGTGGGCTGTGAGAGCTGTGTGGGCTGTGTGCGCTGTGAGAGCTGTGTGGGCTGTGAGAGCTGTGTGGGATGTGAGCTGTGTGGGCTGTGAGGGCTGTGTGAGCTGTGAGAGCTGTGTGGGCTGTGAGAGCTTTGTGGGCTGTGAGAGCTGTGAGAGCTGTGAGAGCTGTGTGGGCTGTGAGAGCTGTGTGGGCTGTGCGGGCTGTGAGAGCTGTGTGGGCTGTGAGAGCTGTGTGGGCTGTGAGGCCCGTGAGGATTGTGTGGGCTGTGAGGGCTGTGAGGCCTGTGAGAGCTGTGTGGGCAGTGAGTGTTGTGTGAGCTGTGAGAGCTGTGAGAGCTGTGTGGGCTGTGAGAGCTGTGTGGGCTGTGTGGGCTGTGAGAGCTGTGTGGGCTGTGAGAGCTGTGTGGGCTGTGAGAGCTGTGTGGGCTGTGAGGCCCATGAGGGCTGTGTTGGCTGTGAGGGCTGTGAGGCCTGTGAGAGCTGTGTGGGCTGTGAGAGCTGTGTGGGCTGTGAGAGCTGTGTGGGCTGTGAGAGCTATGAGAGCTGTGTGGGCTATGAGAGCTGTGTGGGCTGTGAGAGCTGTGTGGGCTCTGTGGGCTGTGAGAGTTGTGTGGGCTGTGAGAGCTGTGTGAGCTGTGAGGGCTGTGAGGCCTATGAGAGCTGTGTGGGCTGTGAGAGCTGTGTGGGCTGTGTGGGCTGTGAGAGCTGTATGGGCTGTGAGAGCTATGAGAGCTGTGTGGGCTGTGAGGGCTCTGTGAGCTGTGAGAGCTGTGTAGGCTGTGAGAGCTGTGTGGGCTGTGTGGGCTATGGAAGCTGTGCGAGCTGTGTGGGCTGTGAGAGCTGTGCAGGCTGTGAGAGCTGTGTGGGCTGTGAGAGTGTGGGCTGTGTGGGCTGTGAGAGCTGTGAGAGCTGTGTGGGCTGTGAGAGCTGTGTGGGCTATGAGAGCTGTGTGAGCTGTGTGGGCTGTGAGCTGTGTGGGCTGAGAGAGCTATGTGGGCTGTGAGGGATGTGTGGGCTGTGAGAGCTGTGTGGGCTGTGAGGGCTGTGTGGTCTGTGAGAGCTGTGTGGACTGTGAGAGCTGTATGGGCTGTGAGAGCTGTGAGAGTTGTGTGGGATGTGAGCTGTGTGGGCTGTGTGGGCTGTGAGGGCTCTGTGAGCTGTGAGAGCTGTGTGGGCTGTGTGGGCTGTGAGAGCTGTGTGGGCTGTGTGGGCTGTGAGAGCTGTGAGAGCTGTGTGGGCTGTGAGAGCTGTGCGGGCTGTGAGAGATTTGTGGGCTGTGAGAGCATGGGCTGTGTGGGCTGTGAGAGCTGTGAGAGCTGTGTGGGCTGTGAGAGCTGTGTGGGCTGTGTGGGCTGTGAGAGCTGTGTGGGCTGTGAGAGCTGTGAGAGCTGTGTGGGCTGTGAGGGCTGTGCGAGCTGTGTGGGCTGTGAGAGCTGTGCGGGCTGTGAGAGCTGTGCGGGCTGTGAGAGTGTGGGCTGTGTGGGCTGTGAGAGCTGTGTGGGCTGTGAGAGCTATGTGGGCTGTGAGAGCTGTGTGAGCTGTGTGAACTGTGAGCTGTGTGGGCTGAGAGAGCTGTGTGGGCTGTGAGGGCTGTGAGGACTGTGAGAGCTGTGTGGGCTGTGAGGGCTGTGTGGGCTGTGAGAGCTGTGTGGACTGTGAGAGCTGTATGGGCTGTGAGAGCTGTGAGAGCTGTGTGGGATGTGAGCTGTGTGGGCTGTGAGGGCTCTGTGAGCTGTGAGAGCTGTGTGGGCTTTGAGAGCTGTGTGGGCTGTGTGGGCTGTGAGAGCTGTGAGAGCTGTGTAGGCTGTGAGAGCTGTGCAGGCTGTGAGAGCTGTGTGGGCCGTGAGAGTGTGGGCTGTGTGGGCTGTGAGAGCTGTGAGCTGTGTGGGCTGGGAGAGCTGTGTGGGCTGTGTGGGCTGTGAGAGCTTTGTGGGCTGTGTGGGCTGTGAGAGCTGTGTGGGCTGTGAGAGCTGTGTGGGCTGTGAGGGCTGTGTGAGCTGTGAGAGCTGTTTGTGCTGTGAGAGCTGTGTGGGGTGTGAGAGCTGTGAGAGCTGTGTGGGCTGTGAGAGCTGTGTGGGCTGTGAGAGCTGTGTGGGCTGTGAGAGCTGTGTGGGCTGAGAGAGCTGTGAGAGCTGTGTGGGCTGTGAGAGCTGTGTGGGCTGTGTGGGCTGTGAGAGCTGTGTGGGCTGTGAGAGCTGTGTGGGCTGTGAGGGCTGTGAGAACTGTGTGGGATGTGAGAGCTGTGTGGGCTGTGTGGGCTGTGAGCGCTGTGAGAGCTGTGTGTGCTGTGAGAGCTGTGCAGGCTGTGAGGGCTGTGTGGGCTGTGAGTGTGGGCTGTGAGAGCTGTGTGGGCTGTGAGGGCTGTGTGGGCTGTGAGAGCTGTGTCGGCTGTGAGAGCTGTGTGGGCTGTGTGGGCTGTGAGGGCTGTGTGAGCCATGAGAGCTGTGTGGGCTGTGAGAGTTGTGTGGGCTGTGTGGGCTGTGAGAGCTGTGAGAGCTGTGTGGGCTGTGAGAGCTGTATGGGCTATGAGAGCTGTATGGGCTGTGAGAGCTGTGAGCTGTGAGAGCTATGAGAGCTGTATGGGCTGTGAGAGCTGTGAGGGATGTGAGCTGTGCGGGCTGTGAGGGCTGTGTGAGCTGTGAGAGCTGTGTGGGCTGTGAGAACTGTGTGGGCTGTGGAAGTGTGGGCTGTGTGGGCTGTGAGAGCTGTGAGAGCTGTGTGGGCTGTGAGAGCTGTGTGGGCTGTGAGGGCTGTGAGGGCTGTGAGGGCTGTTTGGGCTGTGAGGGCTGTGAGAGCTGTGAGGCCTGTGAGAGCTGTGTGGGCTATGATAGCTGGGTGGGCTGTGAGATCTCTGTGGGCTGCCGGGGCTGTGAGGGCTGTGTGGGCTGTGAGGGCTGTGAGGCCTGTGAGAGCTGTGTGGGCTGTGAGAGCTGTGTGGGCTGTGAGACCTTTGTGAGCTGTGAGAGTTGTGTGGGTTGTGAGAGCTGTGTGGGCTGTGAGAGCTGTGTGGGCTGTGAGAGCTGTGAGAGCGGTGTGGGCTGTGAGAGCAGTGTGGGCTATGAGAGCTGTGTGGGCTGTGTGGGCTGTGAGAGCTGTGTGGGCTGTGAGAGCTGTGTGGGCTGTGAGGGCTGTGAGGCCTGTGAGAGCTGTGTGGGCTGTGAGCTGTGTGGTCTGTGAGAGCTGTATGGGCTGTAAGAGCTGTGAGAGCTGTGTGGGATGTGAGCTGTGTGGGCTGTGAGGGCTGTGTGAGCTGTGCTAGCTGTGTGGGCTGTGAGAGCTGTGTGGGCTCTGTGGGCTGTGAGAGCTGTGAGAGCTGTGTGAGCTGTGAGGGCTGTGAGGGCTGTGAGGGCAGTGAGAGCTGTGAGGCCTGTGAGGGCTGTGTGAGCTGTGAGACCTGTGTGGGCTGTGAGAGCTGTGTGGGCTGTGGAAGGGTAGGCTGTGTGGGCTGTGTGGGCTGTGAGAGCTGTGAGAGCTGTGTGAGCTGTGAGGGCTGTGAGGGCTGTGAGGGCTGTGAGAGCTGTGAGGCCTGTGAGAGCTGTGTGGGCTGCGGGGGCTGTGAGGGTTGTGAAGCCTGTGAGAGCTGTGTGGGCTGAGAGAGCTGTGTGGACTGTGAGGGCTGTGAGGCCTGTGAGAGCTGTGTGGGCTGTGAGGGCTGTGTGGGCTGTGAGAGCTGTGTGGACTGTGAGAGCTGTATGGGCTGTGAGAGCTGTGAGAGCTGTGTGGGCTGTGAGAGCTGTGAGAGCTATGTGGGCTGTGAGAGCTGTGTGGGCTGTGAGAGCTGTGTGGGCTGTGTGGGCTGTGAGAGCTGTGTGGGCTGTGAGGGCTGTGAGGCCTGTGAGAGCTGTGTGGGCTGTGAGAGCTGTGTGGGCTGTGAGAGCTGTGTGGGCTGTGAGAGCTGTGTGGGCTCTGTGGGCTGTGAGAGCTGTATGGGCTGTGAGAGCTGTGTGGGCTGTGAGAGCTGTGTGAGCTGTGAGCGCTGTGAGAGCTATGTGGGCTGTGAGAGCTGTGTGGGCTGTGAGAGCTGTGTGGGCGGTGTGGGCTGTGAGAGCTGTGTGGGCTGTGAGAGCTGTGTGGGCTGTGTGGGCTGTGAGAGCTGTGTGGGCTGTGAGAGCTGTGTGGGCTGTGAGAGCTGTGTGGGCTGTGAGAGCTGTGTGGGCTGTGAGAGCTGTGAGAGCTATGTGGGCTGTGAGCTGTGTGGGCTGTGAGAGCTGTGTGTGCTGTGTGGGCTGTGAGAGCTGTGAGAGCTGTGAGAGCTGTGTGGGCTGTGAGCTGTGTGGGGTATGAGCTGCGTGGGCTGTGAGGGCTGTGTGAGCTGTGAGAGCGGTGTGGGCTGTGAGAGCTGTGTGGGCTATGTGGGCTGTGAGAGCTGTGAGAGCTGTGTGGGCTGTGAGAGCTGTGCGGGCTGTGAGAGCTGTGTGGGCTGTGAGAGTGTGGGATGTTTGGGCTGTGAGAGCTGTGAGAGCTGTGTGGGCTGTGAGAGCTGTGTGGGCTGTGAGAGCTGTGTGGGCTGTGACAGCTATGTGGGCTGTGAGAGCTGTATGGGCTGTGAGAGCTGTGAAAGCTGTGAGAGCTATGAGAGCTGTATGGGCTGTGAGAACTGTGAGAGCTGTGTGGGATGTGAGCTGTGCGGGCTGTGAGGGCTGTGTGAGCTGTGAGACCTGTGTGGGCTGTGAGAGCTGTGTGGGCTGTGGAAGGGTGGGCTGTGTGGGCAGTGAGAGCTGTGAGAGCTGTGTGAGCTGTGAGGGCTATGAGGGCTGTGAGGGCTGTGAGAGCTGTGAGGCCTGTGAGAGCTGTGTGGGCTGCGGGGACTGTGAGGGTTGTGAAGCCTGAGAGAGCTGTGTGGGCTGTGAGAGCTGTGTGAGCTGTGAGCGCTGTGAGAGCTATGTGGGCTGTGAGAGCTGTGTGGGTTGTGAGAGCTGTGTGGGCTGTGTGGGCTGTGAGAGCTGTGTGGGCTGTGAGAGCTGTGTGGGCTGTGTGGGCTGTGAGAGCTGTGTGGGTTGTGAGAGTTGTGTGGGCTGTGAGAGCTGTGTGGGCTGTGAGAGCTGTGTGGGCTGTGAGAGCTGTGTGGGCTGTGAGAGCTGTGAGAGCTATGTGGGCTGTGAGAGCTGTGTGGGCTGTGAGAGCTGTGTGGGCTGTGTGGGCTGTGAGAGCTGTGTGGGCTGTGAGGGCTGTGAGGCCTGTGAGAGCTGTGTGGGATGTGAGAGCTGTGTGAGCTGTGAGAGCTGTGTGGGCTGTGAGAGCTCTGAGAGCTCTGTGGGATGTGAGCTGTGTGGGCTATGAGGGCTGTGTCAGCTGTGAGAGCTGTGTGGGCTGTGAGAGATGTGTGGGCTGTGAGAGCTGTGTGAGCTGTGTGGGCTGTGAGAGCTGTGTGGGCTGAGTGGGCTATGAGAGCTATGTGGGCTGTGAGAGCTGTTTGGGCTGTGAGGCCTGTGAGGGCTGTGAGGGCTGTGTGGGCTGTGAGGGCTGTGAGGCCTGTGAGAGCTGTGTGGGCTGTGAGAGTTGTGTGGGCTGTGAGAGCTGTGTGAGCTGTGAGAGCTGTGTGGGCTCTGTGGGCTGTGAGAGCTGTATGGGCTGTGAGAGCTGTGTGGGCTGTGAGAGCTGTGTGGGCTGTGAGAGCTGTGAGAGCTGTGTGGGCTGTGAGAGCTGTGTGGGCTGTGAGAGCTGTGTGGGCTCTGTGGGCTGTGAGAGCTGTATGGGCTGTGAGAGCTGTGTGGGCTGTGAGAGCTGTGTGGGCTGTGAGAGCTGTGAGAGCTGTGTGGGCTGTGAGAGCTGTGTGGGCTGTGAGAGCTGTGTGGGCTCTGTGGGCTGTGAGAGCTGTATGGGCTGTGAGAGCTGTGTGGGCTGTGAGAGCTGTGTGGGCTGTGAGAGCTGTGAGAGCTGTGTGGGCTGTGAGAGCTGTGTGGGCTGTGAGAGCTGTGTGGGCTCTGTGGGCTGTGAGAGCTGTATGGGCTGTGAGAGCTGTGTGGGCTGTGAGAGCTGTGTGGGCTGTGAGGGCTGTGTGAGCTGTGAGAGCTGTGTAGGCTGTGAATGCTGTGTGGGCTGTGTGGGCTGTGAGAGCTGTGCGAGCTGTGTGGGCTGCTGTGAGAGCTGTGTGGGTGGTGAGAGCTGTGTGGGCTGTGAGAGCTGTGAGAGCTGTGTGGGCTGAGAGAGCTGTGTGGGCTGTGAGGGCTGTGAGGCCTCTGAGAGCTGTGTGGGCTGTGAGGGCTGTGTGGGCTGTGAAAGCTGTGTGGACTGTGAGAGCTGTATGGGCTGTGAGAGCTGTGAGAGCTGTGTGGGATGTGAGCTGTGTGGGCTGTGAGGGCTGTGTGAGCTGTGAGAGCTATGTGGGCTGTGGGAGATGTGTGGGCTCTGTGGGCTGTGAGAGCTGTGAGAGCTGTGTGGGCTGTGAGAGCTGTGCGGGCTGTGAGAGCTGTGTGGGCTGTGAGAGTGTGGGCTGTGTGGGCTGTGAGAGCTGTGAGAGCTGTGTGGGCTGTGAGAGCTGTGTGGGCTGTGTGCGCTGTGAGAGCTGTGTGGGCTGTGAGAGCTGTGTGGGATGTGAGCTGTGTGGGCTGTGAGGGCTGTGTGAGCTGTGAGAGCTGTGTGGGCTGTGAGAGCTGTGTGGGCTGTGAGAGCTGTGAGAGCCGTGTGGGCTGTGAGAGCTGTGTGGGCTGTGCGGGCTGTGAGAGCTGTGTGGGCTGTGAGAGCTGTGTGGGCTGTGAGGCCCGTGAGGACTGTGTGGGCTGTGAGGGCTGTGAGGCCTGTGAGAGATGTGTGGGCAGTGAGAGTTGTGTGAGCTGTGAGAGCTGTGAGAGCTGTGTGGGCTGTGAGAGCTGTGTGGGCTGTGTGGGCTGTGAGAGCTGTGTGGGCTGTGAGAGCTGTGTGGGCTGTGAGAGCTGTGTGGGCTGTGAGGCCCATGAGTGCTGTGTGGGCTGTGAGGGCTGTGAGGCCTGTGAGAGCTGTGTGGGCTGTGAGAGCTGTGTGGGCTGTGAGAGCTGTGTGGGCTGTGAGAGCTGTGTGGGCTATGAGAGCAGTGTGGGCTGTGAGAGCTGTGTGGGCTGTGAGGCCCGTGAGGACTGTGTGGGCTGTGAGGGCTGTGAGGCCTGTGAGAGATGTGTGGGCAGTGAGAGTTGTGTGAGCTGTGAGAGCTGTGAGAGCTGTGTGGGCTGTGAGAGCTGTGTGGGCTGTGTGGGCTGTGAGAGCTGTGTGGGCTGTGAGAGCTGTGTGGGCTGTGAGAGCTGTGTGGGCTGTGAGGCCCATGAGTGCTGTGTGGGCTGTGAGGGCTGTGAGGCCTGTGAGAGCTGTGTGGGCTGTGAGAGCTGTGTGGGCTGTGAGAGCTGTGTGGGCTGTGAGAGCTGTGTGGGCTATGAGAGCAGTGTGGGCTGTGAGAGCTGTGTGGGCTCTGTGGGCTGTGAGAGCTGTGTGGGCTGTGAGAGCTGTGTGAGCTGTGAGGGCTGTGGGGCCTATGAGAGCTGTGTGGGCTGTGAGAGCTGTGTGGGCTGTGTGGGCTGTGAGAGCTGTATGGGCCGTGAGAGCTGTGAGAGCTGTGTGGGCTGTGAGGGCTCTGTGAGCTGTGAGAGCTGTGTAGGCTGTGAGAGCTGTATGGGCTGTGTGGGCTATGAGAGCTGTGTGAGCTGTGTGGGCTGTGAGAGCTGTGCAGGCTGTGAGAGCTGTGTGGGCTGTGAGAGTGTGGGCTGTGTGGGCTGTGAGAGCTGTGAGAGCTGTGTGGGTTGTGAGAGCTGTGTGGGCTATGAGAGCTGTGTGAGCTGTGTGGGCTGTGAGCTGTGTGGGCTGAGAGAGCTATGTGGGCTGTGAGGGATGTGTGGGCTGTGAGAGCTGTGTGGGCTGTGAGGGCTGTGTGGGCTATGAGAGCTGTGTGGACTGTGAGAGCTGTATGGGCTGTGAGAGCTGTGAGAGTTGTGTGGGATGTGAGCTGTGTGGGCTGTGTGGGCTGTGTGGGCTGTGAGGGCTCTGTGAGCTGTGAGAGCTGTGTGGGCTGTGAGAGCTGTGTGGGCTGTGTGGGCTGTGAGAGCTGTGAGAGCTGTGTGGGCTGTGAGAGCTGTGCGGGCTGTGAGAGCTTTGTGGGCTGTGAGAGCGTGGGCTGTGTGGGCTGTGAGAGCTGTGAGAGCTGTGAGAGCTGTGTGGGCTGTGAGAGCTGTGTGGGCTGTGTGGGCTGTGAGAGCTGTGTGGGCTGTGAGAGCTGTGAGAGCTGTGTGGGCTGTGAGGGCTGTGTGAGCTGCGTAGGCTGTGAGAGCTGTGTGGG
Source organism: Lissotriton helveticus (assembly GCF_964261635.1). Taxonomy (NCBI): domain Eukaryota; kingdom Metazoa; phylum Chordata; class Amphibia; order Caudata; family Salamandridae; genus Lissotriton; species Lissotriton helveticus. Next base: position 955,803,219 of record NC_136069.1, read on the forward strand.
CTATGAGAGCTGTGCGAGCTGTGTGGGCTGTGAGAGCTGTGCGGGCTGTGAGAGCTGTGTGGGCTGTGAGAGTGTGGGCTGGTTGGGCTGTGAGAGCTGTGTGGGCTGTGAGAGCTATGTGGGCTGTGAGAGCTGTGTGAGCTGTGTGAACTGTGAGAGCTGTGTGGGCTGAGAGAGCTGTGTGGGCTGTGAGGACTGTGAGAGCTGTGTGGGCTGTGAGGGCTGTGTGGGCTGTGAGAGCTGTGTGGACTGTGAGAGCTGTATGGGCTGTGAGAGCTGTGAGAGCTGTGTGGGATGTGAGCTGTGTGGGCTGTGAGGGCTCTGTGAGCTGTGAGAGCTGTGTGGGCTTTGAGAGCTGTGTGGGCTGTGTGGGCTGTGAGAGCTGTGAGAGCTGTGTAGGCTGTGAGAGCGGTGCGGGCTGTGAGAGCTGTGTGGGCCGTGAGAGTGTGGGCTGTGTGGGCTGTGAGAGCTGTGAGCTGTGTGGGCTGTGAGAGCTGTGTGGGCTGTGTGGGCTGTGAGAGCTTTGTGGGCTGTGAGAGCTTTGTGGGCTGTGAGAGCTGTGTGGCCTGTGAGGGCTGTGTGAGCTGTGAGAGCTGTTTGGGCTGTGAGAGCTGTGTGGGGTGTGAGAGCTGTGAGAGCTGTGTGGGCTGTGAGAGCTGTGTGGGCTGTGAGAGCTGCGTTGGCTGTGAGAGCTGTGTGGGCTGAGAGAGCTGTGAGAGCTGTGTGAGCTGTGAGGGCTATGAGGGCTGTGAGGGCTGTGAGAGCTGTGAGGCCTGTGAGAGCTGTGTGGGCTGCGGGGACTGTGAGGGTTGTGAAGCCTGAGAGAGCTGTGTGGGCTGTGAGAGCTGTGTGAGCTGTGAGCGCTGTGAGAGCTATGTGGGCTGTGAGAGCTGTGTGGGCTGTGAGAGCTGTGTGGGCTGTGAGAGCTGTGTGGGCTGTGTGGGCTGTGAGAGCTGTGTGGGCTGTGAGAGCTGTGTGGGCTGTGTGGGCTGTGAGAGCTGTGTGGGTTGTGAGAGTTGTGTGGGCTGTGAGAGCTGTGTGGGCTGTGAGAGTTGTGTGGGCTGTGAGAGCTGTGTGGGCTGTGAGAGCTGTGAGAGCTATGTGGGCTGTGAGAGCTGTGTGGGCTGTGAGAGCTGTGTGGGCTGTGTGGGCTGTGAGAGCTGTGTGGGCTGTGAGGGCTGTGAGGCCTGTGAGAGCTGTGTGGGATGTGAGAGCTGTGTGAGCTGTGAGAGCTGTGTGGGCTGTGAGAGCTCTGAGAGCTCTGTGGGATGTGAGCTGTGTGGGCTATGAGGGCTGTGTCAGCTGTGAGAGCTGTGTGGGCTGTGAGAGATGTGTGGGCTGTGAGAGCTGTGTGAGCTGTGTGGGCTGTGAGAGCTGTGTGGGCTGAGTGGGCTATGAGAGCTATGTGGGCTGTGAGAGCTGTTTGGGCTGTGAGGCCTGTGAGGGCTGTGAGGGCTGTGTGGGCTGTGAGGGCTGTGAGGCCTGTGAGAGCTGTGTGGGCTGTGAGAGTTGTGTGGGCTGTGAGAGCTGTGTGAGCTGTGAGAGCTATGTGGGCTCTGTGGGCTGTGAGAGCTGTATGGGCTGTGAGAGCTGTGTGGGCTGTGAGAGCTGTGTGGGCTGTGAGAGCTGTGAGAGCTGTGTGGGCTGTGAGAGCTGTGTGGGCTGTGAGAGCTGTGTGGGCTGTGAGAGCTGTGTGGGCTCTGTGGGCTGTGAGAGCTGTATGGGCTGTGAGAGCTGTGTGGGCTGTGAGAGCTGTGTGGGCTGTGAGAGCTGTGAGAGCTGTGTGGGCTGTGAGAGCTGTGTGGGCTGTGAGAGCTGTGTGGGCTCTGTGGGCTGTGAGAGCTGTATGGGCTGTGAGAGCTGTGTGGGCTGTGAGAGCTGTGTGGGCTGTGAGAGCTGTGAGAGCTGTGTGGGCTGTGAGAGCTGTGTGGGCTGTGAGAGCTGTGTGGGCTCTGTGGGCTGTGAGAGCTGTATGGGCTGTGAGAGCTGTGTGGGCTGTGAGAGCTGTGTGGGCTGTGAGGGCTGTGTGAGCTGTGAGAGCTGTGTAGGCTGTGAATGCTGTGTGGGCTGTGTGGGCTGTGAGAGCTGTGCGAGCTGTGTGGGCTGCTGTGAGAGCTGTGTGGGTGGTGAGAGCTGTGTGGGCTGTGAGAGCTGTGAGAGCTGTGTGGGCTGAGAGAGCTGTGTGGGCTGGGAGGGCTGTGAGGCCTCTGAGAGCTGTGTGGGCTGTGAGGGCTGTGTGGGCTGTGAAAGCTGTGTGGACTGTGAGAGCTGTATGGGCTGTGAGAGCTGTGAGAGCTGTGTGGGATGTGAGCTGTGTGGGCTGTGAGGGCTGTGTGAGCTGTGAGAGCTATGTGGGCTGTGAGAGATGTGTGGGCTCTGTGGGCTGTGAGAGCTGTGAGAGCTGTGTGGGCTGTGAGAGCTGTGCGGGCTGTGAGAGCTGTGTGGGCTGTGAGAGTGTGGGCTGTGTGGGCTGTGAGAGCTGTGAGAGCTGTGTGGGCTGTGAGAGCTGTGTGGGCTGTGTGCGCTGTGAGAGCTGTGTGGGCTGTGAGAGCTGTGTGGGATGTGAGCTGTGTGGGCTGTGAGGGCTGTGTGAGCTGTGAGAGCTGTGTGGGCTGTGAGAGCTGTGTGGGCTGTGAGAGCTGTGTGGGCTGTGCGGGCTGTGAGAGCTGTGTGGGCTGTGAGAGCTGTGTGGGCTGTGAGGCCCGTGAGGACTGTGTGGGCTGTGAGGGCTGTGAGGCCTGTGAGAGATGTGTGGGCAGTGAGAGTTGTGTGAGCTGTGAGAGCTGTGAGAGCTGTGTGGGCTGTGAGAGCTGTGTGGGCTGTGTGGGCTGTGAGAGCTGTGTGGGCTGTGAGAGCTGTGTGGGCTGTGAGAGCTGTGTGGGCTGTGAGGCCCATGAGTGCTGTGTGGGCTGTGAGGGCTGTGAGGCCTGTGAGAGCTGTGTGGGCTGTGAGAGCTGTGTGGGCTGTGAGAGCTGTGTGGGCTGTGAGAGCTGTGTGGGCTATGAGAGCAGTGTGGGCTGTGAGAGCTGTGTGGGCTCTGTGGGCTGAGAGAGCTGTGTGGGCTGTGAGAGCTGTGTGAGCTGTGAGGGCTGTGAGGCCTATGAGAGCTGTGTGGGCTGTGAGAGCTGTGTGGGCTGTGTGGGCTGTGAGAGCTGTATGGGCCGTGAGAGCTGTGAGAGCTGTGTGGGCTGTGAGGGCTCTGTGAGCTGTGAGAGCTGTGTAGGCTGTGAGAGCTGTATGGGCTGTGTGGGCTATGAGAGCTGTGCGAGCTGTGTGGGCTGTGAGAGCTGTGCAGGCTGTGAGAGCTGTGTGGGCTGTGAGAGTGTGGGCTGTGTGGGCTGTGAGAGCTGTGAGAGCTGTGTGGGTTGTGAGAGCTGTGTGGGCTATGAGAGCTGTGTGAGCTGTGTGGGCTGTGAGCTGTGTGGGCTGATAGAGCTATGTGGGCTGTGAGGGATGTGTGGGCTGTGAGAGCTGTGTGGGCTGTGAGGGCTGTGTGGGCTATGAGAGCTGTGTGGACTGTGAGAGCTGTATGGGCTGTGAGAGCTGTGAGAGTTGTGTGGGATGTGAGCTGTGTGGGCTGTGTGGGCTGTGTGGGCTGTGAGGGCTCTGTGAGCTGTGAGAGCTGTGTGGGCTGTGAGAGCTGTGTGGGCTGTGTGGGCTGTGAGAGCTGTGAGAGCTGTGTGGGCTGTGAGAGCTGTGCGGGCTGTGAGAGCTTTGTGGGCTGTGAGAGCGTGGGCTGTGTGGGCTGTGAGAGCTGTGAGAGCTGTGAGAGCTGTGTGGGCTGTGAGAGCTGTGTGGGCTGTGTGGGCTGTGTGGGCTGTGAGAGCTGTGTGGGCTGTGTGGGCTGTGAGAGCTGTGTGGGCTGTGAGAGCTGTGAGAGCTGTGTGGGCTGTGAGGGCTGTGTGAGCTGCGTAGGCTGTGAGAGCTGTGTGGGCTATGAGAGCTGTGCAAGCTGTGTGGGCTGTGAGAGCTGTGCGGGCTGTGAGAGCTGTGTGGGCTGTGAGTGTGTGGGCTGTGTGGGCTGTGAGAGCTGTGTGGGCTGTGAGAGCTATGTGGGCTGTGAGAGCTGTGTGAGCTGTGTGAACTGTGAGAGCTGTGTGGGCTGAGAGAGCTGTGTGGGCTGTGAGGACTGTGAGAGCTGTGTGGGCTGTGAGGGCTGTGTGGGCTGTGAGAGCTGTGTGGACTGTGAGAGCTGTATGGGCTGTGAGAGCTGTGAGAGCTGTGTGGGATGTGGGCTGTGTGGGCTGTGAGGGCTCTGTGAGCTGTGAGAGCTGTGTGGGCTTTGAGAGCTGTGTGGGCTGTGTGGGCTGTGAGAGCTGTGAGAGCTGTGTAGGCTGTGAGAGCGGTGCGGGCTGTGAGAGCTGTGTGGGCCGTGAGAGTGTGGGCTGTGTGGGCTGTGAGAGCTGTGAGCTGTGTGGGCTGTGAGAGCTGTGTGGGCTGTGTGGGCTGTGTGGGCTGTGAGAGCTTTGTGGGCTGTGAGAGCTTTGTGGGCTGTGAGAGCTGTGTGGCCTGTGAGGGCTGTGTGAGCTGTGAGAGCTGTTTGGGCTGTGAGAGCTGTGTGGGGTGTGAGAGCTGTGAGAGCTGTGTGGGCTGTGAGAGCTGTGTGGGCTGTGAGAGCTGCGTTGGCTGTGAGAGCTGTGTGGGCTGAGAGAGCTGTGAGAGCTGTGTGGGCTGTGAGAGCTGTGTGGGCTGTGTGGGCTGTGAGAGCTGTGTGGGCTGTGAGAGCTGTGTGGGCTGTGAAGGCTGTGAGAACTGTGTGGGATGTGAGAGCTGTGTGGGCTGTGTGGGCTGTGAGCGCTGTGAGAGCTGTGTGTGCTGTGAGAGCTGTGCAGGCTGTGAGGGCTGTGTGGGCTGTGAGAATGTGGGCTGTGTGGGCTGTTAGAGCTGTGTGGGCTGTGAGAATGTGGGCTGTGTGGGCTGTGAGAGCTGTGTGGGCTGTGAGGGCTGTGTGGGCTGTGAGAGCTGTGTGGGCTGTGAGAGCTGTGTGGGCTGTGTGGGCTGTGAGGGCTGTGTGAGCCGTGAGAGCTGTGTGGGCTGTGAGAGTTGTGTGGGCTGTGTGGGCTGTGAGAGCTGTGAGAGCTGTGAGAGCTGTGTGGGCTGTGAGAGCTGTGTGGGCTGTGAGAGCTGTGTGGGCTATGAGAGCTGTATGGGCTGTGAGAGCTGTGAGCTGTGAGAGCTATGAGAGCTGTATGGGCTGTGAGAGCTGTGAGAGCTGTGAGGGATGTGAGCTGTGCGGGCTGTGAGGGCTGTGTGAGCTGTGAGAGCTGTGTGGGCTGTGAGAACTGTGTGGGCTGTGGAAGTGTGGGCTGTGTGGGCTGTGAGAGCTGTGAGAGCTGTGTGGGCTGTGAGAGCTGTGTGGGCTGTGAGGGCTGTTTGGGCTGTGAGGGCTGTGAGAGCTGTGAGGCCAGTGAGAGCTGTGTGGGCTATGATAGCTGGGTGGGCTGTGAGAGCTGTGTGGGCTGCTGGGGCTGTGAGGGCTGTGTGGGCTGTGAGGGCTGTGAGGCCTGTGAGAGCTGTGTGGGCTGTGAGAGCTGTGTGGGCTGTGAGACCTTTGTGAGCTGTGAGTTGTGTGGGTTGTGAGAGCTGTGTGGGCTGTGAGAGCTGTGTGGGCTGTGAGAGCTGTGAGAGCGGTGTGGGCTGTGAGAGCAGTGTGGGCTATGAGAGCTGTGTGGGCTGTGTGGGCTGTGTGGGCTGTGAGAGCTGTGTGGGCTGTGAGAGCTGTGTGGGCTGTGAGGGCTGTGAGGCCTGTGAGAGCTGTGTGGGCTGTGAGCTGTGTGGTCTGTGAGAGCTGTATGGGATGTAAGAGCTGTGAGAGCTGTGTGGGATGTGAGCTGTGTGGGCTGTGAGGGCTGTGTGAGCTGTGCTAGCCCTGTGGGCTGTGAGAGCTGTGTGGGCTGTGAGAGCTGTGAGAGGTGTGTGGGCTGTGAGAGCTGTGCGGGCTGTGAGAGCTGTGTGGGCTGTGAGAGTGTGGGCTGTGTGGGCTGTGTTGGCTGTGAGAGCTGTGTGGGCTGTGAGAGCTGTGTGGGCTGTGAGAGCTGTGTGGGCTGTGAGAGCTGTGTGGGCTGTGAGACCTGTGTGGTATGTGAGTTGTGTGGGCTGCGAGGGGTGTGTGAGCTGTGAGAGCTGTGTGGGCTGTGAGAGCTGTGTGGGCTGTGAGAGCTGTGTGGGATGTGAGAGCTGTGTGAGCTGTGAGAGCTGTGTGAGCTGTGAGGGCTGTGAGAGCTGTGTGGGCTGTGAGAGCTGTGTGGGCTGTGTGGGCTGTGAGGCCTGTGAGGCCTGTGAGAGCTGTGTGGGCTGTGAGAGTTGTGTGGGCTGTGAGAGTTGTGTGGGCTGTGAGAGCTGTGTGGGCTGTGAGAGCTCTGAGAGCTCTGTGGGATGTGAGAGCTGTGTGGGCTGTGAGGCCTGTGAGGCCTGTGAGAGCTGTGTGGGATGTGAGCGCTGTGTGAGCTGTGAGAGCTGTGTGGGCTGTGAGAGCTCTGAGAGCTCTGTGGGATGTGAGCTGTGTGGGCTGTGAGGGCTGTGTCAGCTGTGAGAGCTGTGTGGGCTGTGAGAGATGTGTGGGCTTTGAGAGCTGTGAGAGCTGTGTGGGCTGTGAGAGCTGTGCAGGCTGCGAGAGCTGTGTGGGCTGTGAGAGTGTGGGCTGTGTGGGCTGTGAGAGCTGTGAGAGCTGTGTGGGCTGTGAGAGCTGTGTGGGCTGTGTGGGCTGTGAGAGCTGTGTGGGCTGTGAGAGCTGTGTGGGATGTGAGCTGTGTGGGCTGTGAGGGCTGTGAGAGCTGTGTGGGCTGTGAGAGCTGTGTGGGCTGTGAGAGCTGTGTGAGCTGTGTGGGCTGTGAGAGCTGTGTGGGCTGTGAGAGCTGTGTGAGCTGTGTGGGCTGTGAGAGCTGTGTGGGCTGTGAGAGCTGTGTGAGCTGTGTGGGCTGTGAGAGCTGTGTGGGCTGTGAGAGCTGTGTGGGCTGTGTGGGCTGTGTGGGCTGTGAGAGATGTGTGGGCTGTGTGGGCTGTGAGAGCTGTGAGAGCTGTGTGGGCTGTGAGAGCTGTGCGGGCTGTGAGAGCTGTGTGGGCTGTGAGAGTGTGAGCTGTGTGGGCTGTGAGAGCTGTGTGGGCTGTGTGGGCTGTGAGAGCTGTGTGGGCTGTGAGAGCTGTGTGAGATGTGAGCTGTGTGGGCTGTGAGGGCTGTGTGAGCTGTGAGAGCTGTGTGGGCTGTGAGAGCTGTGTGGGCTATGAGAGCTGCGAGAGCTGTGTGGGCTGTGAGAGCTGTGTGGGCTGTGTGGGCTGTGAGAGCTGTGTGGGCTGTGAGAGCTGTGTGGGCTCTGAGGCCCGTGAGGGCTGTGTGGGCTGTGAGGGCTGTGAGGCCTGTGAGAGCTGTGTGGGCAGTGAGAGTTGTGTGAGCTGTGAGAGCTGTGAGAGCTGTGTGGGCTGTGAGAGCTGTGTGGGCTGTGTGGGCTGTGAGAGCTGTGTGGGCTGTGAGAGCTGTGTGGGCTGTGAGGCCCGTGAGGGCTGTGAGGCCCGTGAGGGCTGTGAGGCCTGTGAGACCTGTGAGAGCTGTGTGGGCTGTGAGAGCTGTGTGAGCTGTGAGAGCTATGTGGGCTGTGAGAGCTGTGTGGGCTGTGAGAGCTGTGTGGGCTGTGAGAGCTGTGTGGGCTGTGAGAGCTGTGAGAGCTGTGTGGGCTATGAGAGCTGTGTGGGCTGTGAGAGCTGTGTGGGCTCTGTGGGCTGTGAGAGCTGTGTGGGCTGTGAGAGCTGTGTGAGCTGTGAGGGCTGTGAGGCCTATGAGAGCTGTGTGGGCTGTGAGAGCTCTGTGGGCTGTGTGGGCTGTGAGAGCTGTATGGGCTGTGAGAGCTGTGAGAGCTGTGTGGGCTGTGAGGGCTCTGTGAGCTGTGAGAGCTGTGTAGGCTGTGAGAGCTGTGTGGGCTGTGTGGGCTATGAGAGCTGTGCGAGCTGTGTGGGCTGTGAGAGCTGTGCGGGCTGTGAGAGCTGTGTGGGCTGTGAGAGTGTGGGCTGTGTGGGCTGTGAGAGCTGTGAGAGCTGTGTGGGCTGTGAGAGCTGTGTGGGCTATGAGAGCTGTGTGAGCTGTGTGGGCTGTGAGAGCTGTGTGGGTGGAGAGAGCTGTGTGGGCTGTGAGGGCTGTGAGGCCTGTGAGAGCTGTGTGGGCTATGAGGGCTGTGTGGGCTGTGAGAGCTGTGTGGACTGTAAGAGCTGTATGGGCTGTGAGAGCTGTGTGGGATGTGAGAGCTGTGTGGGATGTGAGCTGTGTGGGCTGTGAGGGCTGTGTGAGCTGTGCTAGCTGTGTGGGCTGTGAGAGCTGTGTGGGCTTTGAGAGCTGTGAGAGCTGTGTGGGCTGTGAGAGCTGTGCAGGCTGCGAGAGCTGTGTGGGCTGTGAGAGTGTGGGCTGTGTGGGCTGTGAGAGCTGTGAGAGCTGTGTGGGCTGTGAGAGCTGTGTGGGCTGTGTGGGCTGTGAGAGCTGTGTGGGCTGTGAGAGCTGTGTGGGCTGTGAGGGCTGTGAGAGCTGTGTGGGATGTGAGAGCTGTGTGGGCTGTGTGGGCTGTGAGCGCTGTGAGAGCTGTGTGGGCTGTGAGAGCTGTGTGGGCTGTGTGGGCTGTGAGAGCTTTGTGGGCTGTGAGAGCTTTGTGGGCTGTGAGAGCTGTGTGGCCTGTGAGGGCTGTGTGAGCTATGAGAGCTGTTTGGGCTGTGAGAGCTGTGCAGGCTGTGAGAGCTGTGTGGGCTGTGAGAGTGTGGGCTGTGTGGGCTGTGAGAGCTGTGAGAGCTGTGTGGGTTGTGAGAGCTGTGTGGGCTATGAGAGCTGTGTGAGCTGTGTGGGCTGTGAGCTGTGTGGGCTGAGAGAGCTATGTGGGCTGTGAGGGATGTGTGGGCTGTGAGAGCTGTGTGGGCTGTGAGGGCTGTGTGGGCTATGAGAGCTGTGTGGACTGTGAGAGCTGTATGGGCTGTGAGAGCTGTGAGAGTTGTGTGGGATGTGAGCTGTGTGGGCTGTGTGGGCTGTGTGGGCTGTGAGGGCTCTGTGAGCTATGAGAGCTGTGTGGGCTGTGAGAGCTGTGTGGGCTGTGTGGGCTGTGAGAGCTGTGAGAGCTGTGTGGGCTGTGAGAGCTGTGCGGGCTGTGAGAGCTTTGTGGGCTGTGAGAGCGTGGGCTGTGTGGGCTGTGAGAGCTGTGAGAGCTGTGAGAGCTGTGTGGGCTGTGAGAGCTGTGTGGGCTGTGTGGGCTGTGAGAGCTGTGTGGGCTGTGAGAGCTGTGAGAGCTGTGTGGGCTGTGAGGGCTGTGTGAGCTGCGTAGGCTGTGAGAGCTGTGTGGGCTATGAGAGCTGTGTGGGCTGTGAGAGTGTGGGCTGTGTGGGCTGTGAGAGCTGTGTGGGCTGTGAGAGCTATGTGGGCTGTGAGAGCTGTGTGAGCTGTGTGAACTGTGAGAGCTGTGTGGGCTGAGAGAGCTGTGTGGGCTGTGAGGACTGTGAGAGCTGTGTGGGCTGTGAGGGCTGTGTGGGCTGTGAGAGCTGTGTGGACTGTGAGAGCTGTATGGGCTGTGAGAGCTGTGAGAGCTGTGTGGGATGTGAGCTGTGTGGGCTGTGAGGGCTCTGTGAGCTGTGAGAGCTGTGTGGGCTTTGAGAGCTGTGTGGGCTGTGTGGGCTGTGAGAGCTGTGAGAGCTGTGTAGGCTGTGAGAGCGGTGCGGGCTGTGAGAGCTGTGTGGGCCGTGAGAGTGTGGGCTGTGTGGGCTGTGAGAGCTGTGAGCTGTGTGGGCTGTGAGAGCTGTGTGGGGTGTGAGAGCTGTGAGAGCTGTGTGGGCTGTGAGAGCTGTGTGGGCTGTGAGAGCTGCGTTGGCTGTGAGAGCTGTGTGGGCTGAGAGAGCTGTGAGAGCTGTGTGAGCTGTGAGGGCTATGAGGGCTGTGAGGGCTGTGAGAGCTGTGAGGCCTGTGAGAGCTGTGTGGGCTGCGGGGACTGTGAGGGTTGTGAAGCCTGAGAGAGCTGTGTGGGCTGTGAGAGCTGTGTGAGCTGTGAGCGCTGTGAGAGCTATGTGGGCTGTGAGAGCTGTGTGGGCTGTGAGAGCTGTGTGGGCTGTGTGGGCTGTGAGAGCTGTGTGGGCTGTGAGAGCTGTGTGGGCTGTGTGGGCTGTGAGAGCTGTGTGGGTTGTGAGAGTTGTGTGGGCTGTGAGAGCTGTGTGGGCTGTGAGAGCTGTGTGGGCTGTGAGAGCTGTGTGGGCTGTGAGAGCTGTGAGAGCTATGTGGGCTGTGAGAGCTGTGTGGGCTGTGAGAGCTGTGTGGGCTGTGTGGGCTGTGAGAGCTGTGTGGGCTGTGAGGGCTGTGAGGCCTGTGAGAGCTGTGTGGGATGTGAGAGCTGTGTGAGCTGTGAGAGCTGTGTGGGCTGTGAGAGCTCTGAGAGCTCTGTGGGATGTGAGCTGTGTGGGCTATGAGGGCTGTGTCAGCTGTGAGAGCTGTGTGGGCTGTGAGAGATGTGTGGGCTGTGAGAGCTGTGTGAGCTGTGTGGGCTGTGAGAGCTGTGTGGGCTGAGTGGGCTATGAGAGCTATGTGGGCTGTGAGAGCTGTTTGGGCTGTGAGGCCTGTGAGGGCTGTGAGGGCTGTGTGGGCTGTGAGGGCTGTGAGGCCTGTGAGAGCTGTGTGGGCTGTGAGAGTTGTGTGGGCTGTGAGAGCTGTGTGAGCTGTGAGAGCTGTGTGGGCTCTGTGGGCTGTGAGAGCTGTATGGGCTGTGAGAGCTGTGTGGGCTGTGAGAGCTGTGTGGGCTGTGAGAGCTGTGAGAGCTGTGTGGGCTGTGAGAGCTGTGTGGGCTGTGAGAGCTGTGTGGGCTCTGTGGGCTGTGAGAGCTGTATGGGCTGTGAGAGCTGTGTGGGCTGTGAGAGCTGTGTGGGCTGTGAGAGCTGTGAGAGCTGTGTGGGCTGTGAGAGCTGTGTGGGCTGTGAGAGCTGTGTGGGCTCTGTGGGCTGTGAGAGCTGTATGGGCTGTGAGAGCTGTGTGGGCTGTGAGAGCTGTGTGGGCTGTGAGAGCTGTGAGAGCTGTGTGGGCTGTGAGAGCTGTGTGAGCTGTGAGAGCTGTGTGGGCTCTGTGGGCTGTGAGAGCTGTATGGGCTGTGAGAGCTGTGTGGGCTGTGAGAGCTGTGTGGGCTGTGAGGGCTGTGTGAGCTGTGAGAGCTGTGTAGGCTGTGAATGCTGTGTGGGCTGTGTGGGCTGTGAGAGCTGTGCGAGCTGTGTGGGCTGCTGTGAGAGCTGTGTGGGTGGTGAGAGCTGTGTGGGCTGTGAGAGCTGTGAGAGCTGTGTGGGCTGAGAGAGCTGTGTGGGCTGGGAGGGCTGTGAGGCCTCTGAGAGCTGTGTGGGCTGTGAGGGCTGTGTGGGCTGTGAAAGCTGTGTGGACTGTGAGAGCTGTATGGGCTGTGAGAGCTGTGTGGGATGTGAGCTGTGTGGGCTGTGAGGGCTGTGTGAGCTGTGAGAGCTATGTGGGCTGTGAGAGATGTGTGGGCTCTGTGGGCTGTGAGAGCTGTGAGAGCTGTGTGGGCTGTGAGAGCTGTGCGGGCTGTGAGAGCTGTGTGGGCTGTGAGAGTGTGGGCTGTGTGGGCTGTGAGAGCTGTGAGAGCTGTGTGGGCTGTGAGAGCTGTGTGGGCTGTGTGCGCTGTGAGAGCTGTGTGGGCTGTGAGAGCTGTGTGGGATGTGAGCTGTGTGGGCTGTGAGGGCTGTGTGAGCTGTGAGAGCTGTGTGGGCTGTGAGAGCTGTGTGGGCTGTGAGAGCTGTGAGAGCCGTGTGGGCTGTGAGAGCTGTGTGGGCTGTGCGGGCTGTGAGAGCTGTGTGGGCTGTGAGAGCTGTGTGGGCTGTGAGGCCCGTGAGGACTGTGTGGGCTGTGAGGGCTGTGAGGCCTGTGAGAGATGTGTGGGCAGTGAGAGTTGTGTGAGCTGTGAGAGCTGTGAGAGCTGTGTGGGCTGTGAGAGCTGTGTGGGCTGTGTGGGCTGTGAGAGCTGTGTGGGCTGTGAGAGCTGTGTGGGCTGTGAGGCCCATGAGTGCTGTGTGGGCTGTGAGGGCTGTGAGGCCTGTGAGAGCTGTGTGGGCTGTGAGAGCTGTGTGGGCTGTGAGAGCTGTGTGGGCTGTGAGAGCTGTGTGGGCTATGAGAGCAGTGTGGGCTGTGAGAGCTGTGTGGGCTCTGTGGGCTGAGAGAGCTGTGTGGGCTGTGAGAGCTGTGTGAGCTGTGAGGGCTGTGAGGCCTATGAGAGCTGTGTGGGCTGTGAGAGCTGTGTGGGCTGTGTGGGCTGTGAGAGCTGTATGGGCCGTGAGAGCTGTGAGAGCTGTGTGGGCTGTGAGGGCTCTGTGAGCTGTGAGAGCTGTGTAGGCTGTGAGAGCTGTATGGGCTGTGTGGGCTATGAGAGCTGTGCGAGCTGTGTGGGCTGTGAGAGCTGTGCAGGCTGTGAGAGCTGTGTGGGCTGTGAGAGTGTGGGCTGTGTGGGCTGTGAGAGCTGTGAGAGCTGTGTGGGTTGTGAGAGCTGTGTGGGCTATGAGAGCTGTGTGAGCTGTGTGGGCTGTGAGCTGTGTGGGCTGAGAGAGCTATGTGGGCTGTGAGGGATGTGTGGGCTGTGAGAGCTGTGTGGGCTGTGAGGGCTGTGTGGGCTATGAGAGCTGTGTGGACTGTGAGAGCTGTATGGGCTGTGAGAGCTGTGAGAGTTGTGTGGGATGTGAGCTGTGTGGGCTGTGTGGGCTGTGTGGGCTGTGAGGGCTCTGTGAGCTGTGAGAGCTGTGTGGGCTGTGAGAGCTGTGTGGGCTGTGTGGGCTGTGAGAGCTGTGAGAGCTGTGTGGGCTGTGAGAGCTGTGCGGGCTGTGAGAGCTTTGTGGGCTGTGAGAGCGTGGGCTGTGTGGGCTGTGAGAGCTGTGAGAGCTGTGAGAGCTGTGTGGGCTGTGAGAGCTGTGTGGGCTGTGTGGGCTGTGTGGGCTGTGAGAGCTGTGTGGGCTGTGTGGGCTGTGAGAGCTGTGTGGGCTGTGAGAGCTGTGAGAGCTGTGTGGGCTGTGAGGGCTGTGTGAGCTGCGTAGGCTGTGAGAGCTGTGTGGGCTATGAGAGCTGTGCGAGCTGTGTGGGCTGTGAGAGCTGTGCGGGCTGTGAGAGCTGTGTGGGCTGTGAGTGTGTGGGCTGTGTGGGCTGTGAGAGCTGTGTGGGCTGTGAGAGCTATGTGGGCTGTGAGAGCTGTGTGAGCTGTGTGAACTGTGAGAGCTGTGTGGGCTGAGAGAGCTGTGTGGGCTGTGAGGACTGTGAGAGCTGTGTGGGCTGTGAGGGCTGTGTGGGCTGTGAGAGCTGTGTGGACTGTGAGAGCTGTATGGGCTGTGAGAGCTGTGAGAGCTGTGTGGGATGTGAGCTGTGTGGGCTGTGAGGGCTCTGTGAGCTGTGAGAGCTGTGTGGGCTTTGAGAGCTGTGTGGGCTGTGTGGGCTGTGAGAGCTGTGTAGGCTGTGAGAGCGGTGCGGGCTGTGAGAGCTGTGTGGGCCGTGAGAGTGTGGGCTGTGTGGGCTGTGAGAGCTGTGAGCTGTGTGGGCTGTGAGAGCTGTGTGGGCTGTGTGGGCTGTGAGAGCTTTGTGGGCTGTGAGAGCTTTGTGGGCTGTGAGAGCTGTGTGGCCTGTGAGGGCTGTGTGAGCTGTGAGAGCTGTTTGGGCTGTGAGAGCTGTGTGGGGTGTGAGAGCTGTGAGAGCTGTGTGGGCTGTGAGAGCTGTGTGGGCTGTGAGAGCTGTGTGGGCTGTGTGGGCTGTGAGAGCTGTGAGAGCTGTGTGGGCTTTGAGAGCTGTGCGGGCTGTGAGAGCTTTGTGGGCTGTGAGAGCGTGGGCTGTGTGGGCTGTGCGAGCTGTGAGAGCTGTGAGAGCTGTGTGGGCTGTGAGAGCTGTGTGGGCTGTGTGGGCTGTGAGAGCTGTGTGGGCTGTGAGAGCTGTGAGAGCTGTGTGGGCTGTGAGGGCTGTGTGAGCTGCGTAGGCTGTGAGAGCTGTGTGGGCTATGAGAGCTGTGTGGGCTGTGAGAGTGTGGGCTGTGAGAGCTGTGTGGGCTGTGAGAGCTATGTGGGCTGTGAGAGCTGTGTGAGCTGTGTGAACTGTGAGAGCTGTGTGGGCTGAGAGAGCTGTGTGGGCTGTGAGGACTGTGAGAGCTGTGTGGGCTGTGAGGGCTGTGTGGGCTGTGAGAGCTGTGTGGACTGTGAGAGCTGTATGGGCTGTGAGAGCTGTGAGAGCTGTGTGGGATGTGAGCTGTGTGGGCTGTGAGGGCTCTGTGAGCTGTGAGAGCTGTGTGGGCTTTGAAAGTTGTGTGGGCTGTGTGGGCTGTGAGAGCTGTGAGAGCTGTGTAGGCTGTGAGAGCGGTGCGGGCTGTGAGAGCTGTGTGGGCCGTGAGAGTGTGGGCTGTGTGGGCTGTGAGAGCTGTGAGCTGTGTGGGCTGTGAGAGCTGTGTGGGCTGTGTGGGCTGTGAGAGCTTTGTGGGCTGTGAGAGCTTTGTGGGCTGTGAGAGCTGTGTGGCCTGTGAGGGCTGTGTGAGCTGTGAGAGCTGTTTGGGCTGTGAGAGCTGTGTGGGGTGTGAGAGCTGTGAGAGCTGTGTGGGCTGTGAGAGCTGTGTGGGCTGTGAGAGCTGCGTTGGCTGTGAGAGCTGTGTGGGCTGAGAGAGCTGTGAGAGCTGTGTGAGCTGTGAGGGCTATGAGGGCTGTGAGGGCTGTGAGAGCAGTGAGGCCTGTGAGAGCTGTGTGGGCTGCGGGGACTGTGAGGGTTGTGAAGCCTGAGAGAGCTGTGTGGGCTGTGAGAGCTGTGTGAGCTGTGAGCGCTGTGAGAGCTATGTGGGCTGTGAGAGCTGTGTGGGCTGTGAGAGCTGTGTGGGCTGTGTGGGCTGTGAGAGCTGTGTGGGCTGTGAGAGCTGTGTGGGCTGTGTGGGCTGTGAGAGCTGTGTGGGTTGTGAGAGTTGTGTGGGCTGTGAGAGCTGTGTGGGCTGTGAGAGCTGTGTGGGCTGTGAGAGCTGTGTGGGCTGTGAGAGCTGTGAGAGCTATGTGGGCTGTGAGAGCTGTGTGGGCTGTGAGAGCTGTGTGGGCTGTGTGGGCTGTGAGAGCTGTGTGGGCTGTGAGGGCTGTGAGGCCTGTGAGAGCTGTGTGGGATGTGAGAGCTGTGTGAGCTGTGAGAGCTGTGTGGGCTGTGAGAGCTCTGAGAGCTCTGTGGGATGTGAGCTGTGTGGGCTATGAGGGATGTGTCAGCTGTGAGAGCTGTGTGGGCTGTGAGAGATGTGTGGGCTGTGAGAGCTGTGTGAGCTGTGTGGGCTGTGAGAGCTGTGTGGGCTGAGTGGGCTATGAGAGCTATGTGGGCTGTGAGAGCTGTTTGGGCTGTGAGGCCTGTGAGGGCTGTGAGGGCTGTGTGGGCTGTGAGGGCTGTGAGGCCTGTGAGAGCTGTGTGGGCTGTGAGAGTTGTGTGGGCTGTGAGAGCTGTGTGAGCTGTGAGAGCTGTGTGGGCTCTGTGGGCTGTGAGAGCTGTATGGGCTGTGAGAGCTGTGTGGGCTGTGAGAGCTGTGTGGGCTGTGAGAGCTGTGAGAGCTGTGTGGGCTGTGAGAGCTGTGTGGGCTGTGAGAGCTGTGTGGGCTCTGTGGGCTGTGAGAGCTGTATGGGCTGTGAGAGCTGTGTGGGCTGTGAGAGCTGTGTGGGCTGTGAGAGCTGTGAGAGCTGTGTGGGCTGTGAGAGCTGTGTGGGCTGTGAGAGCTGTGTGGGTTCTGTGGGCTGTGAGAGCTGTATGGGCTGTGAGAGCTGTGTGGGCTGTGAGAGCTGTGTGGGCTGTGAGAGCTGTGAGAGCTGTGTGGGCTGTGAGAGCTGTGTGGGCTGTGAGAGCTGTGTGGGCTCTGTGGGCTGTGAGAGCTGTATGGGCTGTGAGAGCTGTGTGGGCTGTGAGAGCTGTGTGGGCTGTGAGGGCTGTGTGAGCTGTGAGAGCTGTGTAGGCTGTGAATGCTGTGTGGGCTGTGTGGGCTGTGAGAGCTGTGCGAGCTGTGTGGGCTGCTGTGAGAGCTGTGTGGGTGGTGAGAGCTGTGTGGGCTGTGAGAGCTGTGAGAGCTGTGTGGGCTGAGAGAGCTGTGTGGGCTGGGAGGGCTGTGAGGCCTCTGAGAGCTGTGTGGGCTGTGAGGGCTGTGTGGGCTGTGAAAGCTGTGTGGACTGTGAGAGCTGTATGGGCTGTGAGAGCTGTGTGGGATGTGAGCTGTGTGGGCTGTGAGGGCTGTGTGAGCTGTGAGAGCTATGTGGGCTGTGAGAGATGTGTGGGCTCTGTGGGCTGTGAGAGCTGTGAGAGCTGTGTGGGCTGTGAGAGCTGTGCGGGCTGTGAGAGCTGTGTGGGCTGTGAGAGTGTGGGCTGTGTGGGCTGTGAGAGCTGTGAGAGCTGTGTGGGCTGTGAGAGCTGTGTGGGCTGTGTGCGCTGTGAGAGCTGTGTGGGCTGTGAGAGCTGTGTGGGATGTGAGCTGTGTGGGCTGTGAGGGCTGTGTGAGCTGTGAGAGCTGTGTGGGCTGTGAGAGCTGTGTGGGCTGTGAGAGCTGTGAGAGCCGTGTGGGCTGTGAGAGCTGTGTGGGCTGTGCGGGCTGTGAGAGCTGTGTGGGCTGTGAGAGCTGTGTGGGCTGTGAGGCCCGTGAGGACTGTGTGGGCTGTGAGGGCTGTGAGGCCTGTGAGAGATGTGTGGGCAGTGAGAGTTGTGTGAGCTGTGAGAGCTGTGAGAGCTGTGTGGGCTGTGAGAGCTGTGTGGGCTGTGTGGGCTGTGAGAGCTGTGTGGGCTGTGAGAGCTGTGTGGGCTGTGAGAGCTGTGTGGGCTGTGAGGCCCATGAGTGCTGTGTGGGCTGTGAGGGCTGTGAGGCCTGTGAGAGCTGTGTGGGCTGTGAGAGCTGTGTGGGCTGTGAGAGCTGTGTGGACTGTGAGAGCTGTGTGGGCTATGAGAGCAGTGTGGGCTGTGAGAGCTGTGTGGGCTCTGTGGGCTGAGAGAGCTGTGTGGGCTGTGAGAGCTGTGTGAGCTGTGAGGGCTGTGAGGCCTATGAGAGCTGTGTGGGCTGTGAGAGCTGTGTGGGCTGTGTGGGCTGTGAGAGCTGTATGGGCCGTGAGAGCTGTGAGAGCTGTGTGGGCTGTGAGGGCTCTGTGAGCTGTGAGAGCTGTGTAGGCTGTGAGAGCTGTATGGGCTGTGTGGGCTATGAGAGCTGTGCGAGCTGTGTGGGCTGTGAGAGCTGTGCAGGCTGTGAGAGCTGTGTGGGCTGTGAGAGTGTGGGCTGTGTGGGCTGTGAGAGCTGTGAGAGCTGTGTGGGTTGTGAGAGCTGTGTGGGCTATGAGAGCTGTGTGAGCTGTGTGGGCTGTGAGCTGTGTGGGCTGAGAGAGCTATGTGGGCTGTGAGGGATGTGTGGGCTGTGAGAGCTGTGTGGGCTGTGAGGGCTGTGTGGGCTATGAGAGCTGTGTGGACTGTGAGAGCTGTATGGGCTGTGAGAGCTGTGAGAGCTGTGTGGGCTGTGAGAGCTGTGAGAGCCGTGTGGGCTGTGAGAGCTGTGTGGGCTGTGCGGGCTGTGAGAGCTGTGTGGGCTGTGAGAGCTGTGTGGGCTGTGAGGCCCGTGAGGACTGTGTGGGCTGTGAGGGCTGTGAGGCCTGTGAGAGATGTGTGGGCAGTGAGAGTTGTGTGAGCTGTGAGAGCTGTGAGAGCTGTGTGGGCTGTGAGAGCTGTGTGGGCTGTGTGGGCTGTGAGAGCTGTGTGGGCTGTGAGAGCTGTGTGGGCTGTGAGGCCCATGAGTGCTGTGTGGGCTGTGAGGGCTGTGAGGCCTGTGAGAGCTGTGTGGGCTGTGAGAGCTGTGTGGGCTGTGAGAGCTGTGTGGGCTGTGAGAGCTGTGTGGGCTATGAGAGCAGTGTGGGCTGTGAGAGCTGTGTGGGCTCTGTGGGCTGAGAGAGCTGTGTGGGCTGTGAGAGCTGTGTGAGCTGTGAGGGCTGTGAGGCCTATGAGAGCTGTGTGGGCTGTGAGAGCTGTGTGGGCTGTGTGGGCTGTGAGAGCTGTATGGGCCGTGAGAGCTGTGAGAGCTGTGTGGGCTGTGAGGGCTCTGTGAGCTGTGAGAGCTGTGTAGGCTGTGAGAGCTGTATGGGCTGTGTGGGCTATGAGAGCTGTGCGAGCTGTGTGGGCTGTGAGAGCTGTGCAGGCTGTGAGAGCTGTGTGGGCTGTGAGAGTGTGGGCTGTGTGGGCTGTGAGAGCTGTGAGAGCTGTGTGGGTTGTGAGAGCTGTGTGGGCTATGAGAGCTGTGTGAGCTGTGTGGGCTGTGAGCTGTGTGGGCTGAGAGAGCTATGTGGGCTGTGAGGGATGTGTGGGCTGTGAGAGCTGTGTGGGCTGTGAGGGCTGTGTGGGCTATGAGAGCTGTGTGGACTGTGAGAGCTGTATGGGCTGTGAGAGCTGTGAGAGTTGTGTGGGATGTGAGCTGTGTGGGCTGTGTGGGCTGTGTGGGCTGTGAGGGCTCTGTGAGCTGTGAGAGCTGTGTGGGCTGTGAGAGCTGTGTGGGCTGTGTGGGCTGTGAGAGCTGTGAGAGCTGTGTGGGCTGTGAGAGCTGTGCGGGCTGTGAGAGCTTTGTGGGCTGTGAGAGCGTGGGCTGTGTGGGCTGTGAGAGCTGTGAGAGCTGTGAGAGCTGTGTGGGCTGTGAGAGCTGTGTGGGCTGTGTGGGCTGTGTGGGCTGTGAGAGCTGTGTGGGCTGTGTGGGCTGTGAGAGCTGTGTGGGCTGTGAGAGCTGTGAGAGCTGTGTGGGCTGTGAGGGCTGTGTGAGCTGCGTAGGCTGTGAGAGCTGTGTGGGCTATGAGAGCTGTGCGAGCTGTGTGGGCTGTGAGAGCTGTGCGGGCTGTGAGAGCTGTGTGGGCTGTGAGTGTGTGGGCTGTGTGGGCTGTGAGAGCTGTGTGGGCTGTGAGAGCTATGTGGGCTGTGAGAGCTGTGTGAGCTGTGTGAACTGTGAGAGCTGTGTGGGCTGAGAGAGCTGTGTGGGCTGTGAGGACTGTGAGAGCTGTGTGGGCTGTGAGGGCTGTGTGGGCTGTGAGAGCTGTGTGGACTGTGAGAGCTGTATGGGCTGTGAGAGCTGTGAGAGCTGTGTGGGATGTGAGCTGTGTGGGCTGTGAGGGCTCTGTGAGCTGTGAGAGCTGTGTGGGCTTTGAGAGCTGTGTGGGCTGTGTGGGCTGTGAGAGCTGTGTAGGCTGTGAGAGCGGTGCGGGCTGTGAGAGCTGTGTGGGCCGTGAGAGTGTGGGCTGTGTGGGCTGTGAGAGCTGTGAGCTGTGTGGGCTGTGAGAGCTGTGTGGGCTGTGTGGGCTGTGAGAGCTTTGTGGGCTGTGAGAGCTTTGTGGGCTGTGAGAGCTGTGTGGCCTGTGAGGGCTGTGTGAGCTGTGAGAGCTGTTTGGGCTGTGAGAGCTGTGTGGGGTGTGAGAGCTGTGAGAGCTGTGTGGGCTGTGAGAGCTGTGTGGGCTGTGAGAGCTGTGTGGGCTGTGTGGGCTGTGAGAGCTGTGAGAGCTGTGTGGGCTTTGAGAGCTGTGCGGGCTGTGAGAGCTTTGTGGGCTGTGAGAGCGTGGGCTGTGTGGGCTGTGAGAGCTGTGAGAGCTGTGAGAGCTGTGTGGGCTGTGAGAGCTGTGTGGGCTGTGTGGGCTGTGAGAGCTGTGTGGGCTGTGAGAGCTGTGAGAGCTGTGTGGGCTGTGAGGGCTGTGTGAGCTGCGTAGGCTGTGAGAGCTGTGTGGGCTATGAGAGCTGTGTGGGCTGTGAGAGTGTGGGCTGTGAGAGCTGTGTGGGCTGTGAGAGCTATGTGGGCTGTGAGAGCTGTGTGAGCTGTGTGAACTGTGAGAGCTGTGTGGGCTGAGAGAGCTGTGTGGGCTGTGAGGACTGTGAGAGCTGTGTGGGCTGTGAGGGCTGTGTGGGCTGTGAGAGCTGTGTGGACTGTGAGAGCTGTATGGGCTGTGAGAGCTGTGAGAGCTGTGTGGGATGTGAGCTGTGTGGGCTGTGAGGGCTCTGTGAGCTGTGAGAGCTGTGTGGGCTTTGAAAGTTGTGTGGGCTGTGTGGGCTGTGAGAGCTGTGAGAGCTGTGTAGGCTGTGAGAGCGGTGCGGGCTGTGAGAGCTGTGTGGGCCGTGAGAGTGTGGGCTGTGTGGGCTGTGAGAGCTGTGAGCTGTGTGGGCTGTGAGAGCTGTGTGGGCTGTGTGGGCTGTGAGAGCTTTGTGGGCTGTGAGAGCTTTGTGGGCTGTGAGAGCTGTGTGGCCTGTGAGGGCTGTGTGAGCTGTGAGAGCTGTTTGGGCTGTGAGAGCTGTGTGGGGTGTGAGAGCTGTGAGAGCTGTGTGGGCTGTGAGAGCTGTGTGGGCTGTGAGAGCTGCGTTGGCTGTGAGAGCTGTGTGGGCTGAGAGAGCTGTGAGAGCTGTGTGAGCTGTGAGGGCTATGAGGGCTGTGAGGGCTGTGAGAGCAGTGAGGCCTGTGAGAGCTGTGTGGGCTGCGGGGACTGTGAGGGTTGTGAAGCCTGAGAGAGCTGTGTGGGCTGTGAGAGCTGTGTGAGCTGTGAGCGCTGTGAGAGCTATGTGGGCTGTGAGAGCTGTGTGGGCTGTGAGAGCTGTGTGGGCTGTGTGGGCTGTGAGAGCTGTGTGGGCTGTGAGAGCTGTGTGGGCTGTGTGGGCTGTGAGAGCTGTGTGGGTTGTGAGAGTTGTGTGGGCTGTGAGAGCTGTGTGGGCTGTGAGAGCTGTGTGGGCTGTGAGAGCTGTGTGGGCTGTGAGAGCTGTGAGAGCTATGTGGGCTGTGAGAGCTGTGTGGGCTGTGAGAGCTGTGTGGGCTGTGTGGGCTGTGAGAGCTGTGTGGGCTGTGAGGGCTGTGAGGCCTGTGAGAGCTGTGTGGGATGTGAGAGCTGTGTGAGCTGTGAGAGCTGTGTGGGCTGTGAGAGCTCTGAGAGCTCTGTGGGATGTGAGCTGTGTGGGCTATGAGGGATGTGTCAGCTGTGAGAGCTGTGTGGGCTGTGAGAGATGTGTGGGCTGTGAGAGCTGTGTGAGCTGTGTGGGCTGTGAGACCTGTGTGGGCTGAGTGGGCTATGAGAGCTATGTGGGCTGTGAGAGCTGTTTGGGCTGTGAGGCCTGTGAGGGCTGTGAGGGCTGTGTGGGCTGTGAGGGCTGTGAGGCCTGTGAGAGCTGTGTGGGCTGTGAGAGTTGTGTGGGCTGTGAGAGCTGTGTGAGCTGTGAGAGCTGTGTGGGCTCTGTGGGCTGTGAGAGCTGTATGGGCTGTGAGAGCTGTGTGGGCTGTGAGAGCTGTGTGGGCTGTGAGAGCTGTGAGAGCTGTGTGGGCTGTGAGAGCTGTGTGGGCTGTGAGAGCTGTGTGGGCTCTGTGGGCTGTGAGAGCTGTATGGGCTGTGAGAGCTGTGTGGGCTGTGAGAGCTGTGTGGGCTGTGAGAGCTGTGAGAGCTGTGTGGGCTGTGAGAGCTGTGTGGGCTGTGAGAGCTGTGTGGGTTCTGTGGGCTGTGAGAGCTGTATGGGCTGTGAGAGCTGTGTGGGCTGTGAGAGCTGTGTGGGCTGTGAGAGCTGTGAGAGCTGTGTGGGCTGTGAGAGCTGTGTGGGCTGTGAGAGCTGTGTGGGCTCTGTGGGCTGTGAGAGCTGTATGGGCTGTGAGAGCTGTGTGGGCTGTGAGAGCTGTGTGGGCTGTGAGGGCTGTGTGAGCTGTGAGAGCTGTGTAGGCTGTGAATGCTGTGTGGGCTGTGTGGGCTGTGAGAGCTGTGCGAGCTGTGTGGGCTGCTGTGAGAGCTGTGTGGGTGGTGAGAGCTGTGTGGGCTGTGAGAGCTGTGAGAGATGTGTGGGCTGAGAGAGCTGTGTGGGCTGGGAGGGCTGTGAGGCCTCTGAGAGCTGTGTGGGCTGTGAGGGCTGTGTGGGCTGTGAAAGCTGTGTGGACTGTGAGAGCTGTATGGGCTGTGAGAGCTGTGTGGGATGTGAGCTGTGTGGGCTGTGAGGGCTGTGTGAGCTGTGAGAGCTATGTGGGCTGTGAGAGATGTGTGGGCTCTGTGGGCTGTGAGAGCTGTGAGAGCTGTGTGGGCTGTGAGAGCTGTGCGGGCTGTGAGAGCTGTGTGGGCTGTGAGAGTGTGGGCTGTGTGGGCTGTGAGAGCTGTGAGAGCTGTGTGGGCTGTGAGAGCTGTGTGGGCTGTGTGCGCTGTGAGAGCTGTGTGGGCTGTGAGAGCTGTGTGGGATGTGAGCTGTGTGGGCTGTGAGGGCTGTGTGAGCTGTGAGAGCTGTGTGGGCTGTGAGAGCTGTGTGGGCTGTGAGAGCTGTGAGAGCCGTGTGGGCTGTGAGAGCTGTGTGGGCTGTGCGGGCTGTGAGAGCTGTGTGGGCTGTGAGAGCTGTGTGGGCTGTGAGGCCCGTGAGGACTGTGTGGGCTGTGAGGGCTGTGAGGCCTGTGAGAGATGTGTGGGCAGTGAGAGTTGTGTGAGCTGTGAGAGCTGTGAGAGCTGTGTGGGCTGTGAGAGCTGTGTGGGCTGTGTGGGCTGTGAGAGCTGTGTGGGCTGTGAGAGCTGTGTGGGCTGTGAGAGCTGTGTGGGCTGTGAGGCCCATGAGTGCTGTGTGGGCTGTGAGGGCTGTGAGGCCTGTGAGAGCTGTGTGGGCTGTGAGAGCTGTGTGGGCTGTGAGAGCTGTGTGGACTGTGAGAGCTGTGTGGGCTATGAGAGCAGTGTGGGCTGTGAGAGCTGTGTGGGCTCTGTGGGCTGAGAGAGCTGTGTGGGCTGTGAGAGCTGTGTGAGCTGTGAGGGCTGTGAGGCCTATGAGAGCTGTGTGGGCTGTGAGAGCTGTGTGGGCTGTGTGGGCTGTGAGAGCTGTATGGGCCGTGAGAGCTGTGAGAGCTGTGTGGGCTGTGAGGGCTCTGTGAGCTGTGAGAGCTGTGTAGGCTGTGAGAGCTGTATGGGCTGTGTGGGCTATGAGAGCTGTGCGAGCTGTGTGGGCTGTGAGAGCTGTGCAGGCTGTGAGAGCTGTGTGGGCTGTGAGAGTGTGGGCTGTGTGGGCTGTGAGAGCTGTGAGAGCTGTGTGGGTTGTGAGAGCTGTGTGGGCTATGAGAGCTGTGTGAGCTGTGTGGGCTGTGAGCTGTGTGGGCTGAGAGAGCTATGTGGGCTGTGAGGGATGTGTGGGCTGTGAGAGCTGTGTGGGCTGTGAGGGCTGTGTGGGCTATGAGAGCTGTGTGGACTGTGAGAGCTGTATGGGCTGTGAGAGCTGTGAGAGTTGTGTGGGATGTGAGCTGTGTGGGCTGTGTGGGCTGTGTGGGCTGTGAGGGCTCTGTGAGCTGTGAGAGCTGTGTGGGCTGTGAGAGCTGTGTGGGCTGTGTGGGCTGTGAGAGCTGTGAGAGCTGTGTGGGCTGTGAGAGCTGTGCGGGCTGTGAGAGCTTTGTGGGCTGTGAGAGCGTGGGCTGTGTGGGCTGTGAGAGCTGTGAGAGCTGTGAGAGCTGTGTGGGCTGTGAGAGCTGTGTGGGCTGTGTGGGCTGTGAGAGCTGTGTGGGCTGTGTGGGCTGTGAGAGCTGTGTGGGCTGTGAGAGCTGTGAGAGCTGTGTGGGCTGTGAGGGCTGTGTGAGCTGCGTAGGCTGTGAGAGCTGTGTGGGCTATGAGAGCTGTGCGAGCTGTGTGGGCTGTGAGAGCTGTGCGGGCTGTGAGAGCTGTGTGGGCTGTGAGTGTGTGGGCTGTGTGGGCTGTGAGAGCTGTGTGGGCTGTGAGAGCTATGTGGGCTGTGAGAGCTGTGTGAGCTGTGTGAACTGTGAGAGCTGTGTGGGCTGAGAGAGCTGTGTGGGCTGTGAGGACTGTGAGAGCTGTGTGGGCTGTGAGAGCTGTGTGGACTGTGAGAGCTGTATGGGCTGTGAGAGCTGTGAGAGCTGTGTGGGATGTGAGCTGTGTGGGCTGGGAGGGCTCTGTGAGCTGTGAGAGCTGTGTGGGCTTTGAGAGCTGTGTGGGCTGTGTGGGCTGTGAGAGCTGTGAGAGCTGTGTAGGCTGTGAGAGCGGTGCGGGCTGTGAGAGCTGTGTGGGCCATGAGAGTGTGGGCTGTGTGGGCTGTGAGAGCTGTGAGCTGTGTGGGCTGTGAGAGCTGTGTGGGCTGTGTGGGCTGTGAGAGCTTTGTGGGCTGTGAGAGCTTTGTGGGCTGTGAGAGCTGTGTGGCCTGTGAGGGCTGTGCGAGCTGTGAGAGCTGTTTGGGCTGTGAGAGCTGTGTGGGGTGTGAGAGCTGTGAGAGCTGTGTGGGCTGTGAGAGCTGTGTGGGCTGTGAGAGCTGCGTTGGCTGTGAGAGCTGTGTGGGCTGAGAGAGCTGTGAGAGCTGTGTGGGCTGTGAGAGCTGTGTGGGCTGTGTGGGCTGTGAGAGCTGTGTGGGCTGTGAGAGCTGTGTGGGCTGTGAAGGCTGTGAGAACTGTGTGGGATGTGAGAGCTGTGTGGGCTGTGTGGGCTGTGAGCGCTGTGAGAGCTGTGTGTGCTGTGAGAGCTGTGCAGGCTGTGAGGGCTGTGTGGGCTGTGAGAATGTGGGCTGTGTGGGCTGTGAGAGCTGTGTGGGCTGTGAGGGCTGTGTGGGCTGTGAGAGCTGTGTGGGCTGTGAGAGCTGTGTGGGCTGTGTGGGCTGTGAGGGCTGTGTGAGCCGTGAGAGCTGTGTGGGCTGTGAGAGTTGTGTGGGCTGTGTGGGCTGTGAGAGCTGTGAGAGCTGTGAGAGCTGTGTGGGCTGTGAGAGCTGTGTGGGCTGTGAGAGCTGTGTGGGCTATGAGAGCTGTATGGGCTGTGAGAGCTGTGAGCTGTGAGAGCTATGAGAGCTGTATGGGCTGTGAGAGCTGTGAGAGCTGTGAGGGATGTGAGCTGTGCGGGCTGTGAGGGCTGTGTGAGCTGTGAGAGCTGTGTGGGCTGTGAGAACTGTGTGGGCTGTGGAAGTGTGGGCTGTGTGGGCTGTGAGAGCTGTGAGAGCTGTGTGGGCTGTGAGAGCTGTGTGGGCTGTGAGGGCTGTGTGAGCTGTGAGAGCTATGTGGGCTGTGAGAGATGTGTGGGCTCTGTGGGCTGTGAGAGCTGTGAGAGCTGTGTGGGCTGTGAGAGCTGTGCGGGCTGTGAGAGCTGTGTGGGCTGTGAGAGTGTGGGCTGTGTGGGCTGTGAGAGCTGTGAGAGCTGTGTGGGCTGTGAGAGCTGTGTGGGCTGTGTGCGCTGTGAGAGCTGTGTGGGCTGTGAGAGCTGTGTGGGATGTGAGCTGTGTGGGCTGTGAGGGCTGTGTGAGCTGTGAGAGCTGTGTGGGCTGTGAGAGCTGTGTGGGCTGTGAGAGCTGTGAGAGCCGTGTGGGCTGTGAGAGCTGTGTGGGCTGTGCGGGCTGTGAGAGCTGTGTGGGCTGTGAGAGCTGTGTGGGCTGTGAGGCCCGTGAGGACTGTGTGGGCTGTGAGGGCTGTGAGGCCTGTGAGAGATGTGTGGGCAGTGAGAGTTGTGTGAGCTGTGAGAGCTGTGAGAGCTGTGTGGGCTGTGAGAGCTGTGTGGGCTGTGTGGGCTGTGAGAGCTGTGTGGGCTGTGAGAGCTGTGTGGGCTGTGAGAGCTGTGTGGGCTGTGAGGCCCATGAGTGCTGTGTGGGCTGTGAGGGCTGTGAGGCCTGTGAGAGCTGTGTGGGCTGTGAGAGCTGTGTGGGCTGTGAGAGCTGTGTGGACTGTGAGAGCTGTGTGGGCTATGAGAGCAGTGTGGGCTGTGAGAGCTGTGTGGGCTCTGTGGGCTGAGAGAGCTGTGTGGGCTGTGAGAGCTGTGTGAGCTGTGAGGGCTGTGAGGCCTATGAGAGCTGTGTGGGCTGTGAGAGCTGTGTGGGCTGTGTGGGCTGTGAGAGCTGTATGGGCCGTGAGAGCTGTGAGAGCTGTGTGGGCTGTGAGGGCTCTGTGAGCTGTGAGAGCTGTGTAGGCTGTGAGAGCTGTATGGGCTGTGTGGGCTATGAGAGCTGTGCGAGCTGTGTGGGCTGTGAGAGCTGTGCAGGCTGTGAGAGCTGTGTGGGCTGTGAGAGTGTGGGCTGTGTGGGCTGTGAGAGCTGTGAGAGCTGTGTGGGTTGTGAGAGCTGTGTGGGCTATGAGAGCTGTGTGAGCTGTGTGGGCTGTGAGCTGTGTGGGCTGAGAGAGCTATGTGGGCTGTGAGGGATGTGTGGGCTGTGAGAGCTGTGTGGGCTGTGAGGGCTGTGTGGGCTATGAGAGCTGTGTGGACTGTGAGAGCTGTATGGGCTGTGAGAGCTGTGAGAGTTGTGTGGGATGTGAGCTGTGTGGGCTGTGTGGGCTGTGTGGGCTGTGAGGGCTCTGTGAGCTGTGAGAGCTGTGTGGGCTGTGAGAGCTGTGTGGGCTGTGTGGGCTGTGAGAGCTGTGAGAGCTGTGTGGGCTGTGAGAGCTGTGCGGGCTGTGAGAGCTTTGTGGGCTGTGAGAGCGTGGGCTGTGTGGGCTGTGAGAGCTGTGAGAGCTGTGAGAGCTGTGTGGGCTGTGAGAGCTGTGTGGGCTGTGTGGGCTGTGAGAGCTGTGTGGGCTGTGTGGGCTGTGAGAGCTGTGTGGGCTGTGAGAGCTGTGAGAGCTGTGTGGGCTGTGAGGGCTGTGTGAGCTGCGTAGGCTGTGAGAGCTGTGTGGGCTATGAGAGCTGTGCGAGCTGTGTGGGCTGTGAGAGCTGTGCGGGCTGTGAGAGCTGTGTGGGCTGTGAGTGTGTGGGCTGTGTGGGCTGTGAGAGCTGTGTGGGCTGTGAGAGCTATGTGGGCTGTGAGAGCTGTGTGAGCTGTGTGAACTGTGAGAGCTGTGTGGGCTGAGAGAGCTGTGTGGGCTGTGAGGACTGTGAGAGCTGTGTGGGCTGTGAGAGCTGTGTGGACTGTGAGAGCTGTATGGGCTGTGAGAGCTGTGAGAGCTGTGTGGGATGTGAGCTGTGTGGGCTGGGAGGGCTCTGTGAGCTGTGAGAGCTGTGTGGGCTTTGAGAGCTGTGTGGGCTGTGTGGGCTGTGAGAGCTGTGAGAGCTGTGTAGGCTGTGAGAGCGGTGCGGGCTGTGAGAGCTGTGTGGGCCATGAGAGTGTGGGCTGTGTGGGCTGTGAGAGCTGTGAGCTGTGTGGGCTGTGAGAGCTGTGTGGGCTGTGTGGGCTGTGAGAGCTTTGTGGGCTGTGAGAGCTTTGTGGGCTGTGAGAGCTGTGTGGCCTGTGAGGGCTGTGCGAGCTGTGAGAGCTGTTTGGGCTGTGAGAGCTGTGTGGGGTGTGAGAGCTGTGAGAGCTGTGTGGGCTGTGAGAGCTGTGTGGGCTGTGAGAGCTGCGTTGGCTGTGAGAGCTGTGTGGGCTGAGAGAGCTGTGAGAGCTGTGTGGGCTGTGAGAGCTGTGTGGGCTGTGTGGGCTGTGAGAGCTGTGTGGGCTGTGAGAGCTGTGTGGGCTGTGAAGGCTGTGAGAACTGTGTGGGATGTGAGAGCTGTGTGGGCTGTGTGGGCTGTGAGCGCTGTGAGAGCTGTGTGTGCTGTGAGAGCTGTGCAGGCTGTGAGGGCTGTGTGGGCTGTGAGAATGTGGGCTGTGTGGGCTGTGAGAGCTGTGTGGGCTGTGAGGGCTGTGTGGGCTGTGAGAGCTGTGTGGGCTGTGAGAGCTGTGTGGGCTGTGTGGGCTGTGAGGGCTGTGTGAGCCGTGAGAGCTGTGTGGGCTGTGAGAGTTGTGTGGGCTGTGTGGGCTGTGAGAGCTGTGAGAGCTGTGAGAGCTGTGTGGGCTGTGAGAGCTGTGTGGGCTGTGAGAGCTGTGTGGGCTATGAGAGCTGTATGGGCTGTGAGAGCTGTGAGCTGTGAGAGCTATGAGAGCTGTATGGGCTGTGAGAGCTGTGAGAGCTGTGAGGGATGTGAGCTGTGCGGGCTGTGAGGGCTGTGTGAGCTGTGAGAGCTGTGTGGGCTGTGAGAACTGTGTGGGCTGTGGAAGTGTGGGCTGTGTGGGCTGTGAGAGCTGTGAGAGCTGTGTGGGCTGTGAGAGCTGTGTGGGCTGTGAGGGCTGTTTGGGCTGTGAGGGCTGTGAGAGCTGTGAGGCCTGTGAGAGCTGTGTGGGCTATGATAGCTGGGTGGGCTGTGAGAGCTGTGTGGGCTGCCGGGGCTGTGAGGGCTGTGTGGGCTGTGAGGGCTGTGAGGCCTGTGAGAGCTGTGTGGGCTGTGAGAGCTGTGTGGGCTGTGAGACCTTTGTGAGCTGTGAGTTGTGTGGGTTGTGAGAGCTGTGTGGGCTGTGAGAGCTGTGTGGGCTGTGAGAGCTGTGAGAGCGGTGTGGGCTGTGAGAGCAGTGTGGGCTATGAGAGCTGTGTGGGCTGTGTGGGCTGTGAGAGCTGTGTGGGCTGTGAGAGCTGTGTGGGCTGTGAGGGCTGTGAGGCCTGTGAGAGCTGTGTGGGCTGTGAGCTGTGTGGTCTGTGAGAGCTGTATGGGATGTAAGAGCTGTGAGAGCTGTGTGGGATGTGAGCTGTGTGGGCTGTGAGGGCTGTGTGAGCTGTGCTAGCTGTGTGGGCTGTGAGAGCTGTGTGGGCTGTGAGAGCTGTGAGAGGTGTGTGGGCTGTGAGAGCTGTGCGGGCTGTGAGAGCTGTGTGGGCTGTGAGAGTGTGGGCTGTGTGGGCTGTGTTGGCTGTGAGAGCTGTGTGGGCTGTGAGAGCTGTGTGGGCTGTGAGAGCTGTGTGGGCTGTGAGAGCTGTGTGGGCTGTGAGACCTGTGTGGTATGTGAGTTGTGTGGGCTGCGAGGGCTGTGTGAGCTGTGAGAGCTGTGTGGGCTGTGAGAGCTGTGTGGGCTGTGAGAGCTGTGTGGGATGTGAGAGCTGTGTGAGCTGTGAGAGCTGTGTGAGCTGTGAGGGCTGTGAGAGCTGTGTGGGCTGTGAGAGCTGTGTGGGATGTGTGGGCTGTGAGGCCTGTGAGGCCTGTGAGAGCTGTGTGGGCTGTGAGAGTTGTGTGGGCTGTGAGAGTTGTGTGGGCTGTGAGAGCTGTGTGGGCTGTGAGAGCTCTGAGAGCTCTGTGGGATGTGAGAGCTGTGTGGGCTGTGAGGCCTGTGAGGCCTGTGAGAGCTGTGTGGGATGTGAGCGCTGTGTGAGCTGTGAGAGCTGTGTGGGCTGTGAGAGCTCTGAGAGCTCTGTGGGATGTGAGCTGTGTGGGCTGTGAGGGCTGTGTCAGCTGTGAGAGCTGTGTGGGCTGTGAGAGATGTGTGGGCTTTGAGAGCTGTGAGAGCTGTGTGGGCTGTGAGAGCTGTGCAGGCTGCGAGAGCTGTGTGGGCTGTGAGAGTGTGGGCTGTGTGGGCTGTGAGAGCTGTGAGAGCTGTGTGGGCTGTGAGAGCTGTGTGGGCTGTGTGGGCTGTGAGAGCTGTGTGGGCTGTGAGAGCTGTGTGGGATGTGAGCTGTGTGGGCTGTGAGGGCTGTGAGAGCTGTGTGGGCTGTGAGAGCTGTGTGGGCTGTGAGAGCTGTGTGAGCTGTGTGGGCTGTGAGAGCTGTGTGGGCTGTGAGAGCTGTGTGAGCTGTGTGGGCTGTGAGAGCTGTGTGGGCTGTGAGAGCTGTGTGAGCTGTGTGGGCTGTGGGAGCTGTGTGGGCTGTGAGAGCTGTGTGGGCTGTGTGGGCTGTGTGGGCTGTGAGAGATGTGTGGGCTGTGTGGGCTGTGAGAGCTGTGAGAGCTGTGTGGGCTGTGAGAGCTGTGCGGGCTGTGAGAGCTGTGTGGGCTGTGAGAGTGTGAGCTGTGTGGGCTGTGAGAGCTGTGTGGGCTGTGTGGGCTGTGAGAGCTGTGTGGGCTGTGAGAGCTGTGTGAGATGTGAGCTGTGTGGGCTGTGAGGGCTGTGTGAGCTGTGAGAGCTGTGTGGGCTGTGAGAGCTGTGTGGGCTATGAGAGCTGCGAGAGCTGTGTGGGCTGTGAGAGCTGTGTGGGCTGTGTGGGCTGTGAGAGCTGTGTGGGCTGTGAGAGCTGTGTGGGCTCTGAGGCCCGTGAGGGCTGTGTGGGCTGTGAGGGCTGTGAGGCCTGTGAGAGCTGTGTGGGCAGTGAGAGTTGTGTGAGCTGTGAGAGCTGTGAGAGCTGTGTGGGCTGTGAGAGCTGTGTGGGCTGTGTGGGCTGTGAGAGCTGTGTGGGCTGTGAGAGCTGTGTGGGCTGTGAGGCCCGTGAGGGCTGTGAGGCCCGTGAGGGCTGTGAGGCCTGTGAGACCTGTGAGAGCTGTGTGGGCTGTGAGAGCTGTGTGAGCTGTGAGAGCTATGTGGGCTGTGAGAGCTGTGTGGGCTGTGAGAGCTGTGTGGGCTGTGAGAGCTGTGTGGGCTGTGAGAGCTGTGAGAGCTGTGTGGGCTATGAGAGCTGTGTGGGCTGTGAGAGCTGTGTGGGCTCTGTGGGCTGTGAGAGCTGTGTGGGCTGTGAGAGCTGTGTGAGCTGTGAGGGCTGTGAGGCCTATGAGAGCTGCTTGGGCTGTGAGAGCTCTGTGGGCTGTGTGGGCTGTGAGAGCTGTAAGGGCTGTGAGAGCTGTGAGAGCTGTGTGGGCTGTGAGGGCTCTGTGAGCTGTGAGAGCTGTGTAGGCTGTGAGAGCTGTGTGGGCTGTGTGGGCTATGAGAGCTGTGCGAGCTGTGTGGGCTGTGAGAGCTGTGCGGGCTGTGAGAGCTGTGTGGGCTGTGAGAGTGTGGGCTGTGAGAGCTGTGAGAGCTGTGTGGGCTGTGAGAGCTGTGTGGGCTATGAGAGCTGTGTGAGCTGTGTGGGCTGTGAGAGCTGTGTGGGTGGAGAGAGCTGTGTGGGCTGTGAGGGCTGTGAGGCCTGTGAGAGCTGTGTGGGCTATGAGGGCTGTGTGGGCTGTGAGAGCTGTGTGGACTGTGAGAGCTGTATGGGCTGTGAGAGCTGTGTGGGATGTGAGAGCTGTGTGGGATGTGAGCTGTGTGGGCTGTGAGGGCTGTGTGAGCTGTGCTAGCTGTGTGGGCTGTGAGAGCTGTGTGGGCTTTGAGAGCTGTGAGAGCTGTGTGGGCTGTGAGAGCTGTGCAGGCTGCGAGAGCTGTGTGGGCTGTGAGAGTGTGGGCTGTGTGGGCTGTGAGAGCTGTGAGAGCTGTGTGGGCTGTGAGAGCTGTGTGGGCTGTGTGGGCTGTGAGAGCTGTGTGGGCTGTGAGAGCTGTGTGGGCTGTGAGGGCTGTGAGAGCTGTGTGGGATGTGAGAGCTGTGTGGGCTGTGTGGGCTGTGAGCGCTGTGAGAGCTGTGTGGGCTGTGAGAGCTGTGCAGGCTGTGAGGGCTGTGTGGGCTGTGACAGCTGTGTGGGCTGTGAGAGCTGTATGGGCTGTGAGAGCTGTGAAAGCTGTATGGGCTGTGAGAGCTGTGAGAGCTGTGTGGGATGTGAGCTGTGTGGGCTGTGAGGGCTGTGTGAGCTGTGAGAGCTGTGTAGGCTGTGAGGGCTGTGTGGGCTGTGAGAGCTGTGTGGGCTGTGAGAGCTGTGTGGGCTGTGAGGGCTGTGTAAGCTGTGAGAGCTGTGTGGGCTGTGAGAGCTGTGTGGGCTGTGTGGGCTGTGAGAGCTGTGAGAGCTGTGTGGGCTGTGAGAGCTGTGTGGGGTATGAGCTGCGTGGGCTGTGAGGGCTGTGTGAGCTGTGAGAGCGGTGTGGGCTGTGAGAGCTGTGTGGGCTGTGTGGGCTGTGGGAGCTGTGAGAGCTGTGTGGGCTGTGAGAGCTGTGCGGGCTGTGAGAGCTGTGTGGGCTGTGAGAGTGTGGGATGTTTGGGCTGTGAGAGCTGTGAGAGCTGTGTGGGCTGTGAGAGCTGTGTGGGCTGTGAAAGCTGTGTGGGCTGTGACAGCTATGTGGGCTGTGAGAGCTGTATGGGCTGTGAGAACTGTGAGAGCTGTGTGGGATGTGAGCTGTGTGGGATGTGAGCTGTGCGGGCTGTGAGGGCTGTGTGAGCTGTGAGAGCTGTGAGGGCTGTGAGAGCTGTGTGGGCCATGATAGCTATGTGGGCTGTGAGAGCTGTGTGGGCTGCGGGGGCTGTGAGGGCTGTGAAGCCTGTGAGAGCTGTGTGGGCTGTGAGAGCTGTGTGAGCTGTGAGCGCTGTGAGAGCTATGTGGGCTGTGAGAGCTGTGTGGGCTGTGAGAGCTGTGTGGGCTGTGTGGGCTGTGAGAGCTGTGTGGGCTGTGAGAGCTGTGTGGGGTATGAGCTGCGTGGGCTGTGAGGGCTGTGTGAGCTGTGAGAGCGGTGTGGGCTGTGAGAGCTGTGTGGGCTGTGAGGGCTGTGAGAGCTGTGAGAGTTGTGTGGGCTGTGAGAGCTGTGTTGGCTGTGAGAGCTGTGTGGGCTGTGAGAGCTGTGAGAGCTATGTGGGCTGTGAGAGCTGTGTGGGCTGTGAGAGCTGTGTGGGCTGTGTGGGCTGTGAGAGCTGTGTGGGCTGTGAGTGATGTGTGGGTTGTGAGGGCTGTGAGGCCTGTGAGAGCTGTGTGGGATGTGAGAGCTGTGTGAGCTGTGAGAGCTGTGTGGGCTGTGAGAGCTCTGAGAGCTCTGTGGGATGTGAGCTGTGTGGGTTGTGAGGGCTGTGTCAGCTGTGAGAGCTGTGTGGGCTGTGAGAGATGTGTGGGCTGTGAGGGCTGTGAGAGCTGTGTGGGCTGTGAGAGCTGTGTGGGCTGGGTGGGCTGTGAGAGCTATGTGGGCTGTGAGAGCGGTTTGGGCTGTGAGGCCTGTGAGGGCTGTGAGGGCTGTGTGGGCTGTGCGGGCTGTGAGGCCTGTTAGAGCTGTGTGGGCTGTGAGAGCTGTGTGGGCTGTGAGAGCTGTGTGAGCTGTGAGAGTTGTGTGGGCTGTGAGAGCTGTGTGGGCTGTGAGAGCTGTGAGAGCTTTGTGGGCTGTGAGAGCTGTGTGGGCTGTGAGAGCTGTGTGGGCTCTGTGGGCTGTGAGAGCTGTGTGCGCTGTGAGAGCTGTGTGGGCTGTGAGAGCTGTGCAGGCTGTGAGGGCTGTGTGGGCTGTGAGAGTGTGGTCTGTGTGGGCTGTGAGAGCTGTGTGGGCTGTGAGAGCTGTGTGGGCTGTGAGCTGTGTGGGCTGTGACAGCTGTGTGGGCTGTGAGAGCTGTATGGGCTGTGAGAGCTGTGAAAGCTGTATGGGCTGTGAGAGCTGTGAGAGCTGTGTGGGATGTGAGCTGTGTGGGCTGTGAGGGCTGTGTGAGCTGTGAGAGCTGTGTAGGCTGTGAGGGCTGTGTGGGCTGTGAGAGCTGTGTGGGCTGTGAGAGGTGTGTGGGCTGTGAGGGCTGTGTAAGCTGTGAGAGCTGTGTGGGCTATGAGAGCTGTGTGGGCTGTGTGGGCTGTGAGAGCTGTGAGAGCTGTGTGGGCTGTGAGAGCTGTGTGGGGTATGAGCTGCGTGGGCTGTGAGGGCTGTGTGAGCTGTGAGAGCGGTGTGGGCTGTGAGAGCTGTGTGGGCTGTGTGGGCTGTGGGAGCTGTGAGAGCTGTGTGGGCTGTGAGAGCTGTGCGGGCTGTGAGAGCTGTGTGGGCTGTGAGAGTGTGGGATGTTTGGGCTGTGAGAGCTGTGAGAGCTGTGTGGGCTGTGAGAGCTGTGTGGGCTGTGACAGCTATGTGGGCTGTGAGAGCTGTATGGGCTGTGAGAGCTGTGAAAGCTGTGAGAGCTATGAAAGCTGTATGGGCTGTGAGAACTGTGAGAGCTGTGTGGGATGTGAGCTGTGTGGGATGTGAGCTGTGCGGGCTGTGAGGGCTGTGTGAGCTGTGAGAGCTGTGTGGGCTGTGAGAGCTGTGTGGGCTGTGGAAGGGTGGGCTTTGTGGGCTGTATGGGCTGTGAGAGCTGTGAGATCTGTGTGAGCTGTGAGGGCTGTGAGAGCTGTGAGGGCTGTGAGAGATGTGTGGGCCATGATAGCTATGTGGGCTGTGAGAGCTATGTGGGCTGCGGGGGCTGTGAGGGCTGTGAAGCCTGTGAGAGCTGTGTGGGCTGTGAGAGCTGTGTGAGCTGTGAGCGCTGTGAGAGCTATGTGGGCTGTGAGAGCTGTGTGGGCTGTGAGAGCTGTGTGGGCTGTGTGGGCTGTGAGAGCTGTGTGGGCTGTGAGAGCTGTGTGGGCTGTGAGGGCTGTGAGAGCTGTGAGAGTTGTGTGGGCTGTGAGAGCTGTGTGGGCTGTGAGAGCTGTGTGGGCTGTGAGAGCTGTGAGAGCTGTGTGGGCTGTGAGAGCTGTGTGGGCTGTGAGAGCTGTGTGGGCTGTGTGGGCTGTGAGAGCTGTGTGGGCTGTGAGTGATGTGTGGGCTGTGAGGGCTGTGAGGCCTGTGAGAGCTGTGTGGGATGTGAGAGCTGTGTGAGCTGTGAGAGTTGTGTGGGCTGTGAGAGCTGTGTGGGCTGTGAGAGCTGTGAGAGCTTTGTGGGCTGTGAGAGCTGTGAGAGCTGTGTGGGATGTGAGCTGTGTGGGCTGTGAGGGCTCTGTGAGCTGTGAGAGCTGTGTGGGCTTTGAGAGCTGTGTGGGCTGTGTGGGCTGTGAGAGCTGTGTAGGCTGTGAGAGCGGTGCGGGCTGTGAGAGCTGTGTGGGCCGTGAGAGTGTGGGCTGTGTGGGCTGTGAGAGCTGTGAGCTGTGTGGGCTGTGAGAGCTGTGTGGGCTGTGTGGGCTGTGAGAGCTTTGTGGGCTGTGAGAGCTTTGTGGGCTGTGAGAGCTGTGTGGCCTGTGAGGGCTGTGTGAGCTGTGAGAGCTGTTTGGGCTGTGAGAGCTGTGTGGGGTGTGAGAGCTGTGAGAGCTGTGTGGGCTGTGAGAGCTGTGTGGGCTGTGAGAGCTGTGTGGGCTGTGTGGGCTGTGAGAGCTGTGAGAGCTGTGTGGGCTTTGAGAGCTGTGCGGGCTGTGAGAGCTTTGTGGGCTGTGAGAGCGTGGGCTGTGTGGGCTGTGAGAGCTGTGAGAGCTGTGAGAGCTGTGTGGGCTGTGAGAGCTGTGTGGGCTGTGTGGGCTGTGAGAGCTGTGTGGGCTGTGAGAGCTGTGAGAGCTGTGTGGGCTGTGAGGGCTGTGTGAGCTGCGTAGGCTGTGAGAGCTGTGTGGGCTATGAGAGCTGTGTGGGCTGTGAGAGTGTGGGCTGTGAGAGCTGTGTGGGCTGTGAGAGCTATGTGGGCTGTGAGAGCTGTGTGAGCTGTGTGAACTGTGAGAGCTGTGTGGGCTGAGAGAGCTGTGTGGGCTGTGAGGACTGTGAGAGCTGTGTGGGCTGTGAGGGCTGTGTGGGCTGTGAGAGCTGTGTGGACTGTGAGAGCTGTATGGGCTGTGAGAGCTGTGAGAGCTGTGTGGGATGTGAGCTGTGTGGGCTGTGAGGGCTCTGTGAGCTGTGAGAGCTGTGTGGGCTTTGAAAGTTGTGTGGGCTGTGTGGGCTGTGAGAGCTGTGAGAGCTGTGTAGGCTGTGAGAGCGGTGCGGGCTGTGAGAGCTGTGTGGGCCGTGAGAGTGTGGGCTGTGTGGGCTGTGAGAGCTGTGAGCTGTGTGGGCTGTGAGAGCTGTGTGGGCTGTGTGGGCTGTGAGAGCTTTGTGGGCTGTGAGAGCTTTGTGGGCTGTGAGAGCTGTGTGGCCTGTGAGGGCTGTGTGAGCTGTGAGAGCTGTTTGGGCTGTGAGAGCTGTGTGGGGTGTGAGAGCTGTGAGAGCTGTGTGGGCTGTGAGAGCTGTGTGGGCTGTGAGAGCTGCGTTGGCTGTGAGAGCTGTGTGGGCTGAGAGAGCTGTGAGAGCTGTGTGAGCTGTGAGGGCTATGAGGGCTGTGAGGGCTGTGAGAGCAGTGAGGCCTGTGAGAGCTGTGTGGGCTGCGGGGACTGTGAGGGTTGTGAAGCCTGAGAGAGCTGTGTGGGCTGTGAGAGCTGTGTGAGCTGTGAGCGCTGTGAGAGCTATGTGGGCTGTGAGAGCTGTGTGGGCTGTGAGAGCTGTGTGGGCTGTGTGGGCTGTGAGAGCTGTGTGGGCTGTGAGAGCTGTGTGGGCTGTGTGGGCTGTGAGAGCTGTGTGGGTTGTGAGAGTTGTGTGGGCTGTGAGAGCTGTGTGGGCTGTGAGAGCTGTGTGGGCTGTGAGAGCTGTGTGGGCTGTGAGAGCTGTGAGAGCTATGTGGGCTGTGAGAGCTGTGTGGGCTGTGAGAGCTGTGTGGGCTGTGTGGGCTGTGAGAGCTGTGTGGGCTGTGAGGGCTGTGAGGCCTGTGAGAGCTGTGTGGGATGTGAGAGCTGTGTGAGCTGTGAGAGCTGTGTGGGCTGTGAGAGCTCTGAGAGCTCTGTGGGATGTGAGCTGTGTGGGCTATGAGGGATGAGTCAGCTGTGAGAGCTGTGTGGGCTGTGAGAGATGTGTGGGCTGTGAGAGCTGTGTGAGCTGTGTGGGCTGTGAGAGCTGTGTGGGCTGACTGGGCTATGAGAGCTATGTGGGCTGTGAGAGCTGTTTGGGCTGTGAGGCCTGTGAGGGCTGTGAGGGCTGTGTGGGCTGTGAGGGCTGTGAGGCCTGTGAGAGCTGTGTGGGCTGTGAGAGTTGTGTGGGCTGTGAGAGCTGTGTGAGCTGTGAGAGCTGTGTGGGCTCTGTGGGCTGTGAGAGCTGTATGGGCTGTGAGAGCTGTGTGGGCTATGAGAGCTGTGTGGGCTGTGAGAGCTGTGAGAGCTGTGTGGGCTGTGAGAGCTGTGTGGGCTGTGAGAGCTGTGTGGGCTCTGTGGGCTGTGAGAGCTGTATGGGCTGTGAGAGCTGTGTGGGCTGTGAGAGCTGTGTGGGCTGTGAGAGCTGTGAGAGCTGTGTGGGCTGTGAGAGCTGTGTGGGCTGTGAGAGCTGTGTGGGTTCTGTGGGCTGTGAGAGCTGTATGGGCTGTGAGAGCTGTGTGGGCTGTGAGAGCTGTGTGGGCTGTGAGAGCTGTGAGAGCTGTGTGGGCTGTGAGAGCTGTGTGGGCTGTGGGAGCTGTGTGGGCTCTGTGGGCTGTGAGAGCTGTATGGGCTGTGAGAGCTGTGTGGGCTGTGAGAGCTGTGTGGGCTGTGAGGGCTGTGTGAGCTGTGAGAGCTGTGTAGGCTGTGAATGCTGTGTGGGCTGTGTGGGCTGTGAGAGCTGTGCGAGCTGTGTGGGCTGCTGTGAGAGCTGTGTGGGTGGTGAGAGCTGTGTGGGCTGTGAGAGCTGTGAGAGCTGTGTGGGCTGAGAGAGCTGTGTGGGCTGGGAGGGCTGTGAGGCCTCTGAGAGCTGTGTGGGCTGTGAGGGCTGTGTGGGCTGTGA
This sequence comes from Lissotriton helveticus, assembly GCF_964261635.1. Taxonomy (NCBI): domain Eukaryota; kingdom Metazoa; phylum Chordata; class Amphibia; order Caudata; family Salamandridae; genus Lissotriton; species Lissotriton helveticus. Next base: position 955,840,228 of record NC_136069.1, read on the forward strand.
AAGCTGTGTGGACTGTGAGAGCTGTATGGGCTGTGAGAGCTGTGTGGGATGTGAGCTGTGTGGGCTGTGAGGGCTGTGTGAGCTGTGAGAGCTATGTGGGCTGTGAGAGATGTGTGGGCTCTGTGGGCTGTGAGAGCTGTGAGAGCTGTGTGGGCTGTGAGAGCTGTGCGGGCTGTGAGAGCTGTGTGGGCTGTGAGAGTGTGGGCTGTGTGGGCTGTGAGAGCTGTGAGAGCTGTGTGGGCTGTGAGAGCTGTGTGGGCTGTGTGCGCTGTGAGAGCTGTGTGGGCTGTGAGAGCTGTGTGGGATGTGAGCTGTGTGGGCTGTGAGGGCTGTGTGAGCTGTGAGAGCTGTGTGGGCTGTGAGAGCTGTGTGGGCTGTGAGAGCTGTGAGAGCCGTGTGGGCTGTGAGAGCTGTGTGGGCTGTGCGGGCTGTGAGAGCTGTGTGGGCTGTGAGAGCTGTGTGGGCTGTGAGGCCCGTGAGGACTGTGTGGGCTGTGAGGGCTGTGAGGCCTGTGAGAGATGTGTGGGCAGTGAGAGTTGTGTGAGCTGTGAGAGCTGTGAGAGCTGTGTGGGCTGTGAGAGCTGTGTGGGCTGTGTGGGCTGTGAGAGCTGTGTGGGCTGTGAGAGCTGTGTGGGCTGTGAGAGCTGTGTGGGCTGTGAGGCCCATGAGTGCTGTGTGGGCTGTGAGGGCTGTGAGGCCTGTGAGAGCTGTGTGGGCTATGAGAGCAGTGTGGGCTGTGAGAGCTGTGTGGGCTCTGTGGGCTGAGAGAGCTGTGTGGGCTGTGAGAGCTGTGTGAGCTGTGAGGGCTGTGAGGCCTATGAGAGCTGTGTGGGCTGTGAGAGCTGTGTGGGCTGTGTGGGCTGTGAGAGCTGTATGGGCCGTGAGAGCTGTGAGAGCTGTGTGGGCTGTGAGGGCTCTGTGAGCTGTGAGAGCTGTGTAGGCTGTGAGAGCTGTATGGGCTGTGTGGGCTATGAGAGCTGTGCGAGCTGTGTGGGCTGTGAGAGCTGTGCAGGCTGTGAGAGCTGTGTGGGCTGTGAGAGTGTGGGCTGTGTGGGCTGTGAGAGCTGTGAGAGCTGTGTGGGTTGTGAGAGCTGTGTGGGCTATGAGAGCTGTGTGAGCTGTGTGGGCTGTGAGCTGTGTGGGCTGAGAGAGCTATGTGGGCTGTGAGGGATGTGTGGGCTGTGAGAGCTGTGTGGGCTGTGAGGGCTGTGTGGGCTATGAGAGCAGTGTGGACTGTGAGAGCTGTATGGGCTGTGAGAGCTGTGAGAGTTGTGTGGGATGTGAGCTGTGTGGGCTGTGTGGGCTGTGTGGGCTGTGAGGGCTCTGTGAGCTGTGAGAGCTGTGTGGGCTGTGAGAGCTGTGTGGGCTGTGTGGGCTGTGAGAGCTGTGAGAGCTGTGTGGGCTGTGAGAGCTGTGCGGGCTGTGAGAGCTTTGTGGGCTGTGAGAGCGTGGGCTGTGTGGGCTGTGAGAGCTGTGAGAGCTGTGAGAGCTGTGTGGGCTGTGAGAGCTGTGTGGGCTGTGTGGGCTGTGAGAGCTGTGTGGGCTGTGTGGGCTGTGAGAGCTGTGTGGGCTGTGAGAGCTGTGAGAGCTGTGTGGGCTGTGAGGGCTGTGTGAGCTGCGTAGGCTGTGAGAGCTGTGTGGGCTATGAGAGCTGTGTGGGCTGTGAGAGCTGTGCGGGCTGTGAGAGCTGTGTGGGCTGTGAGTGTGTGGGCTGTGTGGGCTGTGAGAGCTGTGTGGGCTGTGAGAGCTATGTGGGCTGTGAGAGCTGTGTGAGCTGTGTGAACTGTGAGAGCTGTGTGGGCTGAGAGAGCTGTGTGGGCTGTGAGGACTGTGAGAGCTGTGTGGGCTGTGAGGGCTGTGTGGGCTGTGAGAGCTGTGTGGACTGTGAGAGCTGTATGGGCTGTGAGAGCTGTGAGAGCTGTGTGGGATGTGAGCTGTGTGGGCTGGGAGGGCTCTGTGAGCTGTGAGAGCTGTGTGGGCTTTGAGAGCTGTGTGGGCTGTGTGGGCTGTGAGAGCTGTGAGAGCTGTGTAGGCTGTGAGAGCGGTGCGGGCTGTGAGAGCTGTGTGGGCCATGAGAGTGTGGGCTGTGTGGGCTGTGAGAGCTGTGAGCTGTGTGGGCTGTGAGAGCTGTGTGGGCTGTGTGGGCTGTGAGAGCTTTGTGGGCTGTGAGAGCTTTGTGGGCTGTGAGAGCTGTGTGGCCTGTGAGGGCTGTGTGAGCTGTGAGAGCTGTTTGGGCTGTGAGAGCTGTGTGGGGTGTGAGAGCTGTGAGAGCTGTGTGGGCTGTGAGAGCTGTGTGGGCTGTGAGAGCTGCGTTGGCTGTGAGAGCTGTGTGGGCTGAGAGAGCTGTGAGAGCTGTGTGGGCTGTGAGAGCTGTGTGGGCTGTGTGGGCTGTGAGAGCTGTGTGGGCTGTGAGAGCTGTGTGGGCTGTGAAGGCTGTGAGAACTGTGTGGGATGTGAGAGCTGTGTGGGCTGTGTGGGCTGTGAGCGCTGTGAGAGCTGTGTGTGCTGTGAGAGCTGTGCAGGCTGTGAGGGCTGTGTGGGCTGTGAGAATGTGGGCTGTGTGGGCTGTGAGAGCTGTGTGGGCTGTGAGGGCTGTGTGGGCTGTGAGAGCTGTGTGGGCTGTGAGAGCTGTGTGGGCTGTGTGGGCTGTGAGGGCTGTGTGAGCCGTGAGAGCTGTGTGGGCTGTGAGAGTTGTGTGGGCTGTGTGGGCTGTGAGAGCTGTGAGAGCTGTGAGAGCTGTGTGGGCTGTGAGAGCTGTGTGGGCTGTGAGAGCTGTGTGGGCTATGAGAGCTGTATGGGCTGTGAGAGCTGTGAGCTGTGAGAGCTATGAGAGCTGTATGGGCTGTGAGAGCTGTGAGAGCTGTGAGGGATGTGAGCAGTGCGGGCTGTGAGGGCTGTGTGAGCTGTGAGAGCTGTGTGGGCTGTGAGAACTGTGTGGGCTGTGGAAGTGTGGGCTGTGTGGGCTGTGAGAGCTGTGAGAGCTGTGTGGGCTGTGAGAGCTGTGTGGGCTGTGAGGGCTGTTTGGGCTGTGAGGGCTGTGAGAGCTGTGAGGCCTGTGAGAGCTGTGTGGGCTATGATAGCTGGGTGGGCTGTGAGAGCTGTGTGGGCTGCCGGGGCTGTGAGGGCTGTGTGGGCTGTGAGGGCTGTGAGGCCTGTGAGAGCTGTGTGGGCTGTGAGAGCTGTGTGGGCTGTGAGACCTTTGTGAGCTGTGAGTTGTGTGGGTTGTGAGAGCTGTGTGGGCTGTGAGAGCTGTGTGGGCTGTGAGAGCTGTGAGAGCGGTGTGGGCTGTGAGAGCAGTGTGGGCTATGAGAGCTGTGTGGGCTGTGTGGGCTGTGAGAGCTGTGTGGGCTGTGAGAGCTGTGTGGGCTGTGAGGGCTGTGAGGCCTGTGAGAGCTGTGTGGGCTGTGAGCTGTGTGGTCTGTGAGAGCTGTATGGGATGTAAGAGCTGTGAGAGCTGTGTGGGATGTGAGCTGTGTGGGCTGTGAGGGCTGTGTGAGCTGTGCTAGCTGTGTGGGCTGTGAGAGCTGTGTGGGCTGTGAGAGCTGTGAGAGGTGTGTGGGCTGTGAGAGCTGTGCGGGCTGTGAGAGCTGTGTGGGCTGTGAGAGTGTGGGCTGTGTGGGCTGTGTTGGCTGTGAGAGCTGTGTGGGCTGTGAGAGCTGTGTGGGCTGTGAGAGCTGTGTGGGCTGTGAGAGCTGTGTGGGCTGTGAGACCTGTGTGGTATGTGAGTTGTGTGGGCTGCGAGGGCTGTGTGAGCTGTGAGAGCTGTGTGGGCTGTGAGAGCTGTGTGGGCTGTGAGAGCTGTGTGGGATGTGAGAGCTGTGTGAGCTGTGAGAGCTGTGTGAGCTGTGAGGGCTGTGAGAGCTGTGTGGGCTGTGAGAGCTGTGTGGGCTGTGTGGGCTGTGAGGCCTGTGAGGCCTGTGAGAGCTGTGTGGGCTGTGAGAGTTGTGTGGGCTGTGAGAGTTGTGTGGGCTGTGAGAGCTGTGTGGGCTGTGAGAGCTCTGAGAGCTCTGTGGGATGTGAGAGCTGTGTGGGCTGTGAGGCCTGTGAGGCCTGTGAGAGCTGTGTGGGATGTGAGCGCTGTGTGAGCTGTGAGAGCTGTGTGGGCTGTGAGAGCTCTGAGAGCTCTGTGGGATGTGAGCTGTGTGGGCTGTGAGGGCTGTGTCAGCTGTGAGAGCTGTGTGGGCTGTGAGAGATGTGTGGGCTTTGAGAGCTGTGAGAGCTGTGTGGGCTGTGAGAGCTGTGCAGGCTGCGAGAGCTGTGTGGGCTGTGAGAGTGTGGGCTGTGTGGGCTGTGAGAGCTGTGAGAGCTGTGTGGGCTGTGAGAGCTGTGTGGGCTGTGTGGGCTGTGAGAGCTGTGTGGGCTGTGAGAGCTGTGTGGGATGTGAGCTGTGTGGGCTGTGAGGGCTGTGAGAGCTGTGTGGGCTGTGAGAGCTGTGTGGGCTGTGAGAGCTGTGTGAGCTGTGTGGGCTGTGAGAGCTGTGTGGGCTGTGAGAGCTGTGTGAGCTGTGTGGGCTGTGAGAGCTGTGTGGGCTGTGAGAGCTGTGTGAGCTGTGTGGGCTGTGGGAGCTGTGTGGGCTGTGAGAGCTGTGTGGGCTGTGTGGGCTGTGTGGGCTGTGAGAGATGTGTGGGCTGTGTGGGCTGTGAGAGCTGTGAGAGCTGTGTGGGCTGTGAGAGCTGTGCGGGCTGTGAGAGCTGTGTGGGCTGTGAGAGTGTGAGCTGTGTGGGCTGTGAGAGCTGTGTGGGCTGTGTGGGCTGTGAGAGCTGTGTGGGCTGTGAGAGCTGTGTGAGATGTGAGCTGTGTGGGCTGTGAGGGCTGTGTGAGCTGTGAGAGCTGTGTGGGCTGTGAGAGCTGTGTGGGCTATGAGAGCTGCGAGAGCTGTGTGGGCTGTGAGAGCTGTGTGGGCTGTGTGGGCTGTGAGAGCTGTGTGGGCTGTGAGAGCTGTGTGGGCTCTGAGGCCCGTGAGGGCTGTGTGGGCTGTGAGGGCTGTGAGGCCTGTGAGAGCTGTGTGGGCAGTGAGAGTTGTGTGAGCTGTGAGAGCTGTGAGAGCTGTGTGGGCTGTGAGAGCTGTGTGGGCTGTGTGGGCTGTGAGAGCTGTGTGGGCTGTGAGAGCTGTGTGGGCTGTGAGGCCCGTGAGGGCTGTGAGGCCCGTGAGGGCTGTGAGGCCTGTGAGACCTGTGAGAGCTGTGTGGGCTGTGAGAGCTGTGTGAGCTGTGAGAGCTATGTGGGCTGTGAGAGCTGTGTGGGCTGTGAGAGCTGTGTGGGCTGTGAGAGCTGTGTGGGCTGTGAGAGCTGTGAGAGCTGTGTGGGCTATGAGAGCTGTGTGGGCTGTGAGAGCTGTGTGGGCTCTGTGGGCTGTGAGAGCTGTGTGGGCTGTGAGAGCTGTGTGAGCTGTGAGGGCTGTGAGGCCTATGAGAGCTGCTTGGGCTGTGAGAGCTCTGTGGGCTGTGTGGGCTGTGAGAGCTGTAAGGGCTGTGAGAGCTGTGAGAGCTGTGTGGGCTGTGAGGGCTCTGTGAGCTGTGAGAGCTGTGTAGGCTGTGAGAGCTGTGTGGGCTGTGTGGGCTATGAGAGCTGTGCGAGCTGTGTGGGCTGTGAGAGCTGTGCGGGCTGTGAGAGCTGTGTGGGCTGTGAGAGTGTGGGCTGTGAGAGCTGTGAGAGCTGTGTGGGCTGTGAGAGCTGTGTGGGCTATGAGAGCTGTGTGAGCTGTGTGGGCTGTGAGAGCTGTGTGGGTGGAGAGAGCTGTGTGGGCTGTGAGGGCTGTGAGGCCTGTGAGAGCTGTGTGGGCTATGAGGGCTGTGTGGGCTGTGAGAGCTGTGTGGACTGTGAGAGCTGTATGGGCTGTGAGAGCTGTGTGGGATGTGAGAGCTGTGTGGGATGTGAGCTGTGTGGGCTGTGAGGGCTGTGTGAGCTGTGCTAGCTGTGTGGGCTGTGAGAGCTGTGTGGGCTTTGAGAGCTGTGAGAGCTGTGTGGGCTGTGAGAGCTGTGCAGGCTGCGAGAGCTGTGTGGGCTGTGAGAGTGTGGGCTGTGTGGGCTGTGAGAGCTGTGAGAGCTGTGTGGGCTGTGAGAGCTGTGTGGGCTGTGTGGGCTGTGAGAGCTGTGTGGGCTGTGAGAGCTGTGTGGGCTGTGAGGGCTGTGAGAGCTGTGTGGGATGTGAGAGCTGTGTGGGCTGTGTGGGCTGTGAGCGCTGTGAGAGCTGTGTGGGCTGTGAGAGCTGTGCAGGCTGTGAGGGCTGTGTGGGCTGTGACAGCTGTGTGGGCTGTGAGAGCTGTATGGGCTGTGAGAGCTGTGAAAGCTGTATGGGCTGTGAGAGCTGTGAGAGCTGTGTGGGATGTGAGCTGTGTGGGCTGTGAGGGCTGTGTGAGCTGTGAGAGCTGTGTAGGCTGTGAGGGCTGTGTGGGCTGTGAGAGCTGTGTGGGCTGTGAGAGCTGTGTGGGCTGTGAGGGCTGTGTAAGCTGTGAGAGCTGTGTGGGCTGTGAGAGCTGTGTGGGCTGTGTGGGCTGTGAGAGCTGTGAGAGCTGTGTGGGCTGTGAGAGCTGTGTGGGGTATGAGCTGCGTGGGCTGTGAGGGCTGTGTGAGCTGTGAGAGCGGTGTGGGCTGTGAGAGCTGTGTGGGCTGTGTGGGCTGTGGGAGCTGTGAGAGCTGTGTGGGCTGTGAGAGCTGTGCGGGCTGTGAGAGCTGTGTGGGCTGTGAGAGTGTGGGATGTTTGGGCTGTGAGAGCTGTGAGAGCTGTGTGGGCTGTGAGAGCTGTGTGGGCTGTGAAAGCTGTGTGGGCTGTGACAGCTATGTGGGCTGTGAGAGCTGTATGGGCTGTGAGAACTGTGAGAGCTGTGTGGGATGTGAGCTGTGTGGGATGTGAGCTGTGCGGGCTGTGAGGGCTGTGTGAGCTGTGAGAGCTGTGAGGGCTGTGAGAGCTGTGTGGGCCATGATAGCTATGTGGGCTGTGAGAGCTGTGTGGGCTGCGGGGGCTGTGAGGGCTGTGAAGCCTGTGAGAGCTGTGTGGGCTGTGAGAGCTGTGTGAGCTGTGAGCGCTGTGAGAGCTATGTGGGCTGTGAGAGCTGTGTGGGCTGTGAGAGCTGTGTGGGCTGTGTGGGCTGTGAGAGCTGTGTGGGCTGTGAGAGCTGTGTGGGGTATGAGCTGCGTGGGCTGTGAGGGCTGTGTGAGCTGTGAGAGCGGTGTGGGCTGTGAGAGCTGTGTGGGCTGTGAGGGCTGTGAGAGCTGTGAGAGTTGTGTGGGCTGTGAGAGCTGTGTTGGCTGTGAGAGCTGTGTGGGCTGTGAGAGCTGTGAGAGCTATGTGGGCTGTGAGAGCTGTGTGGGCTGTGAGAGCTGTGTGGGCTGTGTGGGCTGTGAGAGCTGTGTGGGCTGTGAGTGATGTGTGGGTTGTGAGGGCTGTGAGGCCTGTGAGAGCTGTGTGGGATGTGAGAGCTGTGTGAGCTGTGAGAGCTGTGTGGGCTGTGAGAGCTCTGAGAGCTCTGTGGGATGTGAGCTGTGTGGGTTGTGAGGGCTGTGTCAGCTGTGAGAGCTGTGTGGGCTGTGAGAGATGTGTGGGCTGTGAGGGCTGTGAGAGCTGTGTGGGCTGTGAGAGCTGTGTGGGCTGGGTGGGCTGTGAGAGCTATGTGGGCTGTGAGAGCGGTTTGGGCTGTGAGGCCTGTGAGGGCTGTGAGGGCTGTGTGGGCTGTGCGGGCTGTGAGGCCTGTTAGAGCTGTGTGGGCTGTGAGAGCTGTGTGGGCTGTGAGAGCTGTGTGAGCTGTGAGAGTTGTGTGGGCTGTGAGAGCTGTGTGGGCTGTGAGAGCTGTGAGAGCTTTGTGGGCTGTGAGAGCTGTGTGGGCTGTGAGAGCTGTGTGGGCTCTGTGGGCTGTGAGAGCTGTGTGCGCTGTGAGAGCTGTGTGGGCTGTGAGAGCTGTGCAGGCTGTGAGGGCTGTGTGGGCTGTGAGAGTGTGGTCTGTGTGGGCTGTGAGAGCTGTGTGGGCTGTGAGAGCTGTGTGGGCTGTGAGCTGTGTGGGCTGTGACAGCTGTGTGGGCTGTGAGAGCTGTATGGGCTGTGAGAGCTGTGAAAGCTGTATGGGCTGTGAGAGCTGTGAGAGCTGTGTGGGATGTGAGCTGTGTGGGCTGTGAGGGCTGTGTGAGCTGTGAGAGCTGTGTAGGCTGTGAGGGCTGTGTGGGCTGTGAGAGCTGTGTGGGCTGTGAGAGGTGTGTGGGCTGTGAGGGCTGTGTAAGCTGTGAGAGCTGTGTGGGCTATGAGAGCTGTGTGGGCTGTGTGGGCTGTGAGAGCTGTGAGAGCTGTGTGGGCTGTGAGAGCTGTGTGGGGTATGAGCTGCGTGGGCTGTGAGGGCTGTGTGAGCTGTGAGAGCGGTGTGGGCTGTGAGAGCTGTGTGGGCTGTGTGGGCTGTGGGAGCTGTGAGAGCTGTGTGGGCTGTGAGAGCTGTGCGGGCTGTGAGAGCTGTGTGGGCTGTGAGAGTGTGGGATGTTTGGGCTGTGAGAGCTGTGAGAGCTGTGTGGGCTGTGAGAGCTGTGTGGGCTGTGACAGCTATGTGGGCTGTGAGAGCTGTATGGGCTGTGAGAGCTGTGAAAGCTGTGAGAGCTATGAAAGCTGTATGGGCTGTGAGAACTGTGAGAGCTGTGTGGGATGTGAGCTGTGTGGGATGTGAGCTGTGCGGGCTGTGAGGGCTGTGTGAGCTGTGAGAGCTGTGTGGGCTGTGAGAGCTGTGTGGGCTGTGGAAGGGTGGGCTTTGTGGGCTGTATGGGCTGTGAGAGCTGTGAGATCTGTGTGAGCTGTGAGGGCTGTGAGAGCTGTGAGGGCTGTGAGAGATGTGTGGGCCATGATAGCTATGTGGGCTGTGAGAGCTATGTGGGCTGCGGGGGCTGTGAGGGCTGTGAAGCCTGTGAGAGCTGTGTGGGCTGTGAGAGCTGTGTGAGCTGTGAGCGCTGTGAGAGCTATGTGGGCTGTGAGAGCTGTGTGGGCTGTGAGAGCTGTGTGGGCTGTGTGGGCTGTGAGAGCTGTGTGGGCTGTGAGAGCTGTGTGGGCTGTGAGGGCTGTGAGAGCTGTGAGAGTTGTGTGGGCTGTGAGAGCTGTGTGGGCTGTGAGAGCTGTGTGGGCTGTGAGAGCTGTGAGAGCTGTGTGGGCTGTGAGAGCTGTGTGGGCTGTGAGAGCTGTGTGGGCTGTGTGGGCTGTGAGAGCTGTGTGGGCTGTGAGTGATGTGTGGGCTGTGAGGGCTGTGAGGCCTGTGAGAGCTGTGTGGGATGTGAGAGCTGTGTGAGCTGTGAGAGTTGTGTGGGCTGTGAGAGCTGTGTGGGCTGTGAGAGCTGTGAGAGCTTTGTGGGCTGTGAGAGCTGTGTGGGCTGTGAGAGCTGTGTGGGCTCTGTGGGCTGTGAGAGCTGTGTGCGCTGTGAGAGCTGTGTGGGCTGTGAGAGCTGTGCAGGCTGTGAGGGCTGTGTGGGCTGTGAGAGTGTGGTCTGTGTGGGCTGTGAGAGCTGTGTGGGCTGTGAGAGCTGTGTGGGCTGTGAGCTGTGTGGGCTGTGACAGCTGTGTGGGCTGTGAGAGCTGTATGGGCTGTGAGAGCTGTGAAAGCTGTATGGGCTGTGAGAGCTGTGAGAGCTGTGTGGGATGTGAGCTGTGTGGGCTGTGAGGGCTGTGTGAGCTGTGAGAGCTGTGTCGGCTGTGAGGGCTGTGTGGGCTGTGAGAGCTGTGTGGGCTGTGAGAGGTGTGTGGGCTGTGAGGGCTGTGTAAGCTGTGAGAGCTGTGTGGGCTATGAGAGCTGTGTGGGCTCTGTGGGCTGTGAGAGCTGTGAGAGCTGTGTGGGCTGTGAGAGCTGTGTGGGGTATGAGCTGCGTGGGCTGTGAGGGCTGTGTGAGCTGTGAGAGCGGTGTGGGCTGTGAGAGCTGTGTGGGCTGTGTGGGCCCTGGGAGCTGTGAGAGCTGTGTGGGCTGTGAGAGCTGTGCGGGCTGTGAGAGCTGTGTGGGCTGTGAGAGTGTGGGATGTTTGGGCTGTGAGAGCTGTGAGAGCTGTGTGGGCTGTGAGAGCTGTGTGGGCTGTGAGAGCTGTGAAAGCTGTGAGAGCTATGAAAGCTGTATGGGCTGTGAGAACTGTGAGAGCTGTGTGGGATGTGAGCTGTGTGGGATGTGAGCTGTGCGGGCTGTGAGGGCTGTGTGAGCTGTGAGAGCTGTGTGGGCTGTGAGAGCTGTGTGGGCTGTGGAAGGGTGGGCTTTGTGGGCTGTATGGGCTGTGAGAGCTGTGAGAGCTGTGTGAGCTGTGAGGGCTGTGAGAGCTGTGAGGGCTGTGAGAGATGTGTGGGCCATGATAGCTATGTGGGCTGTGAGAGCTATGTGGGCTGTGAGGACTGTGAGAGCTGTGTGGGCTGTGAGGGCTGTGTGGGCTGTGAGAGCTGTGTGGGCTGTGAGAGCTGTGTGGACTGTGAGAGCTGTATGGGCTGTGAGAGCTGTGAGAGCTGTGTGGGATGTGAGCTGTGTGGGCTGTGAGGGCTCTGTGAGCTGTGAGAGCTGTGTGGGCTTTGAGAGCTGTGTGGGCTGTGTGGGCTGTGAGAGCTGTGAGAGCTGTGTAGGCTGTGAGAGCGGTGCGGGCTGTGAGAGCTGTGTGGGCCGTGAGAGTGTGGGCTGTGTGGGCTGTGAGAGCTGTGAGCTGTGTGGGCTGTGAGAGCTGTGTGGGCTGTGTGGGCTGTGAGAGCTTTGTGGGCTGTGAGAGCTTTGTGGGCTGTGAGAGCTGTGTGGCCTGTGAGGGCTGTGTGAGCTGTGAGAGCTGTTTGGGCTGTGAGAGCTGTGTGGGGTGTGAGAGCTGTGAGAGCTGTGTGGGCTGTGAGAGCTGTGTGGGCTGTGAGAGCTGCGTTGGCTGTGAGAGCTGTGTGGGCTGAGAGAGCTGTGAGAGCTGTGTGAGCTGTGAGGGCTATGAGGGCTGTGAGGGCTGTGAGAGCTGTGAGGCCTGTGAGAGCTGTGTGGGCTGCGGGGACTGTGAGGGTTGTGAAGCCTGAGAGAGCTGTGTGGGCTGTGAGAGCTGTGTGAGCTGTGAGCGCTGTGAGAGCTATGTGGGCTGTGAGAGCTGTGTGGGCTGTGAGAGCTGTGTGGGCTGTGTGGGCTGTGAGAGCTGTGTGGGCTGTGAGAGCTGTGTGGGCTGTGTGGGCTGTGAGAGCTGTGCGGGTTGTGAGAGTTGTGTGGGCTGTGAGAGCTGTGTGGGCTGTGAGAGCTGTGTGGGCTGTGAGAGCTGTGTGGGCTGTGAGAGCTGTGAGAGCTATGTGGGCTGTGAGAGCTGTGTGGGCTGTGAGAGCTGTGTGGGCTGTGTGGGCTGTGAGAGCTGTGTGGGCTGTGAGGGCTGTGAGGCCTGTGAGAGCTGTGTGGGATGTGAGAGCTGTGTGAGCTGTGAGAGCTGTGTGGGCTGTGAGAGCTCTGAGAGCTCTGTGGGATGTGAGCTGTGTGGGCTATGAGGGCTGTGTCAGCTGTGAGAGCTGTGTGGGCTGTGAGAGATGTGTGGGCTGTGAGAGCTGTGTGAGCTGTGTGGGCTGTGAGAGCTGTGTGGGCTGAGTGGGCTATGAGAGCTATGTGGGCTGTGAGAGCTGTTTGGGCTGTGAGGCCTGTGAGGGCTGTGAGGGCTGTGTGGGCTGTGAGGGCTGTGAGGCCTGTGAGAGCTGTGTGGGCTGTGAGAGTTGTGTGGGCTGTGAGAGCTGTGTGAGCTGTGAGAGCTGTGTGGGCTCTGTGGGCTGTGAGAGCTGTATGGGCTGTGAGAGCTGTGTGGGCTGTGAGAGCTGTGTGGGCTGTGAGAGCTGTGAGAGCTGTGTGGGCTGTGAGAGCTGTGTGGGCTGTGAGAGCTGTGTGGGCTCTGTGGGCTGTGAGAGCTGTATGGGCTGTGAGAGCTGTGTGGGCTGTGAGAGCTGTGTGGGCTGTGAGAGCTGTGAGAGTTGTGTGGGCTGTGAGAGCTGTGTGGGCTGTGAGAGCTGTGTGGGCTCTGTGGGCTGTGAGAGCTGTATGGGCTGTGAGAGCTGTGTGGGCTGTGAGAGCTGTGTGGGCTGTGAGAGCTGTGAGAGCTGTGTGGGCTGTGAGAGCTGTGTGGGCTGTGAGAGCTGTGTGGGCTCTGTGGGCTGTGAGAGCTGTATGGGCTGTGAGAGCTGTGTGGGCTGTGAGAGCTGTGTGGGCTGTGAGGGCTGTGTGAGCTGTGAGAGCTGTGTAGGCTGTGAATGCTGTGTGGGCTGTGTGGGCTGTGAGAGCTGTGCGAGCTGTGTGGGCTGCTGTGAGAGCTGTGTGGGTGGTGAGAGCTGTGTGGGCTGTGAGAGCTGTGAGAGCTGTGTGGGCTGAGAGAGCTGTGTGGGCTGGGAGGGCTGTGAGGCCTCTGAGAGCTGTGTGGGCTGTGAGGGCTGTGTGGGCTGTGAAAGCTGTGTGGACTGTGAGAGCTGTATGGGCTGTGAGAGCTGTGTGGGATGTGAGCTGTGTGGGCTGTGAGGGCTGTGTGAGCTGTGAGAGCTATGTGGGCTGTGAGAGATGTGTGGGCTCTGTGGGCTGTGAGAGCTGTGAGAGCTGTGTGGGCTGTGAGAGCTGTGCGGGCTGTGAGAGCTGTGTGGGCTGTGAGAGTGTGGGCTGTGTGGGCTGTGAGAGCTGTGAGAGCTGTGTGGGCTGTGAGAGCTGTGTGGGCTGTGTGCGCTGTGAGAGCTGTGTGGGCTGTGAGAGCTGTGTGGGATGTGAGCTGTGTGGGCTGTGAGGGCTGTGTGAGCTGTGAGAGCTGTGTGGGATGTGAGAGCTGTGTGGGCTGTGAGAGCTGTGAGAGCCGTGTGGGCTGTGAGAGCTGTGTGGGCTGTGCGGGCTGTGAGAGCTGTGTGGGCTGTGAGAGCTGTGTGGGCTGTGAGGCCCGTGAGGACTGTGTGGGCTGTGAGGGCTGTGAGGCCTGTGAGAGATGTGTGGGCAGTGAGAGTTGTGTGAGCTGTGAGAGCTGTGAGAGCTGTGTGGGCTGTGAGAGCTGTGTGGGCTGTGTGGGCTGTGAGAGCTGTGTGGGCTGTGAGAGCTGTGTGGGCTGTGAGAGCTGTGTGGGCTGTGAGGCCCATGAGTGCTGTGTGGGCTGTGAGGGCTGTGAGGCCTGTGAGAGCTGTGTGGGCTGTGAGAGCTGTGTGGGCTGTGAGAGCTGTGTGGGCTGTGAGAGCTGTGTGGGCTATGAGAGCAGTGTGGGCTGTGAGAGCTGTGTGGGCTCTGTGGGCTGAGAGAGCTGTGTGGGCTGTGAGAGCTGTGTGAGCTGTGAGGGCTGTGAGGCCTATGAGAGCTGTGTGGGCTGTGAGAGCTGTGTGGGCTGTGAGAGCTGTATGGGCCGTGAGAGCTGTGAGAGCTGTGTGGGCTGTGAGGGCTCTGTGAGCTGTGAGAGCTGTGTAGGCTGTGAGAGCTGTATGGGCTGTGTGGGCTATGAGAGCTGTGCGAGCTGTGTGGGCTGTGAGAGCTGTGCAGGCTGTGAGAGCTGTGTGGGCTGTGAGAGTGTGGGCTGTGTGGGCTGTGAGAGCTGTGAGAGCTGTCTGGGTTGTGAGAGCTGTGTGGGCTATGAGAGCTGTGTGAGCTGTGTGGGCTGTGAGCTGTGTGGGCTGAGAGAGCTATGTGGGCTGTGAGGGATGTGTGGGCTGTGAGAGCTGTGTGGGCTGTGAGGGCTGTGTGGGCTATGAGAGCTGTGTGGACTGTGAGAGCTGTATGGGCTGTGAGAGCTGTGAGAGTTGTGTGGGATGTGAGCTGTGTGGGCTGTGTGGGCTGTGTGGGCTGTGAGGGCTCTGTGAGCTGTGAGAGCTGTGTGGGCTGTGAGAGCTGTGTGGGCTGTGTGGGCTGTGAGAGCTGTGAGAGCTGTGTGGGCTGTGAGAGCTGTGCGGGCTGTGAGAGCTTTGTGGGCTGTGAGAGCGTGGGCTGTGTGGGCTGTGAGAGCTGTGAGAGCTGTGAGAGCTGTGTGGGCTGTGAGAGCTGTGTGGGCTGTGTGGGCTGTGTGGGCTGTGAGAGCTGTGTGGGCTGTGTGGGCTGTGAGAGCTGTGTGGGCTGTGAGAGCTGTGAGAGCTGTGTGGGCTGTGAGGGCTGTGTGAGCTGCGTAGGCTGTGAGAGCTGTGTGGGCTATGAGAGCTGTGCGAGCTGTGTGGGCTGTGAGAGCTGTGCGGGCTGTGAGAGCTGTGTGGGCTGTGAGTGTGTGGGCTGTGTGGGCTGTGAGAGCTGTGTGGGCTGTGAGAGCTATGTGGGCTGTGAGAGTTGTGTGAGCTGTGTGAACTGTGAGAGCTGTGTGGGCTGAGAGAGCTGTGTGGGCTGTGAGGACTGTGAGAGCTGTGTGGGCTGTGAGGGCTGTGTGGGCTGTGAGAGCTGTGTGGACTGTGAGAGCTGTATGGGCTGTGAGAGCTGTGAGAGCTGTGTGGGATGTGAGCTGTGTGGGCTGTGAGGGCTCTGTGAGCTGTGAGAGCTGTGTGGGCTTTGAGAGCTGTGTGGGCTGTGTGGGCTGTGAGAGCTGTGAGAGCTGTGTAGGCTGTGAGAGCGGTGCGGGCTGTGAGAGCTGTGTGGGCCGTGAGAGTGTGGGCTGTGTGGGCTGTGAGAGCTGTGAGCTGTGTGGGCTGTGAGAGCTGTGTGGGCTGTGTGGGCTGTGAGAGCTTTGTGGGCTGTGAGAGCTTTGTGGGCTGTGAGAGCTGTGTGGCCTGTGAGGGCTGTGTGAGCTGTGAGAGCTGTTTGGGCTGTGAGAGCTGTGTGGGGTGTGAGAGCTGTGAGAGCTGTGTGGGCTGTGAGAGCTGTGTGGGCTGTGTTGGCTGTGAGAGCTGTGTGGGCTGAGAGAGCTGTGAGAGCTGTGTGGGCTGTGAGAGCTGTGTGGGCTGTGTGGGCTGTGAGAGCTGTGTGGGCTGTGAGAGCTGTGTGGGCTGTGAAGGCTGTGAGAACTGTGTGGGATGTGAGAGCTGTGTGGGCTGTGTGGGCTGTGAGCGCTGTGAGAGCTGTGTGTGCTGTGAGAGCTGTGCAGGCTGTGAGGGCTGTGTGGGCTGTGAGAATGTGGGCTGTGTGGGCTGTGAGAGCTGTGTGGGCTGTGAGGGCTGTGTGGGCTGTGAGAGCTGTGTGGGCTGTGAGAGCTGTGTGGGCTGTGTGGGCTGTGAGGGCTGTGTGAGCCGTGAGAGCTGTGTGGGCTGTAAGAGTTGTGTGGGCTGTGAGAGCTGTGAGAGCTGTGTGGGCTGTGAGAGCTGTGTGGGCTGTGAGAGCTGTGTGGGCTATGAGAGCTGTATGGGCTGTGAGAGCTGTGAGCTGTGAGAGCTATGAGAGCTGTATGGGCTGTGAGAGCTGTGAGAGCTGTGAGGGATGTGAGCTGTGCGGGCTGTGAGGGCTGTGTGAGCTGTGAGAGCTGTGTGGGCTGTGAGAACTGTGTGGGCTGTGGAAGTGTGGGCTGTGTGGGCTGTGAGAGCTGTGTGGGCTGTGTGGGCCCTGGGAGCTGTGAGAGCTGTGTGGGCTGTGAGAGCTGTGCGGGCTGTGAGAGCTGTGTGGGCTGTGAGAGTGTGGGATGTTTGGGCTGTGAGAGCTGTGAGAGCTGTGTGGGCTGTGAGAGCTGTGTGGGCTGTGAGAGCTGTGAAAGCTGTGAGAGCTATGAAAGCTGTATGGGCTGTGAGAACTGTGAGAGCTGTGTGGGATGTGAGCTGTGTGGGATGTGAGCTGTGCGGGCTGTGAGGGCTGTGTGAGCTGTGAGAGCTGTGTGGGCTGTGAGAGCTGTGTGGGCTGTGGAAGGGTGGGCTTTGTGGGCTGTATGGGCTGTGAGAGCTGTGAGAGCTGTGTGAGCTGTGAGGGCTGTGAGAGCTGTGAGGGCTGTGAGAGATGTGTGGGCCATGATAGCTATGTGGGCTGTGAGAGCTATGTGGGCTGTGAGGACTGTGAGAGCTGTGTGGGCTGTGAGGGCTGTGTGGGCTGTGAGAGCTGTGTGGGCTGTGAGAGCTGTGTGGACTGTGAGAGCTGTATGGGCTGTGAGAGCTGTGAGAGCTGTGTGGGATGTGAGCTGTGTGGGCTGTGAGGGCTCTGTGAGCTGTGAGAGCTGTGTGGGCTTTGAGAGCTGTGTGGGCTGTGTGGGCTGTGAGAGCTGTGAGAGCTGTGTAGGCTGTGAGAGCGGTGCGGGCTGTGAGAGCTGTGTGGGCCGTGAGAGTGTGGGCTGTGTGGGCTGTGAGAGCTGTGAGCTGTGTGGGCTGTGAGAGCTGTGTGGGCTGTGTGGGCTGTGAGAGCTTTGTGGGCTGTGAGAGCTTTGTGGGCTGTGAGAGCTGTGTGGCCTGTGAGGGCTGTGTGAGCTGTGAGAGCTGTTTGGGCTGTGAGAGCTGTGTGGGGTGTGAGAGCTGTGAGAGCTGTGTGGGCTGTGAGAGCTGTGTGGGCTGTGAGAGCTGCGTTGGCTGTGAGAGCTGTGTGGGCTGAGAGAGCTGTGAGAGCTGTGTGAGCTGTGAGGGCTATGAGGGCTGTGAGGGCTGTGAGAGCTGTGAGGCCTGTGAGAGCTGTGTGGGCTGCGGGGACTGTGAGGGTTGTGAAGCCTGAGAGAGCTGTGTGGGCTGTGAGAGCTGTGTGAGCTGTGAGCGCTGTGAGAGCTATGTGGGCTGTGAGAGCTGTGTGGGCTGTGAGAGCTGTGTGGGCTGTGTGGGCTGTGAGAGCTGTGTGGGCTGTGAGAGCTGTGTGGGCTGTGTGGGCTGTGAGAGCTGTGCGGGTTGTGAGAGTTGTGTGGGCTGTGAGAGCTGTGTGGGCTGTGAGAGCTGTGTGGGCTGTGAGAGCTGTGTGGGCTGTGAGAGCTGTGAGAGCTATGTGGGCTGTGAGAGCTGTGTGGGCTGTGAGAGCTGTGTGGGCTGTGTGGGCTGTGAGAGCTGTGTGGGCTGTGAGGGCTGTGAGGCCTGTGAGAGCTGTGTGGGATGTGAGAGCTGTGTGAGCTGTGAGAGCTGTGTGGGCTGTGAGAGCTCTGAGAGCTCTGTGGGATGTGAGCTGTGTGGGCTATGAGGGCTGTGTCAGCTGTGAGAGCTGTGTGGGCTGTGAGAGATGTGTGGGCTGTGAGAGCTGTGTGAGCTGTGTGGGCTGTGAGAGCTGTGTGGGCTGAGTGGGCTATGAGAGCTATGTGGGCTGTGAGAGCTGTTTGGGCTGTGAGGCCTGTGAGGGCTGTGAGGGCTGTGTGGGCTGTGAGGGCTGTGAGGCCTGTGAGAGCTGTGTGGGCTGTGAGAGTTGTGTGGGCTGTGAGAGCTGTGTGAGCTGTGAGAGCTGTGTGGGCTCTGTGGGCTGTGAGAGCTGTATGGGCTGTGAGAGCTGTGTGGGCTGTGAGAGCTGTGTGGGCTGTGAGAGCTGTGAGAGCTGTGTGGGCTGTGAGAGCTGTGTGGGCTGTGAGAGCTGTGTGGGCTCTGTGGGCTGTGAGAGCTGTATGGGCTGTGAGAGCTGTGTGGGCTGTGAGAGCTGTGTGGACTGTGAGAGCTGTGAGAGCTGTGTGGGCTGTGAGAGCTGTGTGGGCTGTGAGAGCTGTGTGGGCTCTGTGGGCTGTGAGAGCTGTATGGGCTGTGAGAGCTGTGTGGGCTGTGAGAGCTGTGTGGGCTGTGAGAGCTGTGAGAGCTGTGTGGGCTGTGAGAGCTGTGTGGGCTGTGAGAGCTGTGTGGGCTCTGTGGGCTGTGAGAGCTGTATGGGCTGTGAGAGCTGTGTGGGCTGTGAGAGCTGTGTGGGCTGTGAGGGCTGTGTGAGCTGTGAGAGCTGTGTAGGCTGTGAATGCTGTGTGGGCTGTGTGGGCTGTGAGAGCTGTGCGAGCTGTGTGGGCTGCTGTGAGAGCTGTGTGGGTGGTGAGAGCTGTGTGGGCTGTGAGAGCTGTGAGAGCTGTGTGGGCTGAGAGAGCTGTGTGGGCTGGGAGGGCTGTGAGGCCTCTGAGAGCTGTGTGGGCTGTGAGGGCTGTGTGGGCTGTGAAAGCTGTGTGGACTGTGAGAGCTGTATGGGCTGTGAGAGCTGTGTGGGATGTGAGCTGTGTGGGCTGTGAGGGCTGTGTGAGCTGTGAGAGCTATGTGGGCTGTGAGAGATGTGTGGGCTCTGTGGGCTGTGAGAGCTGTGAGAGCTGTGTGGGCTGTGAGAGCTGTGCGGGCTGTGAGAGCTGTGTGGGCTGTGAGAGTGTGGGCTGTGTGGGCTGTGAGAGCTGTGAGAGCTGTGTGGGCTGTGAGAGCTGTGTGGGCTGTGTGCGCTGTGAGAGCTGTGTGGGCTGTGAGAGCTGTGTGGGATGTGAGCTGTGTGGGCTGTGAGGGCTGTGTGAGCTGTGAGAGCTGTGTGGGATGTGAGAGCTGTGTGGGCTGTGAGAGCTGTGAGAGCCGTGTGGGCTGTGAGAGCTGTGTGGGCTGTGCGGGCTGTGAGAGCTGTGTGGGCTGTGAGAGCTGTGTGGGCTGTGAGGCCCGTGAGGACTGTGTGGGCTGTGAGGGCTGTGAGGCCTGTGAGAGATGTGTGGGCAGTGAGAGTTGTGTGAGCTGTGAGAGCTGTGAGAGCTGTGTGGGCTGTGAGAGCTGTGTGGGCTGTGTGGGCTGTGAGAGCTGTGTGGGCTGTGAGAGCTGTGTGGGCTGTGAGAGCTGTGTGGGCTGTGAGGCCCATGAGTGCTGTGTGGGCTGTGAGGGCTGTGAGGCCTGTGAGAGCTGTGTGGGCTGTGAGAGCTGTGTGGGCTGTGAGAGCTGTGTGGGCTGTGAGAGCTGTGTGGGCTATGAGAGCAGTGTGGGCTGTGAGAGCTGTGTGGGCTCTGTGGGCTGAGAGAGCTGTGTGGGCTGTGAGAGCTGTGTGAGCTGTGAGGGCTGTGAGGCCTATGAGAGCTGTGTGGGCTGTGAGAGCTGTGTGGGCTGTGAGAGCTGTATGGGCCGTGAGAGCTGTGAGAGCTGTGTGGGCTGTGAGGGCTCTGTGAGCTGTGAGAGCTGTGTAGGCTGTGAGAGCTGTATGGGCTGTGTGGGCTATGAGAGCTGTGCGAGCTGTGTGGGCTGTGAGAGCTGTGCAGGCTGTGAGAGCTGTGTGGGCTGTGAGAGTGTGGGCTGTGTGGGCTGTGAGAGCTGTGAGAGCTGTCTGGGTTGTGAGAGCTGTGTGGGCTATGAGAGCTGTGTGAGCTGTGTGGGCTGTGAGCTGTGTGGGCTGAGAGAGCTATGTGGGCTGTGAGGGATGTGTGGGCTGTGAGAGCTGTGTGGGCTGTGAGGGCTGTGTGGGCTATGAGAGCTGTGTGGACTGTGAGAGCTGTATGGGCTGTGAGAGCTGTGAGAGTTGTGTGGGATGTGAGCTGTGTGGGCTGTGTGGGCTGTGTGGGCTGTGAGGGCTCTGTGAGCTGTGAGAGCTGTGTGGGCTGTGAGAGCTGTGTGGGCTGTGTGGGCTGTGAGAGCTGTGAGAGCTGTGTGGGCTGTGAGAGCTGTGCGGGCTGTGAGAGCTTTGTGGGCTGTGAGAGCGTGGGCTGTGTGGGCTGTGAGAGCTGTGAGAGCTGTGAGAGCTGTGTGGGCTGTGTGGGCTGTGTGGGCTGTGAGAGCTGTGTGGGCTGTGTGGGCTGTGAGAGCTGTGTGGGCTGTGAGAGCTGTGAGAGCTGTGTGGGCTGTGAGGGCTGTGTGAGCTGCGTAGGCTGTGAGAGCTGTGTGGGCTATGAGAGCTGTGCGAGCTGTGTGGGCTGTGAGAGCTGTGCGGGCTGTGAGAGCTGTGTGGGCTGTGAGTGTGTGGGCTGTGTGGGCTGTGAGAGCTGTGTGGGCTGTGAGAGCTATGTGGGCTGTGAGAGTTGTGTGAGCTGTGTGAACTGTGAGAGCTGTGTGGGCTGAGAGAGCTGTGTGGGCTGTGAGGACTGTGAGAGCTGTGTGGGCTGTGAGGGCTGTGTGGGCTGTGAGAGCTGTGTGGACTGTGAGAGCTGTATGGGCTGTGAGAGCTGTGAGAGCTGTGTGGGATGTGAGCTGTGTGGGCTGTGAGGGCTCTGTGAGCTGTGAGAGCTGTGTGGGCTTTGAGAGCTGTGTGGGCTGTGTGGGCTGTGAGAGCTGTGAGAGCTGTGTAGGCTGTGAGAGCGGTGCGGGCTGTGAGAGCTGTGTGGGCCGTGAGAGTGTGGGCTGTGTGGGCTGTGAGAGCTGTGAGCTGTGTGGGCTGTGAGAGCTGTGTGGGCTGTGTGGGCTGTGAGAGCTTTGTGGGCTGTGAGAGCTTTGTGGGCTGTGAGAGCTGTGTGGCCTGTGAGGGCTGTGTGAGCTGTGAGAGCTGTTTGGGCTGTGAGAGCTGTGTGGGGTGTGAGAGCTGTGAGAGCTGTGTGGGCTGTGAGAGCTGTGTGGGCTGTGTTGGCTGTGAGAGCTGTGTGGGCTGAGAGAGCTGTGAGAGCTGTGTGGGCTGTGAGAGCTGTGTGGGCTGTGTGGGCTGTGAGAGCTGTGTGGGCTGTGAGAGCTGTGTGGGCTGTGAAGGCTGTGAGAACTGTGTGGGATGTGAGAGCTGTGTGGGCTGTGTGGGCTGTGAGCGCTGTGAGAGCTGTGTGTGCTGTGAGAGCTGTGCAGGCTGTGAGGGCTGTGTGGGCTGTGAGAATGTGGGCTGTGTGGGCTGTGAGAGCTGTGTGGGCTGTGAGGGCTGTGTGGGCTGTGAGAGCTGTGTGGGCTGTGAGAGCTGTGTGGGCTGTGTGGGCTGTGAGGGCTGTGTGAGCCGTGAGAGCTGTGTGGGCTGTGAGAGTTGTGTGGGCTGTGAGAGCTGTGAGAGCTGTGTGGGCTGTGAGAGCTGTGTGGGCTGTGAGAGCTGTGTGGGCTATGAGAGCTGTATGGGCTGTGAGAGCTGTGAGCTGTGAGAGCTATGAGAGCTGTATGGGCTGTGAGAGCTGTGAGAGCTGTGAGGGATGTGAGCTGTGCGGGCTGTGAGGGCTGTGTGAGCTGTGAGAGCTGTGTGGGCTGTGAGAACTGTGTGGGCTGTGGAAGTGTGGGCTGTGTGGGCTGTGAGAGCTGTGAGAGCTGTGTGGGCTGTGAGAGCTGTGTGGGCTGTGAGGGCTGTTTGGGCTGTGAGGGCTGTGAGAGCTGTGAGGCCTGTGAGAGCTGTGTGGGCTATGATAGCTGGGTGGGCTGTGAGAGCTGTGTGGGCTGCCGGGGCTGTGAGGGCTGTGTGGGCTGTGAGGGCTGTGAGGCCTGTGAGAGCTGTGTGGGCTGTGAGAGCTGTGTGGGCTGTGAGACCTTTGTGAGCTGTGAGTTGTGTGGGTTGTGAGAGGTGTGTGGGCTGTGAGAGCTGTGTGGGCTGTGAGAGCTGTGAGAGCGGTGTGGGCTGTGAGAGCAGTATGGGCTATGAGAGCTGTGTGGGCTGTGTGGGCTGTGAGAGCTGTGTGGGCTGTGAGAGCTGTGTGGGCTGTGAGGGCTGTGAGGCCTGTGAGAGCTGTGTGGGCTGTGAGCTGTGTGGTCTGTGAGAGCTGTATGGGATGTAAGAGCTGTGAGAGCTGTGTGGGATGTGAGCTGTGTGGGCTGTGAGGGCTGTGTGAGCTGTGCTAGCTGTGTGGGCTGTGAGAGCTGTGTGGGCTGTGAGAGCTGTGAGAGGTGTGTGGGCTGTGAGAGCTGTGCGGGCTGTGAGAGCTGTGTGGGCTGTGAGAGTGTGGGCTGTGTGGGCTGTGTTGGCTGTGAGAGCTGTGTGGGCTGTGAGAGCTGTGTGGGCTGTGAGAGCTGTGTGGGCTGTGAGAGCTGTGTGGGCTGTGAGACCTGTGTGGTATGTGAGTTGTGTGGGCTGCGAGGGCTGTGTGAGCTGTGAGAGCTGTGTGGGCTGTGAGAGCTGTGTGGGCTGTGAGAGCTGTGTGGGATGTGAGAGCTGTGTGAGCTGTGAGAGCTGTGTGAGCTGTGAGGGCTGTGAGAGCTGTGTGGGCTGTGAGAGCTGTGTGGGCTGTGTGGGCTGTGAGGCCTGTGAGGCCTGTGAGAGCTGTGTGGGCTGTGAGAGTTGTGTGGGCTGTGAGAGTTGTGTGGGCTGTGAGAGCTGTGTGGGCTGTGAGAGCTCTGAGAGCTCTGTGGGATGTGAGAGCTGTGTGGGCTGTGAGGCCTGTGAGGCCTGTGAGAGCTGTGTGGGATGTGAGCGCTGTGTGAGCTGTGAGAGCTGTGTGGGCTGTGAGAGCTCTGAGAGCTCTGTGGGATGTGAGCTGTGTGGGCTGTGAGGGCTGTGTCAGCTGTGAGAGCTGTGTGGGCTGTGAGAGATGTGTGGGCTTTGAGAGCTGTGAGAGCTGTGTGGGCTGTGAGAGCTGTGCAGGCTGCGAGAGCTGTGTGGGCTGTGAGAGTGTGGGCTGTGTGGGCTGTGAGAGCTGTGAGAGCTGTGTGGGCTGTGAGAGCTGTGTGGGCTGTGTGGGCTGTGAGAGCTGTGTGGGCTGTGAGAGCTGTGTGGGATGTGAGCTGTGTGGGCTGTGAGGGCTGTGAGAGCTGTGTGGGCTGTGAGAGCTGTGTGGGCTGTGAGAGCTGTGTGAGCTGTGTGGGCTGTGAGAGCTGTGTGGGCTGTGAGAGCTGTGTGAGCTGTGTGGGCTGTGAGAGCTGTGTGGGCTGTGAGAGCTGTGTGAGCTGTGTGGGCTGTGGGAGCTGTGTGGGCTGTGAGAGGTGTGTGGGCTGTGTGGGCTGTGTGGGCTGTGAGAGATGTGTGGGCTGTGTGGGCTGTGAGAGCTGTGAGAGCTGTGTGGGCTGTGAGAGCTGTGCGGGCTGTGAGAGCTGTGTGGGCTGTGAGAGTGTGAGCTGTGTGGGCTGTGAGAGCTGTGTGGGCTGTGTGGGCTGTGAGAGCTGTGTGGGCTGTGAGAGCTGTGTGAGATGTGAGCTGTGTGGGCTGTGAGGGCTGTGTGAGCTGTGAGAGCTGTGTGGGCTGTGAGAGCTGTGTGGGCTATGAGAGCTGCGAGAGCTGTGTGGGCTGTGAGAGCTGTGTGGGCTGTGTGGGCTGTGAGAGCTGTGTGGGCTGTGAGAGCTGTGTGGGCTCTGAGGCCCGTGAGGGCTGTGTGGGCTGTGAGGGCTGTGAGGCCTGTGAGAGCTGTGTGGGCAGTGAGAGTTGTGTGAGCTGTGAGAGCTGTGAGAGCTGTGTGGGCTGTGAGAGCTGTGTGGGCTGTGTGGGCTGTGAGAGCTGTGTGGGCTGTGAGAGCTGTGTGGGCTGTGAGGCCCGTGAGGGCTGTGAGGCCCGTGAGGGCTGTGAGGCCTGTGAGACCTGTGAGAGCTGTGTGGGCTGTGAGAGCTGTGTGAGCTGTGAGAGCTATGTGGGCTGTGAGAGCTGTGTGGGCTGTGAGAGCTGTGTGGGCTGTGAGAGCTGTGAGAGCTGTGTGGGCTATGAGAGCTGTGTGGGCTGTGAGAGCTGTGTGGGCTCTGTGGGCTATGAGAGCTGTGTGGGCTGTGAGAGCTGTGTGAGCTGTGAGGGCTGTGAGGCCTATGAGAGCTGTGTGGGCTGTGAGAGCTCTGTGGGCTGTGTGGGCTGTGAGAGCTGTAAGGGCTGTGAGAGCTGTGAGAGCTGTGTGGGCTGTGAGGGCTCTGTGAGCTGTGAGAGCTGTGTAGGCTGTGAGAGCTGTGTGGGCTGTGTGGGCTATGAGAGCTGTGCGAGCTGTGTGGGCTGTGAGAGCTGTGCGGGCTGTGAGAGCTGTGTGGGCTGTGAGAGTGTGGGCTGTGTGGGCTGTGAGAGCTGTGAGAGCTGTGTGGGCTGTGAGAGCTGTGTGGGCTATGAGAGCTGTGTGAGCTGTGTGGGCTGTGAGAGCTGTGTGGGTGGAGAGAGCTGTGTGGGCTGTGAGGGCTGTGAGGCCTGTGAGAGCTGTGTGGGCTATGAGGGCTGTGTGGGCTGTGAGAGCTGTGTGGACTGTGAGAGCTGTATGGGCTGTGAGAGCTGTGTGGGATGTGAGAGCTGTGTGGGATGTGAGCTGTGTGAGCTGTGAGGGCTGTGTGAGCTGTGCTAGCTGTGTGGGCTGTGAGAGCTGTGTGGGCTTTGAGAGCTGTGAGAGCTGTGTGGGCTGTGAGAGCTGTGCAGGCTGCGAGAGCTGTGTGGGCTGTGAGAGTGTGGGCTGTGTGGGCTGTGAGAGCTGTGAGAGCTGTGTGGGCTGTGAGAGCTGTGTGGGCTGTGTGGGCTGTGAGAGCTGTGTGGGCTGTGAGAGCTGTGTGGGCTGTGAGGGCTGTGAGAGCTGTGTGGGATGTGAGAGCTGTGTGGGCTGTGTGGGCTGTGAGCGCTGTGAGAGCTGTGTGGGCTGTGAGAGCTGTGCAGGCTGTGAGGGCTGTGTGGGCTGTGAGAGTGTGGTCTGTGTGGGCTGTGAGAGCTGTGTGGGCTGTGAGAGTTGTGTGGGCTGTGAGCTGTGTGGGCTGTGACAGCTGTGTGGGCTGTGAGAGCTGTATGGGCTGTGAGAGCTGTGAAAGCTGTATGGGCTGTGAGAGCTGTGAGAGCTGTGTGGGATGTGAGCTGTGTGGGCTGTGAGGGCTGTGTGAGCTGTGAGAGCTGTGTAGGCTGTGAGGGCTGTGTGGGCTGTGAGAGCTGTGTGGGCTGTGAGAGCTGTGTGGGCTGTGAGGGCTGTGTAAGCTGTGAGAGCTGTGTGGGCTGTGAGAGCTGTGTGGGCTGTGTGGGCTGTGAGAGCTGTGAGAGCTGTGTGGGCTGTGAGAGCTGTGTGGGGTATGAGCTGCGTGGGCTGTGAGGGCTGTGTGAGCTGTGAGAGCGGTGTGGGCTGTGAGAGCTGTGTGGGCTGTGTGGGCTGTGGGAGCTGTGAGAGCTGTGTGGGCTGTGAGAGCTGTGCGGGCTGTGAGAGCTGTGTGGGCTGTGAGAGTGTGGGATGTTTGGGCTGTGAGAGCTGTGAGAGCTGTGTGGGCTGTGAGAGCTGTGTGGGCTGTGAAAGCTGTGTGGGCTGTGACAGCTATGTGGGCTGTGAGAGCTGTATGGGCTGTGAGAACTGTGAGAGCTGTGTGGGATGTGAGCTGTGTGGGATGTGAGCTGTGCGGGCTGTGAGGGCTGTGTGAGCTGTGAGAGCTGTGTGGGCTGTGAGAGCTGTGTGGGCTGTGGAAGGGTGGGCTTTGTGGGCTGTGTGGGCTGTGAGAGCTGTGAGAGCTGTGTGAGCTGTGAGGGCTGTGAGAGCTGTGAGGGCTGTGAGAGCTGTGTGGGCCATGATAGCTATGTGGGCTGTGAGAGCTGTGTGGGCTGCGGGGGCTGTGAGGGCTGTGAAGCCTGTGAGAGCTGTGTGGGCTGTGAGAGCTGTGTGAGCTGTGAGCGCTGTGAGAGCTATGTGGGCTGTGAGAGCTGTGTGGGCTGTGAGAGCTGTGTGGGCTGTGTGGGCTGTGAGAGCTGTGTGGGCTGTGAGAGCTGTGTGGGGTATGAGCTGCGTGGGCTGTGAGGGCTGTGTGAGCTGTGAGAGCGGTGTGGGCTGTGAGAGCTGTGTGGGCTGTGAGGGCTGTGAGAGCTGTGAGAGTTGTGTGGGCTGTGAGAGCTGTGTGGGCTGTGAGAGCTGTGTGGGCTGTGAGAGCTGTGAGAGCTATGTGGGCTGTGAGAGCTGTGTGGGCTGTGAGAGCTGTGTGGGCTGTGTGGGCTGTGAGAGCTGTGTGGGCTGTGAGTGATGTGTGGGTTGTGAGGGCTGTGAGGCCTGTGAGAGCTGTGTGGGATGTGAGAGCTGTGTGAGCTGTGAGAGCTGTGTGGGCTGTGAGAGCTCTGAGAGCTCTGTGGGATGTGAGCTGTGTGGGCTGTGAGGGCTGTGTCAGCTGTGAGAGCTGTGTGGGCTGTGAGAGATGTGTGGGCTGTGAGGGCTGTGAGAGCTGTGTGGGCTGTGAGAGCTGTGTGGGCTGTGTGGGCTGTGAGAGCTATGTGGGCTGTGAGAGCAGTTTGGGCTGTGAGGCCTGTGAGGGCTGTGAGGGCTGTGTGGGCTGTGCGGGCTGTGAGGCCTGTTAGAGCTGTGTGGGCTGTGAGAGCTGTGTGGGCTGTGAGAGCTGTGTGAGCTGTGAGAGTTGTGTGGGCTGTGAGAGCTGTGTGGGCTGTGAGAGCTGTGAGAGCTTTGTGGGCTGTGAGAGCTGTGTGGGCTGTGAGAGCTGTGTGGGCTCTGTGGGCTGTGAGAGCTGTGTGCGCTGTGAGAGCTGTGTGGGCTGTGAGAGCTGTGCAGGCTGTGAGGGCTGTGTGGGCTGTGAGAGTGTGGTCTGTGTGGGCTGTGAGAGCTGTGTGGGCTGTGAGAGCTGTGTGGGCTGTGAGCTGTGTGGGCTGTGACAGCTGTGTGGGCTGTGAGAGCTGTATGGGCTGTGAGAGCTGTGAAAGCTGTATGGGCTGTGAGAGCTGTGAGAGCTGTGTGGGATGTGAGCTGTGTGGGCAGTGAGGGCTGTGTGAGCTGTGAGAGCTGTGTAGGCTGTGAGGGCTGTGTGGGCTGTGAGAGCTGTGTGGGCTGTGAGAGGTGTGTGGGCTGTGAGGGCTGTGTAAGCTGTGAGAGCTGTGTGGGCTATGAGAGCTGTGTGGGCTGTGTGGGCTGGGAGAGCTCTGAGAGCTGTGTGGGCTGTGAGAGCTGTGTGGGGTATGAGCTGCGTGGGCTGTGAGGGCTGTGTGAGCTGTGAGAGCGGTGTGGGCTGTGAGAGCTGTGTGGGCTGTGTGGGCTGTGGGAGCTGTGAGAGCTGTGTGGGCTGTGAGAGCTGTGCGGGCTGTGAGAGCTGTGTGGGCTGTGAGAGTGTGGGATGTTTGGGCTGTGAGAGCTGTGAGAGCTGTGTGGGCTGTGAGAGCTGTGTGGGCTGTGACAGCTATGTGGGCTGTGAGAGCTGTATGGGCTGTGAGAGCTGTGAAAGCTGTGAGAGCTATGAAAGCTGTATGGGCTGTGAGAACTGTGAGAGCTGTGTGGGATGTGAGCTGTGTGGGATGTGAGCTGTGCGGGCTGTGAGGGCTGTGTGAGCTGTGAGAGCTGTGTGGGCTGTGAGAGCTGTGTGGGCTGTGGAAGGGTGGGCTTTGTGGGCTGTATGGGCTGTGAGAGCTGTGAGAGCTGTGTGAGCTGTGAGGGCTGTGAGAGCTGTGAGGGCTGTGAGAGATGTGTGGGCCATGATAGCTATGTGGGCTGTGAGAGCTATGTGGGCTGCGGGGGCTGTGAGGGCTGTGAAGCCTGTGAGAGCTGTGTGGGCTGTGAGAGCTGTGTGAGCTGTGAGCGCTGTGAGAGCTATGTGGGCTGTGAGAGCTGTGTGGGCTGTGAGAGCTGTGTGGGCTGTGTGGGCTGTGAGAGCTGTGTGGGCTGTGAGAGCTGTGTGGGCTGTGAGGGCTGTGAGAGCTGTGAGAGTTGTGTGGGCTGTGAGAGCTGTGTGGGCTGTGAGAGCTGTGTGGGCTGTGAGAGCTGTGAGAGCTGTGTGGGCTGTGAGAGCTGTGTGGGCTGTGAGAGCTGTGTGGGCTGTGTGGGCTGTGAGAGCTGTGTGGGCTGTGAGTGATGTGTGGGCTGTGAGGGCTGTGAGGCCTGTGAGAGCTGTGTGGGATGTGAGAGCTGTGTGAGCTGTGAGAGTTGTGTGGGCTGTGAGAGCTGTGTGGGCTGTGAGAGCTGTGAGAGCTTTGTGGGCTGTGAGAGCTGTGTGGGCTGTGAGAGCTGTGTGGGCTCTGTGGGCTGTGAGAGCTGTGTGCGCTGTGAGAGCTGTGTGGGCTGTGAGAGCTGTGCAGGCTGTGAGGGCTGTGTGGGCTGTGAGAGTGTGGTCTGTGTGGGCTGTGAGAGCTGTGTGGGCTGTGAGAGCTGTGTGGGCTGTGAGCTGTGTGGGCTGTGACAGCTGTGTGGGCTGTGAGAGCTGTATGGGCTGTGAGAGCTGTGAAAGCTGTATGGGCTGTGAGAGCTGTGAGAGCTGTGTGGGATGTGAGCTGTGTGGGCTGTGAGGGCTGTGTGAGCTGTGAGAGCTGTGTAGGCTGTGAGGGCTGTGTGGGCTGTGAGAGCTGTGTGGGCTGTGAGAGGTGTGTGGGCTGTGAGGGCTGTGTAAGCTGTGAGAGCTGTGTGGGCTATGAGAGCTGTGTGGGCTCTGTGGGCTGTGAGAGCTGTGAGAGCTGTGTGGGCTGTGAGAGCTGTGTGGGGTATGAGCTGCGTGGGCTGTGAGGGCTGTGTGAGCTGTGAGAGCGGTGTGGGCTGTGAGAGCTGTGTGGGCTGTGTGGGCCCTGGGAGCTGTGAGAGCTGTGTGGGCTGTGAGAGCTGTGCGGGCTGTGAGAGCTGTGTGGGCTATGAGAGTGTGGGATGTTTGGGCTGTGAGAGCTGTGAGAGCTGTGTGGGCTGTGAGAGCTGTGTGGGCTGTGACAGCTATGTGGGCTGTGAGAGCTGTATGGGCTGTGAGAGCTGTGAAAGCTGTGAGAGCTATGAAAGCTGTATGGGCTGTGAGAACTGTGAGAGCTGTGTGGGATGTGAGCTGTGTGGGATGTGAGCTGTGCGGGCTGTGAGGGCTGTGTGAGCTGTGAGAGCTGTGTGGGCTGTGAGAGCTGTGTGGGCTGTGGATGGGTGGGCTGTATGGGCTGTGAGAGCTGTGAGAGCTGTGTGAGCTGTGAGGGCTGTGAGAGCTGTGAGGGCTGTGAGAGATGTGTGGGCCATGATAGCTATGTGGGCTGTGAGAGCTATGTGGGCTGCGGGGGCTGTGAGGGCTGTGAAGCCTGTGAGAGCTGTGTGGGCTGTGAGAGCTGTGTGAGCTGTGAGCGCTGTGAGAGCTATGTGGGCTGTGAGAGCTGTGTGGGCTGTGAGAGCTGTGTGGGCTGTGTGGGCTGTGAGAGCTGTGTGGGCTGTGAGAGCTGTGTGGGCTGTGAGAGCTGTGAGAGCTATGTGGGCTGTGAGAGCTGTGTGGGCTGTGAGAGCTGTGTGGGCTGTGTGGGCTGTGAGAGCTGTGTGGGCTGTGAGTGATGTGTGGGCTGTGAGGGCTGTGAGGCCTGTGAGAGCTGTGTGGGATGTGAGAGCTGTGTGAGCTGTGAGAGCTGTGTGGGCTGTGAGAGCTCTGAGAGCTCTGTGGGATGTGAGCTGTGTGGGCTGTGAGGGCTGTGTCAGCTGTGAGAGCTGTGTGGGCTGTGAGAGATGTGTGGGCTGTGAGGGCTGTGAGAGCTGTGTGGGCTGTGAGAGCTGTGTGGGCTATGAGAGATATGTGGGCTGTGAGAGCGCTTTGGGCTGTGAGGGCTGTGTGGGATGTGAGAGCTGTGTGAGCTGTGAGAGCTGTGTGAGCTGTGAGGGCTGTGAGAGCTGTGTGGGCTGTGAGAGCTGTGTGGGCTGTGTGGGCTGTGAGGCCTGTGAGGCCTGTGAGAGCTGTGTGGGCTGTGAGAGTTGTGTGGGCTGTGAGAGTTGTGTGGGCTGTGAGAGCTGTGTGGGCTGTGAGAGCTCTGAGAGCTCTGTGGGATGTGAGAGCTGTGTGGGCTGTGAGGCCTGTGAGGCCTGTGAGAGCTGTGTGGGATGTGAGCGCTGTGTGAGCTGTGAGAGCTGTGTGGGCTGTGAGAGCTCTGAGAGCTCTGTGGGATGTGAGCTGTGTGGGCTGTGAGGGCTGTGTCAGCTGTGAGAGCTGTGTGGGCTGTGAGAGATGTGTGGGCTTTGAGAGCTGTGAGAGCTGTGTGGGCTGTGAGAGCTGTGCAGGCTGCGAGAGCTGTGTGGGCTGTGAGAGTGTGGGCTGTGTGGGCTGTGAGAGCTGTGAGAGCTGTGTGGGCTGTGAGAGCTGTGTGGGCTGTGTGGGCTCTGAGAGCTGTGTGGGCTGTGAGAGCTGTGTGGGCTGTGAGAGCTGTGTGGGCTGTGAGAGCTGTGTGGGCTGTGAGAGCTGTGAGAGCTATGTGGGCTATGAGAGCTGTGTGGGCTGTGAGAGCTGTGTGGGCTGTGTGGGCTGTGAGAGCTGTGTGGGCTGTGAGTGATGTGTGGGCTGTGAGGGCTGTGAGGCCTGTGAGAGCTGTGTGGGATGTGAGAGCTGTGTGAGCTGTGAGAGCTGTGTGGGCTGTGAGAGCTCTGAGAGCTCTGTGGGATGTGAGCTGTGTGGGCTGTGAGGGCTGTGTCAGCTGTGAGAGCTGTGTGGGCTGTGAGAGATGTGTGGGCTGTGAGGGCTGTGAGAAATGTGTGGGCTGTGAGAGCTGTGTGGGCTATGAGAGATATGTGGGCTGTGAGAGCGCTTTGGGCTGTGAGGGCTGTGTGGGATGTGAGAGCTGTGTGAGCTGTGAGAGCTGTGTGAGCTGTGAGGGCTGTGAGAGCTGTGTGGGCTGTGAGAGCTGTGTGGGCTGTGTGGGCTGTGAGGCCTGTGAGGCCTGTGAGAGCTGTGTGGGCTGTGAGAGTTGTGTGGGCTGTGAGAGTTGTGTGGGCTGTGAGAGCTGTGTGGGCTGTGAGAGCTCTGAGAGCTCTGTGGGATGTGAGAGCTGTGTGGGCTTTGAGGCCTGTGAGGCCTGTGAGAGCTGTGTGGGATGTGAGCGCTGTGTGAGCTGTGAGAGCTGTGTGGGCTGTGAGAGCTCTGAGAGCTCTGTGGGATGTGAGCTGTGTGGGCTGTGAGGGCTGTGTCAGCTGTGAGAGCTGTGTGGGCTGTGAGAGATGTGTGGGCTTTGAGAGCTGTGAGAGCTGTGTGGGCTGTGAGAGCTGTGCAGGCTGCGAGAGCTGTGTGGGCTGTGAGAGTGTGGGCTGTGTGGGCTGTGAGAGCTGTGAGAGCTGTGTGGGCTGTGAGAGCTGTGTGGGCTGTGTGGGCTCTGAGAGCTGTGTGGGCTGTGAGAGCTGTGTGGGATGTGAGCTGTGTGGGCTGTGAGGGCTGTGAGAGCTGTGTGGGCTGTGAGAGCTGTGTGGGCTGTGAGAGCTGTGTGAGCTGTGTGGGCTGTGAGAGCTGTGTGGGCTGTGAGAGCTGTGTGAGCTGTGTGGGCTGTGAGAGCTGTGTGGGCTGTGAGAGCTGTGTGAGCTGTGTGGGCTGTGAGAGCTGTGTGGGCTGTGAGAGCTGTGTGGGCTGTGTGGGCTGTGTGGGCTGTGAGAGATGTGTGGGCTGTGTGGGCTGTGAGAGCTGTGAGAGCTGTGTGGGCTGTGAGAGCTGTGCGGGCTGTGAGAGCTGTGTGGGCTGTGAGAGTGTGAGCTGTGTGGGCTGTGAGAGCTGTGTGGGCTGTGTGGGCTGTGAGAGCTGTGTGGGCTGTGAGAGCTGTGTGAGATGTGAGCTGTGTGGGCTGTGAGGGCTGTGTGAGCTGTGAGAGCTGTGTGGGCTGTGAGAGCTGTGTGGGCTATGAGAGCTGCGAGAGCTGTGTGGGCTGTGAGAGCTGTGTGGGCTGTGTGGGCTGTGAGAGCTGTGTGGGCTGTGAGAGCTGTGTGGGCTCTGAGGCCCGTGAGGGCTGTGTGGGCTGTGAGGGCTGTGAGGCCTGTGAGAGCTGTGTGGGCAGTGAGAGTTGTGTGAGCTGTGAGAGCTGTGAGAGCTGTGTGGGCTGTGAGAGCTGTGTGGGCTGTGTGGGCTGTGAGAGCTGTGTGGGCTGTGAGAGCTGTGTGGGCTGTGAGGCCCGTGAGGGCTGTGAGGCCCGTGAGGGCTGTGAGGCCTGTAAGACCTGTGAGAGCTGTTTTGGCTGTGAGAGCTGTGTGAGCTGTGAGAGCTATGTGGGCTGTGAGAGCTGTGTGGGCTGTGAGAGCTGTGTGGGCTGTGAGAGCTGTGTGGGCTGTGAGAGCTGTGAGAGCTGTGTGGGCTATGAGAGCTGTGTGGGCTGTGAGAGCTGTGTGGGCTCTGTGGGCTGTGAGAGCTGTGTGGGCTGTGAGAGCT
The DNA here is from genome assembly GCF_964261635.1 of Lissotriton helveticus. NCBI lineage: Eukaryota > Metazoa > Chordata > Amphibia > Caudata > Salamandridae > Lissotriton > Lissotriton helveticus. The sequence continues at coordinate 955,871,736 of NC_136069.1, forward strand.
GTGTGAGCTGTGAGGGCTGTGAGGCCTATGAGAGCTGTGTGGGCTGTGAGAGCTCTGTGGGCTGTGTGGGCTGTGAGAGCTGTATGGGCTGTGAGAGCTGTGAGAGCTGTGTGGGCTGTGAGGGCTCTGTGAGCTGTGAGAGCTGTGTAGGCTGTGAGAGCTGTGTGGGCTGTGTGGGCTATGAGAGCTGTGCGAGCTGTGTGGGCTGTGAGAGCTGTGCGGGCTGTGAGAGCTGTGTGGGCTGTGAGAGTGTGGGCTGTGAGAGCTGTGAGAGCTGTGTGGGCTGTGAGAGCTGTGTGGGCTATGAGAGCTGTGTGAGCTGTGTGGGCTGTGAGAGCTGTGTGGGCGGAGAGAGCTGTGTGGGCTGTGAGGGCTGTGAGGCCTGTGAGAGCTGTGTGGGCTGTGAGGGCTGTGTGGGCTGTGAGAGCTGTGTGGACTGTGAGAGCTGTATGGGCTGTGAGAGCTGTGTGGGATGTGAGAGCTGTGTGGGATGTGAGCTGTGTGGGCTGTGAGGGCTGTGTGAGCTGTGCTAGCTGTGTGGGCTGTGAGAGCTGTGTGGGCTTTGAGAGCTGTGAGAGCTGTGTGGGCTGTGAGAGCTGTGCAGGCTGCGAGAGCTGTGTGGGCTGTGAGAGTGTGGGCTGTGTGGGCTGTGAGAGCTGTGAGAGCTGTGTGGGCTGTGAGAGCTGTGTGGGCTGTGTGGGCTGTGAGAGCTATGTGGGCTGCGGGGGCTGTGAGGGCTGTGAAGCCTGTGAGAGCTGTGTGGGCTGTGAGAGCTGTGTGAGCTGTGAGCGCTGTGAGAGCTATGTGGGCTGTGAGAGCTGTGTGGGCTGTGAGAGCTGTGTGGGCTGTGTGGGCTGTGAGAGCTGTGTGGGCTGTGAGAGCTGTGTGGGCTGTGAGGGCTGTGAGAGCTGTGAGAGTTGTGTGGGCTGTGAGAGCTGTGTGGGCTGTGAGAGCTGTGTGGGCTGTGAGAGCTGTGAGAGCTGTGTGGGCTGTGAGAGCTGTGTGGGCTGTGAGAGCTGTGTGGGCTGTGTGGGCTGTGAGAGCTGTGTGGGCTGTGAGTGATGTGTGGGCTGTGAGGGCTGTGAGGCCTGTGAGAGCTGTGTGGGATGTGAGAGCTGTGTGAGCTGTGAGAGTTGTGTGGGCTGTGAGAGCTGTGTGGGCTGTGAGAGCTGTGAGAGCTTTGTGGGCTATGAGAGCTGTGTGGGCTGTGAGAGCTGTGTGGGCTCTGTGGGCTGTGAGAGCTGTGTGCGCTGTGAGAGCTGTGTGGGCTGTGAGAGCTGTGCAGGCTGTGAGGGCTGTGTGGGCTGTGAGAGTGTGGTCTGTGTGGGCTGTGAGAGCTGTGTGGGCTGTGAGAGCTGTGTGGGCTGTGAGCTGTGTGGGCTGTGACAGCTGTGTGGGCTGTGAGAGCTGTATGGGCTGTGAGAGCTGTGAAAGCTGTATGGGCTGTGAGAGCTGTGAGAGCTGTGTGGGATGTGAGCTGTGTGGGCTGTGAGGGCTGTGTGAGCTGTGAGAGCTGTGTAGGCTGTGAGGGCTGTGTGGGCTGTGAGAGCTGTGTGGGCTGTGAGAGGTGTGTGGGCTGTGAGGGCTGTGTAAGCTGTGAGAGCTGTGTGGGCTATGAGAGCTGTGTGGGCTGTGTGGGCTGTGAGAGCTGTGAGAGCTGTGTGGGCTGTGAGAGCTGTGTGGGGTATGAGCTGCGTGGGCTGTGAGGGCTGTGTGAGCTGTGAGAGCGGTGTGGGCTGTGAGAGCTGTGTGGGCTGTGGGAGCTGTGAGAGCTGTGTGGGCTGTGAGAGCTGTGCGGGCTGTGAGAGCTGTGTGGGCTGTGAGAGTGTGGGATGTTTGGGCTGTGAGAGCTGTGAGAGCTGTGTGGGCTGTGAGAGCTGTGTGGGCTGTGACAGCTATGTGGGCTGTGAGAGCTGTATGGGCTGTGAGAGCTGTGAAAGCTGTGAGAGCTATGAAAGCTGTATGGGCTGTGAGAACTGTGAGAGCTGTGTGGGATGTGAGCTGTGTGGGATGTGAGCTGTGCGGGCTGTGAGGGCTGTGTGAGCTGTGAGAGCTGTGTGGGCTGTGAGAGCTGTGTGGGCTGTGGAAGGGTGGGCTTTGTGGGCTGTATGGGCTGTGAGAGCTGTGAGAGCTGTGTGAGCTGTGAGGGCTGTGAGAGCTGTGAGGGCTGTGAGAGATGTGTGGGCCATGATAGCTATGTGGGCTGTGAGAGCTATGTGGGCTGCGGGGGCTGTGAGGGCTGTGAAGCCTGTGAGAGCTGTGTGGGCTGTGAGAGCTGTGTGAGCTGTGAGCGCTGTGAGAGCTATGTGGGCTGTGAGAGCTGTGTGGGCTGTGAGAGCTGTGTGGGCTGTGTGGGCTGTGAGAGCTGTGTGGGCTGTGAGAGCTGTGTGGGCTGTGAGGGCTGTGAGAGCTGTGAGAGTTGTGTGGGCTGTGAGAGCTGTGTGGGCTGTGAGAGCTGTGTGGGCTGTGAGAGCTGTGAGAGCTATGTGGGCTGTGAGAGCTGTGTGGGCTGTGAGAGCTGTGTGGGCTGTGTGGGCTGTGAGAGCTGTGTGGGCTGTGAGTGATGTGTGGGCTGTGAGGGCTGTGAGGCCTGTGAGAGCTGTGTGGGATGTGAGAGCTGTGTGAGCTGTGAGAGGTGTGTGGGCTGTGTGGGCTGTGAGAGCTGTGTGGGCTGTGAGAGCTGTGTGGGCTGTGAGGGCTGTGAGAGCTGTGAGAGTTGTGTGGGCTGTGAGAGCTGTGTGGGCTGTGAGAGCTGTGTGGGCTGTGAGAGCTGTGAGAGCTATGTGGGCTGTGAGAGCTGTGTGGGCTGTGAGAGCTGTGTGGGCTGTGTGGGCTGTGAGAGCTGTGTGGGCTGTGAGTGATGTGTGGGCTGTGAGGGCTGTGAGGCCTCTGAGAGCTCTGTGGGATGTGAGCTGTGTGGGCTGTGAGGGCTGTGTCAGCTGTGAGAGCTGTGTGGGCTGTGAGAGGTGTGTGGGCTGTGAGGGCTGTGAGAGCTGTGTGGGCTGTGAGAGCTGTGTGGGCTATGAGAGATATGTGGGCTGTGAGAGCGCTTTGGGCTGTGAGGGCTGTGTGGGATGTGAGAGCTGTGTGAGCTGTGAGAGCTGTGTGAGCTGTGAGGGCTGTGAGAGCTGTGTGGGCTGTGAGAGCTGTGTGGGCTGTGTGGGCTGTGAGGCCTGTGAGGCCTGTGAGAGCTGTGTGGGCTGTGAGAGTTGTGTGGGCTGTGAGAGTTGTGTGGGCTGTGAGAGCTGTGTGGGCTGTGAGAGCTCTGAGAGCTCTGTGGGATGTGAGAGCTGTGTGGGCTGTGAGGCCTGTGAGGCCTGTGAGAGCTGTGTGGGATGTGAGCGCTGTGTGAGCTGTGAGAGCTGTGTGGGCTGTGAGAGCTCTGAGAGCTCTGTGGGATGTGAGCTGTGTGGGCTGTGAGGGCTGTGTCAGCTGTGAGAGCTGTGTGGGCTGTGAGAGATGTGTGGGCTTTGAGAGCTGTGAGACCTGTGTAGGCTGTGAGAGCTGTGCAGGCTGCGAGAGCTGTGTGGGCTGTGAGAGTGTGGGCTGTGTGGGCTGTGAGAGCTGTGAGAGCTGTGTGGGCTGTGAGAGCTGTGTGGGCTGTGTGGGCTCTGAGAGCTGTGTGGGCTGTGAGAGCTGTGTGGGATGTGAGCTGTGTGGGCTGTGAGGGCTGTGAGAGCTGTGTGGGCTGTGAGAGCTGTGTGGGCTGTGAGAGCTGTGTGAGCTGTGTGGGCTGTGAGAGCTGTGTGGGCTGTGAGAGCTGTGTGAGCTGTGTGGGCTGTGAGAGCTGTGTGGGCTGTGAGAGCTGTGTGAGCTGTGTGGGCTGTGAGAGCTGTGTGGGCTGTGAGAGCTGTGTGGGCTGTGTGGGCTGTGTGGGCTGTGAGAGATGTGTGGGCTGTGTGGGCTGTGAGAGCTGTGAGAGCTGTGTGGGCTGTGAGAGCTGTGCGGGCTGTGAGAGCTGTGTGGGCTGTGAGAGTGTGAGCTGTGTGGGCTGTGAGAGCTGTGTGGGCTGTGTGGGCTGTGAGAGCTGTGTGGGCTGTGAGAGCTGTGTGAGATGTGAGCTGTGTGGGCTGTGAGGGCTGTGTGAGCTGTGAGAGCTGTGTGGGCTGTGAGAGCTGTGTGGGCTATGAGAGCTGCGAGAGCTGTGTGGGCTGTGAGAGCTGTGTGGGCTGTGTGGGCTGTGAGAGCTGTGTGGGCTGTGAGAGCTGTGTGGGCTCTGAGGCCCGTGAGGGCTGTGTGGGCTGTGAGGGCTGTGAGGCCTGTGAGAGCTGTGTGGGCAGTGAGAGTTGTGTGAGCTGTGAGAGCTGTGAGAGCTGTGTGGGCTGTGAGAGCTGTGTGGGCTGTGTGGGCTGTGAGAGCTGTGTGGGCTGTGAGAGCTGTGTGGGCTGTGAGGCCCGTGAGGGCTGTGAGGCCCGTGAGGGCTGTGAGGCCTGTAAGACCTGTGAGAGCTGTTTTGGCTGTGAGAGCTGTGTGAGCTGTGAGAGCTATGTGGGCTGTGAGAGCTGTGTGGGCTGTGAGAGCTGTGTGGGCTGTGAGAGCTGTGTGGGCTGTGAGAGCTGTGAGAGCTGTGTGGGCTATGAGAGCTGTGTGGGCTGTGAGAGCTGTGTGGGCTCTGTGGGCTGTGAGAGCTGTGTGGGCTGTGAGAGCTGTGTGGGCTGTGAGAGCTGTGTGGGCTGTGTGGGCTGTGTGGGCTGTGAGAGATGTGTGGGCTGTGTGGGCTGTGAGAGCTGTGAGAGCTGTGTGGGCTGTGAGAGCTGTGCGGGCTGTGAGAGCTGTGTGGGCTGTGAGAGTGTGAGCTGTGTGGGCTGTGAGAGCTGTGTGGGCTGTGTGGGCTGTGAGAGCTCTGTGGGCTGTGAGAGCTGTGTGAGATGTGAGCTGTGTGGGCTGTGAGGGCTGCGTGAGCTGTGAGAGCTGTGTGGGCTGTGAGAGCTGTGTGGGCTATGAGAGCTGCGAGAGCTGTGTGGGCTGTGAGAGCTGTGTGGGCTGTGTGGGCTGTGAGAGCTGTGTGGGCTGTGAGAGCTGTGTGGGCTCTGAGGCCCGTGAGGGCTGTGTGGGCTGTGAGGGCTGTGAGGCCTGTGAGAGCTGTGTGGGCAGTGAGAGTTGTGTGAGCTGTGAGAGCTGTGAGAGCTGTGTGGGCTGTGAGAGCTGTGTGGGCTGTGTGGGCTGTGAGAGCTGTGTGGGCTGTGAGAGCTGTGTGGGCTGTGAGGCCCGTGAGGGCTGTGAGGCCTGTAAGACCTGTGAGAGCTGTTTTGGCTGTGAGAGCTGTGTGAGCTGTGAGAGCTATGTGGGCTGTGAGAGCTGTGTGGGCTGTGAGAGCTGTGTGGGCTGTGAGAGCTGTGTGGGCTGTGAGAGCTGTGAGAGCTGTGTGGGCTATGAGAGCTGTGTGGGCTGTGAGAGCTGTGTGGGCTCTGTGGGCTGTGAGAGCTGTGTGGGCTGTGAGAGCTGTGTGAGCTGTGAGGGCTGTGAGGCCTATGAGAGCTGTGTGGGCTGTGAGAGCTCTGTGGGCTGTGTGGGCTGTGAGAGCTGTATGGGCTGTGAGAGCTGTGAGAGCTGTGTGGGCTGTGAGGGCTCTGTGAGCTGTGAGAGCTGTGTAGGCTGTGAGAGCTGTGTGGGCTGTGTGGGCTATGAGAGCTGTGCGAGCTGTGTGGGCTGTGAGAGCTGTGCGGGCTGTGAGAGCTGTGTGGGCTGTGAGAGTGTGGGCTGTGTGGGCTGTGAGAGCTGTGAGAGCTGTGTGGGCTGTGAGAGCTGTGTGGGCTATGAGAGCTGTGTGAGCTGTGTGGGCTGTGAGAGCTGTGTGGGCGGAGAGAGCTGTGTGGGCTGTGAGGGCTGTGAGGCCTGTGAGAGCTGTGTGGGCTGTGAGGGCTGTGTGGGCTGTGAGAGCTGTGTGGACTGTGAGAGCTGTATGGGCTGTGAGAGCTGTGTGGGATGTGAGAGCTGTGTGGGATGTGAGCTGTGTGGGCTGTGAGGGCTGTGTGAGCTGTGCTAGCTGTGTGGGCTGTGAGAGCTGTGTGGGCTTTGAGAGCTGTGAGAGCTGTGTGGGCTGTGAGAGCTGTGCAGGCTGCGAGAGCTGTGTGGGCTGTGAGAGTGTGGGCTGTGTGGGCTGTGAGAGCTGTGTGGGCTGTGAGAGCTGTGTGGGCTGTGTGGGCTGTGAGAGCTGTGTGGGCTGTGAGAGCTGTGTGGGCTGTGAGGGCTGTGAGAGCTGTGTGGGATGTGAGAGCTGTGTGGGCTGTGTGGGCTGTGAGCGCTGTGAGAGCTGTGTGGGCTGTGAGAGCTGTGCAGGCTGTGAGGGCTGTGTGGGCTGTGAGAGTGTGGTCTGTGTGGGCTGTGAGAGCTGTGTGGGCTGTGAGAGCTGTGTGGGCTGTGAGCTGTGTGGGCTGTGACAGCTGTGTGGGCTGTGAGAGCTGTATGGGCTGTGAGAGCTGTGAAAGCTGTATGGGCTGTGAGAGCTGTGAGAGCTGTGTGGGATGTGAGCTGTGTGGGCTGTGAGGGCTGTGTGAGCTGTGAGAGCTGTGTAGGCTGTGACGGCTGTGTGGGCTGTGAGAGCTGTGTGGGCTGTGAGAGCTGTGTGGGCTGTGAGGGCTGTGTAAGCTGTGAGAGCTGTGTGGGCTGTGAGAGCTGTGTGGGCTGTGTGGGCTGTGAGAGCTGTGAGAGCTGTGTGGGCTGTGAGAGCTGTGTGGGGTATGAGCTGCGTGGGCTGTGAGGGCTGTGTGAGCTGTGAGAGCGGTGTGGGCTGTGAGAGCTGTGTGGGCTGTGTGGGCTGTGGGAGCTGTGAGAGCTGTGTGGGCTGTGAGAGCTGTGCGGGCTGTGAGAGCTGTGTGGGCTGTGAGAGTGTGGGATGTTTGGGCTGTGAGAGCTGTGAGAGCTGTGTGGGCTGTGAGAGCTGTGTGGGCTGTGAGAGCTGTGTGGGCTGTGACAGCTATGTGGGCTGTGAGAGCTGTATGGGCTGTGAGAACTGTGAGAGCTGTGTGGGATGTGAGCTGTGTGGGATGTGAGCTGTGCGGGCTGTGAGGGCTGTGTGAGCTGTGAGAGCTGTGTGGGCTGTGAGAGCTGTGTGGGCTGTGGAAGGGTGGGCTTTGTGGGCTGTGTGGGCTGTGAGAGCTGTGAGAGCTGTGTGAGCTGTGAGGGCTGTGAGAGCTGTGAGGGCTGTGAGAGCTGTGTGGGCCATGATAGCTATGTGGGCTGTGAGAGCTGTGTGGGCTGCGGGGGCTGTGAGGGCTGTGAAGCCTGTGAGAGCTGTGTGGGCTGTGAGAGCTGTGTGAGCTGTGAGCGCTGTGAGAGCTATGTGGGCTGTGAGAGCTGTGTGGGCTGTGAGAGCTTTGTGGGCTGTGTGGGCTGTGAGAGCTGTGTGGGCTGTGAGAGCTGTGTGGGGTATGAGCTGCGTGGGCTGTGAGGGCTGTGTGAGCTGTGAGAGCGGTGTGGGCTGTGAGAGCTGTGTGGGCTGTGAGGGCTGTGAGAGCTGTGAGAGTTGTGTGGGCTGTGAGAGCTGTGTGGGCTGTGAGAGCTGTGTGGGCTGTGAGAGCTGTGAGAGCTATGTGGGCTGTGAGAGCTGTGTGGGCTGTGAGAGCTGTGTGGGCTGTGTGGGCTGTGAGAGCTGTGTGGGCTGTGAGTGATGTGTGGGTTGTGAGGGCTGTGAGGCCTGTGAGAGCTGTGTGGGATGTGAGAGCTGTGTGAGCTGTGAGAGCTGTGTGGGCTGTGAGAGCTCTGAGAGCTCTGTGGGATGTGAGCTGTGTGGGCTGTGAGGGCTGTGTCAGCTGTGAGAGCTGTGTGGGCTGTGAGAGATGTGTGGGCTGTGAGGGCTGTGAGAGCTGTGTGGGCTGTGAGAGCTGTGTGGGCTGTGTGGGCTGTGTGGGCTGTGAGAGCTATGTGGGCTGTGAGAGCGGTTTGGGCTGTGAGGCCTGTGAGGGCTGTGAGGGCTGTGTGGGCTGTGCGGGCTGTGAGGCCTGTTAGAGCTGTGTGGGCTGTGAGAGCTGTGTGGGCTGTGAGAGCTGTGTGAGCTGTGAGAGTTGTGTGGGCTGTGAGAGCTGTGTGGGCTGTGAGAGCTGTGAGAGCTTTGTGGGCTGTGAGAGCTGTGTAGGCTGTGAGAGCTGTGTGGGCTCTGTGGGCTGTGAGAGCTGTGTGCGCTGTGAGAGCTGTGTGGGCTGTGAGAGCTGTGCAGGCTGTGAGGGCTGTGTGGGCTGTGAGAGTGTGGTCTGTGTGGGCTGTGAGAGCTGTGTGGGCTGTGAGAGCTGTGTGGGCTGTGAGCTGTGTGGGCTGTGACAGCTGTGTGGGCTGTGAGAGCTGTATGGGCTGTGAGAGCTGTGAAAGCTGTATGGGCTGTGAGAGCTGTGAGAGCTGTGTGGGATGTGAGCTGTGTGGGCTGTGAGGGCTGTGTGAGCTGTGAGAGCTGTGTAGGCTGTGAGGGCTGTGTGGGCTGTGAGAGCTGTGTGGGCTGTGAGAGCTGTGTGGGCTGTGAGGGCTGTGTAAGCTGTGAGAGGTGTGTGGGCTATGAGAGCTGTGTGGGCTGTGTGGGCTGTGAGAGCTGTGAGAGCTGTGTGGGCTGTGAGAGCTGTGTGGGGTATGAGCTGCGTGGGCTGTGAGGGCTGTGTGAGCTGTGAGAGCGGTGTGGGCTGTGAGAGCTGTGTGGGCTTTGTGGGCTGTGGGAGCTGTGAGAGCTGTGTGGGCTGTGAGAGCTGTGCGGGCTGTGAGAGCTGTGTGGGCTGTGAGAGTGTGGGATGTTTGGGCTGTTAGAGCTGTGAGAGCTGTGTGGGCTGTGAGAGCTGTGTGGGCTGTGACAGCTATGTGGGCTGTGAGAGCTGTATGGGCTGTGAGAGCTGTGAAAGCTGTGAGAGCTATGAAAGCTGTATGGGCTGTGAGAACTGTGAGAGCTGTGTGGGATGTGAGCTGTGTGGGATGTGAGCTGTGCGGGCTGTGAGGGCTGTGTGAGCTGTGAGAGCTGTGTGGGCTGTGAGAGCTGTGTGGGCTGTGGAAGGGTGGGCTTTGTGGGCTGTGTGGGCTGTGAGAGCTGTGAGAGCTGTGTGAGCTGTGAGGGCTGTGAGAGCTGTGAGGGCTGTGAGAGATGTGTGGGCCATGATAGCTATGTGGGCTGTGAGAGCTATGTGGGCTGCGGGGGCTGTGAGGGCTGTGAAGCCTGTGAGAGCTGTGTGGGCTGTGAGAGCTGTGTGAGCTGTGAGCGCTGTGAGAGCTATGTGGGCTGTGAGAGCTGTGTGGGCTGTGAGAGCTGTGTGGGCTGTGTGGGCTGTGAGAGCTGTGTGGGCTGTGAGAGCTGTGTGGGCTGTGAGGGCTGTGAGAGCTGTGAGAGTTGTGTGGGCTGTGAGAGCTGTGTGGGCTGTGAGAGCTGTGTGGGCTGTGAGAGCAGTGAGAGCTATGTGGGCTGTGAGAGCTGTGTGGGCTGTGAGAGCTGTGTGGGCTGTGTGGGCTGTGAGAGCTGTGTGGGCTGTGAGTGATGTGTGGGCTGTGAGGGCTGTGAGGCCTGTGAGAGCTGTGTGGGATGTGAGAGCTGTGTGAGCTGTGAGAGCTGTGTGGGCTGTGAGAGCTCTGAGAGCTCTGTGGGATGTGAGCTGTGTGGGCTGTGAGGGCTGTGTCAGCTGTGAGAGCTGTGTGGGCTGTGAGAGATGTGTGGGCTGTGAGGGCTGTGAGAGCTGTGTGGGCTGTGAGAGCTGTGTGGGCTGTGTGGGCTATGAGAGCTATGTGGGCTGTGAGAGCGGTTTGGGCTGTGAGGCCTGTGAGGGCTGTGAGGGCTGTGTGGGCTGTGCGGGCTGTGAGGCCTGTTAGAGCTGTGTGGGCTGTGAGAGCTGTGTGGGCTGTGAGAGCTGTGTGAGCTGTGAGAGTTGTGTGGGCTGTGAGAGCTGTGTGGGCTGTGAGAGCTGTGAGAGCTTTGTGGGCTGTGAGAGCTGTGTGGGCTGTGAGAGCTGTGTGGGCTCTGTGGGCTGTGAGAGCTGTATGGGCTGTGAGAGCTGTGTGGGCTGTGAGCTGTGTGGGCTGTGAGGGCTGTGTGAGCTGTGAGAGCTGTGTAGGCTGTGAGAGCTGTGTGGGCTGTGTGGGTAGTGAGAGCTGTGCGAGCTGTGTGGGCTGCTGTGAGAGCTGTGTGGGCTGTGAGAGCTGTGTGGGCTGTGAGAGTGTGGGCTGTGAGAGCTGTGAGAGCTGTGTGGGCTGTGAGAGCTGTGTGGGCTGTGAGAGCTGTGTGGGCTGTGTGGGCTGTGAGAGCTGTGTGGGCTGAGAGAGCTGTGTGGGCTGTGAGGGCTGTGAGGCCTGTGAGAGCTGTGTGGGCTGTGAGGGCTGTGTGGGCTGTGAGAGCTGTGTGGACTGTGAGAGCTGTATGGGCTGTGAGAGATGTGAGAGCTGTGTGGGATGTGAGCAGTGTGGGCTGTGAGGGCTGTGTGAGCTGTGAGAGCTATGTGGGCTGTGAGAGATGTGTGGGCTGTGTGGGCTGTGAGAGCTGTGAGAGCTGTGTGGGCTGTGAGAGCTGTGTGAGCTGTGAGAGCTGTGTGGGCTGTGAGAGCTGTGTGGGCTGTGAGAGCTGTGAGAGCTGTGTGGGCTGTGAGAGCTGTGTGGGCTGTGAGAGTTGTGTGGGCTCTTCGGGCTGTGAGAGCTGTATGGGCTGTGAGAGCTGTGTGGGCTGTGAGAGCTGTGAGAGCTGTGTGGGCTGTGAGGGCTGTGTGAGCTGTGAGAGCTGTGTAGGCTGTGAGAGCTGTGTGGGCTGTGTGGGCTGTAAGAGCTGTGCGAGCTGTGTGGGCTGCTGTGAGAGCTGTGCGGGCTGTGAGAGCTGTGTGGGCTGTGAGAGTGTGGGCTGTGTGGGCTGTGAGAGCTGTGAGAGCTGTGTGGGCTTTGAGAGCTGTGTGGGCTGTGAGAGCTGTGTGGGCTGTGTGGGCTGTGAGAGCTGTGTGGTCTGAGAGAGCTGTGTGGGCTGTGGGGCCTGTGAGAGCTGTGTGGGCTGTGAGGGCTGTGTGGGCTGTGAGAGCTGTGTGGACCGTGAGAGCTGTATGGGCTGTAAGAGCTGTGAGAGCTGTGTGGGATGTGAGCTGTGTGGGCTGTGAGGGCTGTGTGAGCTGTGAGAGCTATGTGGGCTGTGAGAGATGTGTGGGCTGTGTGGGCTGTGAGAGCTGTGAGAGCTGTGTGGGCTGTGAGAGCTGTGCGGACTGTGAGAGTGTGGGCTGTGTGGGCTGTGTGGGCTGTGAGAGCTGTGAGAGCTGTGTGGGCTGTGAGAGCTGTGTGGGCTGTGTGGGTTGTGAGAGCTGTGTGGGCTGTGAGAGCTGTGTGGGATGTGAGCTGTGTGGGCTGTGAGGGCTGTGTGAGCTGTGAGAGCTGTGTGGGCTGTGAGAGCTGTGTGGGCTGTGAGAGCTGTGAGAGCTGTGTGGGCTGTGAGAGCTGTGTGGGCTGTGTGGGCTGTGAGAGCTGTGTGGGCTGTGAGAGCTGTGTGGGCTGTGAGGCCCGTGTGGGCTGTGAGGCCCGTGAGGGCTATGTGGGCTGTGAGGGCTGTGAGGCCTGTGAGAGCTGTGTGGGCAGTGAGAGTTGTGTGAGCTGTGAGAGCTGTGAGAGCTGTGAGAGCTGTGTGGGCTGTGAGGGCTGTGTGGGCTGTGAGAGCTGTGTGGGCTGTGAGAGCTGTGTGGGCTGTGAGGCCCGTGAGGGCTGTGTGGACTGTGAGGCCTGTGAGACCTGTGAGAGCTGTGTGGGCTATGTGGGCTGTGAGAGCTGTGTGGGCTGTGAGAGCTGTGTGGGCTGTGAGAGCTGTGTGGGCTGTGAGAGCTGTGAGAGCTGTGTGGGCTATGAGAGCTGTGTGGGCTGTGAGAGCTGTGTGGGCTCTGTGGGCTGTGAGAGCTGTGTGGGCTGTGAGAGCTGTGAGAGCTGTGAGGGCTGTGAGGCCTATGAGAGCTGTGTGGGCTGTGAGAGCTCTGTGGGCTGTGTGGGCTGTGAGAGCTGTATGGGCTGTGAGAGCTGTGAGAGATGTGTGGGCTGTGAGAGCTGTGTGGGCTCTGTGGGCTGTAAGAGCTGTGTGGGCTCTGTGGGCTGTGAGAGCTGTGAGAGCTGTGTGGGCTGTGAGAGCTGTGTGGGGTGTGAGCTGCGTGGGCTGTGAGGGCTGTTTGAGCTGTGAGAGCGGTGTGGGCTGTAAGAGCTGTGTGGGCTGTGTGGGCTGTGAGAGCTGTGTGGGCTGTGAGAGCTGTGCGGGCTGTGAGAGCTGTGTGGGCTGTGAGAGTGTGGGCTGTGTGGGCTGTGAGAGCTGTGAGGGCTGTGAGAGCTGTGTGGGCTGTGAGAGCTGTGTGGGCTGTGACAGCTATTTGGGCTGTGAGAGCTGTATAGGCTGTGAGAGCTGTGAGAGCTATGAGAGCTGTATGGGCTGTGAGAACTGTGAGAGCTGTGTGGGATGTGAGCTGTATGGGATGTGAGCTGTGCGGGCTGTGAGGGCTGTGTGGGCTTTGTGAGCTGTGTGGGCTGTGGAAGTGTGGGCTGTGTGGGCTGTGTGAGCTGTGAGAGCTGTGAGAGCTGTGTGGGCTGTGAGGGCTGCGAGGGCAGTTTGGGCTGTGAGGGCTGTGAGGCCTGTGAGAGCTGTGTGGGCTATGATAGCTGTGTGGGCTGTGAGAGCTGTGGGGGCTGCGGGGGCTGTGAGGGCTGTGTGGGCTGTGAGGGCTGTGAAGCCTGTGCGTGCTGTGTGGGCTGTGAGAGCTGTGTGGGCTGTGAGTGCTGTGTGAGCTGTGAGAGTTGTGTGGGCTGTGAGAGCTGTGTGGGCTATGAGAGCTGTGAGAGCTGTGTGGGCTGTGAGGGCTGTGTGGGCTGTGAGAGCTGTGTGGGCTGTGTGGGCTGTGAGAGCTGTGTGGGCTGTGTGGGCTGTGAGAGCTGTGTGCGCTGTGAGAGCTGTGTGGGCTGTGAGGGCTGTGAGGTCTGTGAGAGCTGCTGTGTGGGCTGTGAGAGCTGTGTGGGCTGTGAGAGCTGTGTGGGCTGTGAGAGCTGTATGGGATGTGAGAGCTGTGTGGGCTGTGTGGGCTGTGAGAGCTGTGTGGGCTGTGAGGGCTGTGAGGTCTGTGAGAGCTGCTGTGTGGGCTGTGAGAGCTGTGTGGGCTGTGAGAGCTGTGTGGGCTGTGAGAGCTGTATGGGCTGTGAGAGCTGTGAGAGCTATGTGGGCTGTGAGAGCTGTGTGGGCTGTGAGAGCTGTGTGGGCTGTGTGGGCTGTGAGAGCTGTGTGGGCTGTGAGTGATGTGTGGGCTGTGAGGGCTGTGAGGCCTGTGAGAGCTGTGTGGGATGTGAGAGCTGTGTGAGCTGTGAGAGCTGTGTGGGCTGTGAGAGCTCTGAGAGCTCTGTGGGATGTGAGCTGTGTGGGCTGTGAGGGCTGTGTCAGCTGTGAGAGCTGTGTGGGCTGTGAGAGATGTGTGGGCTTTGAGAGCTGTGAGAGCTGTGTGGGCTGTGAGAGCTGTGCAGGCTGCGAGAGCTGTGTGGGCTGTGAGAGTGTGGGCTGTGTGGGCTGTGAGAGCTGTGAGAGCTGTGTGGGCTGTGAGAGCTGTGTGGGCTGTGTGGGCTCTGAGAGCTGTGTGGGCTGTGAGAGCTGTGTGGGCTGTGAGAGCTGTGTGGGCTGTGAGAGCTGTGTGGGCTGTGAGAGCTGTGAGAGCTATGTGGGCTATGAGAGCTGTGTGGGCTGTGAGAGCTGTGTGGGCTGTGTGGGCTGTGAGAGCTGTGTGGGCTGTGAGTGATGTGTGGGCTGTGAGGGCTGTGAGGCCTGTGAGAGCTGTGTGGGATGTGAGAGCTGTGTGAGCTGTGAGAGCTGTGTGGGCTGTGAGAGCTCTGAGAGCTCTGTGGGATGTGAGCTGTGTGGGCTGTGAGGGCTGTGTCAGCTGTGAGAGCTGTGTGGGCTGTGAGAGATGTGTGGGCTGTGAGGGCTGTGAGAAATGTGTGGGCTGTGAGAGCTGTGTGGGCTATGAGAGATATGTGGGCTGTGAGAGCGCTTTGGGCTGTGAGGGCTGTGTGGGATGTGAGAGCTGTGTGAGCTGTGAGAGCTGTGTGAGCTGTGAGGGCTGTGAGAGCTGTGTGGGCTGTGAGAGCTGTGTGGGCTGTGTGGGCTGTGAGGCCTGTGAGGCCTGTGAGAGCTGTGTGGGCTGTGAGAGTTGTGTGGGCTGTGAGAGTTGTGTGGGCTGTGAGAGCTGTGTGGGCTGTGAGAGCTCTGAGAGCTCTGTGGGATGTGAGAGCTGTGTGGGCTTTGAGGCCTGTGAGGCCTGTGAGAGCTGTGTGGGATGTGAGCGCTGTGTGAGCTGTGAGAGCTGTGTGGGCTGTGAGAGCTCTGAGAGCTCTGTGGGATGTGAGCTGTGTGGGCTGTGAGGGCTGTGTCAGCTGTGAGAGCTGTGTGGGCTGTGAGAGATGTGTGGGCTTTGAGAGCTGTGAGAGCTGTGTGGGCTGTGAGAGCTGTGCAGGCTGCGAGAGCTGTGTGGGCTGTGAGAGTGTGGGCTGTGTGGGCTGTGAGAGCTGTGAGAGCTGTGTGGGCTGTGAGAGCTGTGTGGGCTGTGTGGGCTCTGAGAGCTGTGTGGGCTGTGAGAGCTGTGTGGGATGTGAGCTGTGTGGGCTGTGAGGGCTGTGAGAGCTGTGTGGGCTGTGAGAGCTGTGTGGGCTGTGAGAGCTGTGTGAGCTGTGTGGGCTGTGAGAGCTGTGTGGGCTGTGAGAGCTGTGTGAGCTGTGTGGGCTGTGAGAGCTGTGTGGGCTGTGAGAGCTGTGTGAGCTGTGTGGGCTGTGAGAGCTGTGTGGGCTGTGAGAGCTGTGTGGGCTGTGTGGGCTGTGTGGGCTGTGAGAGATGTGTGGGCTGTGTGGGCTGTGAGAGCTGTGAGAGCTGTGTGGGCTGTGAGAGCTGTGCGGGCTGTGAGAGCTGTGTGGGCTGTGAGAGTGTGAGCTGTGTGGGCTGTGAGAGCTGTGTGGGCTGTGTGGGCTGTGAGAGCTGTGTGGGCTGTGAGAGCTGTGTGAGATGTGAGCTGTGTGGGCTGTGAGGGCTGTGTGAGCTGTGAGAGCTGTGTGGGCTGTGAGAGCTGTGTGGGCTATGAGAGCTGCGAGACCTGTGTGGGCTGTGAGAGCTGTGTGGGCTGTGTGGGCTGTGAGAGCTGTGTGGGCTGTGAGAGCTGTGTGGGCTCTGAGGCCCGTGAGGGCTGTGTGGGCTGTGAGGGCTGTGAGGCCTGTGAGAGCTGTGTGGGCAGTGAGAGTTGTGTGAGCTGTGAGAGCTGTGAGAGCTGTGTGGGCTGTGAGAGCTGTGTGGGCTGTGTGGGCTGTGAGAGCTGTGTGGGCTGTGAGAGCTGTGTGGGCTGTGAGGCCCGTGAGGGCTGTGAGGCCTGTAAGACCTGTGAGAGCTGTTTTGGCTGTGAGAGCTGTGTGAGCTGTGAGAGCTATGTCGGCTGTGAGAGCTGTGTGGGCTGTGAGAGCTGTGTGGGCTGTGAGAGCTGTGTGGGCTGTGAGAGCTGTGAGAGCTGTGTGGGCTATGAGAGCTGTGTGGGCTGTGAGAGCTGTGTGGGCTCTGTGGGCTGTGAGAGCTGTGTGGGCTGTGAGAGCTGTGTGAGCTGTGAGGGCTGTGAGGCCTATGAGAGCTGTGTGGGCTGTGAGAGCTCTGTGGGCTGTGTGGGCTGTGAGAGCTGTATGGGCTGTGAGAGCTGTGAGAGCTGTGTGGGCTGTGAGGGCTCTGTGAGCTGTGAGAGCTGTGTAGGCTGTGAGAGCTGTGTGGGCTGTGTGGGCTATGAGAGCTGTGCGAGCTGTGTGGGCTGTGAGAGCTGCGCGGGCTGTGAGAGCTGTGTGGGCTGTGAGAGTGTGGGCTGTGAGAGCTGTGAGAGCTGTGTGGGCTGTGAGAGCTGTGTGGGCTATGAGAGCTGTGTGAGCTGTGTGGGCTGTGAGAGCTGTGTGGGCGGAGAGAGCTGTGTGGGCTGTGAGGGCTGTGAGGCCTGTGAGAGCTGTGTGGGCTGTGAGGGCTGTGTGGGCTGTGAGAGCTGTGTGGACTGTGAGAGCTGTATGGGCTGTGAGAGCTGTGTGGGATGTGAGAGCTGTGTGGGATGTGAGCTGTGTGGGCTGTGAGGGCTGTGTGAGCTGTGCTAGCTGTGTGGGCTGTGAGAGCTGTGTGGGCTTTGAGAGCTGTGAGAGCTGTGTGGGCTGTGAGAGCTGTGCAGGCTGCGAGAGCTGTGTGGGCTGTGAGAGTGTGGGCTGTGTGGGCTGTGAGAGCTGTGAGAGCTGTGTGGGCTGTGAGAGCTGTGTGGGCTGTGTGGGCTGTGAGAGCTATGTGGGCTGCGGGGGCTGTGAGGGCTGTGAAGCCTGTGAGAGCTGTGTGGGCTGTGAGAGCTGTGTGAGCTGTGAGCGCTGTGAGAGCTATGTGGGCTGTGAGAGCTGTGTGGGCTGTGAGAGCTGTGTGGGCTGTGTGGGCTGTGAGAGCTGTGTGGGCTGTGAGAGCTGTGTGGGCTGTGAGGGCTGTGAGAGCTGTGAGAGTTGTGTGGGCTGTGAGAGCTGTGTGGGCTGTGAGAGCTGTGTGGGCTGTGAGAGCTGTGAGAGCTGTGTGGGCTGTGAGAGCTGTGTGGGCTGTGAGAGCTGTGTGGGCTGTGTGGGCTGTGAGAGCTGTGTGGGCTGTGAGTGATATGTGGGCTGTGAGGGCTGTGAGGCCTGTGAGAGCTGTGTGGGATGTGAGAGCTGTGTGAGCTGTGAGAGTTGTGTGGGCTGTGAGAGCTGTGTGGGCTGTGAGAGCTGTGAGAGCTTTGTGGGCTGTGAGAGCTGTGTGGGCTGTGAGAGCTGTGTGGGCTCTGTGGGCTGTGAGAGCTGTGTGCGCTGTGAGAGCTGTGTGGGCTGTGAGAGCTGTGCAGGCTGTGAGGGCTGTGTGGGCTGTGAGAGTGTGGTCTGTGTGGGCTGTGAGAGCTGTGTGGGCTGTGAGAGCTGTGTGGGCTGTGAGCTGTGTGGGCTGTGACAGCTGTGTGGGCTGTGAGAGCTGTATGGGCTGTGAGAGCTGTGAAAGCTGTGAGAGCTGTGAGAGCTGTGTGGGATGTGAGCTGTGTGGGCTGTGAGGGCTGTGTGAGCTGTGAGAGCTGTGTAGGCTGTGAGGGCTGTGTGGGCTGTGAGAGCTGTGTGGGCTGTGAGAGGTGTGTGGGCTGTGAGGGCTGTGTAAGCTGTGAGAGCTGTGTGGGCTATGAGAGCTGTGTGGGCTGTGTGGGCTGTGAGAGCTGTGAGAGCTGTGTGGGCTGTGAGAGCTGTGTGGGGTATGAGCTGCGTGGGCTGTGAGGGCTGTGTGAGCTGTGAGAGCGGTGTGGGCTGTGAGAGCTGTGTGGGCTGTGTGGGCTGTGGGAGCTGTGAGAGCTGTGTGGGCTGTGAGAGCTGTGCGGGCTGTGAGAGCTGTGTGGGCTGTGAGAGTGTGGGATGTTTGGGCTGTGAGAGCTGTGAGAGCTGTGTGGGCTGTGAGAGCTGTGTGGGCTGTGACAGCTATGTGGGCTGTGAGAGCTGTATGGGCTGTGAGAGCTGTGAAAGCTGTGAGAGCTATGAAAGCTGTATGGGCTGTGAGAACTGTGAGAGCTGTGTGGGATGTGAGCTGTGTGGGATGTGAGCTGTGCGGGCTGTGAGGGCTGTGTGAGCTGTGAGAGCTGTGTGGGCTGTGAGAGCTGTGTGGGCTGTGGAAGGGTGGGCTTTGTGGGCTGTATGGGCTGTGAGAGCTGTGAGAGCTGTGTGAGCTGTGAGGGCTGTGAGAGCTGTGAGGGCTGTGAGAGATGTGTGGGCTGTGTGGGCTGTGAGAGCTGTGAGAGCTGTGTGGGCTGTGAGAGCTGTGTGGGGTATGAGCTGCGTGGGCTGTGAGGGCTGTGTGAGCTGTGAGAGCGGTGTGGGCTGTGAGAGCTGTGTGGGCTGTGTGGGCTGTGGGAGCTGTGAGAGCTGTGTGGGCTGTGAGAGCTGTGCGGGCTGTGAGAGCTGTGTGGGCTGTGAGAGTGTGGGATGTTTGGGCTGTGAGAGCTGTGAGAGCTGTGTGGGCTGTGAGAGCTGTGTGGGCTGTGAGAGCTGTGTGGGCTGTGACAGCTATGTGGGCTGTGAGAACTGTATGGGCTGTGAGAACTGTGAGAGCTGTGTGGGATGTGAGCTGTGTGGGATGTGAGCTGTGCGGGCTGTGAGGGCTGTGTGAGCTGTGAGAGCTGTGTGGGCTGTGAGAGCTGTGTGGGCTGTGGAAGGGTGGGCTTTGTGGGCTGTGTGGGCTGTGAGAGCTGTGAGAGCTGTGTGAGCTGTGAGGGCTGTGAGAGCTGTGAGGGCTGTGAGAGCTGTGTGGGCCATGATAGCTATGTGGGCTGTGAGAGCTGTGTGGGCTGCGGGGGCTGTGAGGGCTGTGAAGCCTGTGAGAGCTGTGTGGGCTGTGAGAGCTGTGTGAGCTGTGAGCGCTGTGAGAGCTATGTGGGCTGTGAGAGCTGTGTGGGCTGTGAGAGCTTTGTGGGCTGTGTGGGCTGTGAGAGCTGTGTGGGCTGTGAGAGCTGTGTGGGGTATGAGCTGCGTGGGCTGTGAGGGCTGTGTGAGCTGTGAGAGCGGTGTGGGCTGTGAGAGCTGTGTGGGCTGTGAGGGCTGTGAGAGCTGTGAGAGTTGTGTGGGCTGTGAGAGCTGTGTGGGCTGTGAGAGCTGTGTGGGCTGTGAGAGCTGTGAGAGCTATGTGGGCTGTGAGAGCTGTGTGGGCTGTGAGAGCTGTGTGGGCTGTGTGGGCTGTGAGAGCTGTGTGGGCTGTGAGTGATGTGTGGGTTGTGAGGGCTGTGAGGCCTGTGAGAGCTGTGTGGGATGTGAGAGCTGTGTGAGCTGTGAGAGCTGTGTGGGCTGTGAGAGCTCTGAGAGCTCTGTGGGATGTGAGCTGTGTGGGCTGTGAGGGCTGTGTCAGCTGTGAGAGCTGTGTGGGCTGTGAGAGATGTGTGGGCTGTGAGGGCTGTGAGAGCTGTGTGGGCTGTGAGAGCTGTGTGGGCTGTGTGGGCTGTGAGAGCTATGTGGGCTGTGAGAGCGGTTTGGGCTGTGAGGCCTGTGAGGGCTGTGAGGGCTGTGTGGGCTGTGCGGGCTGTGAGGCCTGTTAGAGCTGTGTGGGCTGTGAGAGCTGTGTGGGCTGTGAGAGCTGTGTGAGCTGTGAGAGTTGTGTGGGCTGTGAGAGCTGTGTGGGCTGTGAGAGCTGTGAGAGCTTTGTGGGCTGTGAGAGCTGTGTAGGCTGTGAGAGCTGTGTGGGCTCTGTGGGCTGTGAGAGCTGTGTGCGCTGTGAGAGCTGTGTGGGCTGTGAGAGCTGTGCAGGCTGTGAGGGCTGTGTGGGCTGTGAGAGTGTGGTCTGTGTGGGCTGTGAGAGCTGTGTGGGCTGTGAGAGCTGTGTGGGCTGTGAGCTGTGTGGGCTGTGACAGCTGTGTGGGCTGTGAGAGCTGTATGGGCTGTGAGAGCTGTGAAAGCTGTATGGGCTGTGAGAGCTGTGAGAGCTGTGTGGGATGTGAGCTGTGTGGGCTGTGAGGGCTGTGTGAGCTGTGAGAGCTGTGTAGGCTGTGAGGGCTGTGTGGGCTGTGAGAGCTGTGTGGGCTGTGAGAGCTGTGTGGGCTGTGAGGGCTGTGTAAGCTGTGAGAGGTGTGTGGGCTATGAGAGCTGTGTGGGCTGTGTGGGCTGTGAGAGCTGTGAGAGCTGTGTGGGCTGTGAGAGCTGTGTGGGGTATGAGCTGCGTGGGCTGTGAGGGCTGTGTGAGCTGTGAGAGCGGTGTGGGCTGTGAGAGCTGTGTGGGCTTTGTGGGCTGTGGGAGCTGTGAGAGCTGTGTGGGCTGTGAGAGCTGTGCGGGCTGTGAGAGCTGTGTGGGCTGTGAGAGTGTGGGATGTTTGGGCTGTTAGAGCTGTGAGAGCTGTGTGGGCTGTGAGAGCTGTGTGGGCTGTGACAGCTATGTGGGCTGTGAGAGCTGTATGGGCTGTGAGAGCTGTGAAAGCTGTGAGAGCTATGAAAGCTGTATGGGCTGTGAGAACTGTGAGAGCTGTGTGGGATGTGAGCTGTGTGGGATGTGAGCTGTGCGGGCTGTGAGGGCTGTGTGAGCTGTGAGAGCTGTGTGGGCTGTGAGAGCTGTGTGGGCTGTGGAAGGGTGGGCTTTGTGGGCTGTGTGGGCTGTGAGAGCTGTGAGAGCTGTGTGAGCTGTGAGGGCTGTGAGAGCTGTGAGGGCTGTGAGAGATGTGTGGGCCATGATAGCTATGTGGGCTGTGAGAGCTATGTGGGCTGCGGGGGCTGTGAGGGCTGTGAAGCCTGTGAGAGCTGTGTGGGCTGTGAGAGCTGTGTGAGCTGTGAGCGCTGTGAGAGCTATGTGGGCTGTGAGAGCTGTGTGGGCTGTGAGAGCTGTGTGGGCTGTGTGGGCTGTGAGAGCTGTGTGGGCTGTGAGAGCTGTGTGGGCTGTGAGGGCTGTGAGAGCTGTGAGAGTTGTGTGGGCTGTGAGAGCTGTGTGGGCTGTGAGAGCTGTGTGGGCTGTGAGAGCAGTGAGAGCTATGTGGGCTGTGAGAGCTGTGTGGGCTGTGAGAGCTGTGTGGGCTGTGTGGGCTGTGAGAGCTGTGTGGGCTGTGAGTGATGTGTGGGCTGTGAGGGCTGTGAGGCCTGTGAGAGCTGTGTGGGATGTGAGAGCTGTGTGAGCTGTGAGAGCTGTGTGGGCTGTGAGAGCTCTGAGAGCTCTGTGGGATGTGAGCTGTGTGGGCTGTGAGGGCTGTGTCAGCTGTGAGAGCTGTGTGGGCTGTGAGAGATGTGTGGGCTGTGAGGGCTGTGAGAGCTGTGTGGGCTGTGAGAGCTGTGTGGGCTGTGTGGGCTATGAGAGCTATGTGGGCTGTGAGAGCGGTTTGGGCTGTGAGGCCTGTGAGGGCTGTGAGGGCTGTGTGGGCTGTGCGGGCTGTGAGGCCTGTTAGAGCTGTGTGGGCTGTGAGAGCTGTGTGGGCTGTGAGAGCTGTGTGAGCTGTGAGAGTTGTGTGGGCTGTGAGAGCTGTGTGGGCTGTGAGAGCTGTGAGAGCTTTGTGGGCTGTGAGAGCTGTGTGGGCTGTGAGAGCTGTGTGGGCTCTGTGGGCTGTGAGAGCTGTATGGGCTGTGAGAGCTGTGTGGGCTGTGAGCTGTGTGGGCTGTGAGGGCTGTGTGAGCTGTGAGAACTGTGTAGGCTGTGAGAGCTGTGTGGGCTGTGTGGGTAGTGAGAGCTGTGCGAGCTGTGTGGGCTGCTGTGAGAGCTGTGTGGGCTGTGAGAGCTGTGTGGGCTGTGAGAGTGTGGGCTGTGAGAGCTGTGAGAGCTGTGTGGGCTGTGAGAGCTGTGTGGGCTGTGAGAGCTGTGTGGGCTGTGTGGGCTGTGAGAGCTGTGTGGGCTGAGAGAGCTGTGTGGGCTGTGAGGGCTGTGAGGCCTGTGAGAGCTGTGTGGGCTGTGAGGGCTGTGTGGGCTGTGAGAGCTGTGTGGACTGTGAGAGCTGTATGGGCTGTGAGAGATGTGAGAGCTGTGTGGGATGTGAGCAGTGTGGGCTGTGAGGGCTGTGTGAGCTGTGAGAGCTATGTGGGCTGTGAGAGATGTGTGGGCTGTGTGGGCTGTGAGAGCTGTGAGAGCTGTGTGGGCTGTGAGAGCTGTGTGAGCTGTGAGAGCTGTGTGGGCTGTGAGAGCTGTGTGGGCTGTGAGAGCTGTGAGAGCTGTGTGGGCTGTGAGAGCTGTGTGGGCTGTGAGAGTTGTGTGGGCTCTTCGGGCTGTGAGAGCTGTATGGGCTGTGAGAGCTGTGTGGGCTGTGAGAGCTGTGAGAGCTGTGTGGGCTGTGAGGGCTGTGTGAGCTGTGAGAGCTGTGTAGGCTGTGAGAGCTGTGTGGGCTGTGTGGGCTGTAAGAGCTGTGCGAGCTGTGTGGGCTGCTGTGAGAGCTGTGCGGGCTGTGAGAGCTGTGTGGGCTGTGAGAGTGTGGGCTGTGTGGGCTGTGAGAGCTGTGAGAGCTGTGTGGGCTTTGAGAGCTGTGTGGGCTGTGAGAGCTGTGTGGGCTGTGTGGGCTGTGAGAGCTGTGTGGTCTGAGAGAGCTGTGTGGGCTGTGGGGCCTGTGAGAGCTGTGTGGGCTGTGAGGGCTGTGTGGGCTGTGAGAGCTGTGTGGACCGTGAGAGCTGTATGGGCTGTAAGAGCTGTGAGAGCTGTGTGGGATGTGAGCTGTGTGGGCTGTGAGGGCTGTGTGAGCTGTGAGAGCTATGTGGGCTGTGAGAGATGTGTGGGCTGTGTGGGCTGTGAGAGCTGTGAGAGCTGTGTGGGCTGTGAGAGCTGTGCGGACTGTGAGAGTGTGGGCTGTGTGGGCTGTGTGGGCTGTGAGAGCTGTGAGAGCTGTGTGGGCTGTGAGAGCTGTGTGGGCTGTGTGGGTTGTGAGAGCTGTGTGGGCTGTGAGAGCTGTGTGGGATGTGAGCTGTGTGGGCTGTGAGGGCTGTGTGAGCTGTGAGAGCTGTGTGGGCTGTGAGAGCTGTGTGGGCTGTGAGAGCTGTGAGAGCTGTGTGGGCTGTGAGAGCTGTGTGGGCTGTGTGGGCTGTGAGAGCTGTGTGGGCTGTGAGAGCTGTGTGGGCTGTGAGGCCCGTGTGGGCTGTGAGGCCCGTGAGGGCTATGTGGGCTGTGAGGGCTGTGAGGCCTGTGAGAGCTGTGTGGGCAGTGAGAGTTGTGTGAGCTGTGAGAGCTGTGAGAGCTGTGAGAGCTGTGTGGGCTGTG
Organism: Lissotriton helveticus; assembly: GCF_964261635.1. NCBI lineage: Eukaryota > Metazoa > Chordata > Amphibia > Caudata > Salamandridae > Lissotriton > Lissotriton helveticus. The sequence goes on from NC_136069.1 coordinate 955,894,354, forward strand.
AGGGCTGTGTGGGCTGTGAGAGCTGTGTGGGCTGTGAGAGCTGTGTGGGCTGTGAGGCCCGTGAGGGCTGTGTGGACTGTGAGGCCTGTGAGACCTGTGAGAGCTGTGTGGGCTATGTGGGCTGTGAGAGCTGTGTGGGCTGTGAGAGCTGTGTGGGCTGTGAGAGCTGTGTGGGCTGTGAGAGCTGTGAGAGCTGTGTGGGCTATGAGAGCTGTGTGGGCTGTGAGAGCTGTGTGGGCTCTGTGGGCTGTGAGAGCTGTGTGGGCTGTGAGAGCTGTGAGAGCTGTGAGGGCTGTGAGGCCTATGAGAGCTGTGTGGGCTGTGAGAGCTCTGTGGGCTGTGTGGGCTGTGAGAGCTGTATGGGCTGTGAGAGCTGTGAGAGATGTGTGGGCTGTGAGAGCTGTGTGGGCTCTGTGGGCTGTAAGAGCTGTGTGGGCTCTGTGGGCTGTGAGAGCTGTGAGAGCTGTGTGGGCTGTGAGAGCTGTGTGGGGTGTGAGCTGCGTGGGCTGTGAGGGCTGTTTGAGCTGTGAGAGCGGTGTGGGCTGTAAGAGCTGTGTGGGCTGTGTGGGCTGTGAGAGCTGTGTGGGCTGTGAGAGCTGTGCGGGCTGTGAGAGCTGTGTGGGCTGTGAGAGTGTGGGCTGTGTGGGCTGTGAGAGCTGTGAGGGCTGTGAGAGCTGTGTGGGCTGTGAGAGCTGTGTGGGCTGTGACAGCTATTTGGGCTGTGAGAGCTGTATAGGCTGTGAGAGCTGTGAGAGCTATGAGAGCTGTATGGGCTGTGAGAACTGTGAGAGCTGTGTGGGATGTGAGCTGTATGGGATGTGAGCTGTGCGGGCTGTGAGGGCTGTGTGGGCTTTGTGAGCTGTGTGGGCTGTGGAAGTGTGGGCTGTGTGGGCTGTGTGAGCTGTGAGAGCTGTGAGAGCTGTGTGGGCTGTGAGGGCTGCGAGGGCAGTTTGGGCTGTGAGGGCTGTGAGGCCTGTGAGAGCTGTGTGGGCTATGATAGCTGTGTGGGCTGTGAGAGCTGTGGGGGCTGCGGGGGCTGTGAGGGCTGTGTGGGCTGTGAGGGCTGTGAAGCCTGTGCGTGCTGTGTGGGCTGTGAGAGCTGTGTGGGCTGTGAGTGCTGTGTGAGCTGTGAGAGTTGTGTGGGCTGTGAGAGCTGTGTGGGCTATGAGAGCTGTGAGAGCTGTGTGGGCTGTGAGGGCTGTGTGGGCTGTGAGAGCTGTGTGGGCTGTGTGGGCTGTGAGAGCTGTGTGGGCTGTGTGGGCTGTGAGAGCTGTGTGCGCTGTGAGAGCTGTGTGGGCTGTGAGGGCTGTGAGGTCTGTGAGAGCTGCTGTGTGGGCTGTGAGAGCTGTGTGGGCTGTGAGAGCTGTGTGGGCTGTGAGAGCTGTATGGGATGTGAGAGCTGTGTGGGCTGTGTGGGCTGTGAGAGCTGTGTGGGCTGTGAGGGCTGTGAGGTCTGTGAGAGCTGCTGTGTGGGCTGTGAGAGCTGTGTGGGCTGTGAGAGCTGTGTGGGCTGTGAGAGCTGTATGGGCTGTGAGAGCTGTGAGAGCTATGTGGGCTGTGAGAGCTGTGTGGGCTGTGAGAGCTGTGTGGGCTGTGTGGGCTGTGAGAGCTGTGTGGGCTGTGAGTGATGTGTGGGCTGTGAGGGCTGTGAGGCCTGTGAGAGCTGTGTGGGATGTGAGAGCTGTGTGAGCTGTGAGAGCTGTGTGGGCTGTGAGAGCTCTGAGAGCTCTGTGGGATGTGAGCTGTGTGGGCTGTGAGGGCTGTGTCAGCTGTGAGAGCTGTGTGGGCTGTGAGAGATGTGTGGGCTTTGAGAGCTGTGAGAGCTGTGTGGGCTGTGAGAGCTGTGCAGGCTGCGAGAGCTGTGTGGGCTGTGAGAGTGTGGGCTGTGTGGGCTGTGAGAGCTGTGAGAGCTGTGTGGGCTGTGAGAGCTGTGTGGGCTGTGTGGGCTCTGAGAGCTGTGTGGGCTGTGAGAGCTGTGTGGGCTGTGAGAGCTGTGTGGGCTGTGAGAGCTGTGTGGGCTGTGAGAGCTGTGAGAGCTATGTGGGCTATGAGAGCTGTGTGGGCTGTGAGAGCTGTGTGGGCTGTGTGGGCTGTGAGAGCTGTGTGGGCTGTGAGTGATGTGTGGGCTGTGAGGGCTGTGAGGCCTGTGAGAGCTGTGTGGGATGTGAGAGCTGTGTGAGCTGTGAGAGCTGTGTGGGCTGTGAGAGCTCTGAGAGCTCTGTGGGATGTGAGCTGTGTGGGCTGTGAGGGCTGTGTCAGCTGTGAGAGCTGTGTGGGCTGTGAGAGATGTGTGGGCTGTGAGGGCTGTGAGAAATGTGTGGGCTGTGAGAGCTGTGTGGGCTATGAGAGATATGTGGGCTGTGAGAGCGCTTTGGGCTGTGAGGGCTGTGTGGGATGTGAGAGCTGTGTGAGCTGTGAGAGCTGTGTGAGCTGTGAGGGCTGTGAGAGCTGTGTGGGCTGTGAGAGCTGTGTGAGCTGTGTGGGCTGTGAGGCCTGTGAGGCCTGTGAGAGCTGTGTGGGCTGTGAGAGTTGTGTGGGCTGTGAGAGTTGTGTGGGCTGTGAGAGCTGTGTGGGCTGTGAGAGCTCTGAGAGCTCTGTGGGATGTGAGAGCTGTGTGGGCTTTGAGGCCTGTGAGGCCTGTGAGAGCTGTGTGGGATGTGAGCGCTGTGTGAGCTGTGAGAGCTGTGTGGGCTGTGAGAGCTCTGAGAGCTCTGTGGGATGTGAGCTGTGTGGGCTGTGAGGGCTGTGTCAGCTGTGAGAGCTGTGTGGGCTGTGAGAGATGTGTGGGCTTTGAGAGCTGTGAGAGCTGTGTGGGCTGTGAGAGCTGTGCAGGCTGCGAGAGCTGTGTGGGCTGTGAGAGTGTGGGCTGTGTGGGCTGTGAGAGCTGTGAGAGCTGTGTGGGCTGTGAGAGCTGTGTGGGCTGTGTGGGCTCTGAGAGCTGTGTGGGCTGTGAGAGCTGTGTGGGATGTGAGCTGTGTGGGCTGTGAGGGCTGTGAGAGCTGTGTGGGCTGTGAGAGCTGTGTGGGCTGTGAGAGCTGTGTGAGCTGTGTGGGCTGTGAGAGCTGTGTGGGCTGTGAGAGCTGTGTGAGCTGTGTGGGCTGTGAGAGCTGTGTGGGCTGTGAGAGCTGTGTGAGCTGTGTGGGCTGTGAGAGCTGTGTGGGCTGTGAGAGCTGTGTGGGCTGTGTGGGCTGTGTGGGCTGTGAGAGATGTGTGGGCTGTGTGGGCTGTGAGAGCTGTGAGAGCTGTGTGGGCTGTGAGAGCTGTGCGGGCTGTGAGAGCTGTGTGGGCTGTGAGAGTGTGAGCTGTGTGGGCTGTGAGAGCTGTGTGGGCTGTGTGGGCTGTGAGAGCTGTGTGGGCTGTGAGAGCTGTGTGAGATGTGAGCTGTGTGGGCTGTGAGGGCTGTGTGAGCTGTGAGAGCTGTGTGGGCTGTGAGAGCTGTGTGGGCTATGAGAGCTGCGAGAGCTGTGTGGGCTGTGAGAGCTGTGTGGGCTGTGTGGGCTGTGAGAGCTGTGTGGGCTGTGAGAGCTGTGTGGGCTCTGAGGCCCGTGAGGGCTGTGTGGGCTGTGAGGGCTGTGAGGCCTGTGAGAGCTGTGTGGGCAGTGAGAGTTGTGTGAGCTGTGAGAGCTGTGAGAGCTGTGTGGGCTGTGAGAGCTGTGTGGGCTGTGTGGGCTGTGAGAGCTGTGTGGGCTGTGAGAGCTGTGTGGGCTGTGAGGCCCGTGAGGGCTGTGAGGCCTGTAAGACCTGTGAGAGCTGTTTTGGCTGTGAGAGCTGTGTGAGCTGTGAGAGCTATGTGGGCTGTGAGAGCTGTGTGGGCTGTGAGAGCTGTGTGGGCTGTGAGAGCTGTGTGGGCTGTGAGAGCTGTGAGAGCTGTGTGGGCTATGAGAGCTGTGTGGGCTGTGAGAGCTGTGTGGGCTCTGTGGGCTGTGAGAGCTGTGTGGGCTGTGAGAGCTGTGTGAGCTGTGAGGGCTGTGAGGCCTATGAGAGCTGTGTGGGCTGTGAGAGCTCTGTGGGCTGTGTGGGCTGTGAGAGCTGTATGGGCTGTGAGAGCTGTGAGAGCTGTGTGGGCTGTGAGGGCTCTGTGAGCTGTGAGAGCTGTGTAGGCTGTGAGAGCTGTGTGGGCTGTGTGGGCTATGAGAGCTGTGCGAGCTGTGTGGGCTGTGAGAGCTGCGCGGGCTGTGAGAGCTGTGTGGGCTGTGAGAGTGTGGGCTGTGAGAGCTGTGAGAGCTGTGTGGGCTGTGAGAGCTGTGTGGGCTATGAGAGCTGTGTGAGCTGTGTGGGCTGTGAGAGCTGTGTGGGCGGAGAGAGCTGTGTGGGCTGTGAGGGCTGTGAGGCCTGTGAGAGCTGTGTGGGCTGTGAGGGCTGTGTGGGCTGTGAGAGCTGTGTGGACTGTGAGAGCTGTATGGGCTGTGAGAGCTGTGTGGGATGTGAGAGCTGTGTGGGATGTGAGCTGTGTGGGCTGTGAGGGCTGTGTGAGCTGTGCTAGCTGTGTGGGCTGTGAGAGCTGTGTGGGCTTTGAGAGCTGTGAGAGCTGTGTGGGCTGTGAGAGCTGTGCAGGCTGCGAGAGCTGTGTGGGCTGTGAGAGTGTGGGCTGTGTGGGCTGTGAGAGCTGTGAGAGCTGTGTGGGCTGTGAGAGCTGTGTGGGCTGTGTGGGCTGTGAGAGCTATGTGGGCTGCGGGGGCTGTGAGGGCTGTGAAGCCTGTGAGAGCTGTGTGGGCTGTGAGAGCTGTGTGAGCTGTGAGCGCTGTGAGAGCTATGTGGGCTGTGAGAGCTGTGTGGGCTGTGAGAGCTGTGTGGGCTGTGTGGGCTGTGAGAGCTGTGTGGGCTGTGAGAGCTGTGTGGGCTGTGAGGGCTGTGAGAGCTGTGAGAGTTGTGTGGGCTGTGAGAGCTGTGTGGGCTGTGAGAGCTGTGTGGGCTGTGAGAGCTGTGAGAGCTGTGTGGGCTGTGAGAGCTGTGTGGGCTGTGAGAGCTGTGTGGGCTGTGTGGGCTGTGAGAGCTGTGTGGGCTGTGAGTGATATGTGGGCTGTGAGGGCTGTGAGGCCTGTGAGAGCTGTGTGGGATGTGAGAGCTGTGTGAGCTGTGAGAGTTGTGTGGGCTGTGAGAGCTGTGTGGGCTGTGAGAGCTGTGAGAGCTTTGTGGGCTGTGAGAGCTGTGTGGGCTGTGAGAGCTGTGTGGGCTCTGTGGGCTGTGAGAGCTGTGTGCGCTGTGAGAGCTGTGTGGGCTGTGAGAGCTGTGCAGGCTGTGAGGGCTGTGTGGGCTGTGAGAGTGTGGTCTGTGTGGGCTGTGAGAGCTGTGTGGGCTGTGAGAGCTGTGTGGGCTGTGAGCTGTGTGGGCTGTGACAGCTGTGTGGGCTGTGAGAGCTGTATGGGCTGTGAGAGCTGTGAAAGCTGTGAGAGCTGTGAGAGCTGTGTGGGATGTGAGCTGTGTGGGCTGTGAGGGCTGTGTGAGCTGTGAGAGCTGTGTAGGCTGTGAGGGCTGTGTGGGCTGTGAGAGCTGTGTGGGCTGTGAGAGGTGTGTGGGCTGTGAGGGCTGTGTAAGCTGTGAGAGCTGTGTGGGCTATGAGAGCTGTGTGGGCTGTGTGGGCTGTGAGAGCTGTGAGAGCTGTGTGGGCTGTGAGAGCTGTGTGGGGTATGAGCTGCGTGGGCTGTGAGGGCTGTGTGAGCTGTGAGAGCGGTGTGGGCTGTGAGAGCTGTGTGGGCTGTGTGGGCTGTGGGAGCTGTGAGAGCTGTGTGGGCTGTGAGAGCTGTGCGGGCTGTGAGAGCTGTGTGGGCTGTGAGAGTGTGGGATGTTTGGGCTGTGAGAGCTGTGAGAGCTGTGTGGGCTGTGAGAGCTGTGTGGGCTGTGACAGCTATGTGGGCTGTGAGAGCTGTATGGGCTGTGAGAGCTGTGAAAGCTGTGAGAGCTATGAAAGCTGTATGGGCTGTGAGAACTGTGAGAGCTGTGTGGGATGTGAGCTGTGTGGGATGTGAGCTGTGCGGGCTGTGAGGGCTGTGTGAGCTGTGAGAGCTGTGTGGGCTGTGAGAGCTGTGTGGGCTGTGGAAGGGTGGGCTTTGTGGGCTGTATGGGCTGTGAGAGCTGTGAGAGCTGTGTGAGCTGTGAGGGCTGTGAGAGCTGTGAGGGCTGTGAGAGATGTGTGGGCCATGATAGCTATGTGGGCTGTGAGAGCTATGTGGGCTGCGGGGGCTGTGAGGGCTGTGAAGCCTGTGAGAGCTGTGTGGGCTGTGAGAGCTGTGTGAGCTGTGAGCGCTGTGAGAGCTATGTGGGCTGTGAGAGCTGTGTGGGCTGTGAGAGCTGTGTGGGCTGTGTGGGCTGTGAGAGCTGTGTGGGCTGTGAGAGCTGTGTGGGCTGTGAGGGCTGTGAGAGCTGTGAGAGTTGTGTGGGCTGTGAGAGCTGTGTGGGCTGTGAGAGCTGTGTGGGCTGTGAGAGCTGTGAGAGCTATGTGGGCTGTGAGAGCTGTGTGGGCTGTGAGAGCTGTGTGGGCTGTGTGGGCTGTGAGAGCTGTGTGGGCTGTGAGTGATGTGTGGGCTGTGAGGGCTGTGAGGCCTCTGAGAGCTCTGTGGGATGTGAGCTGTGTGGGCTGTGAGGGCTGTGTCAGCTGTGAGAGCTGTGTGGGCTGTGAGAGGTGTGTGGGCTGTGAGGGCTGTGAGAGCTGTGTGGGCTGTGAGAGCTGTGTGGGCTATGAGAGATATGTGGGCTGTGAGAGCGCTTTGGGCTGTGAGGGCTGTGTGGGATGTGAGAGCTGTGTGAGCTGTGAGAGCTGTGTGAGCTGTGAGGGCTGTGAGAGCTGTGTGGGCTGTGAGAGCTGTGTGGGCTGTGTGGGCTGTGAGGCCTGTGAGGCCTGTGAGAGCTGTGTGGGCTGTGAGAGTTGTGTGGGCTGTGAGAGTTGTGTGGGCTGTGAGAGCTGTGTGGGCTGTGAGAGCTCTGAGAGCTCTGTGGGATGTGAGAGCTGTGTGGGCTGTGAGGCCTGTGAGGCCTGTGAGAGCTGTGTGGGATGTGAGCGCTGTGTGAGCTGTGAGAGCTGTGTGGGCTGTGAGAGCTCTGAGAGCTCTGTGGGATGTGAGCTGTGTGGGCTGTGAGGGCTGTGTCAGCTGTGAGAGCTGTGTGGGCTGTGAGAGATGTGTGGGCTTTGAGAGCTGTGAGAGCTGTGTGGGCTGTGAGAGCTGTGCAGGCTGCGAGAGCTGTGTGGGCTGTGAGATTGTGGGCTGTGTGGGCTGTGAGAGCTGTGAGAGCTGTGTGGGCTGTGAGAGCTGTGTGGGCTGTGTGGGCTCTGAGAGCTGTGTGGGCTGTGAGAGCTGTGTGGGATGTGAGCTGTGTGGGCTGTGAGGGCTGTGAGAGCTGTGTGGGCTGTGAGAGCTGTGTGGGCTGTGAGAGCTGTGTGAGCTGTGTGGGCTGTGAGAGCTGTGTGGGCTGTGAGAGCTGTGTGAGCTGTGTGGGCTGTGAGAGCTGTGTGGGCTGTGAGAGCTGTGTGAGCTGTGTGGGCTGTGAGAGCTGTGTGGGCTGTGAGAGCTGTGTGGGCTGTGTGGGCTGTGTGGGCTGTGAGAGATGTGTGGGCTGTGTGGGCTGTGAGAGCTGTGAGAGCTGTGTGGGCTGTGAGAGCTGTGCGGGCTGTGAGAGCTGTGTGGGCTGTGAGAGTGTGAGCTGTGTGGGCTGTGAGAGCTGTGTGGGCTGTGTGGGCTGTGAGAGCTGTGTGGGCTGTGAGAGCTGTGTGAGATGTGAGCTGTGTGGGCTGTGAGGGCTGTGTGAGCTGTGAGAGCTGTGTGGGCTGTGAGAGCTGTGTGGGCTATGAGAGCTGCGAGAGCTGTGTGGGCTGTGAGAGCTGTGTGGGCTGTGTGGGCTGTGAGAGCTGTGTGGGCTGTGAGAGCTGTGTGGGCTCTGAGGCCCGTGAGGGCTGTGTGGGCTGTGAGGGCTGTGAGGCCTGTGAGAGCTGTGTGGGCAGTGAGAGTTGTGTGAGCTGTGAGAGCTGTGAGAGCTGTGTGGGCTGTGAGAGCTGTGTGGGCTGTGTGGGCTGTGAGAGCTGTGTGGGCTGTGAGAGCTGTGTGGGCTGTGAGGCCCGTGAGGGCTGTGAGGCCCGTGAGGGCTGTGAGGACTGTAAGACCTGTGAGAGCTGTTTTGGCTGTGAGAGCTGTGTGAGCTGTGAGAGCTATGTGGGCTGTGAGAGCTGTGTGGGCTGTGAGAGCTGTGTGGGCTGTGAGAGCTGTGTGGGCTGTGAGAGCTGTGAGAGCTGTGTGGGCTATGAGAGCTGTGTGGGCTGTGAGAGCTGTGTGGGCTCTGTGGGCTGTGAGAGCTGTGTGGGCTGTGAGAGCTGTGTGGGCTGTGAGAGCTGTGTGGGCTGTGTGGGCTGTGTGGGCTGTGAGAGATGTGTGGGCTGTGTGGGCTGTGAGAGCTGTGAGAGCTGTGTGGGCAGTGAGAGCTGTGCGGGCTGTGAGAGCTGTGTGGGCTGTGAGAGTGTGAGCTGTGTGGGCTGTGAGAGCTGTGTGGGCTGTGTGGGCTGTGAGAGCTCTGTGGGCTGTGAGAGCTGTGTGAGATGTGAGCTGTGTGGGCTGTGAGGGCTGCGTGAGCTGTGAGAGCTGTGTGGGCTGTGAGAGCTGTGTGGGCTATGAGAGCTGCGAGAGCTGTGTGGGCTGTGAGAGCTGTGTGGGCTGTGTGGGCTGTGAGAGCTGTGTGGGCTGTGAGAGCTGTGTGGGCTCTGAGGCCCGTGAGGGCTGTGTGGGCTGTGAGGGCTGTGAGGCCTGTGAGAGCTGTGTGGGCAGTGAGAGTTGTGTGAGCTGTGAGAGCTGTGAGAGCTGTGTGGGCTGTGAGAGCTGTGTGGGCTGTGTGGGCTGTGAGAGCTGTGTGGGCTGTGAGAGCTGTGTGGGCTGTGAGGCCCGTGAGGGCTGTGAGGCCTGTAAGACCTGTGAGAGCTGTTTTGGCTGTGAGAGCTGTGTGAGCTGTGAGAGCTATGTGGGCTGTGAGAGCTGTGTGGGCTGTGAGAGCTGTGTGGGCTGTGAGAGCTGTGTGGGCTGTGAGAGCTGTGAGAGCTGTGTGGGCTATGAGAGCTGTGTGGGCTGTGAGAGCTGTGTGGGCTCTGTGGGCTGTGAGAGCTGTGTGGGCTGTGAGAGCTGTGTGAGCTGTGAGGGCTGTGAGGCCTATGAGAGCTGTGTGGGCTGTGAGAGCTCTGTGGGCTGTGTGGGCTGTGAGAGCTGTATGGGCTGTGAGAGCTGTGAGAGCTGTGTGGGCTGTGAGGGCTCTGTGAGCTGTGAGAGCTGTGTAGGCTGTGAGAGCTGTGTGGGCTGTGTGGGCTATGAGAGCTGTGCGAGCTGTGTGGGCTGTGAGAGCTGTGCGGGCTGTGAGAGCTGTGTGGGCTGTGAGAGTGTGGGCTGTGTGGGCTGTGAGAGCTGTGAGAGCTGTGTGGGCTGTGAGAGCTGTGTGGGCTATGAGAGCTGTGTGAGCTGTGTGGGCTGTGAGAGCTGTGTGGGCGGAGAGAGCTGTGTGGGCTGTGAGGGCTGTGAGGCCTGTGAGAGCTGTGTGGGCTGTGAGGGCTGTGTGGGCTGTGAGAGCTGTGTGGACTGTGAGAGCTGTATGGGCTGTGAGAGCTGTGTGGGATGTGAGAGCTGTGTGGGATGTGAGCTGTGTGGGCTGTGAGGGCTGTGTGAGCTGTGCTAGCTGTGTGGGCTGTGAGAGCTGTGTGGGCTTTGAGAGCTGTGAGAGCTGTGTGGGCTGTGAGAGCTGTGCAGGCTGCGAGAGCTGTGTGGGCTGTGAGAGTGTGGGCTGTGTGGGCTGTGAGAGCTGTGTGGGCTGTGAGAGCTGTGTGGGCTGTGTGGGCTGTGAGAGCTGTGTGGGCTGTGAGAGCTGTGTGGGCTGTGAGGGCTGTGAGAGCTGTGTGGGATGTGAGAGCTGTGTGGGCTGTGTGGGCTGTGAGCGCTGTGAGAGCTGTGTGGGCTGTGAGAGCTGTGCAGGCTGTGAGGGCTGTGTGGGCTGTGAGAGTGTGGTCTGTGTGGGCTGTGAGAGCTGTGTGGGCTGTGAGAGCTGTGTGGGCTGTGAGCTGTGTGGGCTGTGACAGCTGTGTGGGCTGTGAGAGCTGTATGGGCTGTGAGAGCTGTGAAAGCTGTATGGGCTGTGAGAGCTGTGAGAGCTGTGTGGGATGTGAGCTGTGTGGGCTGTGAGGGCTGTGTGAGCTGTGAGAGCTGTGTAGGCTGTGACGGCTGTGTGGGCTGTGAGAGCTGTGTGGGCTGTGAGAGCTGTGTGGGCTGTGAGGGCTGTGTAAGCTGTGAGAGCTGTGTGGGCTGTGAGAGCTGTGTGGGCTGTGTGGGCTGTGAGAGCTGTGAGAGCTGTGTGGGCTGTGAGAGCTGTGTGGGGTATGAGCTGCGTGGGCTGTGAGGGCTGTGTGAGCTGTGAGAGCGGTGTGGGCTGTGAGAGCTGTGTGGGCTGTGTGGGCTGTGGGAGCTGTGAGAGCTGTGTGGGATGTGAGAGCTGTGCGGGCTGTGAGAGCTGTGTGGGCTGTGAGAGTGTGGGATGTTTGGGCTATGAGAGCTGTGAGAGCTGTGTGGGCTGTGAGAGCTGTGTGGGCTGTGAGAGCTGTGTGGGCTGTGACAGCTATGTGGGCTGTGAGAGCTGTATGGGCTGTGAGAACTGTGAGAGCTGTGTGGGATGTGAGCTGTGTGGGATGTGAGCTGTGAGGGCTGTGAGGGCTGTGTGAGCTGTGAGAGCTGTGTGGGCTGTGAGAGCTGTGTGGGCTGTGGAAGGGTGGGCTTTGTGGGCTGTGTGGGCTGTGAGAGCTGTGAGAGCTGTGTGAGCTGTGAGGGCTGTGAGAGCTGTGAGGGCTGTGAGAGCTGTGTGGGCCATGATAGCTATGTGGGCTGTGAGAGCTGTGTGGGCTGCGGGGGCTGTGAGGGCTGTGAAGCCTGTGAGAGCTGTGTGGGCTGTGAGAGCTGTGTGAGCTGTGAGCGCTGTGAGAGCTATGTGGGCTGTGAGAGCTGTGTGGGCTGTGAGAGCTTTGTGGGCTGTGTGGGCTGTGAGAGCTGTGTGGGCTGTGAGAGCTGTGTGGGGTATGAGCTGCGTGGGCTGTGAGGGCTGTGTGAGCTGTGAGAGCGGTGTGGGCTGTGAGAGCTGTGTGGGCTGTGAGGGCTGTGAGAGCTGTGAGAGTTGTGTGGGCTGTGAGAGCTGTGTGGGCTGTGAGAGCTGTGTGGGCTGTGAGAGCTGTGAGAGCTATGTGGGCTGTGAGAGCTGTGTGGGCTGTGAGAGCTGTGTGGGCTGTGTGGGCTGTGAGAGCTGTGTGGGCTGTGAGTGATGTGTGGGTTGTGAGGGCTGTGAGGCCTGTGAGAGCTGTGTGGGATGTGAGAGCTGTGTGAGCTGTGAGAGCTGTGTGGGCTGTGAGAGCTCTGAGAGCTCTGTGGGATGTGAGCTGTGTGGGCTGTGAGGGCTGTGTCAGCTGTGAGAGCTGTGTGGGCTGTGAGAGATGTGTGGGCTGTGAGGGCTGTGAGAGCTGTGTGGGCTGTGAGAGCTGTGTGGGCTGTGTGGGCTGTGTGGGCTGTGAGAGCTATGTGGGCTGTGAGAGCGGTTTGGGCTGTGAGGCCTGTGAGGGCTGTGAGGGCTGTGTGGGCTGTGCGGGCTGTGAGGCCTGTTAGAGCTGTGTGGGCTGTGAGAGCTGTGTGGGCTGTGAGAGCTGTGTGAGCTGTGAGAGTTGTGTGGGCTGTGAGAGCTGTGTGGGCTGTGAGAGCTGTGAGAGCTTTGTGGGCTGTGAGAGCTGTGTAGGCTGTGAGAGCTGTGTGGGCTCTGTGGGCTGTGAGAGCTGTGTGCGCTGTGAGAGCTGTGTGGGCTGTGAGAGCTGTGCAGGCTGTGAGGGCTGTGTGGGCTGTGAGAGTGTGGTCTGTGTGGGCTGTGAGAGCTGTGTGGGCTGTGAGAGCTGTGTGGGCTGTGAGCTGTGTGGGCTGTGACAGCTGTGTGGGCTGTGAGAGCTGTATGGGCTGTGAGAGCTGTGAAAGCTGTATGGGCTGTGAGAGCTGTGAGAGCTGTGTGGGATGTGAGCTGTGTGGGCTGTGAGGGCTGTGTGAGCTGTGAGAGCTGTGTAGGCTGTGAGGGCTGTGTGGGCTGTGAGAGCTGTGTGGGCTGTGAGAGCTGTGTGGGCTGTGAGGGCTGTGTAAGCTGTGAGAGGTGTGTGGGCTATGAGAGCTGTGTGGGCTGTGTGGGCTGTGAGAGCTGTGAGAGCTGTGTGGGCTGTGAGAGCTGTGTGGGGTATGAGCTGCGTGGGCTGTGAGGGCTGTGTGAGCTGTGAGAGCGGTGTGGGCTGTGAGAGCTGTGTGGGCTTTGTGGGCTGTGGGAGCTGTGAGAGCTGTGTGGGCTGTGAGAGCTGTGCGGGCTGTGAGAGCTGTGTGGGCTGTGAGAGTGTGGGATGTTTGGGCTGTTAGAGCTGTGAGAGCTGTGTGGGCTGTGAGAGCTGTGTGGGCTGTGACAGCTATGTGGGCTGTGAGAGCTGTATGGGCTGTGAGAGCTGTGAAAGCTGTGAGAGCTATGAAAGCTGTATGGGCTGTGAGAACTGTGAGAGCTGTGTGGGATGTGAGCTGTGTGGGATGTGAGCTGTGTGGGCTGTGAGGGCTGTGTGAGCTGTGAGAGCTGTGTGGGCTGTGAGAGCTGTGTGGGCTGTGGAAGGGTGGGCTTTGTGGGCTGTGTGGGCTGTGAGAGCTGTGAGAGCTGTGTGAGCTGTGAGGGCTGTGAGAGCTGTGAGGGCTGTGAGAGATGTGTGGGCCATGATAGCTATGTGGGCTGTGAGAGCTATGTGGGCTGCGGGGGCTGTGAGGGCTGTGAAGCCTGTGAGAGCTGTGTGAGCTGTGTGAGCTGTGAGCGCTGTGAGAGCTATGTGGGCTGTGAGAGCTGTGTGGGCTGTGAGAGCTGTGTGGGCTGTGTGGGCTGTGAGAGCTGTGTGGGCTGTGAGAGCTGTGTGGGCTGTGAGGGCTGTGAGAGCTGTGAGAGTTGTGTGGGCTGTGAGAGCTGTGTGGGCTGTGAGAGCTGTGTGGGCTGTGAGAGCAGTGAGAGCTATGTGGGCTGTGAGAGCTGTGTGGGCTGTGAGAGCTGTGTGGGCTGTGTGGGCTGTGAGAGCTGTGTGGGCTGTGAGTGATGTGTGGGCTGTGAGGGCTGTGAGGCCTGTGAGAGCTGTGTGGGATGTGAGAGCTGTGTGAGCTGTGAGAGCTGTGTGGGCTGTGAGAGCTCTGAGAGCTCTGTGGGATGTGAGCTGTGTGGGCTGTGAGGGCTGTGTCAGCTGTGAGAGCTGTGTGGGCTGTGAGAGATGTGTGGGCTGTGAGAGCTGTGTGGGCTGTGAGAGCTGTGTGGGCTGTGTGGGCTATGAGAGCTATGTGGGCTGTGAGAGCGGTTTGGGCTGTGAGGCCTGTGAGGGCTGTGAGGGCTGTGTGGGCTGTGCGGGCTGTGAGGCCTGTTAGAGCTGTGTGGGCTGTGAGAGCTGTGTGGGCTGTGAGAGCTGTGTGAGCTGTGAGAGTTGTGTGGGCTGTGAGAGCTGTGTGGGCTGTGAGAGCTGTGAGAGCTTTGTGGGCTGTGAGAGCTGTGTGGGCTGTGAGAGCTGTGTGGGCTCTGTGGGCTGTGAGAGCTGTATGGGCTGTGAGAGCTGTGTGGGCTGTGAGCTGTGTGGGCTGTGAGGGCTGTGTGAGCTGTGAGAGCTGTGTAGGCTGTGAGAGCTGTGTGGGCTGTGTGGGTAGTGAGAGCTGTGCGAGCTGTGTGGGCTGCTGTGAGAGCTGTGTGGGCTGTGAGAGCTGTGTGGGCTGTGAGAGTGTGGGCTGTGAGAGCTGTGAGAGCTGTGTGGGCTGTGAGAGCTGTGTGGGCTGTGAGAGCTGTGTGGGCTGTGTGGGCTGTGAGAGCTGTGTGGGCTGAGAGAGCTGTGTGGGCTGTGAGGGCTGTGAGGCCTGTGAGAGCTGTGTGGGCTGTGAGGGCTGTGTGGGCTGTGAGAGCTGTGTGGACTGTGAGAGCTGTATGGGCTGTGAGAGATGTGAGAGCTGTGTGGGATGTGAGCAGTGTGGGCTGTGAGGGCTGTGTGAGCTGTGAGAGCTATGTGGGCTGTGAGAGATGTGTGGGCTGTGTGGGCTGTGAGAGCTGTGAGAGCTGTGTGGGCTGTGAGAGCTGTGTGAGCTGTGAGAGCTGTGTGGGCTGTGAGAGCTGTGTGGGCTGTGAGAGCTGTGAGAGCTGTGTGGGCTGTGAGAGCTGTGTGGGCTGTGAGAGTTGTGTGGGCTCTTCGGGCTGTGAGAGCTGTATGGGCTGTGAGAGCTGTGTGGGCTGTGAGAGCTGTGAGAGCTGTGTGGGCTGTGAGGGCTGTGTGAGCTGTGAGAGCTGTGTAGGCTGTGAGAGCTGTGTGGGCTGTGTGGGCTGTAAGAGCTGTGCGAGCTGTGTGGGCTGCTGTGAGAGCTGTGCGGGCTGTGAGAGCTGTGTGGGCTGTGAGAGTGTGGGCTGTGTTGGCTGTGAGAGCTGTGAGAGCTGTGTGGGCTTTGAGAGCTGTGTGGGCTGTGAGAGCTGTGTGGGCTGTGTGGGCTGTGAGAGCTGTGTGGGCTGAGAGAGCTGTGTGGGCTGTGGGGCCTGTGAGAGCTGTGTGGGCTGTGAGGGCTGTGTGGGCTGTGAGAGCTGTGTGGACCGTGAGAGCTGTATGGGCTGTAAGAGCTGTGAGAGCTGTGTGGGATGTGAGCTGTGTGGGCTGTGAGGGCTGTGTGAGCTGTGAGAGCTATGTGGGCTGTGAGAGATGTGTGGGCTGTGTGGGCTGTGAGAGCTGTGAGAGCTGTGTGGGCTGTGAGAGCTGTGCGGACTGTGAGAGTGTGGGCTGTGTGGGCTGTGTGGGCTGTGAGAGCTGTGAGAGCTGTGTGGGCTGTGAGAGCTGTGTGGGCTGTGTGGGTTGTGAGAGCTGTGTGGGCTGTGAGAGCTGTGTGGGATGTGAGCTGTGTGGGCTGTGAGGGCTGTGTGAGCTGTGAGAGCTGTGTGGGCTGTGAGAGCTGTGTGGGCTGTGAGAGCTGTGAGAGCTGTGTGGGCTGTGAGAGCTGTGTGGGCTGTGTGGGCTGTGAGAGCTGTGTGGGCTGTGAGAGCTGTGTGGGCTGTGAGGCCCGTGTGGGCTGTGAGGCCCGTGAGGGCTATGTGGGCTGTGAGGGCTGTGAGGCCTGTGAGAGCTGTGTGGGCAGTGAGAGTTGTGTGAGCTGTGAGAGCTGTGAGAGCTGTGAGAGCTGTGTGGGCTGTGAGGGCTGTGTGGGCTGTGAGAGCTGTGTGGGCTGTGAGAGCTGTGTGGGCTGTGAGGCCCGTGAGGGCTGTGTGGACTGTGAGGCCTGTGAGACCTGTGAGAGCTGTGTGGGCTATGTGGGCTGTGAGAGCTGTGTGGGCTGTGAGAGCTGTGTGGGCTGTGAGAGCTGTGTGGGCTGTGAGAGCTGTGAGAGCTGTGTGGGCTATGAGAGCTGTGTGGGCTGTGAGAGCTGTGTGGGCTCTGTGGGCTGTGAGAGCTGTGTGGGCTGTGAGAGCTGTGAGAGCTGTGAGGGCTGTGAGGCCTATGAGAGCTGTGTGGGCTGTGAGAGCTCTGTGGGCTGTGTGGGCTGTGAGAGCTGTATGGGCTGTGAGAGCTGTGAGAGATGTGTGGGCTGTGAGAGCTGTGTGGGCTCTGTGGGCTGTAAGAGCTGTGTGGGCTCTGTGGGCTGTGAGAGCTGTGAGAGCTGTGTGGGCTGTGAGAGCTGTGTGGGGTGTGAGCTGCGTGGGCTGTGAGGGCTGTTTGAGCTGTGAGAGCGGTGTGGGCTGTAAGAGCTGTGTGGGCTGTGTGGGCTGTGAGAGCTGTGTGGGCTGTGAGAGCTGTGCGGGCTGTGAGAGCTGTGTGGGCTGTGAGAGTGTGGGCTGTGTGGGCTGTGAGAGCTGTGAGGGCTGTGAGAGCTGTGTGGGCTGTGAGAGCTGTGTGGGCTGTGACAGCTATTTGGGCTGTGAGAGCTGTATAGGCTGTGAGAGCTGTGAGAGCTATGAGAGCTGTATGGGCTGTGAGAACTGTGAGAGCTGTGTGGGATGTGAGCTGTATGGGATGTGAGCTGTGCAGGCTGTGAGGGCTGTGTGGGCTTTGTGAGCTGTGTGGGCTGTGGAAGTGTGGGCTGTGTGGGCTGTGTGAGCTGTGAGAGCTGTGAGAGCTGTGTGGGCTGTGAGGGCTGCGAGGGCAGTTTGGGCTGTGAGGGCTGTGAGGCCTGTGAGAGCTGTGTGGGCTATGATAGCTGTGTGGGCTGTGAGAGCTGTGGGGGCTGCGGGGGCTGTGAGGGCTGTGTGGGCTGTGAGGGCTGTGAAGCCTGTGCGTGCTGTGTGGGCTGTGAGAGCTGTGTGGGCTGTGAGTGCTGTGTGAGCTGTGAGAGTTGTGTGGGCTGTGAGAGCTGTGTGGGCTATGAGAGCTGTGAGAGCTGTGTGGGCTGTGAGGGCTGTGTGGGCTGTGAGAGCTGTGTGGGCTGTGTGGGCTGTGAGAGCTGTGTGGGCTGTGTGGGCTGTGAGAGCTGTGTGCGCTGTGAGAGCTGTGTGGGCTGTGAGGGCTGTGAGGTCTGTGAGAGCTGCTGTGTGGGCTGTGAGAGCTGTGTGGGCTGTGAGAGCTGTGTGGGCTGTGAGAGCTGTATGGGATGTGAGAGCTGTGTGGGATGCGAGCTGTGTGGGCTGTGAGGGCTGTGCGAGCTGTGCTAGCTGTGTGAGCTGTGCTAGCTGTGTGGGCTGTGAGAGCTGTGTGGGCTGTGTGGGCTTTGAGAGCTGTGAGAGCTGTGTGGGCTGTGATAGCTATGCAGGCTGCGAGAGCTGTGTGGGCTGTGAGAGTGTGGGCTGTGTGGGCTGTGAGAGCTGTGTGGGCTGTGAGAGCTGTGTGGGCTGTGTGGGCTGTGAGAGCTGTGTGGGATGTGAGAGCTGTGTGGGCTGTGAGAGCTTTGTGGGCTGTGAGAGCTGTGTGGGCTGTGACAGCAGTGTGGGCTGTGAGAGCTGTATGGGCTGTGAGAGCTGTGAGAGCTGTGAGAGCTGTATGGGCTGTGAGAGCTGTGAGCTGTGTGGGATGTGAGCTGTGTGGGCTGTGAGGGCTGTGTGAGCTGTGAGAGCTGTGTAGGTTGTGAGGGCTGTATGGGCTGTGAGAGCTGTGTGGGCTGTGAGAGCTGTGTGGGCTGTGAGGGCTGTGTAAGCTGTGAGAGCTGTGTGGGCTGTGAGAGCTGTGTGGGCTGTGTGGGCTGTGAGAGCTGTGAGAGCTGTGTGGGCTGTGAGAGCTGTGTGGGGTATGAGCTGCATGGGCTGTGAGGGCTGTAAGAGCTGTGAGAGCAGTGTGGGCTGTGAGAGCTGTGTGGGCTGTGTGGGCTGTGAGAGCTGTGTGGGCTGTGAGAGCTGTGCGGGCTGTGAGAGCTGTGTGGGCTGTGAGAGTGTGGGATGTGTGGGCTGTGAGAGCTGTGAGAGCTGTGTGGGCTGTGAGAGCTGTGTGGGCTGTGAGAGCTGTGTGGGCTGTGACAGCTATGTGGGCTGTGAGCTGTATGGGCTGTGAGAGCTGTGAAAGCTGTGAGAGCTATGAGAGCTGTATGGGCTGTGAGAACTGTGAGAGCTGTGTGGGATGTGAGCTGTGCGGGCTGTCAGGGCTGTGTGGGCTGTGAGAGCTGTGTGGGCTGTGGAAGGGTGGGCTGAGTGGGCTGTGTGGGCTGTGAGAGCTGTGTGAGCTGTGTGGGCTGTGAGGGCTGTGAGGGCTGTGAGGCCTGTGAGAGCTGTGGGGGCCATGATAGCTATGTGGGCTGTGAGAGCTGTGTGGGCTGCGGGGGCTGTGAGGGCTGTGAAGCCTGTGAGAGCTGTGTGGGCTGTGAGAGCTGTGTGTGCTGTGAGAGCTGTGAGAGCTATGTGGGCTGTGAGAGCTGTGTGGGCTGTGAGAGCTGTGTGGGCTGTGAGAGCTGTGTGGGCTGTGTGGGCTATGAGAGCTGTGTGGGCTGTGAGAGGTGTGTGGGCTGTGAGAGCTGTGTGGGCTGTGAGAGCTGTGTGGGCTGTGAGAGCTGTGTGGGCTGTGAGAGCTGTGAGAGCTGTGTGGGCTGTGAGAGCTGTGTGGGCTGTGTGGGCTGTGAGAGCTGTGTGGGCTGTGAGAGCTGTGTGGGCTGTGAGGGCTATGAGGCCTGTGAGAGCTGTGTGGGATGTGAGAGCTGTGTGAGCTGTGAGAGCTGTGTGGGCTGTGAGAGCTCTGAGAGCTCTGTGGGATGTGAGCTGTGTGGGCTGTGAGGGCTGTGTCAGCTGTGAGAGCTGTGTGGGCTGTGAGAGCTGTGTGGGCTGTGTGGGCTGTGAGAGCTATGTGGGCTGTGAGAGCTGTTTGGGCTGTGAGGCCTGTGAGGGCTGTGAGGGCTGTGTGGGCTGTGAGGGCTGTGAGGCCTGTGAGAGCTGTGTGGGCTGTGAGAGTTGTGTGGGCTGTGAGAGCTGTGTGAGCTGTGAGAGCTGTGTGGGCTGTGAGAGCTGTGTGGGCTGTGAGAGCTGTGAGAGCTGTGTGGGCTGTGAGAGCTGTGTGGGCTGTGAGAGCTGTGTGGGCTCTGTAGGCTGTGAGAGCTGTATGGGCTGTGAGAGCTGTGTAGGCTGTGAGAGCTGTGAGAGCTGTGTGGGCATTGAGGGCTGTGTGAGCTGTGAGAGCTGTGTAGGCTGTGAGAGCTGTGTGGGCTGTGTGGGCTGTAAGAGCTGTGCGAGCTGTGTGGGCTGCTGTGAGAGCTGTGCGGGCTGTGAGAGCTGTGTGGGCTGTGAGAGTGTGGGCTGTGTGGGCTGTGAGAGCTATGAGAGCTGTGTGGGCTGTGAGAGCTGCGTGGGCTGTGAGAGCTGTGTGGGCTGTGAGAGCTGTGTGGGCTGTGTGGGCTGTGAGAGCTGTGTGGGCTGAGAGAGCTGTGTGGGCTGTGAGGGCTGTGAGGCCTGTGAGAGCTGTGTGGGCTGTGAGGGCTGTGTGGGCTGTGAGAGCTGTGTGGACTGTGAGAGCTGTTTGGGCTGTAAGGGCTGTGAGAGCTGTGTGGGAGGTGAGCTGTGTGGGCTGTGAGGGCTGTGTGAGCTGTGAGAGCTATGTGGGCTATGAGAGATGTGTGAGCTGTGTGGGCTGTGAGAGCTGTGCGGGCTGTGAGAGCTGTGTGGGCTGTGAGAGTGTGGGCTGTGTGGGCTGTGAGAGCTGTGAGAGCTGTGTGGCCTATGAGAGCTGTGTGGGCTGTGAGAGCTGTGTGGGCTGTGAGAGCTGTGTGGGATGTGAGCTGTGTGGGCTGTGAGAGCTGTGAGAGCTGTGTGGGCTGTGAGAGCTGTGTGGGCTGTGAGAGCTGCGAGAGCTGTGTGGGCTGTGAGAGCTGTGTGGGCTGTGTGGGCTGTGAGAGCTGTGTGGGCTGTGAGAGCTGTGTGGGCTGTGAGGCCCGTGAGGGCTGTGTGGGCTGTGAGGGCTGTGAGGCCTGTGAGAGCTATGTGGGCAGTGAGAGTTGTGTGAGCTGTGAGAGCTGTGAGAGCTGTGAGGGCTGTGAGAGCTGTGTGGGCTGTGTGGGCTGTGAGAGCTGTGTGGGCTGTGAGAGCTGTGTGAGCTGTGAGAGCTGTGTGGGCTGTGAGAGCTGTGTGGGCTGTGAGAGCTGTGTGGGCTGTGAGAGCTGTGTGGGCTGTGAGAGCTGTGTGGGCTGTGAGAGCTGTGTGGGCTGTGAGAGCTGTGAGAGCTGTGTGGGCTATGAGAGCTGTGTGGGCTGTGAGAGCTGTGTGGGCTCTGTGGGCTGTGAGAGCTGTGCGGGCTGTGAGAGCTGTGTGAGCTGTGAGGGCTGTGAGGCCTATGAGAGCTGTGTGGGCTGTGAGAGCTCTGTGGGCTGTGTGGGCTGTGAGAGCTGTATGGGCTGTGAGAGCTGTGAGAGCTGTGTGGGCTGTGAGGGCTCTGTGAGCTGTGAGAGCTGTGTAGGCTGTGAGAGCTGTGATGGCTGTGTGGGCTATGGGAGCTGTGCGAGCTGTGTGGGCTGTGAGAGCTGTGCAGGCTGTGAGAGCTGTGTGGGCTGTGAGAGTGTGGGCTGTGTGGGCTGTGAGAGCTGTGAGAGCTGTGTGGACTGTGAGAGCTGTGTGGGCTATGAGAGCTGTATGAGCTGTGTGGGCTGTGAGAGCTGTGTGGGCTGAGAGAGCTGTGTGGGCTGTGAGGGCTGTGAGGCCTGTGAGAGCTGTGTGGGCTGTGAGGGCTGTGTGGGCTGTGAGAGCTGTGTGGACTGTGAGAGATGTATGGGCTGTGAGAGCTGTATGGGATGTGAGAGCTGTGTGGGATGTGAGCTGTGTGGGCTGTGAGGGCTGTGTGACCTGTGCTAGCTGTGTGGGCTGTGAGAGCTGTGTGGGCTGTGTGGGCTTTGAGAGCTGTGAGAGCTGTGTGGGCTGTGAGAGCTGTGCAGGCTGCGAGAGCTGTGTGGGCTGTGAGAGTGTGGGCTGTGTGGGCTGTGAGAGCTGTGAGAGCTGTGTGGGCTGTGAGAGCTGTGTGGGCTGTGTGGGCTGTGAGAGCTGTGTGGGCTGTGAGAGCTGTGTGGGCTGTAAGGGCTGTGAGAGCTGTGTGGGATGTGAGAGCTGTGTGGGCTGTGTGGGCTGTGAGCGCTGTGAGAGCTGTGTGGGCTGTGAGAGCTGTGCAGGCTGTGAGGGCTGTGTGGGCTGTGAGAGTGTGGTCTGTGTGGGCTGTGAGAGCTGTGTGGGCTGTGAGAACAGTGTGGGCTGTGAGAGCTGTGTGGGCTGTGACAGCTGTGTGGGCTGTGAGAGCTGTATGGGCTGTGAGAGCTGTGAGAGCTGTGAGAGCTGTGTGGGCTGTGAGAGCTGTGTGGGATGTGAGCTGTGTGGGTTGTGAGGGCTGTGTGAGCTGTGAGAGCTGTGTAGGCTGTGAGGGCTGTGTGGGCTGTGAGAGCTGTGAGAGCTGTGTGGGATGTGAGCTGTGTGGGCTGTGAGGGCTGTGTGAGCTGTGAGAGCTGTGTAGGCTGTGAGGGCTGTGTGGGCTGTGAGAGCTGTGTGGGCTGTGAGAGCTGTGTGGGCTGTGAGGGCTGTGTAAGCTGTGAGAGCTGTGTGGGCTGTGAGAGCTGTGTGGGCTGTGTGGGCTGTGAGAGCTGTGAGGGCTGTGAGAGCTGTGTGGGGTATGAGCTGCATGGGCTGTGAGGGCTGTGTGAGCTGTGAGAGCGGTGTGGGCTGTGAGAGCTGTGTGGGCTGTGTGGGCTGTGAGAGCTGTGAGAGCTGTGTGGGCTGTGAGAGCTGTGCAGGCTGTGAGAGCTGTGTGGGCTGTGAGAGTGTGGGATGTGTGGGCTGTGAGAGCTGTGAGAGCTGTGTGGGCTGTGAGAGCTGTGAGAGCTGTGAGAGCTGTGTGGGCTGTGAGAGCTGTGTGGGCTGTGAGAGCTGTGTGGGCTGTGACAGCTATGTGGGCTGTGAGAGCTGTATGGGCTGTGAGAGCTGTGAAAGCTGTGAGAGCTATGAGAGCTGTATGGGCTGTGATAACTGTGAGAGCTGTGTGGGATGTGAGCTGTGTGGGCTGTGAGGGCTGTGTGAGCTGTGAGAGCTGTGTGGGCTGTGAGAGCTGTGTGGGCTGTGGAAGGGTGGGCTGTGTGGGCTGTGTGGGCTGTGAGAGCTGTGAGAGCTGTGTGAGCTGTGAGGGCTGTGAGGGCTGTGAGGGCTGTGAGAGCTGTGAGGCCTGTGAGAGCTGTGGGGGCCATGATAGCTATGTGGGCTGTGAGAGCTGTGTGGGCTGCGGGGGATGTGAGGGCTGTGAAGCCTGTGAGAGCTGTGTGGGCTGTGAGAGCTGTGTGTGCTGTGAGAGCTATGTGGGCTGTGAGAGCTGTGTGGGCTGTGAGAGCTGTGTGGGCTGTGAGAGCTGTGTGGGCTGTGAGAGCTGTGTGGGCTGTGTGGGCTGTGAGAGCTGTGTGGGCTGTGAGAGGTGTGTGGGCTGTGAGAGCTGTGTGGGCTGTGAGAGCTGTGTGGGCTGTGAGAGCTGTGTGGGCTGTGAGAGCTGTGTGGGCTGTGAGAGCTGTGTGGGCTGTGTGGGCTGTGAGAGCTGTGTGGGCTGTGAGAGGTGTGTGGGCTGTGAGAGCTGTGTGGGCTGTGAGAGCTGTGTGGGCTGTGAGAGCTGTGTGGGCTGTGAGAGCTGTGAGAGCTATGTGGGCTGTGAGAGCTGTGTGGGCTG
The DNA here is from genome assembly GCF_964261635.1 of Lissotriton helveticus. Taxonomy (NCBI): domain Eukaryota; kingdom Metazoa; phylum Chordata; class Amphibia; order Caudata; family Salamandridae; genus Lissotriton; species Lissotriton helveticus. Next base: position 955,916,438 of record NC_136069.1, read on the forward strand.
TGAGAGCTGTGTGGGCTGTGAGAGCTGTGTGGGCTGTGAGAGCTGTGTGGGCTGTGAGGGCTGTGAGGCCTGTGAGAGCTGTGTGGGATGTGAGAGCTGTGTGAGCTGTGAGAGCTGTGTGGGCTGTGAGAGCTCTGAGAGCTCTGTGGGATGTGAGCTGTGTGGGCTGTGAGAGCTGTGTCAGCTGTGAGAGCTGTGTGGGCTGTGAGAGATGTGTGGGCTGTGAGAGCTGTGAGAGCTGTGTGGGCTGTGAGAGCTGTGTGGGCTGTGTGGGCTGTGAGAGCTATGTGGGCTGTGAGAGCTGTTTGGGCTGTGAGGCCTGTGAGGGCTGTGAGGGCTGTGTGGGCTGTGAGGGCTGTGAGGCCTGTGAGAGCTGTGTGGGCTGTGAGAGTTGTGTGGGCTGTGAGAGCTGTGTGAGCTGTGAGAGCTGTGTGGGCTGTGAGAGCAGTGTGGGCTGTGAGAGCTGTGAGAGCTGTGTGGGCTGTGAGAGCTGTGTGGGCTGTGAGAGCTGTGTGGGCTCTGTGGGCTGTGAGAGCTGTATGGGCTGTGAGAGCTGTGTGGGCTGTGAGAGCTGTGAGGGCTGTGTGAGCTGTGAGAGCTGTGTAGGCTGTGAGAGCTGTGTGGGCTGTGTGGGCTGTAAGACCTGTGCGAGCTGTGTGGGCTGCTGTGAGAGCTGTGTGGGCTGTGAGAGCTGCGTGGGCTGTGAGAGCTGTGTGGGCTGTGTGGGCTGTGAGAGCTGTGTGGGCTGTGAGAGCTGTGTGGGCTGTGAGGGCTGTGAGGCCTGTGAGAGCGGTATGGGCTGTGAGGGCTGTGTGGGCTGTGAGAGCTGTGTGGACCGTGAGAGCTGTGTGGGATGTGAGCTGTGTGGGCTGTGAGGGCTGTGTGAGCTGTGATAGCTATGTGGGCTGTGAGAGATGTGTGGGCTGTGTGGGCTGTGAGAGCTGTGAGAGCTGTGTGGGCTGTGAGAGCTGTGTGGGCTGTGAGAGCTGTGTGGGCTGTGAGAGTGTGGGCTGTGTGGGCTGTGAGTGCTGTGAGAGCTGTGTGGGCTGTGAGAGCTGTGTGGGCTGTGTGGGCTGTGAGAGCTGTGTGGGCTGTGAGAGCTGTGTGGAATGTGAGCTGTGTGGGCTGTGAGGGCTGTGTGAGCTGTGAGAGCTGGGTGGGCTGTGAGAGCTGTGTGGGCTGTGAGAGCTGCGAGAGCTGTGTGGGCTGTGAGAGCTGTGTGGGCTGTGTGGGCTGTGAGAGCTGTGTGGGCTGTGAGAGCTGTGTGGGCTGTGAGGCCCGTGAGGGCTGTGTGGGCTGTGAGGGCTGTGAGGCCTGTGAGAGCTGTGTGGGCAGTGAGAGTTGTGTGAGCTGTGAGAGCTGTGAGAGCTGTGTGGGCTGTGAGGCACGTGAGGGCTGTGTGGGCTGTGAGGGCTGTGAGGCCTGTGAGACCTGTGAGAGCTGTGTGGGCTGTGAGAGCTGTGTGAGCTGTGAGAGCTGTGTGGGCTGTGAGAGCTGTGTGGGCTGTGAGAGCTGTGTGGGCTGTGAGGGCTGTGAGGCCTGTGAGAGCTGTGTGGGCTGTGAGGGCTGTGTGGGCTGTGAGAGCTGTGTGGACTGTGAGAGCTGTTCGGGCTGTAAGGGCTGTGAGAGCTGTGTGGGAGGTGAGCTGTGTGGGCTGTGAGGGCTGTGTGAGCTGTGAGAGATATGTGGGCTATGAGAGATGTGTGAGCTGTGTGGGCTGTGAGAGCTGTGCGGGCTGTGAGAGCTGTGTGGGCTGTGAGAGTGTGGGCTGTGTGGGCTGTGAGAGCTGTGAGAGCTGTGTGGCCTATGAGAGCTGTGTGGGCTGTGAGAGCTGTGTGGGCTGTGAGAGCTGTGTGGGATGTGAGCTGTGTGGGCTGTGAGAGCTGTGTGGGCTGTGAGAGCTGTGTGGGCTGTGAGAGCTGCGAGAGCTGTGTGGGCTGTGAGAGCTGTGTGGGCTGTGTGGGCTGTGAGAGCTGTGTGGGCTGTGAGAGCTGTGTGGGCTGTGAGGCCCGTGAGGGCTGTGTGGGCTGTGAGGGCTGTGAGGCCTGTGAGAGCTATGTGGGCAGTGAGAGTTGCGTGAGCTGTGAGAGCTGTGAGAGCTGTGAGGGCTGTGAGAGCTGTGTGGGCTGTGAGAGCTGTGTGGGCTGTGAGAGCTGTGTGAGCTGTGAGAGCTGTGTGGGCTGTGAGAGCTGTGTGGGCTGTGAGAGCTGTGTGGGCTGTGAGAGCTGTGTGGGCTGTGAGAGCTGTGAGAGCTGTGTGGGCTATGAGAGCTGTGTGGGCTGTGAGAGCTGTGTGGGCTCTGTGGGCTGTGAGAGCTGTGCGGGCTGTGAGAGCTGTGTGAGCTGTGAGGGCTGTGAGGCCTATGAGAGCTGTTTGGGCTGTGAGAGCTCTGTGGGCTGTGTGGGCTGTGAGAGCTGTATGGGCTGTGAGAGCTGTGAGAGCTGTGTGGGCTGTGAGGGCTCTGTGAGCTGTGAGAGCTGTGTAGGCTGTGAGAGCTGTGTGGGCTGTGTGGGCTATGGGAGCTGTGCGAGCTGTGTGGACTGTGAGAGCTGTGCAGGCTGTGAGAGCTGTGTGGGCTGTGAGAGTGTGGGCTGTGTGGGCTGTGAGAGCTGCGAGAGCTGTGTGGACTGTGAGAGCTGTGTGGGCTATGAGAGCTGTATGAGCTGTGTGGGCTGTGAGAGCTGTGTGGGCTGAGAGAGCTGTGTGGGCTGTGAGGGCTGTGAGGCCTGTGAGAGCTGTGTGGGCTGTGAGGGCTGTGTGGGCTGTGAGAGCTGTGTGGACTGTGAGAGCTGTATGGGCTGTGAGAGCTGTATGGGATGTGAGAGCTGTGTGGGATGTGAGCTGTGTGGGCTGTGATGGCTGTGTGACCTGTGCTAGCTGTGTGGGCTGTGAGAGCTGTGTGGGCTGTGTGGGCTTTGAGAGCTGTGAGAGCTGTGTGGGCTGTGAGAGCTGTGCAGGCTGCGAGAGCTGTGTGGGCTGTGAGAGTGTGGGCTGTGTGGGCTGTGAGAGCTGTGAGAGCTGTGTGGGCTGTGAGAGCTGTGTGGGCTGTGTGGGCTGTGAGAGCTGTGTGGGCTGTGAGAGCTGTGTGGGCTGTAAGGGCTGTGAGAGCTGTGTGGGATGTGAGAGCTGTGTGGGCTGTGTGGGCTGTGAGCGCTGTGAGAGCTGTGTGGGCTGTTAGAGCTGTGCAGGCTGTGAGGGCTGTGTGGGCTGTGAGAGTGTGGTCTGTGTGGGCTGTGAGAGCTGTGTGGGCTGTGAGAGCTGTGTGGGCTGTGAGAGCTGTGTGGGCTGTGACAGCTGTGTGGGCTGTGAGAGCTGTATGGGCTGTGAGAGCTGTGAGAGCTGTGAGAGCAGTGTGGGCTGTGAGAGCTGTGTGGGATGTGAGCTGTGTGGGTTGTGAGGGCTGTGTGAGCTGTGAGAGCTGTGTAGGCTGTGAGGGCTGTGTGGGCTGTGAGAGCTGTGAGAGCTGTGTGGGATGTGAGCTGTGTGGGCTGTGAGGGCTGTGTGAGCTGTGAGAGCTGTGTAGGCTGTGAGGGCTCTGTGGGCTGTGAGAGCTTGGTGGGCTGTGAGAGCTGTGTGGGCTGTGAGGGCTGTGTAAGCTGTGAGAGCTGTGTGGGCTGTGAGAGCTGTGTGGGCTGTGTGGGCTGTGAGAGCTGTGAGGGCTGTGAGAGCTGTGTGGGGTATGAGCTGCATGGGCTGTGAGGGCTGTGTGAGCTGTGAGAGCGGTGTGGGCTGTGAGAGCTGTGTGGGCTGTGTGGGCTGTGAGAGCTGTGAGAGCTGTGTGGGCTGTGAGAGCTGTGCAGGCTGTGAGAGCTGTGTGGGCTGTGAGAGTGTGGGATGTGTGGGCTGTGAGAGCTGTGAGAGCTGTGTGGGCTGTGAGAGCTGTGAGAGCTGTGAGAGCTGTATGGGCTATGAGAGCTGTGAAAGCTGTGAGAGCTATGAGAGCTATATGGGCTGTGAGAACTGTGAGAGCTGTGTGGGCTGTGAGAGCTGTGAGAGCTGTGAGAGCTGTGTGGGCTGTGAGAGCTGTGTGGGCTGTGAGAGCTGTGTGGGCTGTGACAGCTATGTGGGCTGTGAGAGCTGTATGGGCTGTGAGAGCTGTGAAAGCTGTGAGAGCTATGAGAGCTGTATGGGCTGTGAGAACTGTGAGAGCTGTGTGGGATGTGAGCTGTATGGGCTGAGAGGGCTGTGTGAGCTGTGAGAGCTGTGTGGGCTGTGAGAGCTGTGTGGGCTGTGGAAGGGTGGGCTGTGTGGGCTGTGAGAGCTGTGAGAGCTGTGTGAGCTGTGAGGGCTGTGAGGGCTGTGAGGGCTGTGAGAGCGGTGAGGCCTGTGAGAGCTGTGGGGGCCATGATAGCTATGTGGGCTGTGAGAGCTGTGTGGGCTGCGGGGGATGTGAGGGCTGTGAAGCCTGTGAGAGCTGTGTGGGCTGTGAGAGCTGTGTGTGCTGTGAGAGCTATGTGGGATGTGAGAGCTGTGTGGGCTGTGAGAGCTGTGTGGGCTGTGAGAGCTGTGTGGGCTGTGAGAGCTGTGTGGGCTGTGTGGGCTGTGAGAGCTGTGTGGGCTGTGAGAGGTGTGTGGGCTGTGAGAGCTGTGTGGGCTGTGAGAGCTGTGTGGGCTGTGAGAGCTGTGAGAGCTATGTGGGCTGTGAGAGCTGTGTGGGCTGTGAGAGCTGTGTGGGCTGTGAGAGCTGTGTGGGCTGTGAGAGCTGTGTGGGCTGTGAGGGCTGTGAGGCCTGTGAGAGCTGTGTGGGATGTGAGAGCTGTGTGAGCTGTGAGAGCTGTGTGGGCTGTGAGAGCTCTGAGAGCTCTGTGGGATGTGAGCTGTGTGGGCTGTGAGGGCTGTGTCAGCTGTGAGAGCTGTGTGGGCTGTGAGAGATGTGTGGGCTGTGAGAGCTGTGAGAGCTGTGTGGACTGTGAGAGCTGTGTGGGCTGTGTGGGCTGTGAGAGCTATGTGGGCTGTGAGAGCTGTTTGGGCTGTGAGGCCTGTGAGGGCTGTGAGGGCTGTGTGGGCTGTGAGGGCTGTGAGGCCTGTGAGAGCTGTGTGGGCTGTGAGAGTTTTGTGGGCTGTGAGAGCTGTGTGAGCTGTGAGAGCTGTGTGGGCTGTGAGAGCTGTGTGGTCTGTGAGAGCTGTGAGAGCTGTGTGGGCTGTGAGAGCTATGTGGGTTGTGAGAGCTGTGTGGGCTCTGTGGGCTGTGAGAGCTGTATGGGCTGAGAGAGCTGTGTGGGCTGTGAGAGCTGTGAGGGCTGTGTGAGCTGTGAGAGCTGTGTAGGCTGTGAGAGCTGTGTGGGCTGTGTGGGCTGTAAGACCTGTGCGAGCTGTGTGGGCTGCTGTGAGAGCTGTGTGGGCTGTGAGAGCTGCGTGGGCTGTGAGAGCTGTGTGGGCTGTGTGGGCTGTGAGAGCTGTGTGGGCTGTGAGAGCTGTGTGGGCTGTGAGGGCTGTGAGGCCTGTGAGAGCTGTATGGGCTGTGAGGGCTGTGTGGGCTGTGAGAGCTGTGTGGACCGTGAGAGCTGTTTGGGCTGTAAGAGCTGTGAGAGCTGTGTGGGATGTGAGCTGTGTGGGCTGTGAGGGCTGTGTGAGCTGTGATAGCTATGTGGGCTGTGAGAGATGTGTGGGCTGTGTGGGCTGTGAGAGCTGTGAGAGCTGTGTGGGCTGTGAGAGCTGTGCGGGCTGTGAGAGCTGTGTGGGCTGTGAGAGTGTGGGCTGTGTGGGCTGTGAGTGCTGTGAGAGCTGTGTGGGCTGTGAGAGCTGTGTGGGCTGTGTGGGCTGTGAGAGCTGTGTGGGCTGTGAGAGCTGTGTGGAATGTGAGCTGTGTGGGCTGTGAGGGCTGTGTGAGCTGTGAGAGCTGTGTGGGCTGTGAGAGCTGTGTGGGCTGTGAGAGCTGCGAGAGCTGTGTGGGCTGTGAGAGCTGTGTGGGCTGTGTGGGCTGTGAGAGCTGTGTGGGCTGTGAGAGCTGTGTGGGCTGTGAGGCCCGTGAGGGCTGTGTGGGCTGTGAGGGCTGTGAGGCCTGTGAGAGCTGTGTGGGCAGTGAGAGTTGTGTGAGCTGTGAGAGCTGTGAGAGCTGTGTGGGCTGTGAGGCACGTGAGGGCTGTGTGGGCTGTGAGGGCTGTGAGGCCTGTGAGACCTGTGAGAGCTGTGTGGGCTGTGAGAGCTGTGTGAGCTGTGAGAGCTGTGTGGGCTGTGAGAGCTGTGTGGGCTGTGAGAGCTGTGTGGGCTGTGAGAGCTATGTGGGCTATGAGAGCTGTGTGGGCTGTGAGAGCTGTGTGGGCTCTGTGGGCTGTGAGAGCTGTGTGGGCTGTGAGAGCTGTGTGAGCTGTGAGGGCTGTGAGGCCTATGAGAGCTGTGTGGGCTGTGAGAGCTGTGTGGGCTGTGTGGGCTGTGAGAGCGGTATGGGCTGTGAGCTGTGAGAGCTGTGTGGGCTGTGAGGGCTCTATGAGCTGTGAGAGCTGTGTTGGCTGTGAGAGCTGTGTGGGCTGTGTGGGCTATGAGAGCTGTGCGAGCTGTGTGGGCTGTGAGAGCTGTGCGGGCTGTGAGAGCTGTGTGGGCTGTGAGAGTGTGGGCTGTGTGGGCTGTGAGAGCTGTGAGAGCTGTGTGGGCTGTGAGAGCTGTGTGGGCTATGAGAGCTGTGTGAGCTGTGTGGGCTGTGAGAGCTGTGTGGGCTGAGAGAGCTGTGTGGGCTGTGAGGGCTGTGAGGCCTGTGAGAGCTGTTTGGGCTGTGAGGGCTGTGTGGGCTGTGAGAGCTGTGTGGACTGTGAGAGCTGTATGGGCTGTGAGAGCTGTATGGGATGTGAGAGCTGTGTGGGATGTGTGCTGTGTGGGCTGTGAGGGCTGTGTGAGCTGTGCTAGCTGTGTGGGCTGTGAGAGCTGTGTGGGCTGTGTGGGCTTTGAGAGCTGTGAGAGCTGTGTGGGCTGTGAGAGCTGTGCAGGCTGCGAGAGCTGTGTGGGCTGTGAGAGTGTGGGCTGTTTGGGCTGTGAGAGCTGTGAGAGCTGTGTGGGCTGTAAGAGCTGTGTGGGCTGTGTGGGCTGTGAGAGCTGTGTGGGCTGTGAGAGCTGTGTGGGCTTTGAGGGCTGTGAGAGCTGTGTGGGATGTGAGAGCTGTGTGGGCTGTGTGGGCTGTGAGCACTGTGAGAGCTGTGTGGGCTGTGAGAGCTGTGCAGGCTGAGGGCTGTGTGGGCTGTGAGTGTGGTCTGTGTGGGCTGTGAGAGCTGTGTGGGCTGTGAGAGCTGTGTGGGCTGTGAGAGCTGTGTGGGCTGTGAGAGCGGTGTGGGCTGTGACAGCTGTGTGGGCTGTGAGAGCTGTATGGGCTGTGAGAGCTGTGAGAGCTGTGAGAGCTGTATGGGCTGTGAGAGCTGTGTGGGATGTGAGCTGTGTGGGCTGTGAGGGCTGTGTGAGCTGTGAGAGCTGTGTAGGCTGTGAGGGCTGTGTGGGCTGTGAGAGCTGTGTGGGATGTGAGAGCTGTATGGGCTGTGAGGGCTGTGTAAGCTGAGAGCTGTGTGGGCTGTGAGAGCTGTGTGGGCTGTGTGGGCTGTGTGGGCTGTGTGGGCTGTGAGAGCTGTGAGAGCTGTGTGGGCTGTGAGAGCTGTGTGGGGTATGAGCTGTGTGGGCTGTGAGGGCTGTGTGAGCCGTGAGAGCAGTGTGGGCTGTGAGAGCTGTGTGGGCTGTGTGGGCTGTGAGAGCTGTGAGAGCTGTGTAGGCTGTGAGAGCTGTGCAGGCGGTGAGAGCTGTGTGGGCTGTGAGAGTGTGGGATGTTTGGGATGTGAGAGCTGTGAGAGCTGTGTGGGCTGTGAGAGCTGTGTGGGCTGTGAGAGCTGTGTGGGCTGTGACAGCTATGTGGGCTGTGAGAGCTGTATGGGCTGTGAGAGCTGTGAAAGCTGTGAGAGCTATGAGAGCTGTATGGGCTGTGAGAACTGTGAGAGCTGTGTGGGATGTGAGCTGTGCGGGCTGTGAGGGCTGTGTGAGCTGTGAGAGCTGTGAGAGCTGTGTGGGCTGTGAGAGCTGTGTGGGCTGTGGAAGGGTGGGCTGTGTGAGCTGTGAGGGCTGTGAGAGCTGTGAGGCCTGTGAGAGCTGTGTGGGCCATGATAGCTATGTGGGCTGTGAGAGCTGTGTGGGCTGCGGGGGCTGCGAGGGCTGTGAAGCCTGTGAGAGCTGTGTGGGCTGTGAGAGCTGTGTGAGCTGTGAACGCTGTGAGAGCTATGTGGGCTGTGAGAGCTGTGTGGGCTGTGAGAGCTGTGTGGGCTGTGTGGGCTGTGTGAGCTGTGTGGGCTGTGAGAGCTGTGTGGGCTGTGTGGGCTGTGAGAGCTGTGTGGGCTGTGAGAGTTGTGTGGGCTGTGAGAGCTGTGTGGGCTGTGACAGCTGTGTGGGCTGTGAGAGCTGTGAGAGCTATGTGGGCTGTGTGGGCTATGAGAGCTATGTGGGCTGTGAGAGCTGTTTGGGCTGTGAGGCCTGTGAGGCCTATGAGCGCTGTGAGGGGTGTGAGGGCTGTGAGGCCTGTGAGAGCTGTGTGGGCTGTGAGAGTTGTGTGGGCTGTGAGAGCTGTGTGAGCTGTGAGAGCTGTGTGGGCTGTGAGAGCTGTGTGGGCTGTGAGAGCTGTGTGGGCTGTGAGAGCTGTGAGAGCTGTGTGGGCTGTGAGAGCTGTGTGGGCTCTGTGGGCTGTGAGAGCTGTATGGGCTGTGAGAGCTGTGTGGGCTGTGAGAGCTGTGTGGGCTGTGAGGGCTGTGTGAGCTGTGAGAGCTGTGTAGGCTGTGAGTTGTGTGGGCTGTGTGGGCTGTGAGAGCTGTGCGAGCTGTGTGGGCTGCTGTGGAAGCTGTGCGGGCTGTGAGAGCTGTGTGGGCTGTGAGAGTGTGGGCTGTATGGGCTTTGAGAGCTGTGAGAGCTGTGTAGGCTGTGAGAGCTGTGCGGGCCGTGAGAGCTGTGTGGGCCGTGAGAGTGTGGGCTGTGTGGGCTGTGAGAGCTGTGAGAGCTGTGTGGGCTGTGAGAGCTGTGTGGGCTGTGTGGGCTGTGAGAGCTTTGTGGGCTGTGAGAGCTTTGTGGGCTGTGAGAGCTGTGTGGGCTGTGAGGGCTGTGTGAGCTGTGAGAGCTGTTTGGGCTGTGAGAGCTGTGTGGGGTGTGAGAGCTGTGAGAGCTGTGTGAGCTGTGAGAGCTGTGTTGGCTGTGAGAGCTGTGTTGGCTGTGAGAGCTGTGTGGGCTGAGAGAGCTGTGTGGGCTGAGAGAGCTGTGAGAGCTGTGTGGGCTGTGAGAGCTGTGTGGGCTGTGTGGGCTGTGAGAGCTGTGTGGGCTGTGAGAGCTGTGTGGGCTGTGAGGGCTGTGAGAGCTGTGTGGGATGTGAGAGCTGTGTGGGCTGTGAGAGCTGTGTGGACCGTGAGGGCTGTTTGGGCTGTAAGAGCTGTGAGAGCTGTGTGGGAGGTGAGCTGTGTGGGCTGTGAGGGCTGTGTGAGCTGTGAGAGCTATGTGGGCTATGAGAGATGTGTGAGCTGTGTGGGCTGTGAGAGCTGTGCGGGCTGTGAGAGCTGTGTGGGCTGTGAGAGTGTGGGCTGTGTGGGCTGTGAGAGCTGTGAGAGCTGTGTAGGCTGTGAGAGCTGTGTGGGCTGTGTGGGCTGTGAGAGCTGTGTGGGCTGTGAGAGCTGTGTGGGATGTGAGCTGTGTGGGCTGTGAGGGCTGTGTGAGCTGTGAGAGCTGTGTGGGCTGTGAGAGCTGTGTGGGCTGTGAGAGCTGCGAGAGCTGTGTGAGCTGTGTGGGCTGTGTGGGCTGTGAGAGCTGTGTGGGCTGTGAGAGCTGTGTGGGCTGTGAGGCCCGTGAGGGCTGTGTGGGCTGTGAGGGCTGTGAGGCCTGTGAGAGCTGTGTGGGCAGTGAGAGTTGTGTGAGCTGTGAGAGCTGTGAGAGCTGTGTGGGCTGTGAGAGCTGTGTGGGCTGTGAGAGCTGTGTGAGCTGTGAGGGCTGTGAGGCCTATGAGAGCTGTATGGGCTGTGAGAGCTCTGTGGGCTGTGTGGGCTGTGAGAGCTGTATGGGCTGTGAGAGCTGTGAGAGCTGTGTGGGCTGTGAGGGCTCTGTGAGCTGTGAGAGCTGTGTAGGCTGTGAGAGCTGTGTGGGCTGTGTGGGCTATGAGAGCTGTGCGAGCTGTGTGGGCTGTGAGAGCTGTGCGGGCTGTGAGAGCTGTGTGGGCTGTGAGAGTGTGGGCTGTGTGGGCTGTGAGAGCTGTGTGGGCTGTGAGAGCTGTGTGGGCTATGAGAGCTGTATGAGCTGTGTGGGCTGTGAGAGCTGTGTGGGCTGAGAGAGCTGTGTGGGCTGTGAGGGCTGTGAGGCCTGTGAGAGCTGTGTGGGCTGTGAGGGCTGTGTGGGCTGTGAGAGCTGTGTGGACTGTGAGAGCTGTATGGGCTGTGAGAGCTGTATGGGATGTGAGAGCTGTGTGGGATGTGAGCTGTGTGGGCTGTGAGGGCTGTGTGAGCTGTGCTAGCTGTGTGGGCTGTGAGAGCTGTGTGGGCTGTGTGGGCTTTGAGAGCTGTGAGAGCTGTGTGGGCTGTGAGAGCTGTGCAGGCTGCGAGAGCTGTGTGGGCTGTGAGAGTGTGGGCTGTGTGGGCTGTGAGAGCTGTGAGAGCTGTGTAGGCTGTGAGGGCTGTGTGGGCTATGTGGGCTGTGAGAGCTGTGTGGGCTGTGAGAGCTGTGTGGGCTGTGAGAGCTGTGTGGGATGTGAGAGCTGTGAGGGCTGTGTGGGCTGTGAGCGCTGTGAGAGCTGTGTGGGCTGTGAGAGCTATGCAGGCTGTGAGGGCTGTGTGGGCTGTGAGAGCTGTGTGGGCTGTGAGAGCTGTGTGGGCTGTGACAGCTGTGTGGGCTGTGAGAGCTGTATGGGCTGTGAGCTGTGAGAGCTGTGAGAGCTGTGTGGGCTGTGAGAGCTGTGTGGGATGTGAGCTGTGTGGGCTGTGAGGGCTATGTGAGCTGTGAGAGCTGTGTAGGCTGTGAGGGCTGTGTGGGCTGTGAGAGCCGTGTGGGCTGTGTGGGCTGTGAGAGCTGTGTGGGCTGTGAGAGCTGTGCGGGCTGTGAGAGCTGTGTGGGCTGTGAGAGTGTGGGCTGTGTGGGCTGTGAGAGCTGTGAGGGCTGTGAGAGCTGTGTGGGCTGTGAGAGCTGTGTGGGCTGTGACAGCTATTTGGGCTGTGAGAGCTGTATAGGCTGTGAGAGCTGTGAGAGCTATGAGAGCTGTATGGGCTGTGAGAACTGTGAGAGCTGTGTGGGATGTGAGCTGTATGGGATGTGAGCTGTGCGGGCTGTGAGGGCTGTGTGGGCTTTGTGAGCTGTGTGGGCTGTGGAAGTGTGGGCTGTGTGGGCTGTGTGAGCTGTGAGAGCTGTGAGAGCTGTGTGGGCTGTGAGGGCTGCGAGGGCAGTTTGGGCTGTGAGGGCTGTGAGGCCTGTGAGAGCTGTGTGGGCTATGATAGCTGTGTGGGCTGTGAGAGCTGTGGGGGCTGCGGGGGCTGTGAGGGCTGTGTGGGCTGTGAGGGCTGTGAAGCCTGTGCGTGCTGTGTGGGCTGTGAGAGCTGTGTGGGCTGTGAGTGCTGTGTGAGCTGTGAGAGTTGTGTGGGCTGTGAGAGCTGTGTGGGCTATGAGAGCTGTGAGAGCTGTGTGGGCTGTGAGGGCTGTGTGGGCTGTGAGAGCTGTGTGGGCTGTGTGGGCTGTGAGAGCTGTGTGGGCTGTGTGGGCTGTGAGAGCTGTGTGCGCTGTGAGAGCTGTGTGGGCTGTGAGGGCTGTGAGGTCTGTGAGAGCTGCTGTGTGGGCTGTGAGAGCTGTGTGGGCTGTGAGAGCTGTGTGGGCTGTGAGAGCTGTATGGGATGTGAGAGCTGTGTGGGATGCGAGCTGTGTGGGCTGTGAGGGCTGTGCGAGCTGTGCTAGCTGTGTGAGCTGTGCTAGCTGTGTGGGCTGTGAGAGCTGTGTGGGCTGTGTGGGCTTTGAGAGCTGTGAGAGCTGTGTGGGCTGTGATAGCTATGCAGGCTGCGAGAGCTGTGTGGGCTGTGAGAGTGTGGGCTGTGTGGGCTGTGAGAGCTGTGTGGGCTGTGAGAGCTGTGTGGGCTGTGTGGGCTGTGAGAGCTGTGTGGGATGTGAGAGCTGTGTGGGCTGTGAGAGCTTTGTGGGCTGTGAGAGCTGTGTGGGCTGTGACAGCAGTGTGGGCTGTGAGAGCTGTATGGGCTGTGAGAGCTGTGAGAGCTGTGAGAGCTGTATGGGCTGTGAGAGCTGTGAGCTGTGTGGGATGTGAGCTGTGTGGGCTGTGAGGGCTGTGTGAGCTGTGAGAGCTGTGTAGGTTGTGAGGGCTGTATGGGCTGTGAGAGCTGTGTGGGCTGTGAGAGCTGTGTGGGCTGTGAGGGCTGTGTAAGCTGTGAGAGCTGTGTGGGCTGTGAGAGCTGTGTGGGCTGTGTGGGCTGTGAGAGCTGTGAGAGCTGTGTGGGCTGTGAGAGCTGTGTGGGGTATGAGCTGCATGGGCTGTGAGGGCTGTAAGAGCTGTGAGAGCAGTGTGGGCTGTGAGAGCTGTGTGGGCTGTGTGGGCTGTGAGAGCTGTGTGGGCTGTGAGAGCTGTGCGGGCTGTGAGAGCTGTGTGGGCTGTGAGAGTGTGGGATGTGTGGGCTGTGAGAGCTGTGAGAGCTGTGTGGGCTGTGAGAGCTGTGTGGGCTGTGAGAGCTGTGTGGGCTGTGACAGCTATGTGGGCTGTGAGCTGTATGGGCTGTGAGAGCTGTGAAAGCTGTGAGAGCTATGAGAGCTGTATGGGCTGTGAGAACTGTGAGAGCTGTGTGGGATGTGAGCTGTGCGGGCTGTCAGGGCTGTGTGGGCTGTGAGAGCTGTGTGGGCTGTGGAAGGGTGGGCTGAGTGGGCTGTGTGGGCTGTGAGAGCTGTGTGAGCTGTGTGGGCTGTGAGGGCTGTGAGGGCTGTGAGGCCTGTGAGAGCTGTGGGGGCCATGATAGCTATGTGGGCTGTGAGAGCTGTGTGGGCTGCGGGGGCTGTGAGGGCTGTGAAGCCTGTGAGAGCTGTGTGGGCTGTGAGAGCTGTGTGTGCTGTGAGAGCTGTGAGAGCTATGTGGGCTGTGAGAGCTGTGTGGGCTGTGAGAGCTGTGTGGGCTGTGAGAGCTGTGTGGGCTGTGTGGGCTATGAGAGCTGTGTGGGCTGTGAGAGGTGTGTGGGCTGTGAGAGCTGTGTGGGCTGTGAGAGCTGTGTGGGCTGTGAGAGCTGTGTGGGCTGTGAGAGCTGTGAGAGCTGTGTGGGCTGTGAGAGCTGTGTGGGCTGTGTGGGCTGTGAGAGCTGTGTGGGCTGTGAGAGCTGTGTGGGCTGTGAGGGCTATGAGGCCTGTGAGAGCTGTGTGGGATGTGAGAGCTGTGTGAGCTGTGAGAGCTGTGTGGGCTGTGAGAGCTCTGAGAGCTCTGTGGGATGTGAGCTGTGTGGGCTGTGAGGGCTGTGTCAGCTGTGAGAGCTGTGTGGGCTGTGAGAGCTGTGTGGGCTGTGTGGGCTGTGAGAGCTATGTGGGCTGTGAGAGCTGTTTGGGCTGTGAGGCCTGTGAGGGCTGTGAGGGCTGTGTGGGCTGTGAGGGCTGTGAGGCCTGTGAGAGCTGTGTGGGCTGTGAGAGTTGTGTGGGCTGTGAGAGCTGTGTGAGCTGTGAGAGCTGTGTGGGCTGTGAGAGCTGTGTGGGCTGTGAGAGCTGTGAGAGCTGTGTGGGCTGTGAGAGCTGTGTGGGCTGTGAGAGCTGTGTGGGCTCTGTAGGCTGTGAGAGCTGTATGGGCTGTGAGAGCTGTGTAGGCTGTGAGAGCTGTGAGAGCTGTGTGGGCTGTGAGGGCTGTGTGAGCTGTGAGAGCTGTGTAGGCTGTGAGAGCTGTGTGGGCTGTGTGGGCTGTGAGAGCTATGAGAGCTGTGTGGGCTGTGAGAGCTGCGTGGGCTGTGAGAGCTGTGTGGGCTGTGAGAGCTGTGTGGGCTGTGTGGGCTGTGAGAGCTGTGTGGGCTGAGAGAGCTGTGTGGGCTGTGAGGGCTGTGAGGCCTGTGAGAGCTGTGTGGGCTGTGAGGGCTGTGTGGGCTGTGAGAGCTGTGTGGACTGTGAGAGCTGTTTGGGCTGTAAGGGCTGTGAGAGCTGTGTGGGAGGTGAGCTGTGTGGGCTGTGAGGGCTGTGTGAGCTGTGAGAGCTATGTGGGCTATGAGAGATGTGTGAGCTGTGTGGGCTGTGAGAGCTGTGCGGGCTGTGAGAGCTGTGTGGGCTGTGAGGGCTGTGAGAGCTGTGTGGGCTGTGAGAGCTGTGCGGGCTGTGAGAGCTGTGTGGGCTGTGAGAGTGTGGGATGTGTGGGCTGTGAGAGCTGTGAGAGCTGTGTGGGCTGTGAGAGCTGTGTGGGCTGTGAGAGCTGTGTGGGCTGTGACAGCTATGTGGGCTGTGAGCTGTATGGGCTGTGAGAGCTGTGAAAGCTGTGAGAGCTATGAGAGCTGTATGGGCTGTGAGAACTGTGAGAGCTGTGTGGGATGTGAGCTGTGCGGGCTGTCAGGGCTGTGTGGGCTGTGAGAGCTGTGTGGGCTGTGGAAGGGTGGGCTGAGTGGGCTGTGTGGGCTGTGAGAGCTGTGTGAGCTGTGTGGGCTGTGAGGGCTGTGAGGGCTGTGAGGCCTGTGAGAGCTGTGGGGGCCATGATAGCTATGTGGGCTGTGAGAGCTGTGTGGGCTGCGGGGGCTGTGAGGGCTGTGAAGCCTGTGAGAGCTGTGTGGGCTGTGAGAGCTGTGTGTGCTGTGAGAGCTGTGAGAGCTATGTGGGCTGTGAGAGCTGTGTGGGCTGTGAGAGCTGTGTGGGCTGTGAGAGCTGTGTGGGCTGTGTGGGCTATGAGAGCTGTGTGGGCTGTGAGAGGTGTGTGGGCTGTGAGAGCTGTGTGGGCTGTGAGAGCTGTGTGGGCTGTGAGAGCTGTGTGGGCTGTGAGAGCTGTGAGAGCTGTGTGGGCTGTGAGAGCTGTGTGGGCTGTGTGGGCTGTGAGAGCTGTGTGGGCTGTGAGAGCTGTGTGGGCTGTGAGGGCTATGAGGCCTGTGAGAGCTGTGTGGGATGTGAGAGCTGTGTGAGCTGTGAGAGCTGTGTGGGCTGTGAGAGCTCTGAGAGCTCTGTGGGATGTGAGCTGTGTGGGCTGTGAGGGCTGTGTCAGCTGTGAGAGCTGTGTGGGCTGTGAGAGCTGTGTGGGCTGTGTGGGCTGTGAGAGCTATGTGGGCTGTGAGAGCTGTTTGGGCTGTGAGGCCTGTGAGGGCTGTGAGGGCTGTGTGGGCTGTGAGGGCTGTGAGGCCTGTGAGAGCTGTGTGGGCTGTGAGAGTTGTGTGGGCTGTGAGAGCTGTGTGAGCTGTGAGAGCTGTGTGGGCTGTGAGAGCTGTGTGGGCTGTGAGAGCTGTGAGAGCTGTGTGGGCTGTGAGAGCTGTGTGGGCTGTGAGAGCTGTGTGGGCTCTGTAGGCTGTGAGAGCTGTATGGGCTGTGAGAGCTGTGTAGGCTGTGAGAGCTGTGAGAGCTGTGTGGGCTGTGAGGGCTGTGTGAGCTGTGAGAGCTGTGTAGGCTGTGAGAGCTGTGTGGGCTGTGTGGGCTGTGAGAGCTATGAGAGCTGTGTGGGCTGTGAGAGCTGCGTGGGCTGTGAGAGCTGTGTGGGCTGTGAGAGCTGTGTGGGCTGTGTGGGCTGTGAGAGCTGTGTGGGCTGAGAGAGCTGTGTGGGCTGTGAGGGCTGTGAGGCCTGTGAGAGCTGTGTGGGCTGTGAGGGCTGTGTGGGCTGTGAGAGCTGTGTGGACTGTGAGAGCTGTTTGGGCTGTAAGGGCTGTGAGAGCTGTGTGGGAGGTGAGCTGTGTGGGCTGTGAGGGCTGTGTGAGCTGTGAGAGCTATGTGGGCTATGAGAGATGTGTGAGCTGTGTGGGCTGTGAGAGCTGTGCGGGCTGTGAGAGCTGTGTGGGCTGTGAGAGTGTGGGCTGTGTGGGCTGTGAGAGCTGTGAGAGCTGTGTGGCCTATGAGAGCTGTGTGGGCTGTGAGAGCTGTGTGGGCTGTGAGAGCTGTGTGGGATGTGAGCTGTGTGGGCTGTGAGAGCTGTGAGAGCTGTGTGGGCTGTGAGAGCTGTGTGGGCTGTGAGAGCTGCGAGAGCTGTGTGGGCTGTGAGAGCTGTGTGGGCTGTGTGGGCTGTGAGAGCTGTGTGGGCTGTGAGAGCTGTGTGGGCTGTGAGGCCCGTGAGGGCTGTGTGGGCTGTGAGGGCTGTGAGGCCTGTGAGAGCTATGTGGGCAGTGAGAGTTGTGTGAGCTGTGAGAGCTGTGAGAGCTGTGAGGGCTGTGAGAGCTGTGTGGGCTGTGTGGGCTGTGAGAGCTGTGTGGGCTGTGAGAGCTGTGTGAGCTGTGAGAGCTGTGTGGGCTGTGAGAGCTGTGTGGGCTGTGAGAGCTGTGTGGGCTGTGAGAGCTGTGTGGGCTGTGAGAGCTGTGTGGGCTGTGAGAGCTGTGTGGGCTGTGAGAGCTGTGAGAGCTGTGTGGGCTATGAGAGCTGTGTGGGCTGTGAGAGCTGTGTGGGCTCTGTGGGCTGTGAGAGCTGTGCGGGCTGTGAGAGCTGTGTGAGCTGTGAGGGCTGTGAGGCCTATGAGAGCTGTGTGGGCTGTGAGAGCTCTGTGGGCTGTGTGGGCTGTGAGAGCTGTATGGGCTGTGAGAGCTGTGAGAGCTGTGTGGGCTGTGAGGGCTCTGTGAGCTGTGAGAGCTGTGTAGGCTGTGAGAGCTGTGATGGCTGTGTGGGCTATGGGAGCTGTGCGAGCTGTGTGGGCTGTGAGAGCTGTGCAGGCTGTGAGAGCTGTGTGGGCTGTGAGAGTGTGGGCTGTGTGGGCTGTGAGAGCTGTGAGAGCTGTGTGGACTGTGAGAGCTGTGTGGGCTATGAGAGCTGTATGAGCTGTGTGGGCTGTGAGAGCTGTGTGGGCTGAGAGAGCTGTGTGGGCTGTGAGGGCTGTGAGGCCTGTGAGAGCTGTGTGGGCTGTGAGGGCTGTGTGGGCTGTGAGAGCTGTGTGGACTGTGAGAGATGTATGGGCTGTGAGAGCTGTATGGGATGTGAGAGCTGTGTGGGATGTGAGCTGTGTGGGCTGTGAGGGCTGTGTGACCTGTGCTAGCTGTGTGGGCTGTGAGAGCTGTGTGGGCTGTGTGGGCTTTGAGAGCTGTGAGAGCTGTGTGGGCTGTGAGAGCTGTGCAGGCTGCGAGAGCTGTGTGGGCTGTGAGAGTGTGGGCTGTGTGGGCTGTGAGAGCTGTGAGAGCTGTGTGGGCTGTGAGAGCTGTGTGGGCTGTGTGGGCTGTGAGAGCTGTGTGGGCTGTGAGAGCTGTGTGGGCTGTAAGGGCTGTGAGAGCTGTGTGGGATGTGAGAGCTGTGTGGGCTGTGTGGGCTGTGAGCGCTGTGAGAGCTGTGTGGGCTGTGAGAGCTGTGCAGGCTGTGAGGGCTGTGTGGGCTGTGAGAGTGTGGTCTGTGTGGGCTGTGAGAGCTGTGTGGGCTGTGAGAACAGTGTGGGCTGTGAGAGCTGTGTGGGCTGTGACAGCTGTGTAGGCTGTGAGAGCTGTATGGGCTGTGAGAGCTGTGAGAGCTGTGAGAGCTGTGTGGGCTGTGAGAGCTGTGTGGGATGTGAGCTGTGTGGGTTGTGAGGGCTGTGTGAGCTGTGAGAGCTGTGTAGGCTGTGAGGGCTGTGTGGGCTGTGAGAGCTGTGAGAGCTGTGTGGGATGTGAGCTGTGTGGGCTGTGAGGGCTGTGTGAGCTGTGAGAGCTGTGTAGGCTGTGAGGGCTGTGAGAGCTGTGTGGGCTGTGAGAGCTGTGTGGGCTGTGAGGGCTGTGTAAGCTGTGAGAGCTGTGTGGGCTGTGAGAGCTGTGTGGGCTGTGTGGGCTGTGAGAGCTGTGAGGGCTGTGAGAGCTGTGTGGGGTATGAGCTGCATGGGCTGTGAGGGCTGTGTGAGCTGTGAGAGCGGTGTGGGCTGTGAGAGCTGTGTGGGCTGTGTGGGCTGTGAGAGCTGTGAGAGCTGTGTGGGCTGTGAGAGCTGTGCAGGCTGTGAGAGCTGTGTGGGCTGTGAGAGTGTGGGATGTGTGGGCTGTGAGAGCTGTGAGAGCTGTGTGGGCTGTGAGAGCTGTGAGAGCTGTGAGAGCTGTGTGGGCTGTGAGAGCTGTGTGGGCTGTGAGAGCTGTGTGGGCTGTGACAGCTATGTGGGCTGTGAGAGCTGTATGGGCTGTGAGAGCTGTGAAAGCTGTGAGAGCTATGAGAGCTGTATGGGCTGTGATAACTGTGAGAGCTGTGTGGGATGTGAGCTGTGTGGGCTGTGAGGGCTGTGTGAGCTGTGAGAGCTGTGTGGGCTGTGAGAGCTGTGTGGGCTGTGGAAGGGTGGGCTGTGTGGGCTGTGTGGGCTGTGAGAGCTGTGAGAGCTGTGTGAGCTGTGAGGGCTGTGAGGGCTGTGAGGGCTGTGAGAGCTGTGAGGCCTGTGAGAGCTGTGGGGGCCATGATAGCTATGTGGGCTGTGAGAGCTGTGTGGGCTGCGGGGGATGTGAGGGCTGTGAAGCCTGTGAGAGCTGTGTGGGCTGTGAGAGCTGTGTGTGCTGTGAGAGCTATGTGGGCTGTGAGAGCTGTGTGGGCTGTGAGAGCTGTGTGGGCTGTGAGAGCTGTGTGGGCTGTGAGAGCTGTGTGGGCTGTGTGGGCTGTGAGAGCTGTGTGGGCTGTGAGAGGTGTGTGGGCTGTGAGAGCTGTGTGGGCTGTGAGAGCTGTGTGGGCTGTGAGAGCTGTGTGGGCTGTGAGAGCTGTGTGGGCTGTGAGAGCTGTGTGGGCTGTGAGAGCTGTGTGGGCTGTGAGAGGTGTGTGGGCTGTGAGAGCTGTGTGGGCTGTGAGAGCTGTGTGGGCTGTGAGAGCTGTGTGGGCTGTGAGAGCTGTGAGAGCTATGTGGGCTGTGAGAGCTGTGTGGGCTGTGAGAGCTGTGTGGGCTGTGAGAGCTGTGTGGGCTGTGAGAGCTGTGTGGGCTGTGAGGGCTGTGAGGCCTGTGAGAGCTGTGTGGGATGTGAGAGCTGTGTGAGCTGTGAGAGCTGTGTGGGCTGTGAGAGCTCTGAGAGCTCTGTGGGATGTGAGCTGTGTGGGCTGTGAGAGCTGTGTCAGCTGTGAGAGCTGTGTGGGCTGTGAGAGATGTGTGGGCTGTGAGAGCTGTGAGAGCTGTGTGGGCTGTGAGAGCTGTGTGGGCTGTGTGGGCTGTGAGAGCTATGTGGGCTGTGAGAGCTGTTTGGGCTGTGAGGCCTGTGAGGGCTGTGAGGGCTGTGTGGGCTGTGAGGGCTGTGAGGCCTGTGAGAGCTGTGTGGGCTGTGAGAGTTGTGTGGGCTGTGAGAGCTGTGTGAGCTGTGAGAGCTGTGTGGGCTGTGAGAGCAGTGTGGGCTGTGAGAGCTGTGAGAGCTGTGTGGGCTGTGAGAGCTGTGTGGGCTGTGAGAGCTGTGTGGGCTCTGTGGGCTGTGAGAGCTGTATGGGCTGTGAGAGCTGTGTGGGCTGTGAGAGCTGTGAGGGCTGTGTGAGCTGTGAGAGCTGTGTAGGCTGTGAGAGCTGTGTGGGCTGTGTGGGCTGTAAGACCTGTGCGAGCTGTGTGGGCTGCTGTGAGAGCTGTGTGGGCTGTGAGAGCTGCGTGGGCTGTGAGAGCTGTGTGGGCTGTGTGGGCTGTGAGAGCTGTGTGGGCTGTGAGAGCTGTGTGGGCTGTGAGGGCTGTGAGGCCTGTGAGAGCTGTATGGGCTGTGAGGGCTGTGTGGGCTGTGAGAGCTGTGTGGACCGTGAGAGCTGTGTGGGATGTGAGCTGTGTGGGCTGTGAGGGCTGTGTGAGCTGTGATAGCTATGTGGGCTGTGAGAGATGTGTGGGCTGTGTGGGCTGTGAGAGCTGTGAGAGCTGTGTGGGCTGTGAGAGCTGTGTGGGCTGTGAGAGCTGTGTGGGCTGTGAGAGTGTGGGCTGTGTGGGCTGTGAGTGCTGTGAGAGCTGTGTGGGCTGTGAGAGCTGTGTGGGCTGTGTGGGCTGTGAGAGCTGTGTGGGCTGTGAGAGCTGTGTGGAATGTGAGCTGTGTGGGCTGTGAGGGCTGTGTGAGCTGTGAGAGCTGGGTGGGCTGTGAGAGCTGTGTGGGCTGTGAGAGCTGCGAGAGCTGTGTGGGCTGTGAGAGCTGTGTGGGCTGTGTGGGCTGTGAGAGCTGTGTGGGCTGTGAGAGCTGTGTGGGCTGTGAGGCCCGTGAGGGCTGTGTGGGCTGTGAGGGCTGTGAGGCCTTTGAGAGCTGTGTGGGCAGTGAGAGTTGTGTGAGCTGTGAGAGCTGTGAGAGCTGTGTGGGCTGTGAGGCACGTGAGGGCTGTGTGGGCTGTGAGGGCTGTGAGGCCTGTGAGACCTGTGAGAGCTGTGTGGGCTGTGAGAGCTGTGTGAGCTGTGAGAGCTGTGTGGGCTGTGAGAGCTGTGTGGGCTGTGAGAGCTGTGTGGGCTGTGAGGGCTGTGAGGCCTGTGAGAGCTGTGTGGGCTGTGAGGGCTGTGTGGGCTGTGAGAGCTGTGTGGACTGTGAGAGCTGTTTGGGCTGTAAGGGCTGTGAGAGCTGTGTGGGAGGTGAGCTGTGTGGGCTGTGAGGGCTGTGTGAGCTGTGAGAGATATGTGGGCTATGAGAGATGTGTGAGCTGTGTGGGCTGTGAGAGCTGTGCGGGCTGTGAGAGCTGTGTGGGCTGTGAGAGTGTGGGCTGTGTGGGCTGTGAGAGCTGTGAGAGCTGTGTGGCCTATGAGAGCTGTGTGGGCTGTGAGAGCTGTGTGGGCTGTGAGAGCTGTGTGGGATGTGAGCTGTGTGGGCTGTGAGAGCTGTGTGGGCTGTGAGAGCTGTGTGGGCTGTGAGAGCTGCGAGAGCTGTGTGGGCTGTGAGAGCTGTGTGGGCTGTGTGGGCTGTGAGAGCTGTGTGGGCTGTGAGAGCTGTGTGGGCTGTGAGGCCCGTGAGGGCTGTGTGGGCTGTGAGGGCTGTGAGGCCTGTGAGAGCTATGTGGGCAGTGAGAGTTGCGTGAGCTGTGAGAGCTGTGAGAGCTGTGAGGGCTGTGAGAGCTGTGTGGGCTGTGAGAGCTGTGTGGGCTGTGAGAGCTGTGTGAGCTGTGAGAGCTGTGTGGGCTGTGAGAGCTGTGTGGGCTGTGAGAGCTGTGTGGGCTGTGAGAGCTGTGAGAGCTGTGTGGGCTATGAGAGCTGTGTGGGCTGTGAGAGCTGTGTGGGCTCTGTGGGCTGTGAGAGCTGTGCGGGCTGTGAGAGCTGTGTGAGCTGTGAGGGCTGTGAGGCCTATGAGAGCTGTGTGGGCTGTGAGAGCTCTGTGGGCTGTGTGGGCTGTGAGAGCTGTATGGGCTGTGAGAGCTGTGAGAGCTGTGTGGGCTGTGAGGGCTCTGTGAGCTGTGAGAGCTGTGTAGGCTGTGAGAGCTGTGTGGGCTGTGTGGGCTATGGGAGCTGTGCGAGCTGTGTGGACTGTGAGAGCTGTGCAGGCTGTGAGAGCTGTGTGGGCTGTGAGAGTGTGGGCTGTGTGGGCTGTGAGAGCTGTGAGAGCTGTGTGGACTGTGAGAGCTGTGTGGGCTATGAGAGCTGTATGAGCTGTGTGGGCTGTGAGAGCTGTGTGGGCTGAGAGAGCTGTGTGGGCTGTGAGGGCTGTGAGGCCTGTGAGAGCTGTGTGGGCTGTGAGGGCTGTGTGGGCTGTGAGAGCTGTGTGGACTGTGAGAGCTGTATGGGCTGTGAGAGCTGTATGGGATGTGAGAGCTGTGTGGGATGTGAGCTGTGTGGGCTGTGAGGGCTGTGTGACCTGTGCTAGCTGTGTGGGCTGTGAGAGCTGTGTGGGCTGTGTGGGCTTTGAGAGCTGTGAGAGCTGTGTGGGCTGTGAGAGCTGTGCAGGCTGCGAGAGCTGTGTGGGCTGTGAGAGTGTGGGCTGTGTGGGCTGTGAGAGCTGTGAGAGCTGTGTGGGCTGTGAGAGCTGTGTGGGCTGTGTGGGCTGTGAGAGCTGTGTGGGCTGTGAGAGCTGTGTGGGCTGTAAGGGCTGTGAGAGCTGTGTGGGATGTGAGAGCTGTGTGGGCTGTGTGGGCTGTGAGCGCTGTGAGAGCTGTGTGGGCTGTTAGAGCTGTGCAGGCTGTGAGGGCTGTGTGGGCTGTGAGAGTGTGGTCTGTGTGGGCTGTGAGAGCTGTGTGGGCTGTGAGAGCTGTGTGGGCTGTGAGAGCTGTGTGGGCTGTGACAGCTGTGTGGGCTGTGAGAGCTGTATGGGCTGTGAGAGCTGTGAGAGCTGTGAGAGCAGTGTGGGCTGTGAGAGCTGTGTGGGATGTGAGCTGTGTGGGTTGTGAGGGCTGTGTGAGCTGTGAGAGCTGTGTAGGCTGTGAGGGCTGTGTGGGCTGTGAGAGCTGTGAGAGCTGTGTGGGATGTGAGCTGTGTGGGCTGTGAGGGCTGTGTGAGCTGTGAGAGCTGTGTAGGCTGTGAGGGCTCTGTGGGCTGTGAGAGCTGTGTGGGCTGTGAGAGCTGTGTGGGCTGTGAGGGCTGTGTAAGCTGTGAGAGCTGTGTGGGCTGTGAGAGCTGTGTGGGCTGTGTGGGCTGTGAGAGCTGTGAGGGCTGTGAGAGCTGTGTGGGGTATGAGCTGCATGGGCTGTGAGGGCTGTGTGAGCTGTGAGAGCGGTGTGGGCTGTGAGAGCTGTGTGGGCTGTGTGGGCTGTGAGAGCTGTGAGAGCTGTGTGGGCTGTGAGAGCTGTGCAGGCTGTGAGAGCTGTGTGGGCTGTGAGAGTGTGGGATGTGTGGACTGTGAGAGCTGTGAGAGCTGTGTGGGCTGTGAGAGCTGTGAGAGCTGTGAGAGCTGTATGGGCTATGAGAGCTGTGAAAGCTGTGAGAGCTATGAGAGCTATATGGGCTGTGAGAACTGTGAGAGCTGTGTGGGCTGTGAGAGCTGTGAGAGCTGTGAGAGCTGTGTGGGCTGTGAGAGCTGTGTGGGCTGTGAGAGCTGTGTGGGCTGTGACAGCTATGTGGGCTGTGAGAGCTGTATGGGCTGTGAGAGCTGTGAAAGCTGTGAGAGCTATGAGAGCTGTATGGGCTGTGAGAACTGTGAGAGCTGTGTGGGATGTGAGCTGTATGGGCTGAGAGGGCTGTGTGAGCTGTGAGAGCTGTGTGGGCTGTGAGAGCTGTGTGGGCTGTGGAAGGGTGGGCTGTGTGGGCTGTGTGGGCTGTGAGAGCTGTGAGAGCTGTGTGAGCTGTGAGGGCTGTGAGGGCTGTGAGGGCTGTGAGAGCGGTGAGGCCTGTGAGAGCTGTGGGGGCCATGATAGCTATGTGGGCTGTGAGAGCTGTGTGGGCTGCGGGGGATGTGAGGGCTGTGAAGCCTGTGAGAGCTGTGTGGGCTGTGAGAGCTGTGTGTGCTGTGAGAGCTATGTGGGATGTGAGAGCTGTGTGGGCTGTGAGAGCTGTGTGGGCTGTGAGAGCTGTGTGGGCTGTGAGAGCTGTGTGGGCTGTGTGGGCTGTGAGAGCTGTGTGGGCTGTGAGAGGTGTGTGGGCTGTGAGAGCTGTGTGGGCTGTGAGAGCTGTGTGGGCTGTGAGAGCTGTGAGAGCTATGTGGGCTGTGAGAGCTGTGTGGGCTGTGAGAGCTGTGTGGGCTGTGAGAGCTGTGTGGGCTGTGAGAGCTGTGTGGGCTGTGAGGGCTGTGAGGCCTGTGAGAGCTGTGTGGGATGTGAGAGCTGTGTGAGCTGTGAGAGCTGTGTGGGCTGTGAGAGCTCTGAGAGCTCTGTGGGATGTGAGCTGTGTGGGCTGTGAGGGCTGTGTCAGCTGTGAGAGCTGTGTGGGCTGTGAGAGATGTGTGGGCTGTGAGAGCTGTGAGAGCTGTGTGGACTGTGAGAGCTGTGTGGGCTGTGTGGGCTGTGAGAGCTATGTGGGCTGTGAGAGCTGTTTGGGCTGTGAGGCCTGTGAGGGCTGTGAGGGCTGTGTGGGCTGTGAGGGCTGTGAGGCCTGTGAGAGCTGTGTGGGCTGTGAGAGTTGTGTGGGCTGTGAGAGCTGTGTGAGCTGTGAGAGCTGTGTGGGCTGTGAGAGCTGTGTGGTCTGTGAGAGCTGTGAGAGCTGTGTGGGCTGTGAGAGCTGTGTGGGTTGTGAGAGCTGTGTGGGCTCTGTGGGCTGTGAGAGCTGTATGGGCTGAGAGAGCTGTGTGGGCTGTGAGAGCTGTGAGGGCTGTGTGAGCTGTGAGAGCTGTGTAGGCTGTGAGAGCTGTGTGGGCTGTGTGGGCTGTAAGACCTGTGCGAGCTGTGTGGGCTGCTGTGAGAGCTGTGTGGGCTGTGAGAGCTGCGTGGGCTGTGAGAGCTGTGTGGGCTGTGTGGGCTGTGAGAGCTGTGTGGGCTGTGAGAGCTGTGTGGGCTGTGAGGGCTGTGAGGCCTGTGAGAGCTGTATGGGCTGTGAGGGCTGTGTGGGCTGTGAGAGCTGTGTGGACCGTGAGAGCTGTTTGGGCTGTAAGAGCTGTGAGAGCTGTGTGGGATGTGAGCTGTGTGGGCTGTGAGGGCTGTGTGAGCTGTGATAGCTATGTGGGCTGTGAGAGATGTGTGGGCTGTGTGGGCTGTGAGAGCTGTGAGAGCTGTGTGGGCTGTGAGAGCTGTGCGGGCTGTGAGAGCTGTGTGGGCTGTGAGAGTGTGGGCTGTGTGGGCTGTGAGTGCTGTGAGAGCTGTGTGGGCTGTGAGAGCTGTGTGGGCTGTGTGGGCTGTGAGAGCTGTGTGGGCTGTGAGAGCTGTGTGGAATGTGAGCTGTGTGGGCTGTGAGGGCTGTGTGAGCTGTGAGAGCTGTGTGGGCTGTGAGAGCTGTGTGGGCTGTGAGAGCTGCAAGAGCTGTGTGGGCTGTGAGAGCTGTGTGGGCTGTGTGGGCTGTGAGAGCTGTGTGGGCTGTGAGAGCTGTGTGGGCTGTGAGGCCCGTGAGGGCTGTGTGGGCTGTGAGGGCTGTGAGGCCTGTGAGAGCTGTGTGGGCAGTGAGAGTTGTGTGAGCTGTGAGAGCTGTGAGAGCTGTGTGGGCTGTGAGGCACGTGAGGGCTGTGTGGGCTGTGAGGGCTGTGAGGCCTGTGAGACCTGTGAGAGCTGTGTGGGCTGTGAGAGCTGTGTGAGCTGTGAGAGCTGTGTGGGCTGTGAGAGCTGTGTGGGCTGTGAGAGCTGTGTGGGCTGTGAGAGCTGTGTGGGCTATGAGAGCTGTGTGGGCTGTGAGAGCTGTGTGGGCTCTGTGGGCTGTGAGAGCTGTGTGGGCTGTGAGAGCTGTGTGAGCTGTGAGGGCTGTGAGGCCTATGAGAGCTGTGTGGGCTGTGAGAGCTGTGTGGGCTGTGTGGGCTGTGAGAGCGGTATGGGCTGTGAGCTGTGAGAGCTGTGTGGGCTGTGAGGGCTCTATGAGCTGTGAGAGCTGTGTTGGCTGTGAGAGCTGTGTGGGCTGTGTGGGCTATGAGAGCTGTGCGAGCTGTGTGGGCTGTGAGAGCTGTGCGGGCTGTGAGAGCTGTGTGGGCTGTGAGAGTGTGGGCTGTGTGGGCTGTGAGAGCTGTGAGAGCTGTGTGGGCTGTGAGAGCTGTGTGGGCTATGAGAGCTGTGTGAGCTGTGTGGGCTGTGAGAGCTGTGTGGGCTGAGAGAGCTGTGTGGGCTGTGAGGGCTGTGAGGCCTGTGAGAGCTGTTTGGGCTGTGAGGGCTGTGTGGGCTGTGAGAGCTGTGTGGACTGTGAGAGCTGTATGGGCTGTGAGAGCTGTATGGGATGTGAGAGCTGTGTGGGATGTGTGCTGTGTGGGCTGTGAGGGCTGTGTGAGCTGTGCTAGCTGTGTGGGCTGTGAGAGCTGTGTCGGCTGTGTGGGCTTTGAGAGCTGTGAGAGCTGTGTGGGCTGTGAGAGCTGTGCAGGCTGCGAGAGCTGTGTGGGCTGTGAGAGTGTGGGCTGTTTGGGCTGTGAGAGCTGTGAGAGCTGTGTGGGCTGTAAGAGCTGTGTGGGCTGTGTGGGCTGTGAGAGCTGTGTGGGCTGTGAGAGCTGTGTGGGCTTTGAGGGCTGTGAGAGCTGTGTGGGATGTGAGAGCTGTGTGGGCTGTGTGGGCTGTGAGCACTGTGAGAGCTGTGTGGGCTGTGAGAGCTGTGCAGGCTGAGGGCTGTGTGGGCTGTGAGTGTGGTCTGTGTGGGCTGTGAGAGCTGTGTGGGCTGTGAGAGCTGTGTGGGCTGTGAGAGCTGTGTGGGCTGTGAGAGCGGTGTGGGCTGTGACAGCTGTGTGGGCTGTGAGAGCTGTATGGGCTGTGAGAGCTGTGAGAGCTGTGAGAGCTGTATGGGCTGTGAGAGCTGTGTGGGATGTGAGCTGTGTGGGCTGTGAGGGCTGTGTGAGCTGTGAGAGCTGTGTAGGCTGTGAGGGCTGTGTGGGCTGTGAGAGCTGTGTGGGATGTGAGAGCTGTATGGGCTGTGAGGGCTGTGTAAGCTGAGAGCTGTGTGGGCTGTGAGAGCTGTGTGGGCTGTGTGGGCTGTGTGGGCTGTGTGGGCTGTGAGAGCTGTGAGAGCTGTGTGGGCTGTGAGAGCTGTGTGGGGTATGAGCTGTGTGGGCTGTGAGGGCTGTGTGAGCCGTGAGAGCAGTGTGGGCTGTGAGAGCTGTGTGGGCTGTGTGGGCTGTGAGAGCTGTGAGAGCTGTGTAGGCTGTGAGAGCTGTGCAGGCGGTGAGAGCTGTGTGGGCTGTGAGAGTGTGGGATGTTTGGGATGTGAGAGCTGTGAGAGCTGTGTGGGCTGTGAGAGCTGTGTGGGCTGTGAGAGCTGTGTGGGCTGTGACAGCTATGTGGGCTGTGAGAGCTGTATGGGCTGTGAGAGCTGTGAAAGCTGTGAGAGCTGTGAGAGCTGTGTGGGCTGTGAGAGCTGTGTGGGCTGTGGAAGGGTGGGCTGTGTGAGCTGTGAGGGCTGTGAGAGCTGTGAGGCCTGTGAGAGCTGTGTGGGCCATGATAGCTATGTGGGCTGTGAGAGCTGTGTGGGCTGCGGGGGCTGCGAGGGCTGTGAAGCCTGTGAGAGCTGTGTGGGCTGTGAGAGCTGTGTGAGCTGTGAGCGCTGTGAGAGCTATGTGGGCTGTGAGAGCTGTGTGGGCTGTGAGAGCTGTGTGGGCTGTGTGGGCTGTGTGAGCTGTGTGGGCTGTGAGAGCTGTGTGGGCTGTGTGGGCTGTGAGAGCTGTGTGGGCTGTGAGAGTTGTGTGGGCTGTGAGAGCTGTGTGGGCTGTGACAGCTGTGTGGGCTGTGAGAGCTGTGAGAGCTATGTGGGCTGTGTGGGCTATGAGAGCTATGTGGGCTGTGAGAGCTGTTTGGGCTGTGAGGCCTGTGAGGCCTATGAGCGCTGTGAGGGGTGTGAGGGCTGTGAGGCCTGTGAGAGCTGTGTGGGCTGTGAGAGTTGTGTGGGCTGTGAGAGCTGTGTGAGCTGTGAGAGCTGTGTGGGCTGTGAGAGCTGTGTGGGCTGTGAGAGCTGTGTGGGCTGTGAGAGCTGTGAGAGCTGTGTGGGCTGTGAGAGCTGTGTGGGCTCTGTGGGCTGTGAGAGCTGTATGGGCTGTGAGAGCTGTGTGGGCTGTGAGAGCTGTGTGGGCTGTGAGGGCTGTGTGAGCTGTGAGAGCTGTGTAGGCTGTGAGTTGTGTGGGCTGTGTGGGCTGTGAGAGCTGTGCGAGCTGTGTGGGCTGCTGTGGAAGCTGTGCGGGCTGTGAGAGCTGTGTGGGCTGTGAGAGTGTGGGCTGTATGGGCTTTGAGAGCTGTGAGAGCTGTGTAGGCTGTGAGAGCTGTGCGGGCCGTGAGAGCTGTGTGGGCCGTGAGAGTGTGGGCTGTGTGGGCTGTGAGAGCTGTGAGAGCTGTGTGGGCTGTGAGAGCTGTGTGGGCTGTGTGGGCTGTGAGAGCTTTGTGGGCTGTGAGAGCTTTGTGGGCTGTGAGAGCTGTGTGGGCTGTGAGGGCTGTGTGAGCTGTGAGAGCTGTTTGGGCTGTGAGAGCTGTGTGGGGTGTGAGAGCTGTGAGAGCTGTGTGAGCTGTGAGAGCTGTGTTGGCTGTGAGAGCTGTGTTGGCTGTGAGAGCTGTGTGGGCTGAGAGAGCTGTGTGGGCTGAGAGAGCTGTGAGAGCTATGTGGGCTGTGAGAGCTGTGTGGGCTGTGTGGGCTGTGAGAGCTGTGTGGGCTGTGAGAGCTGTGTGGGCTGTGAGGGCTGTGAGAGCTGTGTGGGATGTGAGAGCTGTGTGGGCTGTGAGAGCTGTGTGGACCGTGAGGGCTGTTTGGGCTGTAAGAGCTGTGAGAGCTGTGTGGGAGGTGAGCTGTGTGGGCTGTGAGGGCTGTGTGAGCTGTGAGAGCTATGTGGGCTATGAGAGATGTGTGAGCTGTGTGGGCTGTGAGAGCTGTGCGGGCTGTGAGAGCTGTGTGGGCTGTGAGAGTGTGGGCTGTGTGGGCTGTGAGAGCTGTGAGAGCTGTGTAGGCTGTGAGAGCTGTGTGGGCTGTGTGGGCTGTGAGAGCTGTGTGGGCTGTGAGAGCTGTGTGGGATGTGAGCTGTGAGGGCTGTGTGGGCTGTGAGGGCTGTGTGAGCTGTGAGAGCTGTGTGGGCTGTGAGAGCTGTGTGGGCTGTGAGAGCTGCGAGAGCTGTGTGAGCTGTGTGGGCTGTGTGGGCTGTGAGAGCTGTGTGGGCTGTGAGAGCTGTGTGGGCTGTGAGGCCCGTGAGGGCTGTGTGGGCTGTGAGGGCTGTGAGGCCTGTGAGAGCTGTGTGGGCAGTGAGAGTTGTGTGAGCTGTGAGAGCTGTGAGAGCTGTGTGGGCTGTGAGAGCTGTGTGGGCTGTGAGAGCTGTGTGAGC
The DNA here is from genome assembly GCF_964261635.1 of Lissotriton helveticus. Lineage (NCBI taxonomy): Eukaryota > Metazoa > Chordata > Amphibia > Caudata > Salamandridae > Lissotriton > Lissotriton helveticus. The sequence continues at coordinate 955,945,165 of NC_136069.1, forward strand.
TGTGAGGGCTGTGAGGCCTATGAGAGCTGTATGGGCTGTGAGAGCTCTGTGGGCTGTGTGGGCTGTGAGAGCTGTATGGGCTGTGAGAGCTGTGAGAGCTGTGTGGGCTGTGAGGGCTCTGTGAGCTGTGAGAGCTGTGTAGGCTGTGAGAGCTGTGTGGGCTGTGTGGGCTATGAGAGCTGTGCGAGCTGTGTGGGCTGTGAGAGCTGTGCGGGCTGTGAGAGCTGTGTGGGCTGTGAGAGTGTGGGCTGTGTGGGCTGTGAGAGCTGTGTGGGCTGTGAGAGCTGTGTGGGCTATGAGAGCTGTATGAGCTGTGTGGGCTGTGAGAGCTGTGTGGGCTGAGAGAGCTGTGTGGGCTGTGAGGGCTGTGAGGCCTGTGAGAGCTGTGTGGGCTGTGAGGGCTGTGTGGGCTGTGAGAGCTGTGTGGACTGTGAGAGCTGTATGGGCTGTGAGAGCTGTATGGGATGTGAGAGCTGTGTGGGATGTGAGCTGTGTGGGCTGTGAGGGCTGTGTGAGCTGTGCTAGCTGTGTGGGCTGTGAGAGCTGTGTGGGCTGTGTGGGCTTTGAGAGCTGTGAGAGCTGTGTGGGCTGTGAGAGCTGTGCAGGCTGCGAGAGCTGTGTGGGCTGTGAGAGTGTGGGCTGTGTGGGCTGTGAGAGCTGTGAGAGCTGTGTAGGCTGTGAGGGCTGTGTGGGCTATGTGGGCTGTGAGAGCTGTGTGGGCTGTGAGAGCTGTGTGGGCTGTGAGAGCTGTGTGGGATGTGAGAGCTGTGAGGGCTGTGTGGGCTGTGAGCGCTGTGAGAGCTGTGTGGGCTGTGAGAGCTATGCAGGCTGTGAGGGCTGTGTGGGCTGTGAGAGCTGTGTGGGCTGTGAGAGCTGTGTGGGCTGTGACAGCTGTGTGGGCTGTGAGAGCTGTATGGGCTGTGAGCTGTGAGAGCTGTGAGAGCTGTGTGGGCTGTGAGAGCTGTGTGGGATGTGAGCTGTGTGGGCTGTGAGGGCTATGTGAGCTGTGAGAGCTGTGTAGGCTGTGAGGGCTGTGTGGGCTGTGAGAGCTGTGAGAGCTGTGTGGGATGTGAGCTGTGTGAGCTGTGAGAGCTGTGTAGGCTGTGAGGGCTGTGTGGGCTGTGAGAGCTGTGTGGGCTGTGAGAGCTGTGTGGGCTGTGAGGGCTGTGTAAGCCGTGAGAGCTGTGTGGGCTGTGAGAGCTGTGTGGGCTGTGTGGGCTGTGAGAGCTGTGAGGGCTGTGAGAGCTGTGTGGGGTATGAGCTGCATGGGCTGTGAGGGCTGTGTGAGCTGTGAGAGCGGTGTGGGCTGTGAGAGCTGTGTGGGCTGTGAGAGCTGTGAGAGCTGTGTGGGCTGTGAGAGCTGTGCAGGCTGTGAGAGCTGTGTGGGCTGTGAGAGTGTGGGATGTGTGGGCTGTGAGAGCTGTGAGAGCTGTGTGGGCTGTGAGAGCTGTGAGAGCTGTGAGAGCTGTGTGGGCTGTGAGAGCTGTGTGGGCTGTGAGAGCTGTGTGGGCTGTGACAGCTATGTGGGCTGTGAGAGCTGTATGGGCTGTGAGAGCTGTGAAAGCTGTGAGAGCTATGAGAGCTGTATGGGCTGTGAGAACTGTGAGAGCTGTGTGGGATGTGAGCTGTGTGGGCTGTGAGGGCTGTGTGAGCTGTGAGAGCTGTGTGGGCTGTGAGAGCTGTGTGGGCTGTGGAAGGGTGGGCTGTGTGGGCTGTGTGGGCTGTGAGAGCTGTGAGAGCTGTGTGGGCTGTGAGGGCTGTGAGAGCTGTGAGGCCTGTGAGAGCTGTGGGGGCCATGATAGCTATGTGGGCTGTGAGAGCTGTGTGGGCTGCGGGGGATGTGCGGGATGTGAAGCCTGTGAGAGCTGTGTGGGCTGTGAGAGCTGTGTGTGCTGTGAGAGCTATGTGGGCTGTGAGAGCTGTGTGGGCTGTGAGAGCTGTGTGGGCTGTGTGGGCTGTGAGAGCTGTGTGGGCTGTGAGAGCTGTGTGGGCTGTGTGGGCTGTGAGAGCTGTGTGGGGTGTGAGAGGTGTGTGGGCTGTGAGAGCTGTGTGGGCTGTGAGAGCTGTGTGGGCTGTGAGAGCTGTGAGAGCTATGTGGGCTGTGAGAGCTGTGTGGGCTGTGAGAGCTGTGTGGGCTGTGAGAGCTGTGTGGGCTGTGAGGGCTGTGAGGCCTGTGAGAGCTGTGTGGGATGTGAGAGCTGTGTGAGCTGTGAGAGCTGTGTGGGCTGTGAGAGCTCTGAGAGCTCTGTGGGATGTGAGCTGTGTGGGCTGTGAGGGCTGTGTCAGCTGTGAGAGCTGTGTGGGCTGTGAGAGATGTGTGGGCTGTGAGAGCTGTGAGAGCTGTGTGGGCTGTGAGAGCTGTGTGGGCTGTGTGGGCTGTGAGAGCTATGTGGGCTGTGAGAGCTGTTTGGGCTGTGAGGCCTGTGAGGGCTGTGAGGGCTGTGTGGGCTGTGAGGGCTGTGAGGCCTGTGAGAGCTGTGTGGGCTGTGAGAGTTGTGTGGGCTGTGAGAGCTGTGTGAGCTGTGAGAGCTGTGTGGGCTGTGAGAGCTGTGTGGGCTGTGAGAGCTGTGAGAGCTATGTGGGCTGTGAGAGCTGTGTGGGCTGTGAGAGCTGTGTGGGCTCTGTGGGCTGTGAGAGCTGTATGGGCTGTGAGAGCTGTATGGGCTGTGAGAGCTGTGTGGGCTGTGAGGGCTGTGAGGGCTGTGTGAGCTGTGTAGGCTGTGAGAGCTGTGTGGGCTGTGTGGGCTGTAAGAGCTGTGCGAGCTATGTGGGCTGCTGTGAGAGCTGTGTGGGCTGTGAGAGCTGTGTGGGCTGTGAGAGCTGTGTGGGCTGTGAGAGCTGTGTGGGCTGTGTGGGCTGTGAGAGCTGTGTGGGCTGTGAGAGCTGTGTGGGCTGTGAGGGCTGTGAGGCCTGTGAGAGCTGTATGGGCTGTGAGGGCTGTGTGGGCTGTGAGAGCTGTGTGGACCGTGATAGCTGTTTGGGCTGTAAGAGCTGTGAGAGCTGTGTGGGGTGTGAGCTGTGTGGGCTGTGAGGGCTGTGTGAGCTGTGATAGCTATGTGGGCTGTGAGAGATGTGTGGGCTGTGTGGGCTGTGAGAGCTGTGAGAGCTGTGTGGGCTGTGAGAGCTGTGCGGGCTGTGAGAGCTGTGTGGGCTGTGAGAGTGTGGGCTGTGTGGGCTGTGAGTGCTGTGAGAGCTGTGTGGGCTGTGAGAGCTGTGTGGGCTATGTGGGCTGTGAGAGCTGTGTGGGCTGTGAGAGCTGTGTGGAATGTGAGCTGTGTGGGCTGTGAGGGCTGTGTGAGCTGTGAGAGCTGTGTGGGCTGTGAGAGCTGTGTGGGCTGTGAGAGCTGTGAGAGCTGTGTGGGCTGTGAGAGCTGTGTGGGCTGTGTGGGCTGTGAGAGCTGTGTGGGCTGTGAGAGATGTGTGGGCTGTGAGGCCCGTGAGGGCTGTGTGGGCTGTGAGGGCTGTGAGGCCTGTGAGACCTGTGAGAGCTGTGTGGGCTGTGAGAGCTGTGTGGGCTGTGAGAGCTGTGTGGGCTATGAGAGCTGTGTGGGCTGTGCGAGCTGTGTGGGCTCTGTGGGCTGTGAGAGCTGTGTGGGCTGTGAGAGCTGTGTGAGCTGTGAGGGCTGTGAGGCCTATGAGAGCTGTGTGGGCTGTGAGAGCTCTGTGGGCTGTGTGGGCTGTGAGAGCTGTATGGGCTGTGAGAGCTGTGAGAGCTGTGTGGGCTGTGAGGGCTCTGTGAGCTGTGAGAGCTGTGTAGGCTGTGAGAGCTGTGTGGGCTGTGTGGGCTATGAGAGCTGTGCGAGCTGTGTGGGCTGTGAGAGCTGTGCGGGCTGTGAGAGCTGTGTGGGCTGTGAGAGTGTGGGCTGTGTGGGCTGTGAGAGCTGTGAGAGCTGTGTGGGCTGTGAGAGCTGTGTGGGCTATGAGAGCTGTGTGATCTGTGTGGGCTGTGAGAGCTGTGTGGGCTGAGAGAGCTGTGTGGGCTGTGAGGGCTGTGAGGCCTGTGAGAGCTGTGTGGGCTGTGAGGGCTGTGTGGGCTGTGAGAGCTGTGTGGACTGTGAGAGCTGTATGGGATGTGAGAGCTGTATGGGATGTGAGAGCTGTGTGGGATGTGTGCTGTGTGGGCTGTGAGGGCTGTGTGAGCTGTGCTAGCTGTGTGGGCTGTGAGAGCTGTGTGGGCTGTGTGGGCTTTGAGAGCTGTGAGAGCTGTGTGGGCTGTGAGAGCTGTGCAGGCTGCGAGAGCTGTGTGGGCTGTGAGAGTGTGGGCTGTGTGGGCTGTGAGAGCTGTGAGAGCTGTGTGGGCTGTGAGAGCTGTGTGGGCTGCGGGGGGTGTGAGGGCTGTGAAGCCTGTGAGAGCTGTGTGGGCTGTGAGAGCTGTGTGTGCTGTGAGAGCTGTGTGGGCTGTGAGAGGTGTGTGGGCTGTGAGAGCTGTGTGGGCTGTGAGAGCTGTGTGGGCTGTGAGAGCTGTGAGAGCTATGTGGGCTGTGAGAGCTGTGTGGGCTGTGAGAGCTGTGTGGGCTGTGAGAGCTGTGTGGGCTGTAAGGGCTGTGAGGCCTGTGAGAGCTGTGTGGGATGTGAGAGCTGTGTGAGCTGTGAGAGCTGTGTGGGCTGTGAGAGCTCTGAGAGCTCTGTGGGATGTGAGCTGTGTGGGCTGTGAGGGCTCTGTCAGCTGTGAGAGCTGTGTGGGCTGTGAGAGATGTGTGGGCTGTGAGAGCTGTGAGAGCTGTGTGGGCTGTGAGAGCTGTGTGGGCTGTGTGGGCTGTGAGAGCTATGTGGGCTGTGAGAGCTGTTTGGGCTGTGAGGCCTGTGAGGGCTGTGAGGGCTGTGTGGGCTGTGAGGGCTGTGAGGCCTGTGAGAGCTGTGTGGGCTGTGAGAGTTGTGTGGGCTGTGAGAGCTGTGTGAGCTGTGAGAGCTGTGTGGGCTGTGAGAGCTGTGTGGGCTGTGAGAGCTGTGAGAGCTGTGTGGGCTGTGAGAGCTGTGTGGGCTGTGAGAGCTGTGTGGGCTGTGAGAGCTGTGTGGGCTCTGTGGGCTGTGAGAGCTGTATGGGCTGTGAGAGCTGTGTGGGCTGTGAGAGCTGTGAGGGCTGTGTGAGCTGTGAGAGCTGTGTAGGCTGTGAGAGCTGTGTGGGCTGTGTGGGCTGTAAGACCTGTGCGAGCTGTGTGGGCTGCTGTGAGAGCTGTGTGGGCTGTGAGAGCTGTGTGGGCTGTGAGAGCTGTGTGGGCTGTGTGGGCTGTGAGAGCTGTGTGGGCTGTGAGAGCTGTGTGGGCTGTGAGGGCTGTGAGGCCTGTGAGAGCTGTATGGGCTGTGAGGGCTGTGTGGGCTGTGAGAGCTGTGTGGACCGTGAGAGTTGTTTGGGCTGTAAGAGCTGTGAGAGCTGTGTGGGATGTGAGCTGTGTGGGCTGTGAGGGCTGTGTGAGCTGTGATAGCTATGTGGGCTGTGAGAGATGTGTGGGCTGTGTGGGTTGTGAGAGCTGTGTGGGCTGTGAGAGCTGTGCGGGCTGTGAGAGCTGTGTGGGCTGTGAGAGTGTGGGCTGTGTGGGCTGTTAGTGCTGTGAGAGCTGTGTGGGCTGTGAGAGCTGTGTGGGCTGTGTGGGCTGTGAGAGCTGTGTGGGCTGTGAGAGCTGTGTGGAATGTGAGCTGTGTGGGCTGTGAGGGCTGTGTGAGCTGTGAGAGCTGTGTGGGCTGTGAGAGCTGTGTGGGCTGTGAGAGCTGCGAGAGCTGTGTGGGCTGTGAGAGCTGTGTGGGCTGTGAGAGCTGTGTGGGCTGTGTGGGCTGTGAGAGCTGTGTGGGCTGTGAGAGCTGTGTGGGTTGTGAGGCCCGTGAGGGCTGTGTGGGCTGTGAGGGCTGTGAGGCCTGTGAGAGCTGTGTGGGCAGTGAGAGTTGTGTGAGCTGTGAGAGCTGTGAGAGCTGTGTGGGCTGTGAGGCACGTGGGGGCTGTGTGGGCTGTGAGGGCTGTGAGGCCTGTGAGACCTGTGAGAGCTGTGTGGGCTGTGAGAGCTGTGTGAGCTGTGAGAGCTGTGTGGGCTGTGAGAGCTGTGTGGGCTGTGAGAGCTGTGTGGGCTGTGAGAGCTGTGTGGGCTGTGAGAGCTGTGTGGGCTATGAGAGCTGTGTGGGCTGTGAGAGCTGTGTGGGCTCTGTGGGCTGTGAGAGCTGTGTGGGCTGTGAGAGCTGTGTGAGCTGTGAGGGCTGTGAGGCCTATGAGAGCTGTGTGGGCTGTGAGAGCTCTGTGGGCTGTGTGGGCTGTGAGAGCTGCATGGGCTGAGAGCTGTGAGAGCTGTGTGGGCTGTGAGGGCTCTGTGAGCTGTGAGAGCTGTGTAGGCTGTGAGAGCTGTGTGGGCTGTGTGGGCTATGAGAGCTGTGCGAGCTGTGTGGGCTGTGAGAGCTGTGCGGGCTGTGAGAGCTGTGTGGGCTGTGAGAGTGTGGGCTGTGAGAGCTGTGAGAGCTGTGTGGGCTGTGAGAGCTGTGTGGGCTATGAGAGCTGTGTGAGCTGTGTGGGCTGTGAGAGCTGTGTGGGCTGAGAGAGCTGTGTGGGCTGTGAGAGCTGTGTGGGATGTGAGCTGTGTGGGTTGTGAGGGCTGTGTGAGCTGTGAGAGCTGTGTAGGCTGTGAGGGCTGTGTGGGCTGTGAGAGCTGTGAGAGCTGTGTGGGATGTGAGCTGTGTGGGCTGTGAGGGCTGTGTGAGCTGTGAGAGCTGTGTAGGCTGTGAGGGCTGTGTGGGCTGTGAGAGCTGTGCGGGCTGTGAGAGCTGTGTGGGCTGTGAGGGCTGTGTAAGCTGTGAGAGCTGTGTGGGCTGTGAGAGCTGTGTGGGCTGTGTGGGCTGTGAGAGCTGTGAGGGCTGTGAGAGCTGTGTGGGGTATGAGCTGCATGGGCTGTGAGGGCTGTGTGAGCTGTGAGAGCGGTGTGGGCTGTGAGAGCTGTGTGGGCTGTGTGGGCTGTGAGAGCTGTGTGGGCTGTGAGAGCTGTGCAGGCTGTGAGAGCTGTGTGGGCTGTGAGAGTGTGGGATGTGTGGGCTGTGAGAGCTGTGAGAGCTGTGTGGGCTGTGAGAGCTGTGAGAGCTGTGAGAGCTGTGTGGGCTGTGAGGGCTGTGTGGGCTGTGAGAGCTGTGTGGGCTGTGACAGCTATGTGGGCTGTGAGAGCTGTATGGGCTGTGAGAGCTGTGAAAGCTGTGAGAGCTATGAGAGCTGTATGGGCTATGAGAACTGTGAGAGCTGTGTGGGATGTGAGCTGTGTGGGCTGTGAGGGCTGTGTGAGCTGTGAGAGCTGTGTGGGCTGTGAGAGCTGTGTGGGCTGTGGAAGGGTGGGCTGTGTGGGCTGTGTGGGCTGTGAGAGCTGTGAGAGCTGTGTGAGCTGTGAGGGCTGTGAGGGCTGTGAGGGCTGTGAGAGCTGTGAGGCCTGTGAGAGCTGTGGGGGCCATGATAGCTATGTGGGCTGTGAGAGCTGTGTGGGCTGCAGGGGATGTGAGGGCTGTGAAGCCTGTGAGAGCTGTGTGGGCTGTGAGAGCTGTGTGTGCTGTGAGAGCTATGTGGGCTGTGAGAGCTGTGTGGGCTGTGAGAGCTGTGTGGGCTGTGAGAGCTGTGTGGGCTGTGTGGGCTGTGAGAGCTGTGTGGGCTGTGAGAGGTGTGTGGGCTGTGAGAGCTGTGTGGGCTGTGAGAGCTGTGTGGGCTGTGAGAGCTGTGAGAGCTATGTGGGCTGTGAGAGCTGTGTGGGCTGTGAGAGCTGTGTGGGCTGTGAGAGCTGTGTGGGCTGTGAGGGCTGTGAGGCCTGTGAGAGCTGTGTGGGATGTGAGAGCTGTGTGAGCTGTGAGAGCTGTGTGGGCTGTGAGAGCTCTGAGAGCTCTGTGGGATGTGAGCTGTGTGGGCTGTGAGGGCTGTGTCAGCTGTGAGAGCTGTGTGGGCTGTGAGAGATGTGTGGGCTGTGAGAGCTGTGAGAGCTGTGTGGGCTGTGAGAGCTGTGTGGGCTGTGTGGGCTGTGAGAGCTATGTGGGCTGTGAGAGCTGTTTGGGCTGTGAGGCCTGTGAGGGCTGTGAGGGCTGTGTGGGCTGTGAGGGCTGTGAGGCCTGTGAGAGCTGTGTGGGCTGTGAAAGTTGTGTGGGCTGTGAGAGCTGTGTGAGCTGTGAGAGCTGTGTGGGCTGTGAGAGCTGTGTGGGCTGTGAGAGCTGTGAGAGCTGTGTGGGCTGTGAGAGCTGTGTGGGCTGTGAGAGCTGTGTGGGCTCTGTGGGCTGTGAGAGCTGTATGGGCTGTGAGAGCTGTGTGGGCTGTGAGAGCTGTGAGGGCTGTGTGAGCTGTGAGAGCTGTGTAGGCTGTGAGAGCTGTGTGGGCTGTGTGGGCTGTAAGACCTGTGCGAGCTGTGTGGGCTGCTGTGAGAGCTGTGTGGGCTGTGATAGCTGCGTGGGCTGTGAGAGCTGTGTGGGCTGTGTGGGCTGTGAGAGCTGTGTGGGCTGTGAGAGCTGTGTGGGCTGTGAGGGCTGTGAGGCCTGTGAGAGCTATATGGGCTGTGAGGGCTGTGTGGGCTGTGAGAGCTGTGTGGACCGTGAGAGCTGTTTGGGCTGTAAGAGCTGTGTGGGATGTGAGATGTGTGGGCTGTGAGGGCTGTGTGAGCTGTGATAGCTATGTGGGCTGTGAGAGATGTGTGGGCTGTGTGGGCTGTGAGAGCTGTGAGAGCTGTGTGGGCTGTGAGAGCTGTGCGGGCTGTGAGAGCTGTGTGGGCTGTGAGAGTGTGGGCTGTGTGGGCTGTGAGTGCTGTGAGAGCTGTGTGGGCTGTGAGAGCTGTGTGGGCTGTGTGGGCTGTGAGAGCTGTGTGGGCTGTGAGAGCTGTGTGGAATGTGAGCTGTGTGGGCTGTGAGGGCTGTGTGAGCTGTGAGAGCTGTGTGGGCTGTGAGAGCTGTGTGGGCTGTGAGAGCTGCGAGAGCTGTGTGGGCTGTGAGAGCTGTGTGGGCTGTGTGGGCTGTGAGAGCTGTGTGGGCTGTGAGAGCTGTGTGGGCTGTGAGGCCTGTGAGGGCTGTGTGGGCTGTGAGGGCTGTGAGGCCTGTGAGAGCTGTGTGGGCAGTGAGAGTTGTGTGAGCTGTGAGAGCTGTGAGAGCTGTGTGGGCTGTGAGGCACGTGAGGGCTGTGTGGGCTGTGAGGGCTGTGAGGCCTGTGAGACCTGTGAGAGCTATGTGGGCTGTGAGAGCTGTGTGAGCTGTGAGAGCTGTGTGGGCTGCGAGAGCTGTGTGGGCTGTGAGAGCTGTGTGGGCTGTGAGGGCTGTGAGGCCTGTGAGAGCTGTGTGGGCTGTGAGGGCTGTGTGGGCTGTGAGAGCTGTGTGGACTGTGAGAGCTGTTTGGGCTGTAAGGGCTGTGAGAGCTGTGTGGGAGGTGAGCTGTGTGGGCTGTGAGGGCTGTGTGAGCTGTGAGAGCTATGTGGGCTATGAGAGATGTGTGATCTGTGTGGGCTGTGAGAGCTGTGTGGGCTGTGAGAGCTGTGTGGGCTGTGAGAGTGTGGGCTGTGTGGGCTGTGAGAGCTGTGAGAGCTGTGTGGCCTATGAGAGCTGTGTGGGCTGTGAGAGCTGTGTGGGCTGTGAGAGCTGTGTGGGATGTGAGCTGTGTGGGCTGTGAGAGCTGTGAGAGCTGTGTGGGCTGTGAGAGCTGTGTGGGCTGTGAGAGCTGCGAGAGCTGTGTGGGCTGTGAGAGCTGTGTGGGCTGTGTGGGCTGTGAGAGCTGTGTGGGCTGTGAGAGCTGTGTGGGCTGTGAGGCCCGTGAGGGCTGTGTGGGCTGTGAGGGCTGTGAGGCCTGTGAGAGCTATGTGGGCAGTGAGAGTTGTGTGAGCTGTGAGAGCTGTGAGAGCTGTGAGGGCTGTGAGAGCTGTGTGGGCTGTGTGGGCTGTGAGAGCTGTGTGGGCTGTGAGAGCTGTGTGAGCTGTGAGAGCTGTGTGGGCTGTGAGAGCTGTGTGGGCTGTGAGAGCTGTGTGGGCTGTGAGCTGTGAGAGCTGTGTGGGCTATGAGAGCTGTGTGGGCTGTGAGAGCTGTGTGGGCTCTGTGGGCTGTGAGAGCTGTGCGGGCTGTGAGAGCTGTGTGAGCTGTGAGGGCTGTGAGGCCTATGAGAACTGTGTGGGCTGTGAGAGCTCTGTGGGCTGTGTGGGCTGTGAGAGCTGTATGGGCTGTGAGAGCTGTGAGAGCTGTGTGGGCTGTGAGGGCTCTGTGAGCTGTGAGAGCTGTGTAGGCTGTGAGAGCTGTGTGGGCTGTGTGGGCTATGGGAGCTGTGCGAGCTGTGTGGGCTGCTGCGCAGGCTGTGAGAGCTGTGTGGGCTGTGAGAGTGTGGGCTGTGTGGGCTGTGAGAGCTGTGAGAGCTGTGTGGACTGTGAGAGCTGTGTGGGCTATGAGAGCTGTATGAGCTGTGTGGGCTGTGAGAGCTGTGTGGGCTGAGAGAGCTGTGTGGGCTGTGAGGGCTGTGAGGCCTGTGAGAGCTGTGTGGGCTGTGAGGGCTGTGTGGGCTGTGAGAGCTGTGTGGACTGTGAGAGCTGTATGGGCTGTGAGAGCTGTATGGGATGTGAGAGCTGTGTGGGATGTGAGCTGTGTGGGCTGTGAGGGCTGTGTGACCTGTGCTAGCTGTGTGGGCTGTGAGAGCTGTGTGGGCTGTGTGGGCTTTGAGAGCTGTGAGAGCTGTGTGGGCTGTGAGAGCTGTGCAGGCTGCGAGAGCTGTGTAGGCTGTGAGAGTGTGGGCTGTGTGGGCTGTGAGAGCTGTGAGAGCTGTGTGGGCTGTGAGAGCTGTGTGGGCTGTGTGGGCTGTGAGAGCTGTGTGGGCTGTGAGAGCTGTGTGGGCTGTAAGGGCTGTGAGAGCTGTGTGGGATGTGAGAGCTGTGTGGGCTGTGTGGGCTGTGAGCGCTGTGAGAGCTGTGTGGGCTGTGAGAGCTGTGCAGGCTGTGAGGGCTGTATGGGGGGCTGTGAGAGTGTGGTCTGTGTGGGCTGTGAGAGCTGTGTGGGCTGTGAGAGCTGTGTGGGCTGTGAGAGCTGTGTGGGCTGTGACAGCTGTGTGGGCTGTGAGAGCTGTATGGGCTGTGAGAGCTGTGAGAGCTGTGAGAGCTGTGTGGGCTGTGAGAGCTGTGTGGGATGTGAGCTGTGTGGGTTGTGAGGGCTGTGTGAGCTGTGAGAGCTGTGTAGGCTGTGAGGGCTGTGTGGGCTGTGAGAGCTGTGAGAGCTGTGTGGGATGTGAGCTGTGTGGGCTGTGAGGGCTGTGTGAGCTGTGAGAGCTGTGTAGGCTGTGAGGGCTGTGTGGGCTGTGAGAGCTGTGTGGGCTGTGAGAGCTGTGTGGGCTGTGAGGGCTGTGTAAGCTGTGAGAGCTGTGTGGGCTGTGATAGCTGTGTGGGCTGTGTGGGCTGTGAGAGCTGTGAGGGCTGTGAGAGCTGTGTGGGGTATGAGCTGCATGGGCTGTGAGGGCTGTGTGAGCTGTGAGAGCGGTGTGGGCTGTGAGAGCTGTGTGGGCTGTGTGGGCTGTGAGAGCTGTGAGAGCTGTGTGGGCTGTGAGAGCTGTGCAGGCTGTGAGAGCTGTGTGGGCTGTGAGAGTGTGGGATGTGTGGGCTGTGAGAGCTGTGAGAGCTGTGTGGGCTGTGAGAGCTGTGAGAGCTGTGAGAGCTGTGTGGGCTGTGAGAGCTGTGTGGGCTGTGAGAGCTGTGTGGGCTGTGACAGCTATGTGGGCTGTGAGAGCTGTATGGGCTGTGAGAGCTGTGAAAGCTGTGAGAGCTATGAGAGCTGTATGGGCTGTGAGAACTGTGAGAGCTGTGTGGGATGTGAGCTGTGTGGGCTGTGAGGGCTGTGTGAGCTGTGAGAGCTGTGTGGGCTGTGAGAGCTGTGTGGGCTGTGGAAGGGTGGGCTGTGTGGGCTGTGTGGGCTGTGAGAGCTGTGAGAGCTGTGTGAGCTGTGAGGGCTGTGAGGGCTGTGAGAGCTGTGAGGCCTGTGAGAGCTGTGGGGGCCATGATAGCTATGTGGGCTGTGAGAGCTGTGTGGGCTGCGGGGGATGTGAGGGCTGTGAAGCCTGTGAGAGCTGTGTGGGCTGTGAGAGCTGTGTGTGCTGTGAGAGCTATGTGGGCTGTGAGAGCTGTGCGGGCTGTGAGAGCTGTGTGGGCTGTGAGAGCTGTGTGGGCTGTGAGAGCTGTGTGGGCTGTGTGGGCTGTGAGAGCTGTGTGGGCTGTGAGAGCTGTGTGGGCTGTGAGAGCTGTGAGAGCTATGTGGGCTGTGAGAGCTGTGTGGGCTGTGAGAGCTGTGTGGGCTGTGAGAGCTGTGTGGGCTGTGAGAGCTGTGTGGGCTGTGAGGGCTGTGAGGCCTGTGAGAGCTGTGTGGGATGTGAGAGCTGTGTGAGCTGTGAGAGCTGTGTGGGCTGTGAGAGCTCTGAGAGCTCTGTGGGATGTGAGCTGTGTGGGCTGTGAGGGCTGTGTCAGCTGTGAGAGCTGTGTGGGCTGTGAGAGATGTGTGGGCTGTGAGAGCTGTGAGAGCTGTGTGGGCTGTGAGAGCTGTGTGGGCTGTGTGGGCTGTGAGAGCTATGTGGGCTGTGAGAGCTGTTTGGGCTGTGAGGCCTGTGAGGGCTGTGAGGGCTGTGAGGCCTGTGAGAGCTGTGTGGGCTGTGAGAGTTGTGTGGGCTGTGAGAGCTGTGTGAGCTGTGAGAGCTGTGTGGGCTGTGAGAGCTGTGTGGTCTGTGAGAGCTGTGAGAGCTGTGTGGGCTGTGAGAGCTGTGTGGGCTGTGAGAGCTGTGTGGGCTCTGTGGGCTGTGAGAGCTGTATGGGCTGTGAGAGCTGTGTGGGCTGTGAGAGCTGTGAGGGCTGTGTGAGCTGTGAGAGCGGTGTGGGCTGTGAGAGCTGTGTGGGCTGTGTGGGCTGTGAGAGCTGTGAGAGCTGTGTGGGCTGTGAGAGCTGTGCAGGCTGTGAGAGCTGTGTGGGCTGTGAGAGTGTGGGATGTGTGGGCTGTGAGAGCTGTGAGAGCTGTGTGGGCTGTGAGAGCTGTGAGAGCTGTGAGAGCTGTGTGGGCTGTGAGAGCTGTGTGGGCTGTGAGAGCTGTGTGGGCTGTGACAGCTATGTGGGCTGTGAGAGCTGTATGGGCTGTGAGAGCTGTGAAAGCTGTGAGAGCTATGAGAGCTGTATGGGCTGTGAGAACTGTGAGAGCTGTGTGGGATGTGAGCTGTGTGGGCTGTGAGGGCTGTGTTTGCTGTGAGAGCTGTGTGGGCTGTGAGAGCTGTGTGGGCTGTGGAAGGGTGGGCTGTGAGGGCTGTGAGGGCTGTGAGAGCTGTGAGGCCTGTGAGAGCTGTGGGGGCCATGATAGCTATGATAGCTACCTTAGAACCTCTTCAGAGGGGGTGGGTAGAGCGAGTGGACTTTTTGTCTCCTTGGTAGAAGCCTTATCAAGTGTGTTTACACCTCATCCTATTAATTTGGGTAACAAAGTATTTAGAAAACCTGCTGAGGGTTGGTACACCCAAACATGTAGTTTTCATAAGGCAAAGTTAGTTGAGGCAGTCAAACGCAAATCCCGAAGTGAGATACAGGAAACAAGGAAGGCCTATAACAAATCCCTCAAGATTGCTAGGCAGGAGTGGGAAGTCAAATTCTGGGAGGACCTACTTCAGGCTAGTAAGGATAGGGATTCTAGGGCCTTTTGGAATCTCATAGGCACACGGAACAAACCAGATGCATCTGTGAGACCCTGCAATATCCCCCCGCAACACTGGGTAAAACACTTCGGGTCCCTTTACCTCTCCCCAGATGGGGAACTAAATGTTGGGAGGGAGCTTAGATTAGCGATTGAACCCCATGCATATGATTTCTTCACTCCCTTAGAGATTGAGGGGGTTATAGGATGGGTGGCACCTCGTAAGGCACCGGGCCCAGATGGTCTCCCAGGGGATCTTATGAAGGCTTACCCAGAAAAATGGGGTAGGATCATTGCCGCTCTCTTAAATGACATCATGATGGGAGGGGCAGTGCCTGAATCCTGGAAAGGGGCGGTGGTGGTCCCGATTTACAAAAAAGGGTGTAGGGAAACCCCGGGGAACTACCGCCCCATAAGTCTGATAGACTCCTCCCAAAAGATAGCCGGTAAAGCTGTCCTTGGAAGGATCTTACATTGGGTGGAGGAAAACAAAATCCTATCGGACTTTCAGGCAGGTTTTCGGGCTGGTAGGGGGACAATTGAGCAGGTGTTTAGGTTGGCACTCCTGGGGTGGAAGGTTGTGGATCTGGGCAAGGGCAGTCTTTATTTGGCCTTTATAGACCTGAAGACTGCCTTTGACCTAGTCCCCCGGGAAGAGCTTTGGAGGGTACTCAATGAGTTGGGACTACCTCCTTACATCTTGTCCCTTCTCATTAGCCTCCATGACCATACCTTTGCGCAGGTCCGCTGGGGCAAAGACGGAGAACTCACTGAGAGGATCCCAGTGTCAAGGGGTGTAAGACAGGGATGCGTCTTGGCGCCCACCCTATTCTCACTATATGTGAATGGGGTGGTAAAACATCTGCAAAAAGAACCAGCTGACGCCCCATGTCTTGGGGGAGTCCGCATCCCCACCTTGCTTTTTGCGGACGACACACTTTTGATCTCCAAGACCCCCCAAGGCCTGCAGAAATTGCTAACGCGTTTCCAGGAGTTTTGCGCTGCTAAAGGCTTAATTATAAACGTGGACAAAACAAAATACCTAGTCCTAAATCCTCCCAGGAAACTTGGCCGTCCACCTACACTCAATTCGGTTGCCCTAGAGAAAGTAGCCGAATTCGATTACCTCGGTATTCGGATTACAGACAGGATGTCCTGGGCAAATCACATTGAGAAAATGGTCCTAAACCACAGAAGAGTAGGAGGAGCACTCGTGAGGGAGTTTTGGGCCTCACCTAGGAGCTCGCTCTCCCCAGTAATTGACATCTACAAGGCTAAAGTAGTGACATCAGCCTTGTATGGGGCTGAGCTGTGGGGCCACTGCCGATTGGATGCCCTAGCGACAGCGGAGACCAAACTTCTAAAATCCATCATTTCCATTCCACTGAGCACGCCATCTGTACCAGTGCTGTTGGACACGGGCTGTAAGAGCATCAAAGACCAGGCTCAGCTTCGCCCTCTCCTACTATGGACACGAATTTGGAGGGGTGAGGATTTAAAATCTTACGCCGAGGGTTTGGGGGAAGTAATGAGTCTGGGGGGTTGGGCCAAGATCAGATGGCTGAGTGAAACCAAGAAGCTCCTGGAGAAGATTGGTCTAGGGGACTGTTGGTCTTCACGCTCAGCCCCTCCAAAAGAAGTTGTTAAAGCGCTCTTTTGGAAATGGACGGCGGATCGTCTAATCACAAACTCGAAGCACTGCAAGTCCACTGTCTCTTTTTTACAAACTAAAGATATTGTGGCCTTTGAACCCTACCTGGACCTGATCACACTCCCTTTTGACCGAGCCCTTTATTTTAAATTTAGAGTTGGATCCCTCCCGCTAGGAGCTGTGGTATCAAATTGGACATCAGTGGCCCGTGCCTCTCCGAATTGTGCATGTTGCCCGAATAGGGTTGAGTCCATTGTGCATGTACTATTTGAATGTCCGGACTATGCCAGGCCCCGGAGGTACTGGTTGAAACCTCTCTTCCAAACTTTGGGTACACGCAGCCACTTAGTCGCCCTGCGCATCCTAACCACGGACACTTCCCCCCCCATTGTGTGCGGAATAGCTAAATTTTTAAAACAGTTCTGGCTTATTCGATGTAAGAGATTGTCAGTAGCGGTTTAATTCTTTTTTAGCTAAGTTATTTATGGGCGCTCTATGTCCTTTTATCTTTTTTAAATGTGTTCTTATGCTGACTTCTTAAAGCTATGTCTTTTTGTATTTTGTAATGATTGTTTTGTATATGTGCTTATAAGATATCTTGCATATCGAATAAAAGCTTATGACTGACATGATAGCTATGTGGGCTGTGAGAGCTGTGTGGGCTGCGGGGGATGTGAGGGCTGTGAAGCCTGTGAGAGCTGTGTGGGCTGTGAGAGCTGTGTGTGCTGTGAGAGCTATGTGGGCTGTGAGAGCTGTGCGGGCTGTGAGAGCTGTGTGGGCTGTGAGAGCTGTGTGGGCTGTGAGAGCTGTGTGGGCTGTGTGGGCTGTGAGAGCTGTGTGGGCTGTGAGAGCTGTGTGGGCTGTGAGAGCTGTGAGAGCTATGTGGGCTGTGAGAGCTGTGTGGGCTGTGAGAGCTGTGTGGGCTGTGAGAGCTGTGTGGGCTGTGAGAGCTGTGTGGGCTGTGAGGGCTGTGAGGCCTGTGAGAGCTGTGTGGGATGTGAGAGCTGTGTGAGCTGTGAGAGCTGTGTGGGCTGTGAGAGCTCTGAGAGCTCTGTGGGATGTGAGCTGTGTGGGCTGTGAGGGCTGTGTCAGCTGTGAGAGCTGTGTGGGCTGTGAGAGATGTGTGGGCTGTGAGAGCTGTGAGAGCTGTGTGGGCTGTGAGAGCTGTGTGGGCTGTGTGGGCTGTGAGAGCTATGTGGGCTGTGAGAGCTGTTTGGGCTGTGAGGCCTGTGAGGGCTGTGAGGGCTGTGAGGCCTGTGAGAGCTGTGTGGGCTGTGAGAGTTGTGTGGGCTGTGAGAGCTGTGTGAGCTGTGAGAGCTGTGTGGGCTGTGAGAGCTCTGTGGTCTGTGAGAGCTGTGAGAGCTGTGTGGGCTGTGAGAGCTGTGTGGGCTGTGAGAGCTGTGTGGGCTCTGTGGGCTGTGAGAGCTGTATGGGCTGTGAGAGCTGTGTGGGCTGTGAGAGCTGTGAGGGCTGTGTGAGCTGTGAGAGCTGTGTAGGCTGTGAGAGCTGTGTGGGCTGTGTGGGCTGTAAGACCTGTGCGAGCTGTGTGGGCTGCTGTGAGAGCTGTGTGGGCTGTGAGAGCTGCGTGGGCTGTGAGAGCTGTGTGGGCTGTGTGGGCTGTGAGAGCTGTGTGGGCTGTGAGAGCTGTGTGGGCTGTGAGGGCTGTGAGGCCTGTGAGAGCTGTATGGGCTGTGAGGGCTGTGTGGGCTGTGAGAGCTGTGTGGACCGTGAGAGCTGTTTGGGCTGTAAGAGCTGTGAGAGCTGTGTGGGATGTGAGCTGTGTGGGCTGTGAGGGCTGTGTGAGCTGTGATAGCTATGTGGGCTGTGAGAGATGTGTGGGCTGTGTGGGCTGTGAGAGCTGTGAGAGCTGTGTGGGCTGTGAGAGCTGTGCGGGCTGTGAGAGCTGTGTGGGCTGTGAGAGTGTGGGCTGTGTGGGCTGTGAGTGCTGTGAGAGCTGTGTGGGCTGTGAGAGCTGTGTGGGCTGTGTGGGCTGTGAGAGCTGTGTGGGCTGTGAGAGCTGTGTGGAATGTGAGCTGTGTGGGCTGTGAGGGCTGTGTGAGCTGTGAGAGCTGTGTGGGCTGTGAGAGCTGTGTGGGCTGTGAGAGCTGCGAGAGCTGTGTGGGCTGTGAGAGCTGTGTGGGCTGTGTGGGCTGTGAGAGCTGTGTGGGCTGTGAGAGCTGTGTGGGCTGTGAGGCCCGTGAGGGCTGTGTGGGCTGTGAGGGCTGTGAGGCCTGTGAGAGCTGTGTGGGCAGTGAGAGTTGTGTGAGCTGTGAGAGCTGTGAGAGCTGTGTGGGCTGTGAGGCACGTGAGGGCTGTGTGGGCTGTGAGGGCTGTGAGGCCTGTGAGACCTGTGAGAGCTGTGTGGGCTGTGAGAGCTGTGTGAGCTGTGAGAGCTGTGTGGGCTGTGAGAGCTGTGTGTGCTGTGAGAGCTGTGTGGGCTGTGAGAGCTGTGTGGGCTATGAGAGCTGTGTGGGCTGTGAGAGCTGTGTGGGCTCTGTGGGCTGTGAGAGCTGTGTGGGCTGTGAGAGCTGTGTGAGCTGTGAGGGCTGTGAGGCCTATGAGAGCTGTGTGGGCTGTGAGAGCTCTGTGGGCTGTGTGGGCTGTGAGAGCGGTATGGGCTGTGAGCTGTGAGAGCTGTGTGGGCTGTGAGGGCTCTATGAGCTGTGAGAGCTGTGTTGGCTGTGAGAGCTGTGTGGGCTGTGTGGGCTATGAGAGCTGTGCGAGCTGTGTGGGCTGTGAGAGCTGTGCGGGCTGTGAGAGCTGTGTGGGCTGTGAGAGTGTGGGCTGTGTGGGCTGTGAGAGCTGTGAGAGCTGTGTGGGCTGTGAGAGCTGTGTGGGCTATGAGAGCTGTGTGAGCTGTGTGGGCTGTGAGAGCTGTGTGGGCTGAGAGAGCTGTGTGGGCTGTGAGGGCTGTGAGGCCTGTGAGAGCTGTTTGGGCTGTGAGGGCTGTGTGGGCTGTGAGAGCTGTGTGGACTGTGAGAGCTGTATGGGCTGTGAGAGCTGTATGGGATGTGAGAGCTGTGTGGGATGTGTGCTGTGTGGGCTGTGAGGGCTGTGTGAGCTGTGCTAGCTGTGTGGGCTGTGAGAGCTGTGTGGGCTGTGTGGGCTTTGAGAGCTGTGAGAGCTGTGTGGGCTGTGAGAGCTGTGCAGGCTGCGAGAGCTGTGTGGGCTGTGAGAGTGTGGGCTGTGTGGGCTGTGAGAGCTGTGAGAGCTGTGTGGGCTGTAAGAGCTGTGTGGGCTGTGTGGGCTGTGAGAGCTGTGTGGGCTGTGAGAGCTGTGTGGGCTTTGAGGGCTGTGAGAGCTGTGTGGGATGTGAGAGCTGTGTGGGCTGTGTGGGCTGTGAGCACTGTGTGAGCTGTGTGGGCTGTGAGAGCTGTGCAGGCTGAGGGCTGTGTGGGCTGTGAGTGTGGTCTGTGTGGGCTGTGAGAGCTGTGTGGGCTGTGAGAGCTATGTGGGCTGTGAGAGCGGTGTGGGCTGTGACAGCTGTGTGGGCTGTGAGAGCTGTATGGGCTGTGAGAGCTGTGAGAGCTGTGAGAGCTGTATGGGCTGTGAGAGCTGTGTGGGATGTGAGCTGTGTGGGCTGTGAGGGCTGTGTGAGCTGTGAGAGCTGTGTAGGCTGTGAGGGCTGTGTGGGCTGTGAGAGCTGTGTGGGATGTGAGAGCTGTGTGGGCTGTGAGGGCTGTGTAAGCTGAGAGCTGTGTGGGCTGTGAGAGCTGTGTGGGCTGTGTGGGCTGTGTGGGCTGTGTGGGCTGTGAGAGCTGTGAGAGCTGTGTGGGCTGTGAGAGCTGTGTGGGGTATGAGCTGTGTGGGCTGTGAGGGCTGTGTGAGCCGTGAGAGCAGTGTGGGCTGTGAGAGCTGTGTGGGCTGTGTGGGCTGTGAGAGCTGTGAGAGCTGTGTAGGCTGTGAGAGCTGTGCAGGCGGTGAGAGCTGTGTGGGCTGTGAGAGTGTGGGATGTTTGGGATGTGAGAGCTGTGTGGGCTGTGGGAGCTGTGTGGGCTGTGAGAGCTGTGTGGGCTGTGACAGCTATGTGGGCTGTGAGAGCTGTATGGGCTGTGAGAGCTGTGAAAGCTGCGAGAACTATGAGAGCTGTATGGGCTGTGAGAACTGTGAGAGCTGTGTGGGATGTGAGCTGTGCGGGCTGTGAGGGCTGTGTGAGCTGTGAGAGCTGTGAGAGCTGTGTGGGCTGTGAGAGCTGTGTGGGCTGTGGAAGGGTGGGCTGTGTGAGCTGTGAGGGCTGTGAGAGCTGTGAGGCCTGTGAGAGCTGTGTGGGCCATGATAGCTATGTGGGCTGTGAGAGCTGTGTGGGCTGCGGGGGCTGCGAGGGCTGTGAAGCCTGTGAGAGCTGTGTGGGCTGTGAGAGCTGTGTGAGCTGTGAGCGCTGTGAGAGCTATGTGGGCTGTGAGAGCTGTGTGGGCTGTGAGAGCTGTGTGGGCTGTGTGGGCTGTGTGAGCTGTGTGGGCTGTGAGAGCTGTGTGGGCTGTGTGGGCTGTGAGAGCTGTGTGGGCTGTGAGAGTTGTGTGGGCTGTGAGAGCTGTGTGGGCTGTGACAGCTGTGTGGGCTGTGAGAGCTGTGAGAGCTATGTGGGCTGTGTGGGCTATGAGAGCTATGTGGGCTGTGAGAGCTGTTTGGGCTGTGAGGCCTGTGAGGCCTATGAGCGCTGTGAGGGCTGTGAGGGCTGTGAGGCCTGTGAGAGCTGTGTGGGCTGTGAGAGTTGTGTGGGCTGTGAGAGCTGTGTGAGCTGTGAGAGCTGTGTGGGCTGTGAGAGCTGTGTGGGCTGTGAGAGCTGTGTGGGCTGTGAGAGCTGTGAGAGCTGTGTGGGCTGTGAGAGCTGTGTGGGCTGTGAGAGCTGTGTGGGCTCTGTGGGCTGTGAGAGCTGTATGGGCTGTGAGAGCTGTGTGGGCTGTGAGAGCTGTGTGGGCTTGTAGGGCTCTGTGAGCTGTGAGAGCTGTGTAGGCTGTGAGTTGTGTGGGCTGTGTGGGCTGTGAGAGCTGTGCGAGCTGTGTGGGCTGCTGTGGAAGCTGTGCGGGCTGTGAGAGCTGTGTAGGCTGTGAGAGCTGTGCCGGCTGTGAGAGCTGTGTGGGCCGTGAGAGTGTGGGCTGTGTGGGCTGTGAGAGCTGTGAGAGCTGTGTGGGCTGTGAGAGCTGTGTGGGCTGTGTGGGCTGTGAGAGCTTTGTGGGCTGTGAGAGCTTTGTGGGCTGTGAGAGCTGTGTGGGCTGTGAGGGCTGTGTGAGCTGTGAGAGCTGTTTGGGCTGTGAGAGCTGTGTGGGGTGTGAGAGCTGTGAGAGCTGTGTGAGCTGTGAGAGCTGTGTTGGCTGTGAGAGCTGTGTTGGCTGTGAGAGCTGTGTGGGCTGAGAGAGCTGTGTGGGCTGAGAGAGCTGTGAGAGCTGTGTGGGCTGTGAGAGCTGTGTGGGCTGTGTGGGCTGTGAGAGCTGTGTGGGCTGTGAGAGCTGTGTGGGCTGTGAGGGCTGTGAGAGCTGTGTGGGATGTGAGAGCTGTGTGGGCTGTGAGAGCTGTGTGGACCGTGAGGGCTGTTTGGGCTGTAAGAGCTGTGAGAGCTGTGTGGGAGGTGAGCTGTGTGGGCTGTGAGGGCTGTGTGAGCTGTGAGAGCTATGTGGGCTATGAGAGATGTGTGAGCTGTGTGGGCTGTGAGAGCTGTGCGGGCTGTGAGAGCTGTGTGGGCTGTGAGAGTGTGGGCTGTGTGGGCTGTGAGAGCTGTGAGAGCTGTGTGGGCTGTGAGAGCTGTGTGGGCTGTGTGGGCTGTGAGAGCTGTGTGGGCTGTGAGAGCTGTGTGGGATGTGAGCTGTGTGGGCTGTGAGGGCTGTGTGAGCTGTGAGAGCTGTGTGGGCTGTGAGAGCTGTGTGGGCTGTGAGAGCTGCGAGAGCTGTGTGGGCTGTGAGAGCTGTGTGGGCTGTGTGGGCTGTGAGAGCTGTGTGGGCTGTGAGAGCTGTGTGGGCTGTGAGGCCCGTGAGGGCTGTGTGGGCTGTGAGGGCTGTGAGGCCTGTGAGAGCTGTGTGGGCAGTGAGAGTTGTGTGAGCTATGAGAGCTGTGAGAGCTGTGTGGGCTGTGAGAGCTGTGTGGGCTGTGAGAGCTGTGTGAGCTGTGAGGGCTGTGAGGCCTATGAGAGCTGTATGGGCTGTGAGAGCTCTGTGGGCTGTGTGGGCTGTGAGAGCTGTATGGGCTGTGAGAGCTGTGAGAGCTGTGTGGGCTGTGAGGGCTCTGTGAGCTGTGAGAGCTGTGTAGGCTGTGAGAGCTGTGTGGGCTGTGTGGGCTATGAGAGCTGTGCGAGCTGTGTGGGCTGTGAGAGCTGTGCGGGCTGTGAGAGCTGTGTGGGCTGTGAGAGTGTGGGCTGTGTGGGCTGTGAGAGCTGTGAGAGCTGTGTGGGCTGTGAGAGCT
The DNA here is from genome assembly GCF_964261635.1 of Lissotriton helveticus. Classification (NCBI taxonomy): domain Eukaryota; kingdom Metazoa; phylum Chordata; class Amphibia; order Caudata; family Salamandridae; genus Lissotriton; species Lissotriton helveticus. The sequence goes on from NC_136069.1 coordinate 955,966,811, forward strand.
GTGTGGGCTATGAGAGCTGTATGAGCTGTGTGGGCTGTGAGAGCTGTGTGGGCTGAGAGAGCTGTGTGGGCTGTGAGGGCTGTGAGGCCTGTGAGAGCTGTGTGGGCTGTGAGGGCTGTGTGGGCTGTGAGAGCTGTGTGGACTGTGAGAGCTGTATGGGCTGTGAGAGCTGTATGGGATGTGAGAGCTGTGAGGGCTGTGTGAGCTGTGCTAGCTGTGTGGGCTGTGAGAGCTGTGTGGGCTGTGTGGGCTTTGAGAGCTGTGAGAGCTGTGTGGGCTGTGAGAGCTGTGCAGGCTGCGAGAGCTGTGTGGGCTGTGAGAGTGTGGGCTGTGTGGGCTGTGAGAGCTGTGAGAGCTGTGTAGGCTGTGAGAGCTGTGTGGGCTGTGTGGGCTGTGAGAGCTGTGTGGGCTGTGAGAGCTGTGTGGGCTGTGAGAGCTGTGTGGGATGTGAGAGCTGTGTGGGCTGTGTGGGCTGTGAGCGCTGTGAGAGCTGTGTGGGCTGTGAGAGCTATGCAGGCTGTGAGGGCTGTGTGGGCTGTGAGAGTGTGGTCTGTGTGGGCTGTGAGAGCTGTGTGGGCTGTGACAGCTGTGTGGGCTGTGACAGCTGTGTGGGCTGTGAGAGCTGTATGGGCTGTGAGCTGAGAGAGCTGTGAGAGCTGTGTGGGCTGTGAGAGCTGTGTGGGATGTGAGCTGTGTGGGCTGTGAGGGCTATGTGAGCTGTGAGAGCTGTGTGGGCTGTGAGAGCTGTGAGAGCTGTGTGGGATGTGAGCTGTGAGAGCTGTGTAGGCTGTGAGGGCTGTGTGGGCTGTGAGAGCTGTGTGGGCTGTGAGAGCTGTGTGGGCTGTGAGGGCTGTGTAAGCCGTGAGAGCTGTGTGGGCTGTGAGAGCTGTGTGGGCTGTGAGAGCTGTGAGGGCTGTGAGAGCTGTGTGGGGTATGAGCTGCATGGGCTGTGAGGGCTGTGTGAGCTGTGAGAGCGGTGTGGGCTGTGAGAGCTGTGTGGGCTGTGAGAGCTGTGAGAGCTGTGTGGGCTGTGAGAGCTGTGCAGGCTGTGAGAGCTGTGTGGGCTGTGAGAGTGTGGGATGTGTGGGCTGTGAGAGCTGTGAGAGCTGTGTGGGCTGTGAGAGCTGTCAGAGCTGTGAGAGCTGTGTGGGCTGTGAGAGCTGTGTGGGCTGTGAGAGCTGTGTGGGCTGTGACAGCTATGTGGGCTGTGAGAGCTGTATGGGCTGTGAGAGCTGTGAAAGCTGTGAGAGCTATGAGAGCTGTATGGGCTGTGAGAACTGTGAGAGCTGTGTGGGATGTGAGCTGTGTGGGCTGTGAGGGCTGTGTGAGCTGTGAGAGCTGTGTGGGCTGTGAGAGCTGTAAGGGCTGTGGAAGGGTGGGCTGTGTGGGCTGTGTGGGCTGTGAGAGCTGTGAGAGCTGTGTGAGCTGTGAGGGCTGTGAGGGCTGTGAGAGCTGTGAGGCCTGTGAGAGCTGTGGGGGCCATGATAGCTATGTGGGCTGTGAGAGCTGTGTGGGCTGCGGGGGATGTGAGGGATGTGAAGCCTGTGAGAGCTGTGTGGGCTGTGAGAGCTGTGTGTGCTGTGAGAGCTATGTGGGCTGTGAGAGCTGTGTGGGCTGTGAGAGCTGTGTGGGCTGTGTGGGCTGTGAGAGCTGTGTGGGCTGTGAGAGCTGTGTGGGCTGTGTGGGCTGTGAGAGCTGTGTGGGGTGTGAGAGGTGTGTGGGCTGTGAGAGCTGTGTGGGCTGTGAGAGCTGTGTGGGCTGTGAGAGCTGTGAGAGCTATGTGGGCTGTGAGAGCTGTGTGGGCTGTGAGAGCTGTGTGGGCTGTGAGAGCTGTGTGGGCTGTGAGAGCTGTGTGGGCTGTGAGGGCTGTGAGGCATGTGAGAGCTGTGTGGGCTGTGAGAGCTGTGTGAGCTGTGAGGGCTGTGAGGCCTATGAGAGCTGTATGGGCTGTGAGAGCTCTGTGGGCTGTGTGGGCTGTGAGAGCTGTATGGGCTGTGAGAGCTGTGAGAGCTGTGTGGGCTGTGAGGGCTCTGTGAGCTGTGAGAGCTGTGTAGGCTGTGAGAGCTGTGTGGGCTGTGTGGGCTATGAGAGCTGTGCGAGCTGTGTGGGCTGTGAGAGCTGTGCGGGCTGTGAGAGCTGTGTGGGCTGTGAGAGTGTGGGCTTTGTGGGCTGTGAGAGCTGTGAGAGCTGTGTGGGCTGTGAGAGCTGTGTGGGCTATGAGAGCTGTATGAGCTGTGTGGGCTGTGAGAGCTGTGTGGGCTGAGAGAGCTGTGTGGGCTGTGAGGGCTGTGAGGCCTGTGAGAGCTGTGTGGGCTGTGAGGGCTGTGTGGGCTGTGAGAGCTGTGTGGACTGTGAGAGCTGTATGGGCTGTGAGAGCTGTATGGGATGTGAGAGCTGTGTGGGATGTGAGCTGTGTGGGCTGTGAGGGCTGTGTGAGCTGTGCTAGCTGTGTGGGCTGTGAGAGCTGTGTGGGCTGTGTGGGCTTTGAGAGCTGTGAGAGCTGTGTGGGCTGTGAGAGCTGTGCAGGCTGCGAGAGCTGTGTGGGCTGTGAGAGTGTGGGCTGTGTGGGCTGTGAGAGCTGTGAGAGCTGTGTAGGCTGTGAGAGCTGTGTGGGCTGTGTGGGCTGTGAGAGCTGTGTGGGCTGTGAGAGCTGTGTGGGCTGTGAGAGCTGTGTGGGATGTGAGAGCTGTGTGGGCTGTGTGGGCTGTGAGCGCTGTGAGAGCTGTGTGGGCTGTGAGAGCTATGCAGGCTGTGAGGGCTGTGTGGGCTGTGAGAGTGTGGTCTGTGTGGGCTGTGAGAGCTGTGTGGGCTGTGACAGCTGTGTGGGCTGTGACAGCTGTGTGGGCTGTGAGAGCTGTATGGGCTGTGAGCTGAGAGAGCTGTGAGAGCTGTGTGGGCTGTGAGAGCTGTGTGGGATGTGAGCTGTGTGGGCTGTGAGGGCTATGTGAGCTGTGAGAGCTGTGTGGGCTGTGAGAGCTGTGAGAGCTGTGTGGGATGTGAGCTGTGAGAGCTGTGTAGGCTGTGAGGGCTGTGTGGGCTGTGAGAGCTGTGTGGGCTGTGAGAGCTGTGTGGGCTGTGAGGGCTGTGTAAGCCGTGAGAGCTGTGTGGGCTGTGAGAGCTGTGTGGGCTGTGTGGGCTGTGAGAGCTGTGAGGGCTGTGAGAGCTGTGTGGGGTATGAGCTGCATGGGCTGTGAGGGCTGTGTGAGCTGTGAGAGCGGTGTGGGCTGTGAGAGCTGTGTGGGCTGTGAGAGCTGTGAGAGCTGTGTGGGCTGTGAGAGCTGTGCAGGCTGTGAGAGCTGTGTGGGCTGTGAGAGTGTGGGATGTGTGGGCTGTGAGAGCTGTGTGGGCTGTGAGAGCTGTCAGAGCTGTGAGAGCTGTGTGGGCTGTGAGAGCTGTGTGGGCTGTGAGAGCTGTGTGGGCTGTGACAGCTATGTGGGCTGTGAGAGCTGTATGGGCTGTGAGAGCTGTGAAAGCTGTGAGAGCTATGAGAGCTGTATGGGCTGTGAGAACTGTGAGAGCTGTGTGGGATGTGAGCTGTGTGGGCTGTGAGGGCTGTGTGAGCTGTGAGAGCTGTGTGGGCTGTGAGAGCTGTAAGGGCTGTGGAAGGGTGGGCTGTGTGGGCTGTGTGGGCTGTGAGAGCTGTGAGAGCTGTCTGAGCTGTGAGGGCTGTGAGAGCTGTGAGGCCTGTGAGAGCTGTGGGGGCCATGATAGCTATGTGGGCTGTGAGAGCTGTGTGGGCTGCGGGGGATGTGAGGGATGTGAAGCCTGTGAGAGCTGTGTGGGCTGTGAGAGCTGTGTGTGCTGTGAGAGCTATGTGGGCTGTGAGAGCTGTGTGGGCTGTGAGAGCTGTGTGGGCTGTGTGGGCTGTGAGAGCTGTGTGGGCTGTGAGAGCTGTGTGGGCTGTGTGGGCTGTGAGAGCTGTGTGGGGTGTGAGTGGTGTGTGGGCTGTGAGAGCTGTGTGGGCTGTGAGAGCTGTGTGGGCTGTGAGAGCTGTGAGAGCTATGTGGGCTGTGAGAGCTGTGTGGGCTGTGAGAGCTGTGTGGGCTGTGAGAGCTGTGTGGGCTGTGAGAGCTGTGTGGGCTGTGAGGGCTGTGAGGCCTGTGAGAGCTGTGTGGGATGTGAGAGCTGTGTGAGCTGTGAGAGCTGTGTGGGCTGTGAGAGCTCTGAGAGCTCTGTGGGATGTGAGCTGTGTGGGCTGTGAGGGCTGTGTCAGCTGTGAGAGCTGTGTGGGCTGTGAGAGATGTGTGGGCTGTGAGAGCTGTGAGAGCTGTGTGGGCTGTGAGAGCTGTGTGGGCTGTGTGGGCTGTGAGAGCTATGTGGGCTGTGAGAGCTGTTTGGGCTGTGAGGCCTGTGAGGGCTGTGAGGGCTGTGTGGGCTGTGAGGGCTGTGAGGCCTGTGAGAGCTGTGTGGGCTGTGAGAGTTGTGTGGGCTGTGAGAGCTGTGTGAGCTGTGAGAGCTGTGTGGGCTGTGAGAGCTGTGTGGGCTGTGAGAGCTGTGAGAGCTGTGTGGGCTGTGAGATCTGTGTGGGCTGTGAGAGCTTTGTGGGCTCTGTGGGCTGTGAGAGCTGTATGGGCTGTGAGAGCTGTGTGGGCTGTGAGAGCTGTGAGGGCTGTGTGAGCTGTGAGAGCTGTGAGAGCTGTGTAGGCTGTGAGAGCTGTGTGGGCTGTGTGGGCTGTAAGAGCTGTGCGAGCTGTGTGGGCTGCTGTGAGAGCTGTGTGGGCTGTGAGAGCTGTGTGGGCTGTGAGAGCTGTGTGGGCTGTGAGAGCTGTGTGGGCTGTGTGGGCTGTGAGAGCTGTGTGGGCTGTGAGAGCTGTGTGGGCTGTGAGAGCTGTGTGGGCTGTGTGGGCTGTGAGAGCTGTGTGGGCTGTGAGAGCTGTGTGGGCTGTGAGGGCTGTGAGGCCTGTGAGAGCTGTATGGGCTGTGAGGGCTGTGTGGGCTGTGAGAGCTGTGTGGACCGTGAGAGCTGTTTGGGCTGTAAGAGCTGTGAGAGCTGTGTGGGGTGTGAGCTGTGTGGGCTGTGAGGGCTGTGTGAGCTGTGATAGCTATGTGGGCTGTGAGAGATGTGTGGGCTGTGTGGGCTGTGAGAGCTGTGAGAGCTGTGTGGGCTGTGAGAGCTGTGCGGGCTGTGAGAGCTGTGTGGGCTGTGAGAGTGTGGGCTGTGTGGGCTGTGAGTGCTGTGAGAGCTGTGTGGGCTGTGAGAGCTGTGTGGGCTGTGTGGGCTGTGAGAGCTGTGTGGGCTGTGAGAGCTGTGTGGAATGTGAGCTGTGTGGGCTGTGAGGGCTGTGTGAGCTGTGAGAGCTGTGTGGGCTGTGAGAGCTGTGTGGGCTGTGAGAGCTGCGAGAGCTGTGTGGGCTGTGAGAGCTGTGTGGGCTGTGTGGGCTGTGAGAGCTGTGTGGGCTGTGAGAGCTGTGTGGGCTGTGAGGCCCGTGAGGGCTGTGTGGGCTGTGAGGGCTGTGAGGCCTGTGAGACCTGTGAGAGCTGTGTGGGCTGTGAGAGCTGTGTGGGCTGTGAGAGCTGTGTGGGCTGTGAGAGCTGTGTGGGCTATGAGAGCTGTGTGGGCTGTGCGAGCTGTGTGGGCTCTGTGGGCTGTGAGAGCTGTGTGGGCTGTGAGAGCTGTGTGAGCAGTGAGGGCTGTGAGGCCTATGAGAGCTGTGTGGGCTGTGAGAGCTCTGTGGGCTGTGTGGGCTGTGAGAGCTGTATGGGCTGTGAGAGCTGTGAGAGCTGTGTGGGCTGTGAGGGCTCTGTGAGCAGTGAGAGCTGTGTAGGCTGTGAGAGCTGTGTGGGCTGTGTGGGATATGAGAGCTGTGCGAGCTGTGTGGGCTGTGAGAGCTGTGCGGGCTGTGAGAGCTGTGTGGGCTGTGAGAGTGTGGGCTGTGTGGGCTGTGAGAGCTGTGAGAGCTGTGTGGGCTGTGAGAGCTGTGTGGGCTATGAGAGCTGTGTGATCTGTGTGGGCTGTGAGAGCTGTGTGGGCTGAGAGAGCTGTGTGGGCTGTGAGGGCTGTGAGGCCTGTGAGAGCTGTGTGGGCTGTGAGGGCTGTGTGGGCTGTGAGAGCTGTGTGGGCTGTGAGAGCTGTGCCGGCTGAGAGGGCTGTGTGGGCTGTGAGAGAGTGGGCTGTATGGGCTGTGAGAGCTGTGTGGGCTGTGTGGGCTGTGAGAGCTGTGTGGGCTGTGAGAGCTGTGTGGGCTTTGACAGCTGTGTGGGCTGTGACAGCTGTGTGGGCTGTGACAGCTGTGTGGGCTGTGAGAGCTGTGAGAGCTGTATGGGCTGTGAGAGCTGTGAGAGCTGTGTGGGATGTGTGCTGTGTGGGCTGTGAGGGCTGTGTGAGCTGTGCTAGCTGTGTGGGCTGTGAGAGCTGTGTGGGCGTTGAGAGCTGTGAGAGCTGTGTGGGCTGTGAGAGCTGTGCAGGCTGCGAGAGCTGTGTGGGCTGTGAGAGTGTGGGCTGTGTGGGCTGTGAGAGCTGTGAGAGCTGTGTGGGCTGTGAGAGCTGTGTGGGCTGCGGGGGATGTGAGGGCTGTGAAGCCTGTGAGAGCTGTGTGGGCTGTGAGAGCTGTGTGTGCTGTGAGAGCTATGTGGGCTGTGAGAGCTGTGTGGGCTGTGAGAGCTGTGTGGGCTGTGTGGGCTGTGAGAGCTGTGTGGGCTGTGAGAGCTGTGTGGGCTGTATGGGCTGTGAGAGCTGTGTGGGCTGTGAGAGCTGTGTGGGCTGTGAGAGCTGTGTGGGCTGTGAGAGCTGTGTGGGCTGTGAGAGCTGTGAGAGCTATGTGGGCTGTGAGAGCTGTGTGGGCTGTGACAGCTGTGTGGGCTGTGAGAGCTGTGTGGGCTGTAAGGGCTGTGAGGCCTGTGAGAGCTGTGTGGGATGTGAGAGCTGTGTGGGTTGTGAGAGTGTGGGCTGTGTGGGCTGTGAGAGCTGTGAGAGCTGTGTGGACTGTGAGAGCTGTGTGGGCTATGAGAGCTGTATGAGCTGTGTGGGCTGTGAGAGCTGTGTGGGCTGAGAGAGCTGTGTGGGCTGTGAGGGCTGTGAGGCCTGTGAGAGCTGTGTGGGCTGTGAGGGCTGTGTGGGCTGTGAGAGCTGTGTGGACTGTGAGAGCTGTATGGGCTGTGAGAGCTGTATGGGATGTGAGAGCTGTGTGGGATGTGAGCTGTGTGGGCTGTGAGGGCTGTGTGACCTGTGCTAGCTGTGTGGGCTGTGAGAGCTGTGTGGGCTGTGTGGGCTTTGAGAGCTGTGAGAGCTGTGTGGGCTGTGAGAGCTGTGCAGGCTGCGAGAGCTGTGTGGGCTGTGAGAGTGTGGGCTGTGTGGGCTGTGAGAGCTGTGAGAGCTGTGTGGGCTGTGAGAGCTGTGTGGGCTGTGTGGGCTGTGAGAGCTGTGTGGGCTGTGAGAGCTGTGTGGGCTGTAAGGGCTGTGAGAGCTGTGTGGGATGTGAGAGCTGTGTGGGCTGTGTGGGCTGTGAGCGCTGTGAGAGCTGTGTGGGCTGTTAGAGCTGTGCAGGCTGTGAGGGCTGTGTGGGCTGTGAGAGTGTGGTCTGTGTGGGCTGTGAGAGCTGTGTGGGCTGTGAGAGCTGTGTGGGCTGTGAGAGCTGTGTGGGCTGTGACAGCTGTGTGGGCTGTGAGAGCTGTATGGGCTGTGAGAGCTGTGAGAGCTGTGAGAGCAGTGTGGGCTGTGAGAGCTGTGTGGGATGTGAGCTGTGTGGGTTGTGAGGGCTGTGTGAGCTGTGAGAGCTGTGTAGGCTGTGAGGGCTGTGTGGGCTGTGAGAGCTGTGAGAGCTGTGTGGGATGTGAGCTGTGTGGGCTGTGAGGGCTGTGTGAGCTGTGAGAGCTGTGTAGGCTGTGAGGGCTCTGTGGGCTGTGAGAGCTGTGTGGGCTGTGAGAGCTGTGTGGGCTGTGAGGGCTGTGTAAGCTGTGAGAGCTGTGTGGGCTGTGAGAGCTGTGTGGGCTGTGTGGGCTGTGAGAGCTGTGAGGGCTGTGAGAGCTGTGTGGGGTATGAGCTGCATGGGCTGTGAGGGCTGTGTGAGCTGTGAGAGCGGTGTGGGCTGTGAGAGCTGTGTGGGCTGTGTGGGCTGTGAGAGCTGTGAGAGCTGTGTGGGCTGTGAGAGCTGTGCAGGCTGTGAGAGCTGTGTGGGCTGTGAGAGTGTGGGATGTGTGGGCTGTGAGAGCTGTGAGAGCTGTGTGGGCTGTGAGAGCTGTGAGAGCTGTGAGAGCTGTATGGGCTATGAGAGCTGTGAAAGCTGTGAGAGCTATGAGAGCTATATGGGCTGTGAGAACTGTGAGAGCTGTGTGGGCTGTGAGAGCTGTGAGAGCTGTGAGAGCTGTGTGGGCTGTGAGAGCTGTGTGGGCTGTGAGAGCTGTGTGGGCTGTGACAGCTATGTGGGCTGTGAGAGCTGTATGGGCTGTGAGAGCTGTGAAAGCTGTGAGAGCTATGAGAGCTGTATGGGCTGTGAGAACTGTGAGAGCTGTGTGGGATGTGAGCTGTATGGGCTGAGAGGGCTGTGTGAGCTGTGAGAGCTGTGTGGGCTGTGAGAGCTGTGTGGGCTGTGGAAGGGTGGGCTGTGTGGGCTGTGTGGGCTGTGAGAGCTGTGAGAGCTGTGTGAGCTGTGAGGGCTGTGAGGGCTGTGAGGGCTGTGAGAGCGGTGAGGCCTGTGAGAGCTGTGGGGGCCATGATAGCTATGTGGGCTGTGAGAGCTGTGTGGGCTGCGGGGGATGTGAGGGCTGTGAAGCCTGTGAGAGCTGTGTGGGCTGTGAGAGCTGTGTGTGCTGTGAGAGCTATGTGGGCTGTGAGAGCTGTGTGGGCTGTGAGAGCTGTGTGGGCTGTGAGAGCTGTGTGGGCTGTGAGAGCTGTGTGGGCTGTGTGGGCTGTGAGAGCTGTGTGGGCTGTGAGAGGTGTGTGGGCTGTGAAAGCTGTGTGGGCTGTGAGAGCTGTGTGGGCTGTGAGAGCTGTGAGAGCTATGTGGGCTGTGAGAGCTGTGTGGGCTGTGAGAGCTGTGTGGGCTGTGAGAGCTGTGTGGGCTGTGAGAGCTGTGTGGGCTGTGAGGGCTGTGAGGCCTGTGAGAGCTGTGTGGGATGTGAGAGCTGTGTGAGCTGTGAGAGCTGTGTGGGCTGTGAGAGCTCTGAGAGCTCTGTGGGATGTGAGCTGTGTGGGCTGTGAGGGCTGTGTCAGCTGTGAGAGCTGTGTGGGCTGTGAGAGATGTGTGGGCTGTGAGAGCTGTGAGAGCTGTGTGGACTGTGAGAGCTGTGTGGGCTGTGTGGGCTGTGAGAGCTATGTGGGCTGTGAGAGCTGTTTGGGCTGTGAGGCCTGTGAGGGCTGTGAGGGCTGTGTGGGCTGTGAGGGCTGTGAGGCCTGTGAGAGCTGTGTGGGCTGTGAGAGTTGTGTGGGCTGTGAGAGCTGTGTGAGCTGTGAGAGCTGTGTGGGCTGTGAGAGCTGTGTGGTCTGTGAGAGCTGTGAGAGCTGTGTGGGCTGTGAGAGCTGTGTGGGTTGTGAGAGCTGTGTGGGCTCTGTGGGCTGTGAGAGCTGTATGGGCTGAGAGAGCTGTGTGGGCTGTGAGAGCTGTGAGGGCTGTGTGAGCTGTGAGAGCTGTGTAGGCTGTGAGAGCTGTGTGGGCTGTGTGGGCTGTAAGACCTGTGCGAGCTGTGTGGGCTGCTGTGAGAGCTGTGTGGGCTGTGAGAGCTGCGTGGGCTGTGAGAGCTGTGTGGGCTGTGTGGGCTGTGAGAGCTGTGTGGGCTGTGAGAGCTGTGTGGGCTGTGAGGGCTGTGAGGCCTGTGAGAGCTGTATGGGCTGTGAGGGCTGTGTGGGCTGTGAGAGCTGTGTGGACCGTGAGAGCTGTTTGGGCTGTAAGAGCTGTGAGAGCTGTGTGGGATGTGAGCTGTGTGGGCTGTGAGGGCTGTGTGAGCTGTGATAGCTATGTGGGCTGTGAGAGATGTGTGGGCTGTGTGGGCTGTGAGAGCTGTGAGAGCTGTGTGGGCTGTGAGAGCTGTGCGGGCTGTGAGAGCTGTGTGGGCTGTGAGAGTGTGGGCTGTGTGGGCTGTGAGTGCTGTGAGAGCTGTGTGGGCTGTGAGAGCTGTGTGGGCTGTGTGGGCTGTGAGAGCTGTGTGGGCTGTGAGAGCTGTGTGGAATGTGAGCTGTGTGGGCTGTGAGGGCTGTGTGAGCTGTGAGAGCTGTGTGGGCTGTGAGAGCTGTGTGGGCTGTGAGAGCTGCGAGAGCTGTGTGGGCTGTGAGAGCTGTGTGGGCTGTGTGGGCTGTGAGAGCTGTGTGGGCTGTGAGAGCTGTGTGGGCTGTGAGGCCCGTGAGGGCTGTGTGGGCTGTGAGGGCTGTGAGGCCTGTGAGAGCTGTGTGGGCAGTGAGAGTTGTGTGAGCTGTGAGAGCTGTGAGAGCTGTGTGGGCTGTGAGGCACGTGAGGGCTGTGTGGGCTGTGAGGGCTGTGAGGCCTGTGAGACCTGTGAGAGCTGTGTGGGCTGTGAGAGCTGTGTGAGCTGTGAGAGCTGTGTGGGCTGTGAGAGCTGTGTGGGCTGTGAGAGCTGTGTGGGCTGTGAGAGCTGTGTGGGCTATGAGAGCTGTGTGGGCTGTGAGAGCTGTGTGGGCTCTGTGGGCTGTGAGAGCTGTGTGGGCTGTGAGAGCTGTGTGAGCTGTGAGGGCTGTGAGGCCTATGAGAGCTGTGTGGGCTGTGAGAGCTGTGTGGGCTGTGTGGGCTGTGAGAGCGGTATGGGCTGTGAGCTGTGAGAGCTGTGTGGGCTGTGAGGGCTCTATGAGCTGTGAGAGCTGTGTTGGCTGTGAGAGCTGTGTGGGCTGTGTGGGCTATGAGAGCTGTGCGAGCTGTGTGGGCTGTGAGAGCTGTGCGGGCTGTGAGAGCTGTGTGGGCTGTGAGAGTGTGGGCTGTGTGGGCTGTGAGAGCTGTGAGAGCTGTGTGGGCTGTGAGAGCTGTGTGGGCTATGAGAGCTGTGTGAGCTGTGTGGGCTGTGAGAGCTGTGTGGGCTGAGAGAGCTGTGTGGGCTGTGAGGGCTGTGAGGCCTGTGAGAGCTGTTTGGGCTGTGAGGGCTGTGTGGGCTGTGAGAGCTGTGTGGACTGTGAGAGCTGTATGGGCTGTGAGAGCTGTATGGGATGTGAGAGCTGTGTGGGATGTGTGCTGTGTGGGCTGTGAGGGCTGTGTGAGCTGTGCTAGCTGTGTGGGCTGTGAGAGCTGTGTGGGCTGTGTGGGCTTTGAGAGCTGTGAGAGCTGTGTGGGCTGTGAGAGCTGTGCAGGCTGCGAGAGCTGTGTGGGCTGTGAGAGTGTGGGCTGTGTGGGCTGTGAGAGCTGTGAGAGCTGTGTGGGCTGTAAGAGCTGTGTGGGCTGTGTGGGCTGTGAGAGCTGTGTGGGCTGTGAGAGCTGTGTGGGCTTTGAGGGCTGTGAGAGCTGTGTGGGATGTGAGAGCTGTGTGGGCTGTGTGGGCTGTGAGCACTGTGAGAGCTGTGTGGGCTGTGAGAGCTGTGCAGGCTGAGGGCTGTGTGGGCTGTGAGTGTGGTCTGTGTGGGCTGTGAGAGCTGTGTGGGCTGTGAGAGCTGTGTGGGCTGTGAGAGCTGTGTGGGCTGTGAGAGCGGTGTGGGCTGTGACAGCTGTGTGGGCTGTGAGAGCTGTATGGGCTGTGAGAGCTGTGAGAGCTGTGAGAGCTGTATGGGCTGTGAGAGCTGTGTGGGATGTGAGCTGTGTGGGCTGTGAGGGCTGTGTGAGCTGTGAGAGCTGTGTAGGCTGTGAGGGCTGTGTGGGCTGTGAGAGCTGTGTGGGATGTGAGAGCTGTATGGGCTGTGAGGGCTGTGTAAGCTGAGAGCTGTGTGGGCTGTGAGAGCTGTGTGGGCTGTGTGGGCTGTGTGGGCTGTGTGGGCTGTGAGAGCTGTGAGAGCTGTGTGGGCTGTGAGAGCTGTGTGGGGTATGAGCTGTGTGGGCTGTGAGGGCTGTGTGAGCCGTGAGAGCAGTGTGGGCTGTGAGAGCTGTGTGGGCTGTGTGGGCTGTGAGAGCTGTGAGAGCTGTGTAGGCTGTGAGAGCTGTGCAGGCGGTGAGAGCTGTGTGGGCTGTGAGAGTGTGGGATGTTTGGGATGTGAGAGCTGTGAGAGCTGTGTGGGCTGTGAGAGCTGTGTGGGCTGTGAGAGCTGTGTGGGCTGTGACAGCTATGTGGGCTGTGAGAGCTGTATGGGCTGTGAGAGCTGTGAAAGCTGTGAGAGCTATGAGAGCTGTATGGGCTGTGAGAACTGTGAGAGCTGTGTGGGATGTGAGCTGTGCGGGCTGTGAGGGCTGTGTGAGCTGTGAGAGCTGTGAGAGCTGTGTGGGCTGTGAGAGCTGTGTGGGCTGTGGAAGGGTGGGCTGTGTGAGCTGTGAGGGCTGTGAGAGCTGTGAGGCCTGTGAGAGCTGTGTGGGCCATGATAGCTATGTGGGCTGTGAGAGCTGTGTGGGCTACGGGGGCTGCGAGGGCTGTGAAGCCTGTGAGAGCTGTGTGGGCTGTGAGAGCTGTGTGAGCTGTGAGCGCTGTGAGAGCTATGTGGGCTGTGAGAGCTGTGTGGGCTGTGAGAGCTGTGTGGGCTGTGTGGGCTGTGTGAGCTGTGTGGGCTGTGAGAGCTGTGTGGGCTGTGTGGGCTGTGAGAGCTGTGTGGGCTGTGAGAGTTGTGTGGGCTGTGAGAGCTGTGTGGGCTGTGACAGCTGTGTGGGCTGTGAGAGCTGTGAGAGCTATGTGGGCTGTGTGGGCTATGAGAGCTATGTGGGCTGTGAGAGCTGTTTGGGCTGTGAGGCCTGTGAGGCCTATGAGCGCTGTGAGGGGTGTGAGGGCTGTGAGGCCTGTGAGAGCTGTGTGGGCTGTGAGAGTTGTGTGGGCTGTGAGAGCTGTGTGAGCTGTGAGAGCTGTGTGGGCTGTGAGAGCTGTGTGGGCTGTGAGAGCTGTGTGGGCTGTGAGAGCTGTGAGAGCTGTGTGGGCTGTGAGAGCTGTGTGGGCTCTGTGGGCTGTGAGAGCTGTATGGGCTGTGAGAGCTGTGTGGGCTGTGAGAGCTGTGTGGGCTGTGAGGGCTGTGTGAGCTGTGAGAGCTGTGTAGGCTGTGAGTTGTGTGGGCTGTGTGGGCTGTGAGAGCTGTGCGAGCTGTGTGGGCTGCTGTGGAAGCTGTGCGGGCTGTGAGAGCTGTGTGGGCTGTGAGAGTGTGGGCTGTATGGGCTTTGAGAGCTGTGAGAGCTGTGTAGGCTGTGAGAGCTGTGCGGGCCGTGAGAGCTGTGTGGGCCGTGAGAGTGTGGGCTGTGTGGGCTGTGAGAGCTGTGAGAGCTGTGTGGGCTGTGAGAGCTGTGTGGGCTGTGTGGGCTGTGAGAGCTTTGTGGGCTGTGAGAGCTTTGTGGGCTGTGAGAGCTGTGTGGGCTGTGAGGGCTGTGTGAGCTGTGAGAGCTGTTTGGGCTGTGAGAGCTGTGTGGGGTGTGAGAGCTGTGAGAGCTGTGTGAGCTGTGAGAGCTGTGTTGGCTGTGAGAGCTGTGTTGGCTGTGAGAGCTGTGTGGGCTGAGAGAGCTGTGTGGGCTGAGAGAGCTGTGAGAGCTGTGTGGGCTGTGAGAGCTGTGTGGGCTGTGTGGGCTGTGAGAGCTGTGTGGGCTGTGAGAGCTGTGTGGGCTGTGAGGGCTGTGAGAGCTGTGTGGGATGTGAGAGCTGTGTGGGCTGTGAGAGCTGTGTGGACCGTGAGGGCTGTTTGGGCTGTAAGAGCTGTGAGAGCTGTGTGGGAGGTGAGCTGTGTGGGCTGTGAGGGCTGTGTGAGCTGTGAGAGCTATGTGGGCTATGAGAGATGTGTGAGCTGTGTGGGCTGTGAGAGCTGTGCGGGCTGTGAGAGCTGTGTGGGCTGTGAGAGTGTGGGCTGTGTGGGCTGTGAGAGCTGTGAGAGCTGTGTAGGCTGTGAGAGCTGTGTGGGCTGTGTGGGCTGTGAGAGCTGTGTGGGCTGTGAGAGCTGTGTGGGATGTGAGCTGTGTGGGCTGTGAGGGCTGTGTGAGCTGTGAGAGCTGTGTGGGCTGTGAGAGCTGTGTGGGCTGTGAGAGCTGCGAGAGCTGTGTGAGCTGTGTGGGCTGTGTGGGCTGTGAGAGCTGTGTGGGCTGTGAGAGCTGTGTGGGCTGTGAGGCCCGTGAGGGCTGTGTGGGCTGTGAGGGCTGTGAGGCCTGTGAGAGCTGTGTGGGCAGTGAGAGTTGTGTGAGCTGTGAGAGCTGTGAGAGCTGTGTGGGCTGTGAGAGCTGTGTGGGCTGTGAGAGCTGTGTGAGCTGTGAGGGCTGTGAGGCCTATGAGAGCTGTATGGGCTGTGAGAGCTCTGTGGGCTGTGTGGGCTGTGAGAGCTGTATGGGCTGTGAGAGCTGTGAGAGCTGTGTGGGCTGTGAGGGCTCTGTGAGCTGTGAGAGCTGTGTAGGCTGTGAGAGCTGTGTGGGCTGTGTGGGCTATGAGAGCTGTGCGAGCTGTGTGGGCTGTGAGAGCTGTGCGGGCTGTGAGAGCTGTGTGGGCTGTGAGAGTGTGGGCTGTGTGGGCTGTGAGAGCTGTGTGGGCTGTGAGAGCTGTGTGGGCTATGAGAGCTGTATGAGCTGTGTGGGCTGTGAGAGCTGTGTGGGCTGAGAGAGCTGTGTGGGCTGTGAGGGCTGTGAGGCCTGTGAGAGCTGTGTGGGCTGTGAGGGCTGTGTGGGCTGTGAGAGCTGTGTGGACTGTGAGAGCTGTATGGGCTGTGAGAGCTGTATGGGATGTGAGAGCTGTGTGGGATGTGAGCTGTGTGGGCTGTGAGGGCTGTGTGAGCTGTGCTAGCTGTGTGGGCTGTGAGAGCTGTGTGGGCTGTGTGGGCTTTGAGAGCTGTGAGAGCTGTGTGGGCTGTGAGAGCTGTGCAGGCTGCGAGAGCTGTGTGGGCTGTGAGAGTGTGGGCTGTGTGGGCTGTGAGAGCTGTGAGAGCTGTGTAGGCTGTGAGGGCTGTGTGGGCTATGTGGGCTGTGAGAGCTGTGTGGGCTGTGAGAGCTGTGTGGGCTGTGAGAGCTGTGTGGGATGTGAGAGCTGTGAGGGCTGTGTGGGCTGTGAGCGCTGTGAGAGCTGTGTGGGCTGTGAGAGCTATGCAGGCTGTGAGGGCTGTGTGGGCTGTGAGAGCTGTGTGGGCTGTGAGAGCTGTGTGGGCTGTGACAGCTGTGTGGGCTGTGAGAGCTGTATGGGCTGTGAGCTGTGAGAGCTGTGAGAGCTGTGTGGGCTGTGAGAGCTGTGTGGGATGTGAGCTGTGTGGGCTGTGAGGGCTATGTGAGCTGTGAGAGCTGTGTAGGCTGTGAGGGCTGTGTGGGCTGTGAGAGCTGTGAGAGCTGTGTGGGATGTGAGCTGTGTGAGCTGTGAGAGCTGTGTAGGCTGTGAGGGCTGTGTGGGCTGTGAGAGCTGTGTGGGCTGTGAGAGCTGTGTGGGCTGTGAGGGCTGTGTAAGCCGTGAGAGCTGTGTGGGCTGTGAGAGCTGTGTGGGCTGTGTGGGCTGTGAGAGCTGTGAGGGCTGTGAGAGCTGTGTGGGGTATGAGCTGCATGGGCTGTGAGGGCTGTGTGAGCTGTGAGAGCGGTGTGGGCTGTGAGAGCTGTGTGGGCTGTGAGAGCTGTGAGAGCTGTGTGGGCTGTGAGAGCTGTGCAGGCTGTGAGAGCTGTGTGGGCTGTGAGAGTGTGGGATGTGTGGGCTGTGAGAGCTGTGAGAGCTGTGTGGGCTGTGAGAGCTGTGAGAGCTGTGAGAGCTGTGTGGGCTGTGAGAGCTGTGTGGGCTGTGAGAGCTGTGTGGGCTGTGACAGCTATGTGGGCTGTGAGAGCTGTATGGGCTGTGAGAGCTGTGAAAGCTGTGAGAGCTATGAGAGCTGTATGGGCTGTGAGAACTGTGAGAGCTGTGTGGGATGTGAGCTGTGTGGGCTGTGAGGGCTGTGTGAGCTGTGAGAGCTGTGTGGGCTGTGAGAGCTGTGTGGGCTGTGGAAGGGTGGGCTGTGTGGGCTGTGTGGGCTGTGAGAGCTGTGAGAGCTGTGTGAGCTGTGAGGGCTGTGAGGGCTG
This sequence comes from Lissotriton helveticus, assembly GCF_964261635.1. Classification (NCBI taxonomy): domain Eukaryota; kingdom Metazoa; phylum Chordata; class Amphibia; order Caudata; family Salamandridae; genus Lissotriton; species Lissotriton helveticus. The sequence goes on from NC_136069.1 coordinate 955,982,803, forward strand.
TGAGAGCTGTGAGGCCTGTGAGAGCTGTGGGGGCCATGATAGCTATGTGGGCTGTGAGAGCTGTGTGGGCTGCGGGGGATGTGCGGGATGTGAAGCCTGTGAGAGCTGTGTGGGCTGTGAGAGCTGTGTGTGCTGTGAGAGCTATGTGGGCTGTGAGAGCTGTGTGGGCTGTGAGAGCTGTGTGGGCTGTGTGGGCTGTGAGAGCTGTGTGGGCTGTGAGAGCTGTGTGGGCTGTGTGGGCTGTGAGAGCTGTGTGGGGTGTGAGAGGTGTGTGGGCTGTGAGAGCTGTGTGGGCTGTGAGAGCTGTGTGGGCTGTGAGAGCTGTGAGAGCTATGTGGGCTGTGAGAGCTGTGTGGGCTGTGAGAGCTGTGTGGGCTGTGAGAGCTGTGTGGGCTGTGAGGGCTGTGAGGCCTGTGAGAGCTGTGTGGGATGTGAGAGCTGTGTGAGCTGTGAGAGCTGTGTGGGCTGTGAGAGCTCTGAGAGCTCTGTGGGATGTGAGCTGTGTGGGCTGTGAGGGCTGTGTCAGCTGTGAGAGCTGTGTGGGCTGTGAGAGATGTGTGGGCTGTGAGAGCTGTGAGAGCTGTGTGGGCTGTGAGAGCTGTGTGGGCTGTGTGGGCTGTGAGAGCTATGTGGGCTGTGAGAGCTGTTTGGGCTGTGAGGCCTGTGAGGGCTGTGAGGGCTGTGTGGGCTGTGAGGGCTGTGAGGCCTGTGAGAGCTGTGTGGGCTGTGAGAGTTGTGTGGGCTGTGAGAGCTGTGTGAGCTGTGAGAGCTGTGTGGGCTGTGAGAGCTGTGTGGGCTGTGAGAGCTGTGAGAGCTATGTGGGCTGTGAGAGCTGTGTGGGCTGTGAGAGCTGTGTGGGCTCTGTGGGCTGTGAGAGCTGTATGGGCTGTGAGAGCTGTATGGGCTGTGAGAGCTGTGTGGGCTGTGAGGGCTGTGAGGGCTGTGTGAGCTGTGTAGGCTGTGAGAGCTGTGTGGGCTGTGTGGGCTGTAAGAGCTGTGCGAGCTATGTGGGCTGCTGTGAGAGCTGTGTGGGCTGTGAGAGCTGTGTGGGCTGTGAGAGCTGTGTGGGCTGTGAGAGCTGTGTGGGCTGTGTGGGCTGTGAGAGCTGTGTGGGCTGTGAGAGCTGTGTGGGCTGTGAGGGCTGTGAGGCCTGTGAGAGCTGTATGGGCTGTGAGGGCTGTGTGGGCTGTGAGAGCTGTGTGGACCGTGATAGCTGTTTGGGCTGTAAGAGCTGTGAGAGCTGTGTGGGGTGTGAGCTGTGTGGGCTGTGAGGGCTGTGTGAGCTGTGATAGCTATGTGGGCTGTGAGAGATGTGTGGGCTGTGTGGGCTGTGAGAGCTGTGAGAGCTGTGTGGGCTGTGAGAGCTGTGCGGGCTGTGAGAGCTGTGTGGGCTGTGAGAGTGTGGGCTGTGTGGGCTGTGAGTGCTGTGAGAGCTGTGTGGGCTGTGAGAGCTGTGTGGGCTATGTGGGCTGTGAGAGCTGTGTGGGCTGTGAGAGCTGTGTGGAATGTGAGCTGTGTGGGCTGTGAGGGCTGTGTGAGCTGTGAGAGCTGTGTGGGCTGTGAGAGCTGTGTGGGCTGTGAGAGCTGTGAGAGCTGTGTGGGCTGTGAGAGCTGTGTGGGCTGTGTGGGCTGTGAGAGCTGTGTGGGCTGTGAGAGATGTGTGGGCTGTGAGGCCCGTGAGGGCTGTGTGGGCTGTGAGGGCTGTGAGGCCTGTGAGACCTGTGAGAGCTGTGTGGGCTGTGAGAGCTGTGTGGGCTGTGAGAGCTGTGTGGGCTATGAGAGCTGTGTGGGCTGTGCGAGCTGTGTGGGCTCTGTGGGCTGTGAGAGCTGTGTGGGCTGTGAGAGCTGTGTGAGCTGTGAGGGCTGTGAGGCCTATGAGAGCTGTGTGGGCTGTGAGAGCTCTGTGGGCTGTGTGGGCTGTGAGAGCTGTATGGGCTGTGAGAGCTGTGAGAGCTGTGTGGGCTGTGAGGGCTCTGTGAGCTGTGAGAGCTGTGTAGGCTGTGAGAGCTGTGTGGGCTGTGTGGGCTATGAGAGCTGTGCGAGCTGTGTGGGCTGTGAGAGCTGTGCGGGCTGTGAGAGCTGTGTGGGCTGTGAGAGTGTGGGCTGTGTGGGCTGTGAGAGCTGTGAGAGCTGTGTGGGCTGTGAGAGCTGTGTGGGCTATGAGAGCTGTGTGATCTGTGTGGGCTGTGAGAGCTGTGTGGGCTGAGAGAGCTGTGTGGGCTGTGAGGGCTGTGAGGCCTGTGAGAGCTGTGTGGGCTGTGAGGGCTGTGTGGGCTGTGAGAGCTGTGTGGACTGTGAGAGCTGTATGGGATGTGAGAGCTGTATGGGATGTGAGAGCTGTGTGGGATGTGTGCTGTGTGGGCTGTGAGGGCTGTGTGAGCTGTGCTAGCTGTGTGGGCTGTGAGAGCTGTGTGGGCTGTGTGGGCTTTGAGAGCTGTGAGAGCTGTGTGGGCTGTGAGAGCTGTGCAGGCTGCGAGAGCTGTGTGGGCTGTGAGAGTGTGGGCTGTGTGGGCTGTGAGAGCTGTGAGAGCTGTGTGGGCTGTGAGAGCTGTGTGGGCTGCGGGGGGTGTGAGGGCTGTGAAGCCTGTGAGAGCTGTGTGGGCTGTGAGAGCTGTGTGTGCTGTGAGAGCTATGTGGGCTGTGAGAGCTGTGTGGGCTGTGAGAGCTGTGTGGGCTGTGTGGGCTGTGAGAGCTGTGTGGGCTGTGAGAGCTGTGTGGGCTGTATGGGCTGTGAGAGCTGTGTGGGCTGTGAGAGGTGTGTGGGCTGTGAGAGCTGTGTGGGCTGTGAGAGCTGTGTGGGCTGTGAGAGCTGTGAGAGCTATGTGGGCTGTGAGAGCTGTGTGGGCTGTGAGAGCTGTGTGGGCTGTGAGAGCTGTGTGGGCTGTAAGGGCTGTGAGGCCTGTGAGAGCTGTGTGGGATGTGAGAGCTGTGTGAGCTGTGAGAGCTGTGTGGGCTGTGAGAGCTCTGAGAGCTCTGTGGGATGTGAGCTGTGTGGGCTGTGAGGGCTCTGTCAGCTGTGAGAGCTGTGTGGGCTGTGAGAGATGTGTGGGCTGTGAGAGCTGTGAGAGCTGTGTGGGCTGTGAGAGCTGTGTGGGCTGTGTGGGCTGTGAGAGCTATGTGGGCTGTGAGAGCTGTTTGGGCTGTGAGGCCTGTGAGGGCTGTGAGGGCTGTGTGGGCTGTGAGGGCTGTGAGGCCTGTGAGAGCTGTGTGGGCTGTGAGAGTTGTGTGGGCTGTGAGAGCTGTGTGAGCTGTGAGAGCTGTGTGGGCTGTGAGAGCTGTGTGGGCTGTGAGAGCTGTGAGAGCTGTGTGGGCTGTGAGAGCTGTGTGGGCTGTGAGAGCTGTGTGGGCTGTGAGAGCTGTGTGGGCTCTGTGGGCTGTGAGAGCTGTATGGGCTGTGAGAGCTGTGTGGGCTGTGAGAGCTGTGAGGGCTGTGTGAGCTGTGAGAGCTGTGTAGGCTGTGAGAGCTGTGTGGGCTGTGTGGGCTGTAAGACCTGTGCGAGCTGTGTGGGCTGCTGTGAGAGCTGTGTGGGCTGTGAGAGCTGTGTGGGCTGTGAGAGCTGTGTGGGCTGTGTGGGCTGTGAGAGCTGTGTGGGCTGTGAGAGCTGTGTGGGCTGTGAGGGCTGTGAGGCCTGTGAGAGCTGTATGGGCTGTGAGGGCTGTGTGGGCTGTGAGAGCTGTGTGGACCGTGAGAGTTGTTTGGGCTGTAAGAGCTGTGAGAGCTGTGTGGGATGTGAGCTGTGTGGGCTGTGAGGGCTGTGTGAGCTGTGATAGCTATGTGGGCTGTGAGAGATGTGTGGGCTGTGTGGGTTGTGAGAGCTGTGAGAGCTGTGTGGGCTGTGAGAGCTGTGCGGGCTGTGAGAGCTGTGTGGGCTGTGAGAGTGTGGGCTGTGTGGGCTGTTAGTGCTGTGAGAGCTGTGTGGGCTGTGAGAGCTGTGTGGGCTGTGTGGGCTGTGAGAGCTGTGTGGGCTGTGAGAGCTGTGTGGAATGTGAGCTGTGTGGGCTGTGAGGGCTGTGTGAGCTGTGAGAGCTGTGTGGGCTGTGAGAGCTGTGTGGGCTGTGAGAGTGTGGGATGTGTGGGCTGTGAGAGCTGTGAGAGCTGTGTGGGCTGTGAGAGCTGTGAGAGCTGTGAGAGCTGTGTGGGCTGTGAGAGCTGTGTGGGCTGTGAGAGCTGTGTGGGCTGTGACAGCTATGTGGGCTGTGAGAGCTGTATGGGCTGTGAGAGCTGTGAAAGCTGTGAGAGCTAGGAGAGCTGTATGGGCTGTGAGAACTGTGAGAGCTGTGTGGGATGTGAGCTGTGTGGGCTGTGAGGGCTGTGTGAGCTGTGAGAGCTGTGTGGGCTGTGAGAGCTGTGTGGGCTGTGGAAGGGTGGGCTGTGTGGGCTGTGTGGGCTGTGAGAGCTGTGAGAGCTGTGTGAGCTGTGAGGGCTGTGAGGGCTGTGAGAGCTGTGAGGCCTGTGAGAGCTGTGGGGGCCATGATAGCTATGTGGGCTGTGAGAGCTGTGTGGGCTGCGGGGGATGTGCGGGATGTGAAGCCTGTGAGAGCTGTGTGGGCTGTGAGAGCTGTGTGTGCTGTGAGAGCTATGTGGGCTGTGAGAGCTGTGTGGGCTGTGAGAGCTGTGTGGGCTGTGTGGGCTGTGAGAGCTGTGTGGGCTGTGAGAGCTGTGTGGGCTGTGTGGGCTGTGAGAGCTGTGTGGGGTGTGAGAGGTGTGTGGGCTGTGAGAGCTGTGAGAGCTGTGTGGGCTGTGAGAGCTGTGTGGGCTGTGAGAGCTGTGAGAGCTATGTGGGCTGTGAGAGCTGTGTGGGCTGTGAGAGCTGTGTGGGCTGTGAGAGCTGTGTGGGCTGTGAGGGCTGTGAGGCCTGTGAGAGCTGTGTGGGATGTGAGAGCTGTGTGAGCTGTGAGAGCTGTGTGGGCTGTGAGAGCTCTGAGAGCTCTGTGGGATGTGAGCTGTGTGGGCTGTGAGGGCTGTGTCAGCTGTGAGAGCTGTGTGGGCTGTGAGAGATGTGTGGGCTGTGAGAGCTGTGAGAGCTGTGTGGGCTGTGAGAGCTGTGTGGGCTGTGTGGGCTGTGAGAGCTATGTGGGCTGTGAGAGCTGTTTGGGCTGTGAGGCCTGTGAGGGCTGTGAGGGCTGTGTGGGCTGTGAGGGCTGTGAGGCCTGTGAGAGCTGTGTGGGCTGTGAGAGTTGTGTGGGCTGTGAGAGCTGTGTGAGCTGTGAGAGCTGTGTGGGCTGTGAGAGCTGTGTGGGCTGTGAGAGCTGTGAGAGCTATGTGGGCTGTGAGAGCTGTGTGGGCTGTGAGAGCTGTGTGGGCTCTGTGGGCTGTGAGAGCTGTATGGGCTGTGAGAGCTGTATGGGCTGTGAGAGCTGTGTGGGCTGTGAGGGCTGTGAGGGCTGTGTGAGCTGTGTAGGCTGTGAGAGCTGTGTGGGCTGTGTGGGCTGTAAGAGCTGTGCGAGCTATGTGGGCTGCTGTGAGAGCTGTGTGGGCTGTGAGAGCTGTGTGGGCTGTGAGAGCTGTGTGGGCTGTGAGAGCTGTGTGGGCTGTGTGGGCTGTGAGAGCTGTGTGGGCTGTGAGAGCTGTGTGGGCTGTGAGGGCTGTGAGGCCTGTGAGAGCTGTATGGGCTGTGAGGGCTGTGTGGGCTGTGAGAGCTGTGTGGACCGTGATAGCTGTTTGGGCTGTAAGAGCTGTGAGAGCTGTGTGGGGTGTGAGCTGTGTGGGCTGTGAGGGCTGTGTGAGCTGTGATAGCTATGTGGGCTGTGAGAGATGTGTGGGCTGTGTGGGCTGTGAGAGCTGTGAGAGCTGTGTGGGCTGTGAGAGCTGTGCGGGCTGTGAGAGCTGTGTGGGCTGTGAGAGTGTGGGCTGTGTGGGCTGTGAGTGCTGTGAGAGCTGTGTGGGCTGTGAGAGCTGTGTGGGCTATGTGGGCTGTGAGAGCTGTGTGGGCTGTGAGAGCTGTGTGGAATGTGAGCTGTGTGGGCTGTGAGGGCTGTGTGAGCTGTGAGAGCTGTGTGGGCTGTGAGAGCTGTGTGGGCTGTGAGAGCTGTGAGAGCTGTGTGGGCTGTGAGAGCTGTGTGGGCTGTGTGGGCTGTGAGAGCTGTGTGGGCTGTGAGAGATGTGTGGGCTGTGAGGCCCGTGAGGGCTGTGTGGGCTGTGAGGGCTGTGAGGCCTGTGAGACCTGTGAGAGCTGTGTGGGCTGTGAGAGCTGTGTGGGCTGTGAGAGCTGTGTGGGCTATGAGAGCTGTGTGGGCTGTGCGAGCTGTGTGGGCTCTGTGGGCTGTGAGAGCTGTGTGGGCTGTGAGAGCTGTGTGAGCTGTGAGGGCTGTGAGGCCTATGAGAGCTGTGTGGGCTGTGAGAGCTCTGTGGGCTGTGTGGGCTGTGAGAGCTGTATGGGCTGTGAGAGCTGTGAGAGCTGTGTGGGCTGTGAGGGCTCTGTGAGCTGTGAGAGCTGTGTAGGCTGTGAGAGCTGTGTGGGCTGTGTGGGCTATGAGAGCTGTGCGAGCTGTGTGGGCTGTGAGAGCTGTGCGGGCTGTGAGAGCTGTGTGGGCTGTGAGAGTGTGGGCTGTGTGGGCTGTGAGAGCTGTGAGAGCTGTGTGGGCTGTGAGAGCTGTGTGGGCTATGAGAGCTGTGTGATCTGTGTGGGCTGTGAGAGCTGTGTGGGCTGAGAGAGCTGTGTGGGCTGTGAGGGCTGTGAGGCCTGTGAGAGCTGTGTGGGCTGTGAGGGCTGTGTGGGCTGTGAGAGCTGTGTGGACTGTGAGAGCTGTATGGGATGTGAGAGCTGTATGGGATGTGAGAGCTGTGTGGGATGTGTGCTGTGTGGGCTGTGAGGGCTGTGTGAGCTGTGCTAGCTGTGTGGGCTGTGAGAGCTGTGTGGGCTGTGTGGGCTTTGAGAGCTGTGAGAGCTGTGTGGGCTGTGAGAGCTGTGCAGGCTGCGAGAGCTGTGTGGGCTGTGAGAGTGTGGGCTGTGTGGGCTGTGAGAGCTGTGAGAGCTGTGTGGGCTGTGAGAGCTGTGTGGGCTGCGGGGGGTGTGAGGGCTGTGAAGCCTGTGAGAGCTGTGTGGGCTGTGAGAGCTGTGTGTGCTGTGAGAGCTATGTGGGCTGTGAGAGCTGTGTGGGCTGTGAGAGCTGTGTGGGCTGTGTGGGCTGTGAGAGCTGTGTGGGCTGTGAGAGCTGTGTGGGCTGTATGGGCTGTGAGAGCTGTGTGGGCTGTGAGAGGTGTGTGGGCTGTGAGAGCTGTGTGGGCTGTGAGAGCTGTGTGGGCTGTGAGAGCTGTGAGAGCTATGTGGGCTGTGAGAGCTGTGTGGGCTGTGAGAGCTGTGTGGGCTGTGAGAGCTGTGTGGGCTGTAAGGGCTGTGAGGCCTGTGAGAGCTGTGTGGGATGTGAGAGCTGTGTGAGCTGTGAGAGCTGTGTGGGCTGTGAGAGCTCTGAGAGCTCTGTGGAATGTGAGCTGTGTGGGCTGTGAGGGCTCTGTCAGCTGTGAGAGCTGTGTGGGCTGTGAGAGATGTGTGGGCTGTGAGAGCTGTGAGAGCTGTGTGGGCTGTGAGAGCTGTGTGGGCTGTGTGGGCTGTGAGAGCTATGTGGGCTGTGAGAGCTGTTTGGGCTGTGAGGCCTGTGAGGGCTGTGAGGGCTGTGTGGGCTGTGAGGGCTGTGAGGCCTGTGAGAGCTGTGTGGGCTGTGAGAGTTGTGTGGGCTGTGAGAGCTGTGTGAGCTGTGAGAGCTGTGTGGGCTGTGAGAGCTGTGTGGGCTGTGAGAGCTGTGAGAGCTGTGTGGGCTGTGAGAGCTGTGTGGGCTGTGAGAGCTGTGTGGGCTGTGAGAGCTGTGTGGGCTCTGTGGGCTGTGAGAGCTGTATGGGCTGTGAGAGCTGTGTGGGCTGTGAGAGCTGTGAGGGCTGTGTGAGCTGTGAGAGCTGTGTAGGCTGTGAGAGCTGTGTGGGCTGTGTGGGCTGTAAGACCTGTGCGAGCTGTGTGGGCTGCTGTGAGAGCTGTGTGGGCTGTGAGAGCTGTGTGGGCTGTGAGAGCTGTGTGGGCTGTGTGGGCTGTGAGAGCTGTGTGGGCTGTGAGAGCTGTGTGGGCTGTGAGGGCTGTGAGGCCTGTGAGAGCTGTATGGGCTGTGAGGGCTGTGTGGGCTGTGAGAGCTGTGTGGACCGTGAGAGTTGTTTGGGCTGTAAGAGCTGTGAGAGCTGTGTGGGATGTGAGCTGTGTGGGCTGTGAGGGCTGTGTGAGCTGTGATAGCTATGTGGGCTGTGAGAGATGTGTGGGCTGTGTGGGTTGTGAGAGCTGTGAGAGCTGTGTGGGCTGTGAGAGCTGTGCGGGCTGTGAGAGCTGTGTGGGCTGTGAGAGTGTGGGCTGTGTGGGCTGTTAGTGCTGTGAGAGCTGTGTGGGCTGTGAGAGCTGTGTGGGCTGTGTGGGCTGTGAGAGCTGTGTGGGCTGTGAGAGCTGTGTGGAATGTGAGCTGTGTGGGCTGTGAGGGCTGTGTGAGCTGTGAGAGCTGTGTGGGCTGTGAGAGCTGTGTGGGCTGTGAGAGCTGCGAGAGCTGTGTGGGCTGTGAGAGCTGTGTGGGCTGTGAGAGCTGTGTGGGCTGTGTGGGCTGTGAGAGCTGTGTGGGCTGTGAGAGCTGTGTGGGTTGTGAGGCCCGTGAGGGCTGTGTGGGCTGTGAGGGCTGTGAGGCCTGTGAGAGCTGTGTGGGCAGTGAGAGTTGTGTGAGCTGTGAGAGCTGTGAGAGCTGTGTGGGCTGTGAGGCACGTGGGGGCTGTGTGGGCTGTGAGGGCTGTGAGGCCTGTGAGACCTGTGAGAGCTGTGTGGGCTGTGAGAGCTGTGTGAGCTGTGAGAGCTGTGTGGGCTGTGAGAGCTATGTGGGCTGTGAGAGCTGTGTGGGCTGTGAGAGCTGTGTGGGCTATGAGAGCTGTGTGGGCTGTGAGAGCTGTGTGGGCTCTGTGGGCTGTGAGAGCTGTGTGGGCTGTGAGAGCTGTGTGAGCTGTGAGGGCTGTGAGGCCTATGAGAGCTGTGTGGGCTGTGAGAGCTCTGTGGGCTGTGTGGGCTGTGAGAGCTGCATGGGCTGAGAGCTGTGAGAGCTGTGTGGGCTGTGAGGGCTCTGTGAGCTGTGAGAGCTGTGTAGGCTGTGAGAGCTGTGTGGGCTGTGTGGGCTATGAGAGCTGTGCGAGCTGTGTGGGCTGTGAGAGCTGTGCGGGCTGTGAGAGCTGTGTGGGCTGTGAGAGTGTGGGCTGTGAGAGCTGTGAGAGCTGTGTGGGCTGTGAGAGCTGTGTGGGCTATGAGAGCTGTGTGAGCTGTGTGGGCTGTGAGAGCTGTGTGGGCTGAGAGAGCTGTGTGGGCTGTGAGAGCTGTGTGGGATGTGAGCTGTGTGGGTTGTGAGGGCTGTGTGAGCTGTGAGAGCTGTGTAGGCTGTGAGGGCTGTGTGGGCTGTGAGAGCTGTGAGAGCTGTGTGGGATGTGAGCTGTGTGGGCTGTGAGGGCTGTGTGAGCTGTGAGAGCTGTGTAGGCTGTGAGGGCTGTGTGGGCTGTGAGAGCTGTGTGGGCTGTGAGAGCTGTGTGGGCTGTGAGGGCTGTGTAAGCTGTGAGAGCTGTGTGGGCTGTGAGAGCTGTGTGGGCTGTGTGGGCTGTGAGAGCTGTGAGGGCTGTGAGAGCTGTGTGGGGTATGAGCTGCATGGGCTGTGAGGGCTGTGTGAGCTGTGAGAGCGGTGTGGGCTGTGAGAGCTGTGTGGGCTGTGTGGGCTGTGAGAGCTGTGTGGGCTGTGAGAGCTGTGCAGGCTGTGAGAGCTGTGTGGGCTGTGAGAGTGTGGGATGTGTGGGCTGTGAGAGCTGTGAGAGCTATGAGAGCTGTATGGGCTGTGAGAACTGTGAGAGCTGTGTGGGATGTGAGCTGTGTGGGCTGTGAGGGCTGTGTGAGCTGTGAGAGCTGTGTGGGCTGTGAGAGCTGTGTGGGCTGTGGAAGGGTGGGCTGTGTGGGCTGTGTGGGCTGTGAGAGCTGTGAGAGCTGTGTGAGCTGTGAGGGCTGTGAGGGCTGTGAGGGCTGTGAGAGCTGTGAGGCCTGTGAGAGCTGTGGGGGCCATGATAGCTATGTGGGCTGTGAGAGCTGTGTGGGCTGCAGGGGATGTGAGGGCTGTGAAGCCTGTGAGAGCTGTGTGGGCTGTGAGAGCTGTGTGTGCTGTGAGAGCTATGTGGGCTGTGAGAGCTGTGTGGGCTGTGAGAGCTGTGTGGGCTGTGAGAGCTGTGTGGGCTGTGAGAGCTGTGTGGGCTGTGTGGGCTGTGAGAGCTGTGTGGGCTGTGAGAGGTGTGTGGGCTGTGAGAGCTGTGTGGGCTGTGAGAGCTGTGTGGGCTGTGAGAGCTGTGAGAGCTATGTGGGCTGTGAGAGCTGTGTGGGCTGTGAGAGCTGTGTGGGCTGTGAGAGCTGTGTGGGCTGTGAGGGCTGTGAGGCCTGTGAGAGCTGTGTGGGATGTGAGAGCTGTGTGAGCTGTGAGAGCTGTGTGGGCTGTGAGAGCTCTGAGAGCTCTGTGGGATGTGAGCTGTGTGGGCTGTGAGGGCTGTGTCAGCTGTGAGAGCTGTGTGGGCTGTGAGAGATGTGTGGGCTGTGAGAGCTGTGAGAGCTGTGTGGGCTGTGAGAGCTGTGTGGGCTGTGTGGGCTGTGAGAGCTATGTGGGCTGTGAGAGCTGTTTGGGCTGTGAGGCCTGTGAGGGCTGTGAGGGCTGTGTGGGCTGTGAGGGCTGTGAGGCCTGTGAGAGCTGTGTGGGCTGTGAGAGTTGTGTGGGCTGTGAGAGCTGTGTGAGCTGTGAGAGCTGTGTGGGCTGTGAGAGCTGTGTGGGCTGTGAGAGCTGTGAGAGCTGTGTGGGCTGTGAGAGCTGTGTGGGCTGTGAGAGCTGTGTGGGCTCTGTGGGCTGTGAGAGCTGTATGGGCTGTGAGAGCTGTGTGGGCTGTGAGAGCTGTGAGGGCTGTGTGAGCTGTGAGAGCTGTGTAGGCTGTGAGAGCTGTGTGGGCTGTGTGGGCTGTAAGACCTGTGCGAGCTGTGTGGGCTGCTGTGAGAGCTGTGTGGGCTGTGATAGCTGCGTGGGCTGTGAGAGCTGTGTGGGCTGTGTGGGCTGTGAGAGCTGTGTGGGCTGTGAGAGCTGTGTGGGCTGTGAGGGCTGTGAGGCCTGTGAGAGCTATATGGGCTGTGAGGGCTGTGTGGGCTGTGAGAGCTGTGTGGACCGTGAGAGCTGTTTGGGCTGTAAGAGCTGTGTGGGATGTGAGATGTGTGGGCTGTGAGGGCTGTGTGAGCTGTGATAGCTATGTGGGCTGTGAGAGATGTGTGGGCTGTGTGGGCTGTGAGAGCTGTGAGAGCTGTGTGGGCTGTGAGAGCTGTGCGGGCTGTGAGAGCTGTGTGGGCTGTGAGAGTGTGGGCTGTGTGGGCTGTGAGTGCTGTGAGAGCCGTGTGGGCTGTGAGAGCTGTGTGGGCTGTGTGGGCTGTGAGAGCTGTGTGGGCTGTGAGAGCTGTGTGGAATGTGAGCTGTGTGGGCTGTGAGGGCTGTGTGAGCTGTGAGAGCTGTGTGGGCTGTGAGAGCTGTGTGGGCTGTGAGAGCTGCGAGAGCTGTGTGGGCTGTGAGAGCTGTGTGGGCTGTGTGGGCTGTGAGAGCTGTGTGGGCTGTGAGAGCTGTGTGGGCTGTGAGGCCTGTGAGGGCTGTGTGGGCTGTGAGGGCTGTGAGGCCTGTGAGAGCTGTGTGGGCAGTGAGAGTTGTGTGAGCTGTGAGAGCTGTGAGAGCTGTGTGGGCTGTGAGGCACGTGAGGGCTGTGTGGGCTGTGAGGGCTGTGAGGCCTGTGAGACCTGTGAGAGCTATGTGGGCTGTGAGAGCTGTGTGAGCTGTGAGAGCTGTGTGGGCTGCGAGAGCTGTGTGGGCTGTGAGAGCTGTGTGGGCTGTGAGGGCTGTGAGGCCTGTGAGAGCTGTGTGGGCTGTGAGGGATGTGTGGGCTGTGAGAGCTGTGTGGACTGTGAGAGCTGTTTGGGCTGTAAGGGCTGTGAGAGCTGTGTGGGAGGTGAGCTGTGTGGGCTGTGAGGGCTGTGTGAGCTGTGAGAGCTATGTGGGCTATGAGAGATGTGTGATCTGTGTGGGCTGTGAGAGCTGTGTGGGCTGTGAGAGCTGTGTGGGCTGTGAGAGTGTGGGCTGTGTGGGCTGTGAGAGCTGTGAGAGCTGTGTGGCCTATGAGAGCTGTGTGGGCTGTGAGAGCTGTGTGGGCTGTGAGAGCTGTGTGGGATGTGAGCTGTGTGGGCTGTGAGAGCTGTGAGAGCTGTGTGGGCTGTGAGAGCTGTGTGGGCTGTGAGAGCTGCGAGAGCTGTGTGGGCTGTGAGAGCTGTGTGGGCTGTGTGGGCTGTGAGAGCTGTGTGGGCTGTGAGAGCTGTGTGGGCTGTGAGGCCCGTGAGGGCTGTGTGGGCTGTGAGGGCTGTGAGGCCTGTGAGAGCTATGTGGGCAGTGAGAGTTGTGTGAGCTGTGAGAGCTGTGAGAGCTGTGAGGGCTGTGAGAGCTGTGTGGGCTGTGTGGGCTGTGAGAGCTGTGTGGGCTGTGAGAGCTGTGTGAGCTGTGAGAGCTGTGTGGGCTGTGAGAGCTGTGTGGGCTGTGAGAGCTGTGTGGGCTGTGAGCTGTGAGAGCTGTGTGGGCTATGAGAGCTGTGTGGGCTGTGAGAGCTGTGTGGGCTCTGTGGGCTGTGAGAGCTGTGCGGGCTGTGAGAGCTGTGTGAGCTGTGAGGGCTGTGAGGCCTATGAGAACTGTGTGGGCTGTGAGAGCTCTGTGGGCTGTGTGGTCTGTGAGAGCTGTATGGGCTGGGAGAGCTGTGAGAGCTGTGTGGGCTGTGAGGGCTCTGTGAGCTGTGAGAGCTGTGTAGGCTGTGAGAGCTGTGTGGGCTGTGTGGGCTATGGGAGCTGTGCGAGCTGTGTGGGCTGCTGCGCAGGCTGTGAGAGCTGTGTGGGCTGTGAGAGTGTGGGCTGTGTGGGCTGTGAGAGCTGTGAGAGCTGTGTGGACTGTGAGAGCTGTGTGGGCTATGAGAGCTGTATGAGCTGTGTGGGCTGTGAGAGCTGTGTGGGCTGAGAGAGCTGTGTGGGCTGTGAGGGCTGTGAGGCCTGTGAGAGCTGTGTGGGCTGTGAGGGCTGTGTGGGCTGTGAGAGCTGTGTGGACTGTGAGAGCTGTATGGGCTGTGAGAGCTGTATGGGATGTGAGAGCTGAGTGGGATGTGAGCTGTGTGGGCTGTGAGGGCTGTGTGACCTGTGCTAGCTGTGTGGGCTGTGAGAGCTGTGTGGGCTGTGTGGGCTTTGAGAGCTGTGAGAGCTGTGTGGGCTGTGAGAGCTGTGCAGGCTGCGAGAGCTGTGTAGGCTGTGAGAGTGTGGGCTGTGTGGGCTGTGAGAGCTGTGAGAGCTGTGTGGGCTGTGAGAGCTGTGTGGGCTGTGTGGGCTGTGAGAGCTGTGTGGGCTGTGAGAGCTGTGTGGGCTGTAAGGGCTGTGAGAGCTGTGTGGGATGTGAGAGCTGTGTGGGCTGTGTGGGCTGTGAGCGCTGTGAGAGCTGTGTGGGCTGTGAGAGCTGTGCAGGCTGTGAGGGCTGTATGGGGGGCTGTGAGAGTGTGGTCTGTGTGGGCTGTGAGAGCTGTGTGGGCTGTGAGAGCTGTGTGGGCTGTGAGAGCTGTGTGGGCTGTGACAGCTGTGTGGGCTGTGAGAGCTGTATGGGCTGTGAGAGCTGTGAGAGCTGTGAGAGCTGTGTGGGCTGTGAGAGCTGTGTGGGATGTGAGCTGTGTGGGTTGTGAGGGCTGTGTGAGCTGTGAGAGCTGTGTAGGCTGTGAGGGCTGTGTGGGCTGTGAGAGCTGTGAGAGCTGTGTGGGATGTGAGCTGTGTGGGCTGTGAGGGCTGTGTGAGCTGTGAGAGCTGTGTAGGCTGTGAGGGCTGTGTGGGCTGTGAGAGCTGTGTGGGCTGTGAGAGCTGTGTGGGCTGTGAGGGCTGTGTAAGCTGTGAGAGCTGTGTGGGCTGTGATAGCTGTGTGGGCTGTGTGGGCTGTGAGAGCTGTGAGGGCTGTGAGAGCTGTGTGGGGTATGAGCTGCATGGGCTGTGAGGGCTGTGTGAGCTGTGAGAGCGGTGTGGGCTGTGAGAGCTGTGTGGGCTGTGTGGGCTGTGAGAGCTGTGAGAGCTGTGTGGGCTGTGAGAGCTGTGCAGGCTGTGAGAGCTGTGTGGGCTGTGTGGGCTGTGAGAGTGTGGGATGTGTGGGCTGTGAGAGCTGTGAGAGCTGTGTGGGCTGTGAGAGCTGTGAGAGCTGTGAGAGCTGTGTGGGCTGTGAGAGCTGTGTGGGCTGTGAGAGCTGTGTGGGCTGTGACAGCTATGTGGGCTGTGAGAGCTGTATGGGCTGTGAGAGCTGTGAAAGCTGTGAGAGCTATGAGAGCTGTATGGGCTGTGAGAACTGTGAGAGCTGTGTGGGATGTGAGCTGTGTGGGCTGTGAGGGCTGTGTGAGCTGTGAGAGCTGTGTGGGCTGTGAGAGCTGTGTGGGCTGTGGAAGGGTGGGCTGTGTGGGCTGTGTGGGCTGTGAGAGCTGTGAGAGCTGTGTGAGCTGTGAGGGCTGTGAGGGCTGTGAGAGCTGTGAGGCCTGTGAGAGCTGTGGGGGCCATGATAGCTATGTGGGCTGTGAGAGCTGTGTGGGCTGCGGGGGATGTGAGGGCTGTGAAGCCTGTGAGAGCTGTGTGGGCTGTGAGAGCTGTGTGTGCTGTGAGAGCTATGTGGGCTGTGAGAGCTGTGCGGGCTGTGAGAGCTGTGTGGGCTGTGAGAGCTGTGTGGGCTGTGAGAGCTGTGTGGGCTGTGTGGGCTGTGAGAGCTGTGTGGGCTGTGAGAGCTGTGTGGGCTGTGAGAGCTGTGAGAGCTATGTGGGCTGTGAAAGCTGTGTGGGCTGTGAGAGCTGTGTGGGCTGTGAGAGCTGTGTGGGCTGTGAGAGCTGTGTGGGCTGTGAGGGCTGTGAGGCCTGTGAGAGCTGTGTGGGATGTGAGAGCTGTGTGAGCTGTGAGAGCTGTGTGGGCTGTGAGAGCTCTGAGAGCTCTGTGGGATGTGAGCTGTGTGGGCTGTGAGGGCTGTGTCAGCTGTGAGAGCTGTGTGGGCTGTGAGAGATGTGTGGGCTGTGAGAGCTGTGAGAGCTGTGTGGGCTGTGAGAGCTGTGTGGGCTGTGTGGGCTGTGAGAGCTATGTGGGCTGTGAGAGCTGTTTGGGCTGTGAGGCCTGTGAGGGCTGTGAGGGCTGTGAGGCCTGTGAGAGCTGTGTGGGCTGTGAGAGTTGTGTGGGCTGTGAGAGCTGTGTGAGCTGTGAGAGCTGTGTGGGCTGTGAGAGCTGTGTGGTCTGTGAGAGCTGTGAGAGCTGTGTGGGCTGTGAGAGCTGTGTGGGCTGTGAGAGCTGTGTGGGCTCTGTGGGCTGTGAGAGCTGTATGGGCTGTGAGAGCTGTGTGGGCTGTGAGAGCTGTGAGGGCTGTGTGAGCTGTGAGAGCGGTGTGGGCTGTGAGAGCTGTGTGGGCTGTGTGGGCTGTGAGAGCTGTGAGAGCTGTGTGGGCTGTGAGAGCTGTGCAGGCTGTGAGAGCTGTGTGGGCTGTGAGAGTGTGGGATGTGTGGGCTGTGAGAGCTGTGAGAGCTGTGTGGGCTGTGAGAGCTGTGAGAGCTGTGAGAGCTGTGTGGGCTGTGAGAGCTGTGTGGGCTGTGAGAGCTGTGTGGGCTGTGACAGCTATGTGGGCTGTGAGAGCTGTATGGGCTGTGAGAGCTGTGAAAGCTGTGAGAGCTATGAGAGCTGTATGGGCTGTGAGAACTGTGAGAGCTGTGTGGGATGTGAGCTGTGTGGGCTGTGAGGGCTGTGTTTGCTGTGAGAGCTGTGTGGGCTGTGAGAGCTGTGTGGGCTGTGGAAGGGTGGGCTGTGAGGGCTGTGAGGGCTGTGAGAGCTGTGAGGCCTGTGAGAGCTGTGGGGGCCATGATAGCTATGTGGGCTGTGAGAGCTGTGTGGGCTGCGGGGGATGTGAGGGCTGTGAAGCCTGTGAGAGCTGTGTGGGCTGTGAGAGCTGTGTGTGCTGTGAGAGCTATGTGGGCTGTGAGAGCTGTGCGGGCTGTGAGAGCTGTGTGGGCTGTGAGAGCTGTGTGGGCTGTGAGAGCTGTGTGGGCTGTGTGGGCTGTGGGAGCTGTGTGGGCTGTGAGAGCTGTGTGGGCTGTGAGAGCTGTGAGAGCTATGTGGGCTGTGAGAGCTGTGTGGGCTGTGAGAGCTGTGTGGGCTGTGAGAGCTGTGTGGGCTGTGAGAGCTGTGTGGGCTGTGAGGGCTGTGAGGCCTGTGAGAGCTGTGTGGGATGTGAGAGCTGTGTGAGCTGTGAGAGCTGTGTGGGCTGTGAGAGCTCTGAGAGCTCTGTGGGATGTGAGCTGTGTGGGCTGTGAGGGCTGTGTCAGCTGTGAGAGCTGTGTGGGCTGTGAGAGATGTGTGGGCTGTGAGAGCTGTGAGAGCTGTGTGGGCTGTGAGAGCTGTGTGGGCTGTGTGGGCTGTGAGAGCTATGTGGGCTGTGAGAGCTGTTTGGGCTGTGAGGCCTGTGAGGGCTGTGAGGGCTGTGAGGCCTGTGAGAGCTGTGTGGGCTGTGAGAGTTGTGTGGGCTGTGAGAGCTGTGTGAGCTGTGAGAGCTGTGTGGGCTGTGAGAGCTCTGTGGTCTGTGAGAGCTGTGAGAGCTGTGTGGGCTGTGAGAGCTGTGTGGGCTGTGAGAGCTGTGTGGGCTCTGTGGGCTGTGAGAGCTGTATGGGCTGTGAGAGCTGTGTGGGCTGTGAGAGCTGTGAGGGCTGTGTGAGCTGTGAGAGCTGTGTAGGCTGTGAGAGCTGTGTGGGCTGTGTGGGCTGTAAGACCTGTGCGAGCTGTGTGGGCTGCTGTGAGAGCTGTGTGGGCTGTGAGAGCTGCGTGGGCTGTGAGAGCTGTGTGGGCTGTGTGGGCTGTGAGAGCTGTGTGGGCTGTGAGAGCTGTGTGGGCTGTGAGGGCTGTGAGGCCTGTGAGAGCTGTATGGGCTGTGAGGGCTGTGTGGGCTGTGAGAGCTGTGTGGACCGTGAGAGCTGTTTGGGCTGTAAGAGCTGTGAGAGCTGTGTGGGATGTGAGCTGTGTGGGCTGTGAGGGCTGTGTGAGCTGTGATAGCTATGTGGGCTGTGAGAGATGTGTGGGCTGTGTGGGCTGTGAGAGCTGTGAGAGCTGTGTGGGCTGTGAGAGCTGTGCGGGCTGTGAGAGCTGTGTGGGCTGTGAGAGTGTGGGCTGTGTGGGCTGTGAGTGCTGTGAGAGCTGTGTGGGCTGTGAGAGCTGTGTGGGCTGTGTGGGCTGTGAGAGCTGTGTGGGCTGTGAGAGCTGTGTGGAATGTGAGCTGTGTGGGCTGTGAGGGCTGTGTGAGCTGTGAGAGCTGTGTGGGCTGTGAGAGCTGTGTGGGCTGTGAGAGCTGCGAGAGCTGTGTGGGCTGTGAGAGCTGTGTGGGCTGTGTGGGCTGTGAGAGCTGTGTGGGCTGTGAGAGCTGTGTGGGCTGTGAGGCCCGTGAGGGCTGTGTGGGCTGTGAGGGCTGTGAGGCCTGTGAGAGCTGTGTGGGCAGTGAGAGTTGTGTGAGCTGTGAGAGCTGTGAGAGCTGTGTGGGCTGTGAGGCACGTGAGGGCTGTGTGGGCTGTGAGGGCTGTGAGGCCTGTGAGACCTGTGAGAGCTGTGTGGGCTGTGAGAGCTGTGTGAGCTGTGAGAGCTGTGTGGGCTGTGAGAGCTGTGTGTGCTGTGAGAGCTGTGTGGGCTGTGAGAGCTGTGTGGGCTATGAGAGCTGTGTGGGCTGTGAGAGCTGTGTGGGCTCTGTGGGCTGTGAGAGCTGTGTGGGCTGTGAGAGCTGTGTGAGCTGTGAGGGCTGTGAGGCCTATGAGAGCTGTGTGGGCTGTGAGAGCTCTGTGGGCTGTGTGGCCTGTGAGAGCGGTATGGGCTGTGAGCTGTGAGAGCTGTGTGGGCTGTGAGGGCTCTATGAGCTGTGAGAGCTGTGTTGGCTGTGAGAGCTGTGTGGGCTGTGTGGGCTATGAGAGCTGTGCGAGCTGTGTGGGCTGTGAGAGCTGTGCGGGCTGTGAGAGCTGTGTGGGCTGTGAGAGTGGGGGCTGTGTGGGCTGTGAGAGCTGTGAGAGCTGTGTGGGCTGTGAGAGCTGTGTGGGCTATGAGAGCTGTGTGAGCTGTGTGGGCTGTGAGAGCTGTGTGGGCTGAGAGAGCTGTGTGGGCTGTGAGGGCTGTGAGGCCTGTGAGAGCTGTTTGGGCTGTGAGGGCTGTGTGGGCTGTGAGAGCTGTGTGGACTGTGAGAGCTGTATGGGCTGTGAGAGCTGTATGGGATGTGAGAGCTGTGTGGGATGTGTGCTGTGTGGGCTGTGAGGGCTGTGTGAGCTGTGCTAGCTGTGTGGGCTGTGAGAGCTGTGTGGGCTGTGTGGGCTTTGAGAGCTGTGAGAGCTGTGTGGGCTGTGAGAGCTGTGCAGGCTGCGAGAGCTGTGTGGGCTGTGAGAGTGTGGGCTGTGTGGGCTGTGAGAGCTGTGAGAGCTGTGTGGGCTGTAAGAGCTGTGTGGGCTGTGTGGGCTGTGAGAGCTGTGTGGGCTGTGAGAGCTGTGTGGGCTTTGAGGGCTGTGAGAGCTGTGTGGGATGTGAGAGCTGTGTGGGCTGTGTGGGCTGTGAGCACTGTGTGAGCTGTGTGGGCTGTGAGAGCTGTGCAGGCTGAGGGCTGTGTGGGCTGTGAGTGTGGTCTGTGTGGGCTGTGAGAGCTGTGTGGGCTGTGAGAGCTGTGTGGGCTGTGAGAGCTATGTGGGCTGTGAGAGCGGTGTGGGCTGTGACAGCTGTGTGGGCTGTGAGAGCTGTATGGGCTGTGAGAGCTGTGAGAGCTGTGAGAGCTGTATGGGCTGTGAGAGCTGTGTGGGATGTGAGCTGTGTGGGCTGTGAGGGCTGTGTGAGCTGTGAGAGCTGTGTAGGCTGTGAGGGCTGTGTGGGCTGTGAGAGCTGTGTGGGATGTGAGAGCTGTGTGGGCTGTGAGGGCTGTGTAAGCTGAGAGCTGTGTGGGCTGTGAGAGCTGTGTGGGCTGTGTGGGCTGTGTGGGCTGTGTGGGCTGTGAGAGCTGTGAGAGCTGTGTGGGCTGTGAGAGCTGTGTGGGGTATGAGCTGTGTGGGCTGTGAGGGCTGTGTGAGCCGTGAGAGCAGTGTGGGCTGTGAGAGCTGTGTGGGCTGTGTGGGCTGTGAGAGCTGTGAGAGCTGTGTAGGCTGTGAGAGCTGTGCAGGCGGTGAGAGCTGTGTGGGCTGTGAGAGTGTGGGATGTTATGGGATGTGAGAGCTGTGTGGGCTGTGGGAGCTGTGTGGGCTGTGAGAGCTGTGTGGGCTGTGACAGCTATGTGGGCTGTGAGAGCTGTATGGGCTGTGAGAGCTGTGAAAGCTGCGAGAGCTATGAGAGCTGTATGGGCTGTGAGAACTGTGAGAGCTGTGTGGGATGTGAGCTGTGCGGGCTGTGAGGGCTGTGAGAGCTGTGAGAGCTGTGTGGGCTGTGAGAGCTGTGTGGGCTGTGGAAGGGTGGGCTGTGTGAGCTGTGAGGGCTGTGAGAGCTGTGAGGCCTGTGAGAGCTGTGTGGGCCATGATAGCTATGTGGGCTGTGAGAGCTGTGTGGGCTGCGGGGGCTGCGAGGGCTGTGAAGCCTGTGAGAGCTGTGTGGGCTGTGAGAGCTGTGTGAGCTGTGAGCGCTGTGAGAGCTATGTGGGCTGTGAGAGCTGTGTGGGCTGTGAGAGCTGTGTGGGCTGTGTGGGCTGTGTGAGCTGTGTGGGCTGTGAGAGCTGTGTGGGCTGTGTGGGCTGTGAGAGCTGTGTGGGCTGTGAGAGTTGTGTGGGCTGTGAGAGCTGTGTGGGCTGTGACAGCTGTGTGGGCTGTGAGAGCTGTGAGAGCTATGTGGGCTGTGTGGGCTATGAGAGCTATGTGGGCTGTGAGAGCTGTTTGGGCTGTGAGGCCTGTGAGGCCTATGAGCGCTGTGAGGGCTGTGAGGGCTGTGAGGCCTGTGAGAGCTGTGTGGGCTGTGAGAGTTGTGTGGGCTGTGAGAGCTGTGTGAGCTGTGAGAGCTGTGTGGGCTGTGAGAGCTGTGTGGGCTGTGAGAGCTGTGTGGGCTGTGAGAGCTGTGAGAGCTGTGTGGGCTGTGAGAGCTGTGTGGGCTGTGAGAGCTGTGTGGGCTCTGTGGGCTGTGAGAGCTGTATGGGCTGTGAGAGCTGTGTGGGCTGTGAGAGCTGTGTGGGCTTGTAGGGCTGTGTGAGCTGTGAGAGCTGTGTAGGCTGTGAGTTGTGTGGGCTGTGTGGGCTGTGAGAGCTGTGCGAGCTGTGTGGGCTGCTGTGGAAGCTGTGCGGGCTGTGAGAGCTGTGTGGGCTGTGAGAGTGTGGGCTGTATGGGCTTTGAGAGCTGTGAGAGCTGTGTAGGCTGTGAGAGCTGTGCCGGCTGTGAGAGCTGTGTGGGCCGTGAGAGTGTGGGCTGTGTGGGCTGTGAGAGCTGTGAGAGCTGTGTGGGCTGTGAGAGCTGTGTGGGCTGTGTGGGCTGTGAGAGCTTTGTGGGCTGTGAGAGCTTTGTGGGCTGTGAGAGCTGTGTGGGCTGTGAGGGCTGTGTGAGCTGTGAGAGCTGTGAGAGCTGTGTGGGCTGTGAGAGCTGTGTGGGCTGTGGAAGGGTGGGCTGTGTGAGCTGTGAGGGCTGTGAGAGCTGTGTGAGCTGTGAGAGCTGTGAGAGCTGTGTGGGCTGTGAGAGCTGTGTGGGCTGTGGAAGGGTGGGCTGTGTGAGCTGTGAGGGCTGTGAGAGCTGTGAGGCCTGTGAGAGCTGTGTGGGCCATGATAGCTATGTGGGCTGTGAGAGCTGTGTGGGCTGCGGGGGCTGCGAGGGCTGTGAAGCCTGTGAGAGCTGTGTGGGCTGTGAGAGCTGTGTGAGCTGTGAGCGCTGTGAGAGCTATGTGGGCTGTGAGAGCTGTGTGGGCTGTGAGAGCTGTGTGGGCTGTGTGGGCTGTGTGAGCTGTGTGGGCTGTGAGAGCTGTGTGGGCTGTGTGGGCTGTGAGAGCTGTGTGGGCTGTGAGAGTTGTGTGGGCTGTGAGAGCTGTGTGGGCTGTGTGGGCTGTGTGAGCTGTGTGGGCTGTGAGAGCTGTGTGGGCTGTGTGGGCTGTGAGAGCTGTGTGGGCTGTGAGAGTTGTGTGGGCTGTGAGAGCTGTGTGGGCTGTGACAGCTGTGTGGGCTGTGAGAGCTGTGAGAGCTATGTGGGCTGTGTGGGCTATGAGAGCTATGTGGGCTGTGAGAGCTGTTTGGGCTGTGAGGCCTGTGAGGCCTATGAGCGCTGTGAGGGCTGTGAGGGCTGTGAGGCCTGTGAGAGCTGTGTGGGCTGTGAGAGTTGTGTGGGCTGTGAGAGCTGTGTGAGCTGTGAGAGCTGTGTGGGCTGTGAGAGCTGTGTGGGCTGTGAGAGCTGTGTGGGCTGTGAGAGCTGTGAGAGCTGTGTGGGCTGTGAGAGCTGTGTGGGCTGTGAGAGCTGTGTGGGCTCTGTGGGCTGTGAGAGCTGTATGGGCTGTGAGAGCTGTGTGGGCTGTGAGAGCTGTGTGGGCTTGTAGGGCTGTGTGAGCTGTGAGAGCTGTGCAGGCTGTGAGAGCTGTGTGGGCTGTGAGAGTGTGGGCTGTATGGGCTTTGAGAGCTGTGAGAGCTGTGTAGGCTGTGAGAGCTGTGCCGGCTGTGAGAGCTGTGTGGGCCGTGAGAGTGTGGGCTGTGTGGGCTGTGAGAGCTGTGAGAGCTGTGTGGGCTGTGAGAGCTGTGTGGGCTGTGTGGGCTGTGAGAGCTTTGTGGGCTGTGAGAGCTTTGTGGGCTGTGAGAGCTGTGTGGGCTGTGAGGGCTGTGTGAGCTGTGAGAGCTGTTTGGGCTGTGAGAGCTGTGTGGGGTGTGAGAGCTGTGAGAGCTGTGTGAGCTGTGAGAGCTGTGTTGGCTGTGAGAGCTGTGTTGGCTGTGAGAGCTGTGTGGGCTGAGAGAGCTGTGTGGGCTGAGAGAGCTGTGAGAGCTGTGTGGGCTGTGAGAGCTGTGTGGGCTGTGTGGGCTGTGAGAGCTGTGTGGGCTGTGAGAGCTGTGTGGGCTGTGAGGGCTGTGAGAGCTGTGTGGGATGTGAGAGCTGTGTGGGCTGTGAGAGCTGTGTGGACCGTGAGGGCTGTTTGGGCTGTAAGAGCTGTGAGAGCTGTGTGGGAGGTGAGCTGTGTGGGCTGTGAGGGCTGTGTGAGCTGTGAGAGCTATGTGGGCTATGAGAGATGTGTGAGCTGTGTGGGCTGTGAGAGCTGTGCGGGCTGTGAGAGCTGTGTGGGCTGTGAGAGTGTGGGCTGTGTGGGCTGTGAGAGCTGTGAGAGCTGTGTGGGCTGTGAGAGCTGTGTGGGCTGTGTGGGCTGTGAGAGCTGTGTGGGCTGTGAGAGCTGTGTGGGATGTGAGCTGTGTGGGCTGTGAGGGCTGTGTGAGCTGTGAGAGCTGTGTGGGCTGTGAGAGCTGTGTGGGCTGTGAGAGCTGCGAGAGCTGTGTGGGCTGTGAGAGCTGTGTGGGCTGTGTGGGCTGTGAGAGCTGTGTGGGCTGTGAGAGCTGTGTGGGCTGTGAGGCCCGTGAGGGCTGTGTGGGCTGTGAGGGCTGTGAGGCCTGTGAGAGCTGTGTGGGCAGTGAGAGTTGTGTGAGCTATGAGAGCTGTGAGAGCTGTGTGGGCTGTGAGAGCTGTGTGGGCTGTGAGAGCTGTGTGAGCTGTGAGGGCTGTGAGGCCTATGAGAGCTGTATGGGCTGTGAGAGCTCTGTGGGCTGTGTGGGCTGTGAGAGCTGTATGGGCTGTGAGAGCTGTGAGAGCTGTGTGGGCTGTGAGGGCTCTGTGAGCTGTGAGAGCTGTGTAGGCTGTGAGAGCTGTGTGGGCTGTGTGGGCTATGAGAGCTGTGCGAGCTGTGTGGGCTGTGAGAGCTGTGCGGGCTGTGAGAGCTGTGTGGGCTGTGAGAGTGTGGGCTGTGTGGGCTGTGAGAGCTGTGAGAGCTGTGTGGGCTGTGAGAGCTGTGTGGGCTATGAGAGCTGTATGAGCTGTGTGGGCTGTGAGAGCTGTGTGGGCTGAGAGAGCTGTGTGGGCTGTGAGGGCTGTGAGGCCTGTGAGAGCTGTGTGGGCTGTGAGGGCTGTGTGGGCTGTGAGAGCTGTGTGGACTGTGAGAGCTGTATGGGCTGTGAGAGCTGTATGGGATGTGAGAGCTGTGTGGGATGTGAGCTGTGTGGGCTGTGAGGGCTGTGTGAGCTGTGCTAGCTGTGTGGGCTGTGAGAGCTGTGTGGGCTGTGTGGGCTTTGAGAGCTGTGAGAGCTGTGTGGGCTGTGAGAGCTGTGCAGGCTGCGAGAGCTGTGTGGGCTGTGAGAGTGTGGGCTGTGTGGGCTGTGAGAGCTGTGAGAGCTGTGTAGGCTGTGAGAGCTGTGTGGGCTGTGTGGGCTGTGAGAGCTGTGTGGGCTGTGAGAGCTGTGTGGGCTGTGAGAGCTGTGTGGGATGTGAGAGCTGTGTGGGCTGTGTGGGCTGTGAGCGCTGTGAGAGCTGTGTGGGCTGTGAGAGCTATGCAGGCTGTGAGGGCTGTGTGGGCTGTGAGAGTGTGGTCTGTGTGGGCTGTGAGAGCTGTGTGGGCTGTGACAGCTGTGTGGGCTGTGACAGCTGTGTGGGCTGTGAGAGCTGTATGGGCTGTGAGCTGAGAGAGCTGTGAGAGCTGTGTGGGCTGTGAGAGCTGTGTGGGATGTGAGCTGTGTGGGCTGTGAGGGCTATGTGAGCTGTGAGAGCTGTGTGGGCTGTGAGAGCTGTGAGAGCTGTGTGGGATGTGAGCTGTGAGAGCTGTGTAGGCTGTGAGGGCTGTGTGGGCTGTGAGAGCTGTGTGGGCTGTGAGAGCTGTGTGGGCTGTGAGGGCTGTGTAAGCCGTGAGAGCTGTGTGGGCTGTGAGAGCTGTGTGGGCTGTGAGAGCTGTGAGGGCTGTGAGAGCTGTGTGGGGTATGAGCTGCATGGGCTGTGAGGGCTGTGTGAGCTGTGAGAGCGGTGTGGGCTGTGAGAGCTGTGTGGGCTGTGAGAGCTGTGAGAGCTGTGTGGGCTGTGAGAGCTGTGCAGGCTGTGAGAGCTGTGTGGGCTGTGAGAGTGTGGGATGTGTGGGCTGTGAGAGCTGTGAGAGCTGTGTGGGCTGTGAGAGCTGTCAGAGCTGTGAGAGCTGTGTGGGCTGTGAGAGCTGTGTGGGCTGTGAGAGCTGTGTGGGCTGTGACAGCTATGTGGGCTGTGAGAGCTGTATGGGCTGTGAGAGCTGTGAAAGCTGTGAGAGCTATGAGAGCTGTATGGGCTGTGAGAACTGTGAGAGCTGTGTGGGATGTGAGCTGTGTGGGCTGTGAGGGCTGTGTGAGCTGTGAGAGCTGTGTGGGCTGTGAGAGCTGTAAGGGCTGTGGAAGGGTGGGCTGTGTGGGCTGTGTGGGCTGTGAGAGCTGTGAGAGCTGTGTGAGCTGTGAGGGCTGTGAGGGCTGTGAGAGCTGTGAGGCCTGTGAGAGCTGTGGGGGCCATGATAGCTATGTGGGCTGTGAGAGCTGTGTGGGCTGCGGGGGATGTGAGGGATGTGAAGCCTGTGAGAGCTGTGTGGGCTGTGAGAGCTGTGTGTGCTGTGAGAGCTATGTGGGCTGTGAGAGCTGTGTGAGCTGTGAGAGCTGTGTGGGCTGTGTGGGCTGTGAGAGCTGTGTGGGCTGTGAGAGCTGTGTGGGCTGTGTGGGCTGTGAGAGCTGTGTGGGGTGTGAGAGGTGTGTGGGCTGTGAGAGCTGTGTGGGCTGTGAGAGCTGTGTGGGCTGTGAGAGCTGTGAGAGCTATGTGGGCTGTGAGAGCTGTGTGGGCTGTGAGAGCTGTGTGGGCTGTGAGAGCTGTGTGGGCTGTGAGGGCTGTGAGGCATGTGAGAGCTGTATGGGCTGTGAGAGCTCTGTGGGCTGTGTGGGCTGTGAGAGCTGTATGGGCTGTGAGAGCTGTGAGAGCTGTGTGGGCTGTGAGGGCTCTGTGAGCTGTGAGAGCTGTGTAGGCTGTGAGAGCTGTGTGGGCTGTGTGGGCTATGAGAGCTGTGCGAGCTGTGTGGGCTGTGAGAGCTGTGCGGGCTGTGAGAGCTGTGTGGGCTGTGAGAGTGTGGGCTTTGTGGGCTGTGAGAGCTGTGAGAGCTGTGTGGGCTGTGAGAGCTGTGTGGGCTATGAGAGCTGTATGAGCTGTGTGGGCTGTGAGAGCTGTGTGGGCTGAGAGAGCTGTGTGGGCTGTGAGGGCTGTGAGGCCTGTGAGAGCTGTGTGGGCTGTGAGGGCTGTGTGGGCTGTGAGAGCTGTGTGGACTGTGAGAGCTGTATGGGCTGTGAGAGCTGTATGGGATGTGAGAGCTGTGTGGGATGTGAGCTGTGTGGGCTGTGAGGGCTGTGTGAGCTGTGCTAGCTGTGTGGGCTGTGAGAGCTGTGTGGGCTGTGTGGGCTTTGAGAGCTGTGAGAGCTGTGTGGGCTGTGAGAGCTGTGCAGGCTGCGAGAGCTGTGTGGGCTGTGAGAGTGTGGGCTGTGTGGGCTGTGAGAGCTGTGAGAGCTGTGTAGGCTGTGAGAGCTGTGTGGGCTGTGTGGGCTGTGAGAGCTGTGTGGGCTGTGAGAGCTGTGTGGGCTGTGAGAGCTGTGTGGGATGTGAGAGCTGTGTGGGCTGTGTGGGCTGTGAGCGCTGTGAGAGCTGTGTGGGCTGTGAGAGCTATGCAGGCTGTGAGGGCTGTGTGGGCTGTGAGAGTGTGGTCTGTGTGGGCTGTGAGAGCTGTGTGGGCTGTGACAGCTGTGTGGGCTGTGACAGCTGTGTGGGCTGTGAGAGCTGTATGGGCTGTGAGCTGAGAGAGCTGTGAGAGCTGTGTGGGCTGTGAGAGCTGTGTGGGATGTGAGCTGTGTGGGCTGTGAGGGCTATGTGAGCTGTGAGAGCTGTGTGGGCTGTGAGAGCTGTGAGAGCTGTGTGGGATGTGAGCTGTGAGAGCTGTGTAGGCTGTGAGGGCTGTGTGGGCTGTGAGAGCTGTGTGGGCTGTGAGAGCTGTGTGGGCTGTGAGGGCTGTGTAAGCCGTGAGAGCTGTGTGGGCTGTGAGAGCTGTGTGGGCTGTGTGGGCTGTGAGAGCTGTGAGGGCTGTGAGAGCTGTGTGGGGTATGAGCTGCATGGGCTGTGAGGGCTGTGTGAGCTGTGAGAGCGGTGTGGGCTGTGAGAGCTGTGTGGGCTGTGAGAGCTGTGAGAGCTGTGTGGGCTGTGAGAGCTGTGCAGGCTGTGAGAGCTGTGTGGGCTGTGAGAGTGTGGGATGTGTGGGCTGTGAGAGCTGTGAGAGCTGTGTGGGCTGTGAGAGCTGTCAGAGCTGTGAGAGCTGTGTGGGCTGTGAGAGCTGTGTGGGCTGTGAGAGCTGTGTGGGCTGTGACAGCTATGTGGGCTGTGAGAGCTGTATGGGCTGTGAGAGCTGTGAAAGCTGTGAGAGCTATGAGAGCTGTATGGGCTGTGAGAACTGTGAGAGCTGTGTGGGATGTGAGCTGTGTGGGCTGTGAGGGCTGTGTGAGCTGTGAGAGCTGTGTGGGCTGTGAGAGCTGTAAGGGCTGTGGAAGGGTGGGCTGTGTGGGCTGTGTGGGCTGTGAGAGCTGTGAGAGCTGTCTGAGCTGTGAGGGCTGTGAGAGCTGTGAGGCCTGTGAGAGCTGTGGGGGCCATGATAGCTATGTGGGCTGTGAGAGCTGTGTGGGCTGCGGGGGATGTGAGGGATGTGAAGCCTGTGAGAGCTGTGTGGGCTGTGAGAGCTGTGTGTGCTGTGAGAGCTATGTGGGCTGTGAGAGCTGTGTGGGCTGTGAGAGCTGTGTGGGCTGTGTGGGCTGTGAGAGCTGTGTGGGCTGTGAGAGCTGTGTGGGCTGTGTGGGCTGTGAGAGCTGTGTGGGGTGTGAGAGGTGTGTGGGCTGTGAGAGCTGTGTGGGCTGTGAGAGCTGTGTGGGCTGTGAGAGCTGTGAGAGCTATGTGGGCTGTGAGAGCTGTGTGGGCTGTGAGAGCTGTGTGGGCTGTGAGAGCTGTGTGGGCTGTGAGAGCTGTGTGGGCTGTGAGGGCTGTGAGGCTTGTGAGAGCTGTGTGGGATGTGAGAGCTGTGTGAGCTGTGAGAGCTGTGTGGGCTGTGAGAGCTCTGAGAGCTCTGTGGGATGTGAGCTGTGTGGGCTGTGAGGGCTGTGTCAGCTGTGAGAGCTGTGTGGGCTGTGAGAGATGTGTGGGCTGTGAGAGCTGTGAGAGCTGTGTGGGCTGTGAGAGCTGTGTGGGCTGTGTGGGCTGTGAGAGCTATGTGGGCTGTGAGAGCTGTTTGGGCTGTGAGGCCTGTGAGGGCTGTGAGGGCTGTGTGGGCTGTGAGGGCTGTGAGGCCTGTGAGAGCTGTGTGGGCTGTGAGAGTTGTGTGGGCTGTGAGAGCTGTGTGAGCTGTGAGAGCTGTGTGGGCTGTGAGAGCTGTGTGGGCTGTGAGAGCTGTGAGAGCTGTGTGGGCTGTGAGAGCTGTGTGGGCTGTGAGAGCTTTGTGGGCTCTGTGGGCTGTGAGAGCTGTATGGGCTGTGAGAGCTGTGTGGGCTGTGAGAGCTGTGAGGGCTGTGTGAGCTGTGAGAGCTGTGAGAGCTGTGTAGGCTGTGAGAGCTGTGTGGGCTGTGTGGGCTGTAAGAGCTGTGCGAGCTGTGTGGGCTGCTGTGAGAGCTGTGTGGGCTGTGAGAGCTGTGTGGGCTGTGAGAGCTGTGTGGGCTGTGAGAGCTGTGTGGGCTGTGTGGGCTGTGAGAGCTGTGTGGGCTGTGAGAGCTGTGTGGGCTGTGAGGGCTGTGAGGCCTGTGAGAGCTGTATGGGCTGTGAGGGCTGTGTGGGCTGTGAGAGCTGTGTGGACCGTGAGAGCTGTTTGGGCTGTAAGAGCTGTGAGAGCTGTGTGGGGTGTGAGCTGTGTGGGCTGTGAGGGCTGTGTGAGCTGTGATAGCTATGTGGGCTGTGAGAGATGTGTGGGCTGTGTGGGCTGTGAGAGCTGTGAGAGCTGTGTGGGCTGTGAGAGCTGTGCGGGCTGTGAGAGCTGTGTGGGCTGTGAGAGTGTGGGCTGTGTGGGCTGTGAGTGCTGTGAGAGCTGTGTGGGCTGTGAGAGCTGTGTGGGCTGTGTGGGCTGTGAGAGCTGTGTGGGCTGTGAGAGCTGTGTGGAATGTGAGCTGTGTGGGCTGTGAGGGCTGTGTGAGCTGTGAGAGCTGTGTGGGCTGTGAGAGCTGTGTGGGCTGTGAGAGCTGCGAGAGCTGTGTGGGCTGTGAGAGCTGTGTGGGCTGTGTGGGCTGTGAGAGCTGTGTGGGCTGTGAGAGCTGTGTGGGCTGTGAGGCCCGTGAGGGCTGTGTGGGCTGTGAGGGCTGTGAGGCCTGTGAGACCTGTGAGAGCTGTGTGGGCTGTGAGAGCTGTGTGGGCTGTGAGAGCTGTGTGGGCTGTGAGAGCTGTGTGGGCTATGAGAGCTGTGTGGGCTGTGCGAGCTGTGTGGGCTCTGTGGGCTGTGAGAGCTGTGTGGGCTGTGAGAGCTGTGTGAGCTGTGAGGGCTGTGAGGCCTATGAGAGCTGTGTGGGCTGTGAGAGCTCTGTGGGCTGTGTGGGCTGTGAGAGCTGTATGGGCTGTGAGAGCTGTGAGAGCTGTGTGGGCTGTGAGGGCTCTGTGAGCTGTGAGAGCTGTGTAGGCTGTGAGAGCTGTGTGGGCTGTGTGGGATATGAGAGCTGTGCGAGCTGTGTGGGCTGTGAGAGCTGTGCGGGCTGTGAGAGCTGTGTGGGCTGTGAGAGTGTGGGCTGTGTGGGCTGTGAGAGCTGTGAGAGCTGTGTGGGCTGTGAGAGCTGTGTGGGCTATGAGAGCTGTGTGATCTGTGTGGGCTGTGAGAGCTGTGTGGGCTGAGAGAGCTGTGTGGGCTGTGAGGGCTGTGAGGCCTGTGAGAGCTGTGTGGGCTGTGAGGGCTGTGTGGGCTGTGAGAGCTGTGTGGGCTGTGAGAGCTGTGCCGGCTGAGAGGGCTGTGTGGGCTGTGAGAGAGTGGGCTGTATGGGCTGTGAGAGCTGTGTGGGCTGTGTGGGCTGTGAGAGCTGTGTGGGCTGTGAGAGCTGTGTGGGCTTTGACAGCTGTGTGGGCTGTGACAGCTGTGTGGGCTGTGACAGCTGTGTGGGCTGTGAGAGCTGTGAGAGCTGTATGGGCTGTGAGAGCTGTGAGAGCTGTGTGGGATGTGTGCTGTGTGGGCTGTGAGGGCTGTGTGAGCTGTGCTAGCTGTGTGGGCTGTGAGAGCTGTGTGGGCGTTGAGAGCTGTGAGAGCTGTGTGGGCTGTGAGAGCTGTGCAGGCTGCGAGAGCTGTGTGGGCTGTGAGAGTGTGGGCTGTGTGGGCTGTGAGAGCTGTGAGAGCTGTGTGGGCTGTGAGAGCTGTGTGGGCTGCGGGGGATGTGAGGGCTGTGAAGCCTGTGAGAGCTGTGTGGGCTGTGAGAGCTGTGTGTGCTGTGAGAGCTATGTGGGCTGTGAGAGCTGTGTGGGCTGTGAGAGCTGTGTGGGCTGTGTGGGCTGTGAGAGCTGTGTGGGCTGTGAGAGCTGTGTGGGCTGTATGGGCTGTGAGAGCTGTGTGGGCTGTGAGAGGTGTGTGGGCTGTGAGAGCTGTGTGGGCTGTGAGAGCTGTGTGGGCTGTGAGAGCTGTGAGAGCTATGTGGGCTGTGAGAGCTGTGTGGGCTGTGACAGCTGTGTGGGCTGTGAGAGCTGTGTGGGCTGTAAGGGCTGTGAGGCCTGTGAGAGCTGTGTGGGATGTGAGAGCTGTGTGAGCTGTGAGAGCTGTGTGGGCTGTGAGAGCTCTGAGAGCTCTGTGGGATGTGAGCTGTGTGGGCTGTGAGGGCTCTGTCAGCTGTGAGAGCTGTGTGGGCTGTGAGAGATGTGTGGGCTGTGAGAGCTGTGAGAGCTGTGTGGGCTGTGAGAGCTGTGTGGGCTGTGTGGGCTGTGAGAGCTATGTGGGCTGTGAGAGCTGTTTGGGCTGTGAGGCCTGTGAGGGCTGTGAGGGCTGTGTGGGCTGTGAGGGCTGTGAGGCCTGTGAGAGCTGTGTGGGCTGTGAGAGTTGTGTGGGCTGTGAGAGTTGTGTGAGCTGTGAGAGCTGTGTGGGCTGTGAGAGCTGTGTGGGCTGTGAGAGCTGTGAGAGCTGTGTGGGCTGTGAGAGCTGTGTGGGCTGTGAGAGCTGTGTGGGCTGTGAGAGCTGTGTGGGCTCTGGGGGCTGTGAGAGCTGTATGGGCTGTGAGAGCTGTGTGGGCTGTGAGAGCTGTGAGGGCTGTGTGAGCTGTGAGAGCTGTGTAGGCTGTGAGAGCTGTGTGGGCTGTGTGGGCTGTAAGACCTGTGCGAGCTGTGTGGGCTGCTGTGAGAGCTGTGTGGGCTGTGAGAGCTGTGTGGGCTGTGAGAGCTGTGTGGGCTGTGTGGGCTGTGAGAGCTGTGTGGGCTGTGAGAGCTGTGTGGGCTGTGAGGGCTGTGAGGCCTGTGAGAGCTGTATGGGCTGTAAGGGCTGTGTGGGCTGTGAGAGCTGTGTGGACCGTGAGAGCTGTTTGGGCTGTAAGAGCTGTGAGAGCTGTGTGGGATGTGAGCTGTGTGGGCTGTGAGGGCTGTGTGAGCTGTGATAGCTATGTGGGCTGTGAGAGATGTGTGGGCTGTGTGGGCTGTGAGAGCTGTGAGAGCTGTGTGGGCTGTGAGAGCTGTGCGGGCTGTGAGAGCTGTGTGGGCTGTGAGAGTGTGGGCTGTGTGGGCTGTGAGTGCTGTGAGAGCTGTGTGGGCTGTGAGAGCTGTGTGGGCTGTGTGGGCTGTGAGAGCTGTGTGGGCTGTGAGAGCTGTGTGGAATGTGAGCTGTGTGGGCTGTGAGGGCTGTGTGAGCTGTGAGAGCTGTGTGGGCTGTGAGAGCTGTGTGGGCTGTGAGAGCTGCGAGAGCTGTGTGGGCTGTGAGAGCTGTGTGGGCTGTGAGAGCTGTGTGGGCTGTGTGGGCTGTGAGAGCTGTGTGGGCTGTGAGAGCTGTGTGGGCTGTGAGGCCCGTGAGGGCTGTGTGGGCTGTGAGGGCTGTGAGGCCTGTGAGAGCTGTGTGGGCAGTGAGAGTTGTGTGAGCTGTGAGAGCTGTGAGAGCTGTGTGGGCTGTGAGGCACGTGGGGGCTGTGTGGGCTCTGAGGGCTGTGAGGCCTGTGAGACCTGTGAGAGCTGTGTGGGCTGTGAGAGCTGTGTGAGCTGTGAGAGCTGTGTGGGCTGTGAGAGCTGTGTGGGCTGTGAGAGCTGTGTGGGCTGTGAGAGCTGTGTGGGCTATAAGAGCTCTGTGGGCTGTGAGAGCTGTGAGAGCTGTGTGGGCTCTGTGGGCTGTGAGAGCTGTGTGGGCTGTGAGAGCTGTGTGAGCTGTGAGGGCTGTGAGGCCTATGAGAGCTGTGTGGGCTGTGAGAGCTCTGTGGGCTGTGTGGGCTGTGAGAGCTGTATGGGCTGAGAGCTGTGAGAGCTGTGTGGGCTGTGAGGGCTCTGTGAGCTGTGAGAGCTGTGTAGGCTGTGAGAGCTGTGTGGGCTGTGTGGGCTATGAGAGCTGTGCGAGCTGTGTGGGCTGTGAGAGCTGTGCGGGCTGTGAGAGCTGTGTGGGCTGTGAGAGTGTGGGCTGTGAGAGCTGTGAGAGCTGTGTGGGCTGTGAGAGCTGTGTGGGCTATGAGAGCTGTGTGAGCTGTGTGGGCTGTGAGAGCTGTGTGGGCTGAGAGAGCTGTGTGGGCTGTGAGGGCTGTGAGTCCTGTGAGAGCTGTTTGGGCTGTGAGGGCTGTGTGGGCTGTGAGAGCTGTGTGGACTGTGAGAGCTGTATGGGCTGTGAGAGCTGTATGGGATGTGAGAGCTGTGTGGGATGTGTGCTGTGTGGGCTGTGAGGGCTGTGTGAGCTGTGCTAGCTGTGTGGGCTGTGAGAGCTGTGTGGGCTGTGTGGGCTTTGAGAGCTGTGAGAGCTGTGTGGGCTGTGAGAGCTGTGCAGGCTGCGAGAGCTGTGTGGGCTGTGAGAGTGTGGGCTGTGTGGGCTGTGAGAGCTGTGAGAGCTGTGTGGGCTGTAAGAGCTGTGTGGGCTGTGTGGGCTGTGAGAGCTGTGTGGGCTGTGAGAGCTGTGTGGGCTTTGAGGGCTGTGAGAGCTGTGTGGGATGTGAGAGCTGTGTGGGCTGTGTGGGCTGTGAGCACTGTGAGAGCTGTGTGGGCTGTGAGAACTGTGTGGGCTATGAGAGCTGTATGGGCTGTGAGAGCTGTGAGAGCTGTATGGGCTGTGAGAGCTGTGTGGGATGTGAGCTGTGTGGGCTGTGAGGGCTGTGTGAGCTGTGAGAGCTGTGTAGGCTGTGAGGGCTGTGTGGGCTGTGAGAGCTGTGTGGGCTGTGAGAGCTGTGTGGGCTGTGAGGGCTGTGTAAGCTGTGAGAGCTGTGTGGGCTGTGAGAGCTGTGAGAGCTGTGTGGGCTGTGTGGGCTGTGTGGGCTGTGAGAGCTGTGAGAGCTGTGTGGGCTGTGAGAGCTGTGTGGGGTATGAGCTGCGTGGGCTGTGAGGGCTGTGTGAGCCGTGAGAGCGGTGTGGGCTGTGAGAGCTGTGTGGGCTGTGTGGGCTGTGAGAGCTGTGAGAACTGTGTAGGCTGTGAGAGCTGTGCAGGCTGTGAGAGCTGTGTGGGCTGTGAGAGTGTGGGATGTTTGGGATGTGAGAGCTGTGAGAGCTGTGTGGGCTGTGAGAGCTGTGTGGGCTGTGACAGCTGTGTGGGCTGTGACAGCTATGTGGGCTGTGAGAGCTGTATGGGCTGTGAGAGCTGTGAAAGCTGTGAGAGCTATGAGAGCTGTATGGGCTGTGAGAACTGTGAGAGCTGTGTGGGATGTGAGCTGTGCGGGCTGTGAGGCTGTGTGAGCTGTGAGAGCTGTGAGAGCTGTGTGGGCTGTGAGAGCTGTGTGGGCTGTGGAAGGGTGGGCTGTGTGAGCTGTGAGGGCTGTGAGAGCTGTGAGGCCTGTGAGAGCTGTGTGGGCCATGATAGCTATGTGGGCTGTGAGAGCTGTGTGGGCTGTGAGAGCTGTGTGGGCTGTGTGGGCTGTGAGAGCTGTGTGGGCTGTGAGAGCTGTGTGGGCTGTGTGGGCTGTGAGAGCTGTGTGGGCTGTGAGAGGTGTGTGGGCTGTGAGAGCTGTGTGGGCTGTGAGAGCTGTGTGGGCTGTGAGAGCTGTGAGAGCTATGTGGGCTGTGAGAGCTGTGTGGGCTGTGAGAGCTGTGTGGGCTGTGAGAGCTGTGTGAGCTGTGAGCGCTGTGAGAGCTATGTGGGCTGTGAGAGCTGTGTGGGCTGTGAGAGCTGTGTGGGCTGTGTGGGCTGTGTGAGCTGTGTGGGCTGTGAGAGCTGTGTGGGCTGTGAGAGCTGTGTGGGCTGTGAGAGTTGTGTGGGCTGTGAGAGCTGTGTGGGCTGTGAGAGCTGTGTGGGCTGTGAGAGCTGTGAGAGCTAGTGGGCTGTGTGGGCTATGAGAGCTATGTGGGCTGTGAGAGCTGTTTGGGCTGTGAGGCCTGTGAGGCCTATGAGGGCTGTGAGGGCTGTGAGGGCTGTGAGGCCTGTGAGAGCTGTGTGGGCTGTGAGAGTTGTGTGGGCTGTGAGAGCTGTGTGAGCTGTGAGAGCTGTGTGGGCTGTGAGAGCTGTGTGGGCTGTGTGGGCTGTAAGAGCTGTGCGAGCTGTGTGGGCTGCTGTGAGAGCTGTGTGGGCTGTGAGAGCTGTGTGGGCTCTGTGGGCTGTGAGAGCTGTATGGGCTGTGAGAGCTGTGTGGGCTGTGAGAGCTGTGTGGGCTGTGAGGGCTGTGTGAGCTGTGAGAGCTGTGTAGGCTGTGAGTTGTGTGGGCTGTGTGGGCTGTGAGAGCTGTGCGAGCTGTGTGGGCTGCTGTGGAAGCTGTGCGGGCTGTGAGAGCTGTGTGGGCTGTGAGAGTGTGGGCTGTATGGGCTTTGAGAGCTGTGAGAGCTGTGTAGGCTGTGAGAGCTGTGCGGGCTGTGAGAGCTGTGTGGGCCGTGAGAGTGTGGGCTGTGTGGGCTGTGAGAGCTGTGAGAGCTGTGTGGGCTGTGAGAGCTGTGTGGGCTGTGTGGGCTGTGAGAGCTTTGTGGGCTGTGAGAGCTTTGTGGGCTGTGAGAGCTGTGTGGGCTGTGAGGGATGTGTGAGCTGTGAGAGCTGTTTGGGCTGTGAGAGCTGTGTGGGGTGTGAGAGCTGTGAGAGCTGTGTGAGCTGTGAGAGCTGTGTGGGCTGTGAGAGCTGTGTTGGCTGTGAGAGCTGTGTGGGCTGAGAGAGCTGTGTGGGCTGAGAGAGCTGTGAGAGCTGTGTGGGCTGTGAGAGCTGTGTGGGCTGTGTGGGCTGTGAGAGCTGTGTGGGCTGTGAGAGCTGTGTGGGCTGTGAGGGCTGTGAGAGCTGTGTGGGATGTGAGAGCTGTGTGGGCTGTGAGAGCTGTGTGGACCGTGAGAGCTGTTTGGGCTGTAAGAGCTGTGAGAGCTGTGTGGGAGGTGAGCTGTGTGGGCTGTGAGGGCTGTGTGAGCTGTGAGAGCTATGTGGGCTATGAGAGATGTGTGAGCTGTGTGGGCTGTGAGAGCTGTGCGGGCTGTGAGAGCTGTGTGGGCTGTGAGAGTGTGGGCTGTGTGGGCTGTGAGAGCTGTGAGAGCTGTGTGGGCTGTGAGAGCTGTGTGGGCTGTGTGGGCTGTGAGAGCTGTGTGGGCTGTGAGAGCTGTGTGGGATGTGAGAGCTGCGAGAGCTGTGTGGGCTGTGAGAGCTGTGTGGGCTGTGTGGGCTGTGAGAGCTGTGTGGGCTGTGAGAGCTGTGTGGGCTGTGAGGCCCGTGAGGGCTGTGTGGGCTGTGAGGGCTGTGAGGCCTGTGAGAGCTGTGTGGGCAGTGAGAGTTGTGTGAGCTGTGAGAGCTGTGAGAGCTGTGTGGGCTGTGAGAGCTGTGTGGGCTGTGAGAGCTGTGTGAGCTGTGAGGGCTTTGA
This sequence comes from Lissotriton helveticus, assembly GCF_964261635.1. NCBI lineage: Eukaryota > Metazoa > Chordata > Amphibia > Caudata > Salamandridae > Lissotriton > Lissotriton helveticus. The sequence continues at coordinate 956,017,762 of NC_136069.1, forward strand.
GGCCTATGAGAGCTGTATGGGCTGTGAGAGCTCTGTGGGCTGTGTGGGCTGTGAGAGCTGTATGGGCTCTGAGAGAGCTGTGAGAGCTGTGTGGGCTGTGAGGGCTCTGTGAGCTGTGAGAGCTGTGTAGGCTGTGAGAGCTGTGTGGGCTGTGTGGGCTATGAGAGCTGTGCGAGCTGTGTGGGCTGTGAGAGCTGTGCGGGCTGTGAGAGCTGTGTGGGCTGTGAGAGTGTGGGCTGTGTGGGCTGTGAGAGCTGTGAGAGCTGTGTGGGCTGTGAGAGCTGTGTGGGCTATGAGAGCTGTATGAGCTGTGTGGGCTGTGAGAGCTGTGTGGGCTGAGAGAGCGTTGTGGGCTGTGAGGGCTGTGAGGCCTGTGAGAGCTGTGTAGGCTGTGAGGGCTGTGTGGGCTGTGAGAGCTGTGTGGACTGTGAGAGCTGTATGGGCTGTGAGAGCTGTATGGGATGTGAGAGCTCTGTGGGATGTGAGCTGTGTGGGCTGTGAGGGCTGTGTGAGCTGTGCTAGCTGTGTGGGCTGTGAGAGCTGTGTGGGCTGTGTGGGCTTTGAGAGCTGTGAGAGCTGTGTGGGCTGTGAGAGCTGTGCAGGCTGCGAGAGCTGTGTGGGCTGTGAGAGTGTGGGCTGTGTGGGCTGTGTGGGCTGTGAGAGCTGTGAGAGCTGTGTAGGCTGTGAGAGCTGTGTGGGCTGTGTGGGCTGTTAGAGCTGTGTGGGCTGTGAGAGCTGTGTGGGCTGTGAGAGCTGTGTGGGATGTGAGAGCTGTGTGGGCTGTGTGGGCTGTGAGCGCTGTGAGAGCTGTGTGGGCTGTGAGAGCTATGCAGGCTGTGAGGGCTGTGTGGGCTGTGAGAGTGTGGTCTGTGTGGGCTGTGAGAGCTGTGTGGGCTGTGAGAGCTGTGTGGGCTGTGACAGCTGTGTGGGCTGTGAGAGCTGTATGGGCTGTGAGCTGTGAGAGCTGTGAGAGCTGTGTGGGCTGTTAGAGCTGTGTGGGATGTGAGCTGTGTGGGCTGTGAGGGCTATGTGAGCTGTGAGAGCTGTGTAGGCTGTGAGGGCTGTGTGGGCTGTGAGAGCTGTGAGAGCTGTGTGGGATGTGAGCTGTGTGAGCTGTGAGAGCTGTGTAGGCTGTGAGGGCTATGTGGGCTGTGAGAGCTGTGTGGGCTGTGAGAGCTGTGTGGGCTGTGAGGGCTGTGTAAGCTGTGAGAGATGTGTGGGCTGTGAGAGCTGTGTGGGCTGTGTGGGCTATGAGAGCTGTGAGGGCTGTGAGAGCCGTGTGGGGTATGAGCTGCATGGGCTGTGAGGGCTGTGTGAGCTGTGAGAGCGGTGTGGGCTGTGAGAGCTGTGTGGGCTGTGAGAGCTGTGAGAGCTGTGTGGGCTGTGAGAGCTGTGCAGGCTGTGAGAGCTGTGTGGGCTGTGAGAGTGTGGGATGTGTGGGCTGTGAGAGCTGTGAGAGCTGTGTGGGCTGTGAGAGCTGTGAGAGCTGTGAGAGCTGTGTGGGCTGTGAGAGCTGTGTGGGCTGTGAGAGCTGTGTGGGCTGTGACAGCTATGTGGGCTGTGAGAGCTGTATGGGCTGTGAGAGCTGTGAAAGCTGTGAGAGCTATGAGAGCTGTATGGGCTGTGAGAACTGTGAGAGCTGTGTGGGATGTGAGCTGTGTGGGCTGTGAGGGCTGTGTGAGCTGTGAGAGCTGTGTGGGCTGTGAGAGCTGTGTGGGCTGTGGAAGGGTGGGCTGTGTGGGCTGTGTGGGCTGTGAGAGCTGTGAGAGCTGTGTGAGCTGTGAGGGCTGTGAGGGCTGTGAGGGCTGTGAGAGCTGTGAGGCCTGTGAGAGCTGTGGGGGCCATGATAGCTATGTGGGCTGTGAGAGCTGTGTGGGCTGTGGGGGATGTGAGGGATGTGAAGCCTGTGAGAGCTGTGTGGGCTGTGAGACCTGTGTGTGCTGTGAGAGCTATGTGGGCTGTGAGAGCTGTGTGGGCTGTGAGAGCTGTGTGGGCTGTGTGGGCTGTGAGAGCTGTGTGGGCTGTGAGAGCTGTTTGGGCTGTGTGGGCTGTGAGAGCTGTGTGGGCTGTGAGAGGTGTGTGGGCTGTGAGAGCTGTGTGGGCTGTGAGAGCTGTGAGAGCTATGTGGGCTGTGAGAGCTGTGTGGGCTGTGAGAGCTGTGTGGGCTGTGAGAGCTGTGTGGGCTGTGAGAGCTGTGTGGGCTGTGAGGGCTGTGAGGCCTGTGAGAGCTGTGTGGGATGTGAGAGCTGTGTGAGCTGTGAGAGCTGTGTGGGCTGTGAGAGCTCTGTGGGATGTGAGCTGTGTGGGCTGTGAGGGCTGTGTCAGCTGTGAGAGCTGTGTGGGCTGTGAGAGATGTGTGGGCTGTGAGAGCTGTGAGAGCTGTGTGGGCTGTGAGAGCTGTGTGGGCTGTGTGGGCTGTGTGGGCTGTGAGAGCTATGTGGGCTGTGAGAGCTGTTTGGGCTGTGAGGCCTGTGAGGGCTGTGAGGGCTGTGTGGGCTGTGAGGGCTGTGAGGCCTGTGAGAGCTGTGTGGGCTGTGAGAGTTGTGTGGGCTGTGAGAGCTGTGTGAGCTGTGAGAGCTGTGTGGGCTGTGAGAGCTGTGTGGGCTGTGAGAGCTGTGAGAGCTGTGTGGGCTGTGAGAGCTGTGTGGGCTGTGAGAGCTGTGTGGGCTCTGTGGGCTGTGAGAGCTGTATGGGCTGTGAGAGCTGTGTGGGCTGTGAGAGCTGTGAGAGCTGTGTGGGCTGTGAGGGCTGTGTGAGCTGTGAGAGCTGTGTAGGCTGTGAGAGCTGTGTGGGCTGTGTGGGCTGTAAGAGCTGTGCGAGCTGTGTGGGCTGCTGTGAGAGCTGTGTGGGCTGTGAGAGCTGTGTGGGCTGTGAGAGCTGTGTGGGCTGTGTGGGCTGTGAGAGCTGTGTGGGCTGTGAGAGCTGTGTGGGCTGTGAGGGCTGTGAGGCCTGTGAGAGCTATATGGGCTGTGAGGGCTGTGTGGGCTGTGAGAGCTGTGTGGACCGTGAGAGCTGTTTGGGCTGTAAGAGCTGTGAGAGCTGTGTGGGATGTGAGCTGTGTGGGCTGTGAGGGCTGTGTGAGCTGTGATAGCTATGTGGGCTGTGAGAGATGTGTGGGCTGTGTGGGCTGTGAGAGCTGTGAGAGCTGTGTGGGCTGTGAGAGCTGTGCGGGCTGTGAGAGCTGTGTGGGCTGTGAGAGTGTGGGCTGTGTGGGCTGTGAGTGCTGTGAGAGCTGTGTGGGCTGTGAGAGCTGTGTGGGCTGTGTGGGCTGTGAGAGCTGTGTGGGCTGTGAGAGCTGTGTGGAATGTGAGCTGTGTGGGCTGTGAGGGCTGTGTGAGCTGTGAGAGCTGTGTGGGCTGTGAGAGCTGTGTGGGCTGTGAGAGCTGCGAGAGCTGTGTGGGCTGTGAGAGCTGTGTGGGCTGTGTGGGCTGTGAGAGCTGTGTGGGCTGTGAGGCCCGTGAGGGCTGTGTGGGCTGTGAGGGCTGTGAGGGCTGTGAGGCCTGTGAGAGCTGTGTGGGCAGTGAGAGTTGTGTGAGCTGTGAGAGCTGTGAGAGCTGTGTGGGCTGTGAGGCCCGTGAGGGCTGTGTGGGCTGTGAGGGCTGTGAGGCCTGTGAGACCTGTGAGAGCTGTGTGGGCTGTGAGAGCTGTGTGGGCTGTGAGAGCTGTGTGGGCTGTGAGAGCTGTGTGGGCTATGAGAGCTGTGTGGGCTGTGCGAGCTGTGTGGGCTCTGTGGGCTGTGAGAGCTGTGTGGGCTGTGAGAGCTGTGTGAGCTGTGAGGGCTGTGAGGCCTATGAGAGCTGTGTGGGCTGTGAGAGCTCTGTGGGATGTGTGGGCTGTGAGAGCTGTATGGTCTGTGAGAGCTGTGAGAGCTGTGTGGGCTGTGAGGGCTCTGTGAGCTGTGAGAGCTGTGTAGGCTGTGAGAGCTGTGTGGGCTGTGTGGGCTATGAGAGCTGTGCGAGCTGTGTGGGCTGTGAGAGCTGTGCGGGATGTGAGAGCTGTGTGGGCTGTGAGAGTGTGGGCTGTGTGGGCTGTGAGAGCTGTGAGAGCTGTGTGGGCTGTGAGAGCTGTGTGGGCTATGAGAGCTGTGTGAGCTGTGTGGGCTGTGAGAGCTGTGTGGGCTGAGAGATGGAGTTCTGGACTTTTTGGTTCCGTCCAGAGGTGTCAGGGATAACACCCGAAGACCCCGGAGTTCAACCTGCCTCGGTGCACAAACAAACAGAAACACGGGCTTCTCGATGGTGGCGTCAAAGACCAAAGGTTTATTACTGCAGGGACACAGAAGTCACAGAAACTACACATGGGCAGTATCTAGGAGCCTGTTCAATTTGTACAAAGAGGGTTGCTCCTTATATACTGAATATTGGGCTTCAGGCAAATTCTTTACATGTTAGCACATTCCAAAACCTTTGTATCTTGTACAATAAATATTTGGCGTTGCACAGGAATCGTCAACAATATCTGATGTCAAAACATTACGAACGAGGGGTTCCCACTATTCCATCATAATCCCATGTCAATTTCTCATTCAAGACCCGGACCGCCTCATCGTAAATTTCGTTACCTCCCCCTAATAAAGGCCCAGAAGGAAAGGAGCAGAGCCAGGTGCAGAAGATAGAACAGTAGGATAAGAGATGTTTGTGGGTCGTAAATGGGCAAGACTACCAGCTTCGGCCACCTAATCATGATCAAGCCAACGGACACGAGAACCAGTATAGCAGGACTGGCCTCAGGCTGGGGAGGCAGCTCTTGCTGAGTCATGCTGCCACAGCGTTGCTTGCCTAAGGTGCATGTGTCACTAGCAAGGTGAATTGCCGGCCAAAGCCTACGTGTCCTTAATTGAAAGAGGTTATTGCGTGTTCATTGACTATGTGAGGGCAAAGAATACAAAATGGCTTCCGTGTTCTAAGATGGATGCCATGGGTAGAACAGAAATGTGTTTGTAACAGGAGTGCTCTTGCTCGTAGCATAGCGAAAACACCAGGATATACTAAATGGATCATTTGCGGTTCACTGATACCAAAATTATGTATTTGCGACAATGTTAAAAACACGGGTTCAAATCGTCACGGAACCTCAGACCCTCCTTTTGCCCTTACATAGGCAATTTCTCAGTCTATGTCAGAATCTAACTCTATGCTCATTAGGTCAGTGACATGTTGTTGCATCATCATCTTGTCTCGTACCTTCTCTCCAAATGCAGGTGGTTTTCTGAAACAGGTTGCAGCACAGAGACTACACAAAGCGGGACCACATTGGATAATAAGGCAGCACGAGAACAGAAATACTAGGATGACACCAATGACCATCAGAACCTTCCATCCCCACGCTGATACCAGAGTCCAAAACCACTCCATGAAGGACCAGTTTCCCTTGTCTACGTGTATAGAGTCGGATATCTTGTGTAGCTTAGAGATCGCTTCATAGACGGTTGGAGCATTATTGGGAATAAAAACACAGCAGCTCGATTGGATCATTCTGCATACCCCACCTCGATCTGCAAGTATTACGTCTAGAACCATACGGTTCTGCAACGTCATGAGACGATCCGCCTGAAGCTCAGCTGTTAAGTTACTAAGGGCACCAGCAGTTTCTGTAATAGTAGATTCAACTACCCGTGTTAGTTGACGTAGATTTCTACTATTGGCCATAGGCCCCCAAAACGGAAGGAAACCTTTGAAGAAGTCTCCAGCTTCCTGACCAGCGGTATCTTCCTCGCTGAAGACACCTCTTGCTACTCTGGTCTTGTGATAATCTGAAGAAGCAGTGTATGTCGGAGGTAACAATCGAGCAATATAACATGAACCTGAGAAGTCAGCAGGCAGCCATGTATACGCTCTGTCTTGACAGATGAAGTAAGTACCCCTAGCAGTAAGGAAGGCAGGGGAGGAGTTAGACGGAAATACGTAAGTCTCAACGCACTCACTCCTCCCTAGCTGAGCTCTCAGATTTCTCCCATTTCCTTGCAAACAGACCTGACCTCGGTGAGGCACGACCCAGACTGAAGTGGAGCTTTTACGCTTGCTTTCTCCCAAACTAAGGCGATACTCTGTAGAGTTCCAACTCAAATACACCCGTAATTCATCTCTAGGGTAAGATGGAGTATTATTGACGTCTTTAATCATGTCAATAATTCCCTGGACTAAAGCTTTGTTGGCTGAGTTGTATTTAGTGGACCGTGGTGGACGCGGAGGATAGGTCACAAGGGCATAGGAAAAAATGGTCTGAAAGGCCTGAAATGATCCATTATAGCTAAAAGGCAAGACTAGATAGGGAATGCCTTTATCCATACTGTGAGGTATCAAGCCACACACCCAGCAGTCTGTAGTATTAACTACCAGTTGGTGTTGATGCAAGAGCTGTACAAATGTATTGTTAATAAATTCTGAGCGTCGAGCTTGTTCGTGTTCAGGAAATGAGTGAAAAGAATGCATAGGAGAAACCGTAGAAGTAGTAGGATCAAGGGGAGGTACTGTAGTTACCGGCATAAAAATCAAATGAACACCAAAGATGATTCCACCCACCAACGTTATCAAAACAATTAAAAACGTAACTGCACATTGCGTTAGAAAGCATTTGCTGTGAAGTATTCTGTACAGTCTATTTCTGCGAACATAAATTACATTCTTTCGTTGCAGCTCAGGAAGCTCCATCTTCTACAATCCGTTCGTGACCACTGATGATGTGTACGTAGATGAAAATGCCTCTATCAGCCCTGGAAGTTCCCAGAACTAACAGAAAGATCGACCTTGTGTCTGACCCCCGCAGATTCAACTAAGCACACAGCCACGACCCTACGGCTACCCAGACGGCAAGGCAAAATTTAAAACAACAAAATAATAGCAAACTTCCTGGCTAGAGGCAATGTATCAAAAATTCAAATGTGAAAATAGGCAGTTTCCTGCTTTATTTGTCCATATTGCGAGATCGCAAGTTGTATCTCAGTTTTGCAGGAGCTGTCTGATCTGGAAACAATGTATTTTCAGCCGACGTTGCAATGTTCACGTTTGCAGATGACAAATGTTCTTTTGGTGCAGATGGCAAATGTTCAGGGTTCAAAAGAGCAGTTTCAGGAGGAGAGCCAGAGTTTGATGTATCAGGGATCAGTTCTGCATCACTGAAAGGAATGAAACTGGATATTTGCTCTGCTTCAGAGGCACTGATTCCTTTCTTTACCCAGTTGTCGTAAGGAAGTGGCAGAGGCACACGTTTGACGTGTGTCGTATGGATCCAATTCTTCCGTCCGGCCACACAAATAGCAGTTCTCGTCGCCAATAAGACTTGGAAGGGGCCAACGAATCTGGGTTGAAGATTTTTCGTTCTTGCAAAATTTCTAATGACTACTTGATCCCCAGGTTTCAGCTGATGACCTGGACTCTCCGGTGGCTTTGGCAATGCATCGAAAACCTGTTGGTGAATAAGGCTCAATTTAGCAGTCAAGTCGAAAAGATAATCAATTAACATTGGGTATTCCAGCTGCTTAAATTCTTTCGGTCTAGGTACCCCCCAAACATTTGCAGGACGACCAAAAATTATTTCATATGGACTAAGCCCTACTCTAGAATGTACAGTTGCTCTTGTTGATAACAAAGCCAAAGGCAGTGCATCTGGCCAGGGCAAACCCGTGGATGCTTGTATCTTAGCAAGTTTCAGTTTAAGGGTGCCATTGTAACCCTCAACTAAACCCGCGGACTGGGGATGATTCGCACTGTGAAACTTTTGTCTAATCCCTAGGCCGGAACACACACTCTGCATAACTTTCCCTACAAACTCACTTCCGTTATCTGACCATACAATCCGTGGCATTCCGAATCTGGGGAAGTATTCTTTAAGAAGGATTTTGGCAGTGGACAAAGCAGTATTGTCCTTCAGTGGGTATGCTTCGATCCATCTGGAGAACGCACAAACTACCACTAGGACGTACTTTAGATTGTTACAACGATCCATATGAATGAAGTCTAACTGAATCACTTCAAAGGGGCAGGAAGGGGGAGCGAAGTGACCTGCAGGTGTGGGGATTCCCTTGCCAGGATTATGCATCAAGCATACCATACAATTTCTCACCACTCTCTCTGCACACTTACTAATCCCATCATTCTTCCAAACTGGAGCCAACATCTTACAAATCCCTTTAGAACTGATGTGCGCTGCTCCATGTGCCATCGTTACTACTGCAAGCACATACGCATCAGGCAACATCCAACGCTGTTGTTCCGACAAGTCAATCCAACACCCACTCGAGTCCAATTTACCCGTGCTCTCTTTCCATGCAAGCTTTTCCTCCTCAGTCGCCTCTTTCTGAATTTCTTTCACGCTTTCCACTGTGTCCTCACACATTCCAGACTCAGAAATCCATCTTGCAGACGTTGCAACATACATTCTACTCATCATATTTCTAGCTGTCTGTTTTGCAGTCTCATCAGCAAAAGCATTCCCATGACCAACATCATCCGTGATTGCTTTATGAGCACTGCATTTCACAATCGCAACTTCAGTCGGCAAGGTTAGAGATTCCAACAAGTCATTAACTAGCTGACCATGTTGAATCTTAGTCCCATGGGACGTAATGAAACCTCTCTCTTTCCACAAACGGCCAAAACTATGGGCCACGCCGAACGCGTACTGACTATCTGTGAACACATTCACTCTCTTTCCCTTAGCTAAAACGCACGCTCTTGTTAGCGTGATCAATTCTGCAGCCTGGGCAGAATTCTGACTCACTCTTGCAGTCTCCACAATCGTACTCAAAGTCGTTACTGCATAGGCAGCAGTCACGTCACCATTCTCCAATTTGAAACAAGACCCATCAACATACAACGTGCCATCTGGATCTGATAATGGAGTGTCTTTTAAATCAATTCGTCCTTTTGTTTCTTCCTCAGTTCTGAAACAGTCGTGTGGTTCGGAATCACTCGACTCTTGACTAGTCGGCAACAATGTTGCTGGATTCAATACATTGCATCTTTTGATCTGAATATGACTCGCTAGCAATGTCAGTTCGTAACCTGATAATCTAGCACTGGTAAGGTGCTGCGTCTTGGTTCGGTTCATGAGTGTATCCACAGCATGAGGAACCATAACCACTAGCATGTTGTTCATTACTAAACCAGCAGATTGTCGAATGGAGGCTGCAGCTGCGGCTGTAGCTCTCAAGCAACTAGGCAACGCTCTAGCTACCGGATCTAACGTTGATGAAAAATACGCACAAGGGCGTTGTTTATCACCAAATTTCTGTGTCAAAACACTCAACGCACAACCTTCTCTCTCATGGACATAGAGCGTGAATGGCTTACTGTAATCGGGTGTACCCAATACAGGAGCTGAACACAGTGCATTTCGTAACTCAGAAAAACTCTCCTGACATTCGGCAGACCATGGCACTGGACTCTGAACATTTTTCCCAGTCAAAGCTACCAACGGTTTCGCCAAAAGAGAAAAATTCGGGATCCATTGCCTACAATATGAGGTAATACCTAAAAAGGCACGTACTTCTCTCTGCGTGCTGGGAACATTCATCTGTGTAATTGCTTTTATTCTCTCTGGGGTCAACTTCCTTCCCTCCTTTGACAAGAGATGACCTAGGTGGTCACTTCTTGGCAACAGTATTGCATTTTTGAAGGTGACACCTTGTGATTCAAATTTGACAAATGATGCAATAAAGAAATTGTAGCTGTTTTGCAAGTTTCCTTGTCATCGGCAGCCACTAGAAGATCATCGACATATTGTACTAAAGCAGAACCAGGAGGAAGTATAAAGGAATCTAACTGGCTTTTTAATGCTTGACTGTAAATGGATGGGCTTTCACAATAACCTTGTGGAGCACGTTTAAACCTGAAGCTTCGTCCTCCTAGAGAGAAACCAAAGATATCTCTGCTTTCCTCGGCTATCGGAATGCTGAAAAAGGCATTTTTCAAGTCGATAACCGAAAACCATGCTGCTGTAGCAGGAATCAACGTTAACAATGCAGTAATATCTGGAACCACAGGAAACTGTGGAATCACAATTTTATTAACCTCTCTAAGATCAATTACAAACCTATATACTGGAGGTTTTGTTGGGTCAGTTCGTTTCAGAATAGGCAGTACAGGACTATTACAGACATTACCTCTAGTTTCTTCTACAACGTCTTTCTCGATCAAATCTTGCACAATTAATAAAAGTGCGCGTTCACCTTCACTAGAGATTCTGTATTGTGGAATTCGTGGAAGTTTTACATTCGCTTTCAAAGTTACTACATATGGTGGAATTTCTAAAAGACCCACATCATTAGGACCAGTCGCCCAAAGAGTATCAGGGAGAGAACGCAGCTCTGGTGGGAGCGCATCCATCGACAAGTACATCGGAGAAATTATTCTTTTACCCAACGTAAGCTGTACTCCTGCCGGAGAACAGTACAATGTCGCGTACAGGCGTTTTAATAAGTCTAAACCAAGCAGATTTTCATTACAACCTGTCGTCAAAATCAGGGGAGCTTTCAAGTGGCGGGGTCCAACAGAAATAGACAAAGGACCAGAAACAGGGTTGTGAACAGGGGCGCCTGAAAAACCTACTGAAACGTTTGTTGAGCCAGACAAAGGTGCGCCAGGGAGTTTCGCATGTATGATAGAACTTTTTGCTGCACCAGTATCCAACAGAAACGGTTCGACTATACCTGATGTTGCTACTGCGACATAAGGCCCACTCTGATCTACTGGAACTGATACTACTCCCTCTCTTTGTCCATGGCTGTCCTAGTACTCTCTTGGCTGAACTTCCTCACTAGCTTCATAGTAGTCTTCAACATGATACTGTTGAGACCTATTTTGTTGGGCAGATTGTCCATTTCGCTGATCGAAATGATTAGAAGGGCGATCATTTGTCTGTGGAGGCATAGCACCTCGTCCTCGACCTCTAGAGTTTTGTATAGAACTACCACGACCTCTCTGAGCTGTCGCAGCATTATTTTGCGCTAAGACTGGACACTCAGTCTTATAATGGCCTTCCATTTTGCAATAAGCACACTGATTCCATTGGTACTGTGGCCTCTGAGAATTATACTCTGTCCTTTGATATGACCCTTGCTGTGTATGAGAATTATTCGTGCGAGGCGGATATGCTTGCTGTAAAAGAACTTTAGTTTTTAAATCTTTCGTCTTTTTATCTGATTTTTCTTTCTCCTCTTTATCCCTATTTTCATAGTACTGGGCAGTCGCAAGTATTTGCGCAGTCGTAGAGACAGCCCACGCACTCTCAGAATTCTTTAATTTACCACTAAGTTCTGGCAACAGATTGTGCACAAATTTATCAACAAATAATCTCTGGCCTCCTTCTGTGCTCATATCTTGACCACTATGATCCACAAAAGTCTCCTCGAATCTTGTGAAAAAGTCGGAGACGCTTTCGTCTTTCTTCTGTTTGCACGCGGACAATTTGTCCCAGTTAACGCGTAATGCAGGCATCAGGGTTTTCATTAAATCGATTATTCTACCAGGCAAATTAGCAATTAAGGGTTCAGGTTTAGAACCACCTATTTGTTGACCATCCGCTGCAATTATAGCTGCCCAATCATCACCTAGGGCAACTGGATGATTCTCTTTACGAATCTTAGCCCAAATTGGTTGCGGTACTACATTACCAAACAGCAGATCTATGTCAGCTAGATTTAATACACAGGCGTCAACTGTCTGAGCCAACTCTTTGTAGTATCCTGCAGGATTTTTACGCGGATCTGGCAAGGCCTGTTTCACTGCTAATACTTCAGCTCGCTTCCATGGAATATGTATCCATACTCTCTGGAATTGAGCTGGAGCGGCTGCAATACCAAGGTTTGCATTAGCTTGCACAGCTTCACGCCAAATTGGTGGAACCTCCCTCATTGGGTATTGACGATTTTGTTTCGTACTACGTTTCTCTGACTCCCTCGGTGAACGAAGGGATGGGTCATTCCTATAACTTAAAATCAGTTCCATCGCTTCTTTTATATTTTGACCAACTATCATACCTGCAGCAAACTCTTTCTGAACATTAATTAATTCTTCTAGATTTGATTCAGGGTCATCCTTTTCCAATTCCTCACGTAGAAGGAAGCACATTTCATCGAACACATATCGTTGTGTCGGTTCGTTCCATTGCATAAATGTATCTAATACATCTTGTACATTATATCTTCCAACTTTCGAAACCCATCTAAGAGCAGTGGAATCTAATATTCCTCGCTCTTCAGTACTGGGAAGCTGACTACGTCTCTGCACAGAGTCAGAGGTAGGAGTCTTAATCAGAGTTTTATAAAAGGGAGATAAAATATTAGAGACAGAATCAGTGATTCTCCGACGAACAGAAAGCGGAGTCATAATATTAGCAGAAGCAGTAAATAGAGTAGCAGTTGGAACAGATAGATCAGGAGCAGTAGGAGTAGCGGGCAAAATAGCCTGTGTACTAGCAGATGTGAGCGATATAGGTATAGGTAAAGAAGCCGGCAACCCTGGAGGAGGGGGTGCCGAAGGAACATTAATATTGACCACAGGAGGTACAGGAACTTGATTCAGAGGAGCAGGAACACCAGGTTGTCCAGCAACCGGTAATTGAACATTCGGTATAGGTGGAGCCGTAGCACCCTGTGCATACGGTGGGGGTGATCGTAACAAGTAAGACAACAGGGGATCCTTTTCGGGGTCCTCTACTATCTTAGCTGTACTTGATGGCAAAACAGGATAGCACTTGTCTATCGCTAAATTACGCTCTCTATTGGCCACCTCCATCGCTTTCTCAGACTCGTTGAGTTGCAGCTGCTTAGCAGACTGTTCTAAAGTCAACTCTTGCTCTTTCTGTTCTTTCTTCAACTTTTTAATTTCTCTCTGTTTAGATTCTTTTCGCCAATAACGGAAAGAATCAAACATTGCCGGCCGGGCTTTCTTCTTGAACAATTTCGTTTCTAAATTATCAAGAACTTGGGGTTCAAAACTACCATGCAGTGGCCAACTAAGGACACCGTCTTTCTGCGTATATCGGACCCATACCTCATTATAAGATATAGGACCCACTCCAAACTTACAATACAGATCATAAAGGGGAGTTCCAATCGGAGGAACCGAACACGAGTCCTCCAACTGGGAATCACTGTTGCAACTAAAACAAGACAACATACAATTTTTCCGACTTACCATTTTATAATCCGGAACACAGAACAGACAAAACACAAACAAAAAGGTGCGCACTCGAACCAAGAACTTAGGCCTACCAAAGCGAACAAATGTATCGATACCCAAACTAAACCAAATGATTATCTTAACCAGAACAACCAGTGATAATCTTACGAAACCAAACCAAACCAAAAACTAAAAGGATTATCCAAACAGGAGCAACCCTTACGAAGTAACCAACTAGCAACCACTTAATACTTAACTGAGGCACTGAAGACGTCACCAAGGAGAAACCCGTCACGTCTCGCCGTACTAAGGACTGCACCTCGGGTCCAAGACAGGGCGACGGTCAAGGCAACGAACCACTGCAGCCGTCTGAACGGGAACCCTCGTGGAAGAGAACGTCGGGCCACTTTTGCGATATGCCGGGATCGATGAAGTGGGGCGCCTCCCTCTGGAATCTTCACACGAAGCTTCTCGAATTCTTCAGGCTTTTGGACCGGTACCGAATGACGTCGCCCCACGTTGGGCGCCAATTGGAGTTCTGGACTTTTTGGTTCCGTCCAGAGGTGTCAGGGATAACACCCGAAGACCCCGGAGTTCAACCTGCCTCGGTGCACAAACAAACAGAAACACGGGCTTCTCGATGGTGGCGTCAAAGACCAAAGGTTTATTACTGCAGGGACACAGAAGTCACAGAAACTACACATGGGCAGTATCTAGGAGCCTGTTCAATTTGTACAAAGAGGGTTGCTCCTTATATACTGAATATTGGGCTTCAGGCAAATTCTTTACATGTTAGCACATTCCAAAACCTTTGTATCTTGTACAATAAATATTTGGCGTTGCACAGGAATCGTCAACAATATCTGATGTCAAAACATTACGAACGAGGGGTTCCCACTATTCCATCATAATCCCATGTCAATTTCTCATTCAAGACCCGGACCGCCTCATCGTAAATTTCGTTACCTCCCCCTAATAAAGGCCCAGAAGGAAAGGAGCAGAGCCAGGTGCAGAAGATAGAACAGTAGGATAAGAGATGTTTGTGGGTCGTAAATGGGCAAGACTACCAGCTTCGGCCACCTAATCATGATCAAGCCAACGGACACGAGAACCAGTATAGCAGGACTGGCCTCAGGCTGGGGAGGCAGCTCTTGCTGAGTCATGCTGCCACAGCGTTGCTTGCCTAAGGTGCATGTGTCACTAGCAAGGTGAATTGCCGGCCAAAGCCTACGTGTCCTTAATTGAAAGAGGTTATTGCGTGTTCATTGACTATGTGAGGGCAAAGAATACAAAATGGCTTCCGTGTTCTAAGATGGATGCCATGGGTAGAACAGAAATGTGTTTGTAACAGGAGTGCTCTTGCTTGTAGCATAGCGAAAACACCAGGATATACTAAATGGATCATTTGCGGTTCACTGATACCAAAATTATGTATTTGCGACAATGTTAAAAACACGGGTTCAAATCGTCACGGAACCTCAGAGAGCTGTGTGGGCTGTGAGGCCTGTGAGAGCTGTGTGGGCTGTGAGGGCTGTGTGGGCTGTGAGAGCTGTGTGGACTGTGAGAGCTGTATGGGATGTGAGAGCTGTGTGGGGTGTGTGCTGTGTGGGCTGTGAGGGCTGTGTGAGCTGTGCTAGCTGTGTGGGCTGTGAGAGCTGTGTGGGCTGTGTGGGCTTTGAGAGCTGTGAGAGCTGTGTGGGCTGTGAGAGCTGTGCAGGCTGCGAGAGCTGTGTGGGCTGTGAGAGTGTGGGCTGTGTGGGCTGTGAGAGCTGTGAGAGCTGTGTGGGCTGTGAGAGCTGTGTGGGCTGTGTGGGCTGTGAGAGCTGTGTGGGCTGTGAGAGCTGTGTGGGCTTTGAGGGCTGTGAGAGCTGTGTGGGATGTGAGAGCTGTGTGGGCTGTGTGGGCTGTGAGCGCTGTGAGAGCTGTGTGGGCTGTGAGCTGTGCAGGCTGTGAGGGCTGTGTGGGCTGTGAGTGTGGTCTGTGTGGGCTGTGAGAGCTGTGTGGGCTGTGAGAGCTGTGTGGGCTGTGAGAGCTGTGTGGGCTGTGAGCTGTGCAGGCTGTGAGGGCTGTGTGGGCTGTGAGTGTGGTCTGTGTGGGCTGTGAGAGCTGTGTGGGCTGTGAGAGCTGTGTGGGCTGTGAGAGCTGTATGGGCTGTGAGAGCTGTGAGAGCTGTGAGAGCTGTATGGGCTGTGAGAGCTGTGTGAGCTGTGAGAGCTGTGTAGGCTGTGAGGGCTGAGTGGGCTGTGAGAGCTGTGTGGGATGTGAGAGCTGTGTGGGCTGTGAGGGCTGTGTAAGCTGTGAGAGCTGTGTGGGCTGTGAGAGCTGTGTGTGTCACGGTTGTGGCTCCTCAGGATCGGAGAGATGCTCTATAGGGGTCCACCTCCAGACGTCCCTGCACTCTGGTGTCTACCCGATACAGAGTGCAAGATAGTCAGGCGAGGGAAAAAGTCGGGGCTAAAGAACCCCTGGGAGTCAGGTCCTGAAACAACAAAGAAAAGAACACGTATAAGAACACGCCCTCTCTCACTGTACAGTAAAATGACAGATAACATACAGGAGGGTACCTGAGATGTTTCCAGGAGATGACCCCTTCCCGTTCCAGCTCTGACAATGGGGAAAGAACGAAACTCCAACTATAGTGGAAGTTCAACCTCCACTGAAAACAGGAAAATGACTGACTCCCTAGTTCAAAGGAAAAAATAAGAAAGGAAACTAAACCCCCCTCAACAGTAATGGAAGGTACACGAGTTCCAAGAGGGAGCAAATCCAGCGTCTCTTGACTCTACCGTAAGGAATCCTACTGCAAGGAGAACGCACTCAGCCGAGTGCTCAAGATCACCACCCAAGAAGGAGTGAGGGTGCGGAGGGGGCAATCCTGCGTCTCCCACACCACTCCAAAAGTAAATGAGCGACGATGCCAGCCGGCACCACCGCAAGCACTAGGAACTCCCTAGGGCGAACGCGGAGGGGGCAATCCTGCGTCTCCCACGTCGCGCCCAGTGACTGGAATCAGTGCAACAATACCAGCCGGTAATGTTCCCCAAACAGGTTAATATCCGAAGGTCGCGCTGAGGGGGCAATCCTGCGTCTCACGCACAACCACACACAAAGCAACAGAACCAGCCGGTAACTGCTGCGGCCGCTGAACTAGGGCAAGACAGGTTTTCTGGCAAGAGCGCTGAGGGGGCAATCCTGCGTCTCACGCGCCTCACCCAACCCTAGTAAACAGCAGACAACACCAGCCGGTGTTGTCAGAGGCTTCACACACTGGTGAGCGAGCAGAGGGTGCAATCCGGCGTCTCCCGCCTCACTCACCGCTCCAAGGTAGGCAGCCCAGCCGGTACCTGCCGCAATCAATGTCCGTGGTTCAGCCGAACCACGAGAACAGGATCTTGTTCCACAACCACGGAACAAGTACAAGAACTCCGCCAACTCCGCGGGGACAGGGCGTCCGCTAACAGTTCTACCAGAAGGACAAATCACGAGCTCCGTTGTTTGGTTCCCACGATGCTTATGCTTTCTCGGGCCCTGCCCACCTCCCTAAGTCTTCTGGGAGATGTAGTCCTACAGTTTAGGCAGGCACCCAGGTCGGATCCTGACAGTACGCCCCCCGTCCCGGTGCCTCCTAGCGCCAGGCTTCCGCGGGTGACGGGCGTAGAAAAGCCGGACTAGCCGCGGAGCATGCACCTCCGTGCTAGGCTCCCAGGAGTCATCCTCCGACCCATACCCCTTCCAAGAGACCAGGAACCACAGTTTCCCCTGCCGGAATCTGGCATCCACAATGCGACGTACCTCGTATTCGATCTGTCCGTCTCGCAGAAGAGGAGGTGTCGCCTTACGCCTGACTGGTCCAGCCGGTTTCAGTAGGCTGCTGTGGAACACCGGATGGATTCTCATGGAAGCCGGCAGTTTAAGCTTGTACGCCACAGGGTTGATTTGGCGAAGAACAGCGTACGGTCCAATGAACCTGGGGTGAAAGATGCTCCGGTAACGAAACCGGATGTTCTTCGTTGAGAGCCACACTTTATCTCCCACCTTGTACTGAGGTCCTTCCTGACGGTGTACGTCCGCCCATTTTTTGTACTTAGTCTTTGCTTGAGCCAAAGTCTTCTGTATTCGTCGGTGTGTGGACAACAGAGCTTTTACATGGGAGGCCACCGAAGGATGGTTCTGGACTTCTCCGGGTATGGTCAAGGGCAAGGTGTTAGCATGAAATCCCGTGTTGGCCTTGAACGGGGTCTCTCCTATCGAACCATGCCATGCATTATTATATGATAGTTCCGCCAGCCATAATAAAGAGACCCAGGACTGGTGGGCCTCTTCGGAGTAACATCTGAGATACTGCTTGAGAGTCTGATTTAGCCGCTCCGTTTGGCCGTCTGACTGCGGGTGGAAGCTGGTGGAAAGGGCGTCTTCCACTCGCAGGGCCTTACACCACATGTGCCAGAAGCGCGCTACGAATTGGGGCCCTCTGTCTGAAATGATCACTCGTGGTATGCCATGAAGACGTACTACATTGGATAACAGCAGCTGAGCGGTCTGACCGGCTGTGGGCAAGTTCTTACAAGGGATGAAGTGTCCCATCTTGGTCAAACTATCGACCACGACCATGATCGCGTTGTAACCCTGATCCATGGGAAGACCCACTATGTAATCTACGCTAATGGTATGCCAAGGACGCGAAGGGGTTGGTAGTGGCATGAGTTTCCCTCAACTCATGGTGTGGTCCCCCTTAGCCCTGGCGCAGGTATCGCACTGTTTGATCCACCCCTTGACGTCGGAGTGTAGGGTCTCCCACCAGAAGTGACGTTTCATCAGGTGGATGGTTTTGGTGTTCCCTGGATGACCGGCCAACACATCATTGTGACACCAATTAAACGCCTTTATCCGCAAGGCATGAGTAGGCACGAAAAGTTTGCCAGCATGTAATGGAATTCCATGTTTTAATGTTCTCAACGTGCTTAGACCCACCCATTCCTGCCACTGTTTCAGACTCCGATCGCTTTGAACAAGTTCTATGAATTGGTCTGCTTGTACAATGCACACCACCTTCTCAGGGGATATGATGGCTCTCGGAACCTCTGGTGCAGAGACGGCTTCCCCCCCTTGTCGGGATAGCGAATCTGCCTTTTTGTTTTCTGCCCCTGGGCGAAAAGTTACAACAAAATTATACTCCGCGAAGAACAGCATCCACCTCATTTGACGTTGGGAGAGGTGGCGTGCCGTTTTCATGAATTGCAAGTTCCTATGATCGGAGTATACTGTTATAGGATGTTGCGTTCCCCAAAGATAGTGTCTCCACTCTTGAAAGGCTCTTTTGATGGCCAGCAGTTCTTTCTCTGACACCGTGTAGTTTGTCTCGGCCGCGTTGAGTTTTTTTGACAAGAAGGCTACAGGGTGTAACTGACCGGTTTCTTTGTCTCTCTGAGACAACACTGCTCCCACTGCCTCATCAGAGGCATCCGCCTCTACAATGAACGGTAGTTCCAACTGTGGGTGTTTTAGGATGGGTGCTGTGCTGAACGCTTTCTTCATGTGTTCGAAAGCTTCTGTAGCTTCGGGGGTCCATCGGAAAACAACACCCTTCCTCAGCAAACGGGTTATAGGAGAGGCCAACAAAGAGAACTGGGATATGAATCGCCGATAGTAATTGGCGAAGCCAAGGAAGCATTGCACTTCTCTTACGTTGGTGGGCACCGGCCACTCCCGTACTGCTTCCACCTTTCGCTCCGCCATCCGGAAGCCTTTTGGTGTCAGAATAACTCCCAGGAACTCAACTACCTCCACGTCGAACTCACACTTACTGAGCTTACAAAACAGTCCATTCTCCAACAGCCTTTGTAAGATCAGGAGAACATGACTGGCGTGTTGGGCCTGAGTTGCCGAGTATACCAGGATGTCGTCGATGTATACCACGACAAAACGGTCTATGTATTCCCTCAGCACATCATTGAGGAAGTACTGGAATGCCGCCGGGGCGTTGCACAACCCGAACGGCATTACCAAGTACTCGAACAACCCGTACCGGGTTTTAAATGCTGTCTTCCATTCATCTCCCCTCCGTATGCGGACCAGGTGGTAAGCACCCCGAAGATCCAACCGGGTATAGATCACTGCGTTCCTCACCTGGTCCAACAATACGGGAATGAGAGGGAGCGGATAGCGATTCCGAACAGTTTGTTTATTCAACTGGCGGTAATCGATACACGTGCGCAACTCGCCGTTAGCTTTTGACGTGAAAAACCAAAGGGGATGCCGCAGGAGATCTAGATGGTCTAATGAACCCTATCTCCAAGAAATGCTGTAGGTATTCCTGCAAGTGTTGGGTCTCAGGTTCCGACAGAGCGTACACTCTGCAAGACGGTATGATGGCTCCTTCCACCAGGTCAATCCGACAGTCGTACTCCCGATGTGGTGGGAGTACTTCGGCCTTGGCCTCACTGAACACCTCTTTGAACCTCTCGTAAACAACAGGCAATACTGTGTCTTTTTCTGCTGCCGTGGCTACGTGCCACACCTGTGCCAATGCCACCGTGTGAGCATTTGACGCCTTCATGCAGTTTGCTACACAGGTCTCTGATACGAAGCTCACTGTTTTTTCCCGCCAGTCTATGGATGGGTTGTGTTGTTCCAACCAAGGAATACCAAGAATGATCTCGTACTGGGGTGCCTCTATTATGTTCAACATGATCCTCTCTTCATGTTTGACGGATTCATTCTCGAGTACCAACACCACCTCTTCTGTTTGTTCTGTGATGGGGCCTGACTTCAACGGAGTGCCGTCTACGGCCAACACTGCCTCAGGCTTGACATAGGGGACTCGACCCAATCCTAACCGGCGAACCAATCCCTCATCCACGAAGTTCCCGGTAGCCCCGGAGTCTATCATGCTCCACACGGCATGACATCGATTATTTTCCTGCAACACCGTGGATAAAGAGAGGTGAACAGCAGGCTTTCTATTCTCGGTTGATGCCAAGGTGGTGAGTCTCCATTCCTTGACCTCGGATTCTCGTCGGGTTGCCCCACTGTCTGCAGAAGTCACTGTCTCTACTGTGGTTAGGGCCACCTTCTTTCCTGGAAAGAACGGCCGGGATTTCTTTGGTTTGTGGGGACATTCCCGGACATAATGGCCTTTTTTCCCGCAATACATGCACAATCCCAGCGCACGGCGGTTTTCTCTTTCTGCCTTGGTTAACGGTGCGCGAATGGCTCCTACATCCATGGGTTCTGGGGTGTTGTCCCCGGGCTTCTGGACAGGGTGTGAGACCTGTCCCATGCCACCATATGAACGGTCGTGCCTCTTGCGTTCGCCTCCCCTTTCTCCCAACCTATGGTCTAACCGCAGGGTGAGATTAATCAGATCAACACAGGTGGTCGGTTGGGGATCGATTTGGGCTATCACATCTTTGAGGTCTTCCGAAAGGCCCTGGTAGTACAAGGCCATCCGTTTTTCCTCGGGCCACCCGGTTTCGGCCACCAGCCGATTAAAAGTGGTCATGTAAGTGACTAAGTCGTTCTTCCCTTGGCGAAGCTGCAAGAGTTCCCGGTCTGCGCTGAGAGTGGTCGCTCTGCGGTCAAACACTCTCTCGAACTCTTTACGAAACGCAGACCAATCTGTCAGAATAGGATCGTCATTCTTCACATATGGAACCGCCCAATTGGCGGCATCACCCGATAGATAGGAGATAGCAAAAGCCACCCTAGATAAGTTCGAGGGAAACGAGGCCGGACGGCATGAAAAATGAAGGGTAATCTGCGTTAGGAAGGCCTGTATTTTCTGGGGATCTCCCGAAAACCGTTCGGGACTGGCCAATGGGATTGGAGGAGGGACGGTTACCTGAATCGACCGTGCCCCTGATACATCAAACGGGTTTCCCTGTTGGCGGTCTAACCTTTCCTTTAAGGCTGTGGTCTCAGCCTTGGACGCTGCCAGTTCCTGCTGTACCAACAGCAGGGCCTGAAGCACGTCATCCAAGTCAGCCATGATAGAAGACCTTTCCGACCAGGAGGAGTAATATGCCGTGGGCTTGTGATTCTGTCACGGTTGTGGCTCCTCAGGATCGGAGAGATGCTCTATAGGGGTCCACCTCCAGACGTCCCTGCACTCTGGTGTCTACCCGATACAGAGTGCAAGATAGTCAGGCGAGGGAAAAAGTCGGGGCTAAAGAACCCCTGGGAGTCAGGTCCTGAAACAACAAAGAAAAGAACACGTATAAGAACACGCCCTCTCTCACTGTACAGTAAAAGGACAGATAACATACAGGAGGGTACCTGAGATGTTTCCAGGAGATGACCCCTTCCCGTTCCAGCTCTGACAATGGGGAAAGAACGAAACTCCAACTATAGTGGAAGTTCAACCTCCACTGAAAACAGGAAAATGACTGACTCCCTAGTTCAAAGGAAAAAATAAGAAAGGAAACTAAACCCCCCTCAACAGTAATGGAAGGTACACGAGTTCCAAGAGGGAGCAAATCCAGCGTCTCTTGACTCTACCGTAAGGAATCCTACTGCAAGGAGAACGCACTCAGCCGAGTGCTCAAGATCACCACCCAAGAAGGAGTGAGGGTGCGGAGGGGGCAATCCTGCGTCTCCCACACCACTCCAAAAGTAAATGAGCGACGATGCCAGCCGGCACCACCGCAAGCACTAGGAACTCCCTAGGGCGAACGCGGAGGGGGCAATCCTGCGTCTCCCACGTCGCGCCCAGTGACTGGAATCAGTGCAACAATACCAGCCGGTAATGTTCCCCAAACAGGTTAATATCCGAAGGTCGCGCTGAGGGGGCAATCCTGCGTCTCACGCGCAACCTCACCCAAAGCAACAGAACCAGCCGGTAACTGCTGCGGCCGCTGAACTAGGGCAAGACAGGTTTTCTGGCAAGAGCGCTGAGGGGGCAATCCTGCATCTCACGCGCCTCACCCAACCCTAGTAAACAGCAGACAACACCAGCCGGTGTTGTCAGAGGCTTCACACACTGGTGAGCGAGCAGAGGGTGCAATCCGGCGTCTCCCGCCTCACTCACCGCTCCAAGGTAGGCAGCCCAGCCGGTACCTGCCGCAATCAATGTCCGTGGTTCAGCCGAACCACGAGAACAGGATCTTGTTCCACAACCACGGAACAAGTACAAGAACTCCGCCAACTCCGCGGGGACAGGGCGTCCGCTAACAGTTCTACCAGAAGGACAAATCACGAGCTCCGTTGTTTGGTTCCCACGATGCTTATGCTTTCTCGGGCCCTGCCCACCTCCCTAAGTCTTCTGGGAGATGTAGTCCTACAGTTTAGGCAGGCACCCAGGTCGGATCCTGACAGTGTGGGCTGTGTGGGCTGTGAGAGCTGTGAGAGCTGTGTGGGCTGTGAGAGCTGTGTGGGGTATGAGCTGCGTGGGCTGTGAGGGCTGTGTGAGCTGTGAGAGCAGTGTGGGCTGTGAGAGCTGTGTGGGCTGTGTGGGCTGTGAGAGCTGTGAGAGCTGTGTAGGCTGTGAGAGCTGTGTGGGCTGTGAGAGCTGTGCGGGCTGTGAGAGCTGTGTGGGCTGTGAGAGCTGTGTGGGCTGTGACAGCTATGTGGGCTGTGAGAGCTGTATGGGCTGTGAGAGCTGTGAAAGCTGTGAGAGCTATGAGAGCTGTATGGGCTGTGAGAACTGTGAGAGCTGTGTGGGATGTGAGCTATGCGGGCTGTGAGGGCTGTGTGAGCTGTGAGAGCTGTGAGAGCTGTGTGGGCTGTGAGAGCTGTGTGGGCTGTGGAAGGGTGGGCTGTGTGAGCTGTGAGGGCTGTGAGAGCTGTGAGGCCTGTGAGAGCTGTGTGGGCCATGATAGCTATGTGGGCTGTGAGAGCTGTGTGGGCTGCGGGGGCTGCGAGGGCTGTGAAGCCTGTGAGAGCTGTGTGGGCTGTGAGAGCTGTGTGAGCTGTGAGCGCTGTGAGAGCTATGTGGGCTGTGAGAGCTGTGTGGGCTGTGAGAGCTGTGTGGGCTGTGAGAGCTGTGTGGGCTGTGAGAGCTGTGTGGGCTGTGTGGGCTGTGAGAGCTGTGTGGGCTGTGAGAGTTGTGTGGGCTGTGAGAGCTGTGTGGGCTGTGAGAGCTGTGTGGGCTGTGAGAGCTGTGAGAGCTACGTGGGCTGTGTGGGCTATGAGAGCTATGTGGGCTGTGAGAGCTATTTGGGCTGTGAGGCCTGTGAGGGCTATGAGGGCTGTGAGGGCTGTGAGGGCTGTGAGGCCTGTGAGAGCTGTGTGGGCTGAGAGAGTTGTGTGGGCTGTGAGAGCTGTGTGAGCTGTGAGAGCTGTGTGGGCTGTGAGAGCTGAGTGGGCTGTGAGAGCTGTGAGAGCTGTGTGGGCTGTGAGAGCTGTGTGGGCTGTGAGAGCTGTGTGGGCTCTGTGGGCTGTGAGAGCTGTATGGGCTGTGAGAGCTGTGTGGGCTATGAGAGCTGTGTGGGCTGTGAGGGCTGTGTGAGCTGTGAGAGCTGTGTAGGCTGTGAGAGTTGTGTGGGCTGTGTGGGCTGTGAGAGCTGTGCGAGCTGTGTGGGCTGCTGTGAGAGCTGTGCGGGCTGTGAGAGCTGTGTGGGCTGTGAGAGTGTGGGCTGTATGGGCTGTGAGAGCTGTGAGAGCTGTGTAGGCTGTGAGAGCTGTGCGGGCTGTGAGAGCTGTGTGGGCCGTGAGAGTGTGAGCTGTGTGGGCTGTGAGAGCTGTGAGAGCTGTGTGGGCTGTGAGAGCTGTGTGGGCTGTGTGGGCTGTGAGAGCTTTGTGGGCTGTGAGAGCTGTTTGGGCTGTGAGAGCTGTGTGGGGTGTGAGAGCTGTGAGAGCTGTGTGAGCTGTGAGAGCTGTGTGGGCTGTGAGAGCTGTGTTGGCTGTGAGAGCTGTGTGGGCTGAGAGAGCTGTGTGGGCTGAGAGAGCTGTGTGGGCTGTGAGAGCTGTGTGGGCTGTGTGGGCTGTGAGAGCTGTGTGGGCTGTGAGAGCTGTGTGGGCTGTGAGGGCTGTGAGAGCTGTGTGGGATGTGAGAGCTGTGTGGGCTGTGTGGGCTGTGAGCGCTGTGAAAGTTGTGTGTGCTGTGAGAGCTGTGCAGGCTGTGAGGGCTGTGTGGGCTGTGAGAGTGTGGGCTGTGTGGGCTGTGAGAGCTGTGTGGGCTGTGAGGGCTGTGTGGGCTGTGAGAGCTGTGTGAGCTGTGTGGGCTGTGAGAGCTGTGTGGGCTGTGTGGGCTTTGAGGGCTGTGTGGGCAGTGAGAGCTGTGTGGGCTATGAGAGTTGTGTGGGCTGTGAGAGCTATGAGAGCTGTGTGGGCTGCTGTGAGAGCTGTGCGGGCTGTGAGAGCTGTGTGGGCTGTGAGAGTGTGGGCTGTGTGGGCTGTGAGAGCTGTGAGAGCTGTGTGGGCTGTGAGAGCTGTGTGGGCTGTGAGAGCTGTGTGGGCTGTGAGAGCTGTGTGGGCTGTGTGGGCTGTGAGAGCTGTGTGGGCTGAGAGCTGTGTGGGCTGTGAGGGCTGTGAGGCCTGTGAGAGCTGTGTGGGCTGTGAGGGGTGTGTGGGCTGTGAGAGCTATATGGACCGTGAGAGCTGTTTGGCCTATAAGAGCTGTGAGAGCTGTGTGGGATGTGAGCTGTGTGGGCTGTGAGAGCTGTGTGGGCTGTGTGGGCTGTGAGAGCTGTGTGGGCTGTGAGAGCTGTGTGGGCTGTGTGGGCTGTGAGAGCTGTGTGGACTGTGAGAGGTGTGTGGGCTGTGAGAGCTGTGAGAGCTATGTGGGCTGTGAGAGCTGTGTGGGCTGTGAGAGCTGTGTGGGCTGTGAGAGCTGTGTGGGCTGTGAGAGCTGTGTGGGCTGTGAGAGCTGTGTGGGCTGTGAGGGCTGTGAGGCCTGTGAGAGCTGTGTGGGATGTGAGAGCTGTGTGAGCTGTGAGAGCTGTGTGGGCTGTGAGAGCTCTGAGAGCTCTGTGGGATGTGAGCTGTGTGGGCTGTGAGGGCTGTGTCAGCTGTGAGAGCTGTGTGGGCTGTGAGAGATGTGTGGGCTGTGAGATGTGTGGGCTGTGAGAGCTGTGAGAGCTGTGTGGGCTGTGAGAGCTGTGTGGGCTGTGTGGGCTGTGAGAGCTATGTGGGCTGTGAGAGCTATGTGGGCTGTGAGAGCTGTTTGGGCTGTGAGGCCTGTGAGGGCTGTGAGGGCTGTGTGGGCTGTGAGAGCTGTGTGGGCTGTGAGAGTTGTGTGGGCTGTGAGAGCTGTGTGAGCTGTGAGAGCTGTGTGGGCTGTGAGAGCTGTGTGGGCTGTGAGAGCTGTGAGAGCTGTGTGGGCTGTGAGAGCTGTGTGGGCTGTGAGAGCTGTGTGGGCTCTGTGGGCTGTGAGAGCTGTATGGGCTGTGAGAGCTGTGTGGGCTGTGAGAGCTGTGAGAGCTGTGTGGGCTGTGAGGGCTTTGTGAGCTGTGAGAGCTGTGTAGGCTGTGAGAGCTGTGTGGGCTGTGTGGGCTGTCCGAGCTGTGTGAGCTGTGTGGGCTGCTGTGAGAGCTGTGTGGGCTGTGAGAGCTGTGTGGGCTGTGAGAGCTGTGTGGGCTGTGAGAGCTGTGTGGGCTGTGTGGGCTGTGGGAGCTGTGTGGGATGTGAGCTGTGTGGGCTGTGAGGGCTGTGTGAGCTGTGATAACTATGTGGGCTGTGAGAGATGTGTGGGCTGTGTGGGCTGTGAGAGCTGTGAGAGCTGTGTAGGCTGTGAGGGCTTTGTGAGCTGTGAGAGCTGTGTAGGCTGTGAGAGCTGTGTGGGCTGTGTGGGCTGTAAGAGCTGTGTGAGCTGTGTGGGCTGCTGTGAAAGCTGTGTGGGCTGTGAGAGCTGTGTGGGCTGTGAGAGCTGTGTGGGCTGTGAGAGCTGTGTGGGCTGTGTGGGCTGTGGGAGCTGTGTGGGATGAGAGAGCTGTGTGGGCTGTGAGGGCTGTGAGGCCTGTGAGAGCTGTATGGGCTGTGAGGGCTGTGTGGGCTGTGAGAGCTGTGTGGACCGTGAGAGCTGTTTGGGCTGTAAGAGCTGTGAGAGCTGTGTGGGATGTGAGCTGTGTGGGCTGTGAGGGCTGTGTGAGCTGTGATAACTATGTGGGCTGTGAGAGATGTGTGGGCTGTGTGGGCTGTGAGAGCTGTGAGAGCTGTGTGGGCTGTGAGAGCTGTGCGGGCTGTGAGAGCTGTGTGGGCTGTGAGAGTGTGGGCTGTGTGGGCTGTGAGTGCTGTGAGAGCTGTGTGGGCTGTGAGAGCTGTGTGGGCTGTGTGGGCTGTGAGAGCTGTGTGGGCTGTGAGAGCTGTGTGGAATGTGAGCTGTGAGGGCTGTGTGAGCTGTGAGAGCTGTGTGGGCCATGGGAGCTGTGTGGGCTGTGAGAGCTGCGAGAGCTGTGTGGGCTGTGAGAGCTGTGTGGGCTGTGTGGGCTGTGAGAGCTGTGTGGGCTGTGAGAGCTGTGTGGGCTGTGAGGCCCGTGAGGGCTGTGTGGGCTGTGAGGGCTGTGAAGCCTGTGAGAGCTGTGTGGGCAGTGAGAGTTGTGTGAGCTGTGAGAGCTGTGTGGGCTGTGAGGCCCGTGAGGGCTGTGTGGGCTGTGAGGGCTGTGAGGCCTGTGAGACCTGTGAGAGCTGTGTGGGCTGTGAGAGCTGTGTGAGCTGTGAGAGCTGTGTGGGCTGTGAGAGCTGTGTGGGCTGTGAGAGCTGTGTGGGCTGTGAGAGCTGTGTGGGCTGTGAGAGCTGTGTGGGCTGTGAGAGCTGTGTGGGCTCTGTGGGCTGTGAGAGCTGTGTGGGCTGTGAGAGCTGTGTGAGCTGTGAGGGCTGTGAGGCCTATGAGAGCTGTGTGGGCTGTGAGAGCTCTGTGGGCTGTGTGGGCTGTGAGAGCTGTATGGGCTGTGAGAGCTGTGAGAGCTGTGTGGGCTGTGAGGGCTCTGTGAGCTGTGAGAGCTGTGTAGGCTGTGAGAGCTGTGTGGGCTGTGTGGGCTATGAGAGCTGTGCGAGCTGTGTGGGCTGTGAGAGCTGTGCGGGCTGTGAGAGCTGTGTGGGCTGTGAGAGTGTGGGCTGTGAGAGCTGTGTGGGCTATGAGAGCTGTGTGAGCTGTGTGGGCTGTGAGAGCTGTGTGGGCTGAGAGCTGTGTGGGCTGTGAGGGCTGTGAGGCCTGTGAGAGCTGTGTGGGCTGTGAGGGCTGTGTGGGCTGTGAGAGCTGTGTGGACTGTGAGAGCTGTATGGGCTGTGAGAGCTGTATGGGATGTGAGAGCTGTGTGGGATGTGTGCTGTGTGGGCTGTGAGGGCTGTGTGAGCTGTGCTAGCTGTGTGGGCTGTGAGAGCTGTGTGGGCTGTGTGGGCTTTGAGAGCTGTGAGAGCTGTGTGGGCTGTGAGAGCTGTGCAGGCTGCGAGAGCTGTGTGGGCTGTGAGAGTGTGGGCTGTGTGGGCTGTGAGAGCTGTGAGAGCTGTGTGGGCTGTGAGAGCTGTGTGGGCTGTGTGGGCTGTGAGAGCTGTGTGGGCTGTGAGAGCTGTGTGGGCTTTGAGGGCTGTGAGAGCTGTGTGGGATGTGAGAGCTGTGTGGGCTGTGTGGGCTGTGAGCGCTGTGAGAGCTGTGTGGGCTGTGAGAGCTGTGCAGGCTATGAGGGCTGTGTGGGCTGTGAGTGTGGTCTGTGTGGGCTGTGAGAGCTGTGTGGGCTGTGAGAGCTGTGTGGGCTGTGAGAGCTGTGTGGGCTGTGACAGCTGTGTGGGCTGTGAGAGCTGTATGGGCTGTGAGAGCTGTGAGCTGTGAGCTGTATGGGCTGTGAGAGCTGTATGGGCTGTGAGAGCTGTGTGGGCTGTGAGGGCTGTGTGAGCTGTGAGAGCTGTGTAGGCTGTGATGGCTGTGTGGGCTGTGAGAGCTGTGTGGGCTGTGAGAGCTGTGTGGGCTGTGAGGGCTGTGTAAGCTGTGAGCTGTGTGGGCAGTGAGAGCTGTGTGGGCTGTGAGAGCTGTGTGGGCTGTGAGAGCTGTGTGAGCTGTGAGAGCGGTGTGGGCTGTGAGAGCTGTGTGGGCTGTGTGGGCTGTGAGAGCTGTGAGAGCTGTGTAGGCTGTGAGAGCTGTGCGGGCTGTGAGAGCTGTGTGGGCTGTGAGAGTGTGGGATGTTTGGGATGTGAGAGCTGTGTGGGCTGTGACAGCTATGTGGGCTGTGAGAGCTGTATGGGCTGTGAGAGCTGTGAAAGCTGTGAGAGCTATGAGAGCTGTATGGGCTGTGAGAGCTGTGAGAGCTGTGTGGGCTGTGAGGGCTCTGTGAGCTGTGAGAGCTGTGTAGGCTGTGAGAGCTGTGTGGGCTGTGTGGGCTATGAGAGCTGTGCGAGCTGTGTGGGCTGTGAGAGCTGTGCGGGCTGTGAGAGCTGTGTGGGCTGTGAGAGTGTGGGCTGTGAGAGCTGTGTGGGCTATGAGAGCTGTGTGAGCTGTGTGGGCTGTGAGAGCTGTGTGGGCTGAGAGCTGTGTGGGCTGTGAGGGCTGTGAGGCCTGTGAGAGCTGTGTGGGCTGTGAGGGCTGTGTGGGCTGTGAGAGCTGTGTGGACTGTGAGAGCTGTATGGGCTGTGAGAGCTGTATGGGATGTGAGAGCTGTGTGGGATGTGTGCTGTGTGGGCTGTGAGGGCTGTGTGAGCTGTGCTAGCTGTGTGGGCTGTGAGAGCTGTGTGGGCTGTGTGGGCTTTGAGAGCTGTGAGAGCTGTGTGGGCTGTGAGAGCTGTGCAGGCTGCGAGAGCTGTGTGGGCTGTGAGAGTGTGGGCTGTGTGGGCTGTGAGAGCTGTGAGAGCTGTGTGGGCTGTGAGAGCTGTGTGGGCTGTGTGGGCTGTGAGAGCTGTGTGGGCTGTGAGAGCTGTGTGGGCTTTGAGGGCTGTGAGAGCTGTGTGGGATGTGAGAGCTGTGTGGGCTGTGTGGGCTGTGAGCGCTGTGAGAGCTGTGTGGGCTGTGAGAGCTGTGCAGGCTATGAGGGCTGTGTGGGCTGTGAGTGTGGTCTGTGTGGGCTGTGAGAGCTGTGTGGGCTGTGAGAGCTGTGTGGGCTGTGAGAGCTGTGTGGGCTGTGACAGCTGTGTGGGCTGTGAGAGCTGTATGGGCTGTGAGAGCTGTGAGCTGTGAGCTGTATGGGCTGTGAGAGCTGTATGGGCTGTGAGAGCTGTGTGGGCTGTGAGGGCTGTGTGAGCTGTGAGAGCTGTGTAGGCTGTGAGGGCTGTGTGGGCTGTGAGAGCTGTGTGGGCTGTGAGAGCTGTGTGGGCTGTGAGGGCTGTGTAAGCTGTGAGCTGTGTGGGCAGTGAGAGCTGTGTGGGCTGTGAGAGCTGTGTGGGCTGTGAGAGCTGTGTGAGCTGTGAGAGCGGTGTGGGCTGTGAGAGCTGTGTGGGCTGTGTGGGCTGTGAGAGCTGTGAGAGCTGTGTAGGCTGTGAGAGCTGTGCGGGCTGTGAGAGCTGTGTGGGCTGTGAGAGTGTGGGATGTTTGGGATGTGAGAGCTGTGAGAGCTGTGTGGGCTGTGAGAGCTGTGTGGGCTGTGAGAGCTGTGTGGGCTGTGACAGCTATGTGGGCTGTGAGAGCTGTATGGGCTGTGAGAGCTGTGAAAGCTGTGAGAGCTATGAGAGCTATATGGGCTGTGAGAACTGTGAGAGCTGTGTGGGATGTGAGCTGTGCGGGCTGTGAGGGCTGTGTGAGCTGTGAGAGCTGTGAGAGCTGTGTGGGCTGTGAGAGCTGTGTGGGCTGTGGAAGGGTGGGCTGTGTGAGCTGTGAGGGCTGTGAGAGCTGTGAGGCCTGTGAGAGCTGTGTGGGCCATGATAGCTATGTGGGCTGTGAGAGCTGTGTGGGCTGCTGGGGCTGCGAGGGCTGTGAAGCCTGTGAGAGCTGTGTGGGCTGTGAGAGCTGTGTGAGCTATGAGCGCTGTGAGAGCTATGTGGGCTGTGAGAGCTGTGTGGGCTGTGAGAGCTGTGTGGGCTGTGTGGGCTGTGAGAGCTGTGTGGGCTGTGAGAGCTGTGTGGGCTGTGTGGGCTGTGAGAGCTGTGTAGGCTGTGAGAGCCTTGTGGGCTGTGAGAGCTGTGTGGGCTGTGAGAGCTGTGACAGCTATGTGGGCTGTGTGGGCTATGAGAGCTATGTGGGCTGTGAGAGCTGTTTGGGCTGTGAGGCCTGTGAGGGCTATGAGGGCTGTGAGGGCTGTGAGGGCTGTGAGGCATGTGAGAGCTGTGTAGGCTGTGAGAGTTGTGTGGGCTGTGAGAGCTGTGTGAGCTGTGTGGGCTGTGAGAGCTTTGTGGGCTGTGAGAGCGTTGTGGGCTGTGAGAGCTGTGTGGGCTGTGAGAGCTGTGTGGGCTCTGTGGGCTGTGAGAGCTGTGTGGGCTGTGAGAGCTGTGTGAGCTGTGAGGGCTGTGAGGCCTATGAGAGCTGTGTGGGCTGTGAGAGCTCTGTGGGCTGTGTGGGCTGTGAGAGCTGTATGGGCTGTGAGAGCTGTGAGAGCTGTGTGGGCTGTGAGGGCTCTGTGAGCTGTGAGAGCTGTGTAGGCTGTGAGAGCTGTGTGGGCTGTGTGGGCTATGAGAGCTGTGCGAGCTGTGTGGGCTGTGAGAGCTGTGCGGGCTGTGAGAGCTGTGTGGGCTGTGAGAGTGTGGGCTGTGAGAGCTGTGTGGGCTATGAGAGCTGTGTGAGCTGTGTGGGCTGTGAGAGCTGTGTGGGCTGAGAGCTGTGTGGGCTGTGAGGGCTGTGAGGCCTGTGAGAGCTGTGTGGGCTGTGAGGGCTGTGTGGGCTGTGAGAGCTGTGTGGACTGTGAGAGCTGTATGGGCTGTGAGAGCTGTATGGGATGTGAGAGCTGTGTGGGATGTGTGCTGTGTGGGCTGTGAGGGCTGTGTGAGCTGTGCTAGCTGTGTGGGCTGTGAGAGCTGTGTGGGCTGTGTGGGCTTTGAGAGCTGTGAGAGCTGTGTGGGCTGTGAGAGCTGTGCAGGCTGCGAGAGCTGTGTGGGCTGTGAGAGTGTGGGCTGTGTGGGCTGTGAGAGCTGTGAGAGCTGTGTGGGCTGTGAGAGCTGTGTGGGCTGTGTGGGCTGTGAGAGCTGTGTGGGCTGTGAGAGCTGTGTGGGCTTTGAGGGCTGTGAGAGCTGTGTAGGATGTGAGAGCTGTGTGGGCTGTGTGGGCTGTGAGCGCTGTGAGAGCTGTGTGGGCTGTGAGAGCTGTTCAGGCTATGAGGGCTGTGTGGGCTGTGAGTGTGGTCTGTGTGGGCTGTGAGAGCTGTGTGGGCTGTGAGAGCTGTGTGGGCTGTGACAGCTGTGTGGGCTGTGAGAGCTGTATGGGCTGTGAGAGCTGTGAGCTGTGAGCTGTATGGGCTGTGAGAGCTGTATGGGCTGTGAGAGCTGTGTGGGCTGTGAGGGCTGTGTGAGCTGTGAGAGCTGTGTAGGCTGTGAGGGCTGTGTGGGCTGTGAGAGCTGTGTGGGCTGTGAGAGCTGTGTGGGCTGTGTAAGCTGTGAGCTGTGTGGGCAGTGAGAGCTGTGTGGGCTGTGAGAGCTGTGTGGGCTGTGAGAGCTGTGTGGGGTATGAGCTGCGTGGGCTGTGAGGGCTGTGTGAGCTGTGAGAGCGGTGTGGGCTGTGAGAGCGGTGTGGGCTGTGTGGGCTGTGAGAGCTGTGAGAGCTGTGTAGGCTGTGAGAGCTGTGCGGGCTGTGAGAGCTGTGTGGGCTGTGAGAGTGTGGGATGTTTGGGATGTGAGAGCTGTGAAAGCTGTGTGGGCTGTGAGAGCTGTGTGGGCTGTGAGAGCTGTGTGGGCTGTGACAGCTATGTGGGCTGTGAGAGCTGTATGGGCTGTGAGAGCTGTGAAAGCTGTGAGAGCTATGAGAGCTGTATGGGCTGTGAGAACTGTGAGAGCTGTGTGGGATGTGAGCTGTGCGGGCTGTGAGGGCTGTGTGAGCTGTGAGAGCTGTGAGAGCTGTGTGGGCTGTGAGAGCTGTGTGGGCTGTGGAAGAGTGGGCTGTGTGAGCTGTGAGGGCTGTGAGAGCTGTGAGGCCTGTGAGAGCTGTGTGGGCCATGATAGCTATGTGGGCTGTGAGAGCTGTGTGGGCTGCGGGGGCTGCGAGGGCTGTGAAGCCTGTGAGAGCTGTGTGGGCTGTGAGAGCTGTGTGAGCTATGAGCGCTGTGAGAGCTATGTGGGCTGTGAGAGCTGTGTGGGCTGTGAGAGCTGTGTGGGCTGTGTGGGCTGTGAGAGCTGTGTGGGCTGTGAGAGCTGTGTGGGCTGTGTGGGCTGTGAGAGCTGTGTAGGCTGTGAGAGCTGTGTGGGCTGTGAGAGCTGTGTGGGCTGTGAGAGCTGTGAGAGCTATGTGGGCTGTGTGGGCTATGAGAGCTATGTGGGCTGTGAGAGCTGTTTGGGCTGTGAGGCCTGTGAGGGCTATGAGGGCTGTGAGGGCTGTGAGGGCTGTGAGGCCTGTGAGAGCTGTGTGGGCTGTGAGAGTTGTGTGGGCTGTGAGAGCTGTGTGAGCTGTGTGGGCTGTGAGAGCTTTGTGGGCTGTGAGAGCGTTGTGGGCTGTGAGAGCTGTGTGGGCTGTGAGGGCTGTGTGAGCTGTGAGAGCTGTTTGGGCTGTGAGAGCTGTGTGGGGTGTGAGAGCTGTGAGAGCTGTGTGAGCTGTGAGAGCTGTGTGGGCTGTGAGAGCTGTGTTGGCTATGAGAGCTGTGTGAGCTGTGTGGGCTGTGAGAGCTGTGTGGGCTGAGAGAGCTGTGTGGGCTGTGAGGCCTGTGAGAGCTGTGTGGGCTGTGAGGGCTGTGTGGGCTGTGAGAGCTGTGTGGACTGTGAGAGCTGTATGGGATGTGAGAGCTGTGTGGGATGTGTGCTGTGTGGGCTGTGAGGGCTGTGTGAGCTGTGCTAGCTGTGTGGGCTGTGAGAGCTGTGTGGGCTGTGTGGGCTTTGAGAGCTGTGAGAGCTGTGTGGGCTGTGAGAGCTGTGCAGGCTGCGAGAGCTGTGTGGGCTGTGAGAGTGTGGGCTGTGTGGGCTGTGAGAGCTGTGTGGGCTGTGAGAGCTGTGTGGGCTGTGTGGGCTGTGAGAGCTGTGTGGGCTGTGAGAGCTGTGTGGGCTGTGTGGGCTGTGAGCGCTGTGAGAGCTGTGTGCTGTGTATTGGTCTGATTGGTGCGAGGCGGATATGCTTGCTGTAAAAGAACTTTAGTTTTTAACTCTTTCGTCTTTTTATCTGATTTTTCTTTCTCCTCTTTGTCCCTATTTTCATAGTACTGGGCAGTAGCAAGTATTTGCGCAGTCGTAGAGACAGCCCACGCACTTTCAGAATTCTTTAATTTACCACTAAGTTCTGGCAACAGATTGTGCACAAATTTATCAACAAATAATCTCTGGCCTCCTTCTGTGCTCATATCCTGACCACTGTGATCCACGAAAGTCTCCTCGAATCTTGTGAAAAAGTCGGAGACGCTTTCGTCTTTCTTTTGTTTGCACGCGGACAATTTGTCCCAGTTAACGCGTAATGCTGGCATTAGGGTCTTCATTAAGTCGATTATTCTACCGGGCAAATTAGCAATTAAGGGTTCAGGTTTAGAACCACCTATTTGTTGACCATCCGCTGCAATTATAGCTGCCCAATCACCACCTAGGGCAACTGGATGATTCTCTTTACGAATTTTAGCCCAAATTGGTTGCGGTACTACATTACCAAATAGCAGATCTATGTCAGCTAGATTTAATACACAAGCGTCAACTGTTTGAGCCAACTCTTTGTAGTACCCTGCAGGATTTTTACGCGGATCTGGCAAGGCCTGTTTCACTGCTAATACTTCAGCTCGCTTCCATGGAATATGTATCCATACTCTCTGGAATTGGGCCGGAGCGGCTGCAATACCAAGGTTTACATTAGCTTGCACAGCTTCACGCCAAATTGGTGGAACCTCTCTCATTGGATATTGACGATTTTGTTTCGTACTACGTTTCTCTGACTCCCTCGGAGAACGAAGGGATGGGTCATTCCTATAACTTAAAACCAGTTCCATCGCTTCTTTTATATTTTGTCCAACTATCATACCTGCAGCAAACTCTTTCTGAACATTAATTAATTCTTCTAGATTTGATTCAGGGTCATCCTCTTCTAATTCCTCACGTAGAAGGAAACACATTTCATCGAACACATATCGTTGTGTCGGTTCATTCCATTGCATAAATGTATCTAATACATCTTGTACATTATATCTTCCAACTTTCGAAATCCATCTAAGAGCAGTGGAATCTAATATCCCTCTTTCTTCAGTACTGGGAAGCTGACTACGTCTCTGCACAGAGTCAGAGGTAGGAGTCTTAATCAGAGTTTTATAGAAGGGAGATAGAATATTAGAGACAGAATCAGTGATTCTCCGACGAACAGAAAGTGGAGTCATAATATTAGCAGAAGCAGTAAATAGAGTAGCAGTTGGAACAGATAGATCAGGAACAGTAGGAGTAGCAGGCAAAATAGCTTGTGAACTAGCAGGTGTGAGCGACACAGGCATAGGCAAAGAAGCCGGCAACCCTAGAAGAGGGGTTGTCAAAGGAACATTAACATTGACCACAGGAGGTACAGGAACTTGATTCAGGGGAGCGGGAACAGGGACACCAGGTTGTCCAGCAACCGGTAATTGAACATTCGGTATAGGTGGAGCCGTAGCACCCTGTGCATACGGTGGGGGTGATCGTAACAAGTAAGACAACAGGGGATCCTTTTCAGGGTCCTCTACTATCTTAGCCGTACTCGATGGCAAAGCAGGATAGCACTTGTCTATCACTAAATTACGTTCTCTATTGGCCACCTCCATTGCCTTCTCAGACTCGTTGAGTTGCAGCTGCTTAGCAGACTGTTCTAAAGTCAACTCTTGCTCTTTCTGTTCTTTCTTCAACTTTTTAATTTCTCTCTGTTTAGATTCTTTTCGCCAATAACGGAAAGAATCAAACATTGCCGGCCGGGCTTTCTTCTTAAACAACCTTCTTTCTAGATTATCGAGAACTTCAGGTTCAAAACTACCATGTAGTGGCCAACTAAGGACACCATCTTTCTCTGTATAGTGGATCCATACCTCGTTATAAGAGATAGGGCCCACACCAAACTTGCAATATAGATCATAAAGGGGAGTTCCAATCGGAGGAACCAAACACGAGTCCTCCAACTGGGAATCACTGTTGCAACTAAAACAAGACAACATACAATTTTTCCGACTTACCATTTTATAATCCGGAACACAAAACAAACAAGACACAAACAGAAAAGATGCGCACTCGAACCAAGAACTTAGGCCTACCAGAACTGACAAATGTATCGATACCTGAACTGAACAGAATGATTATCGTAACCAGAATAACCAGTGATAATCTTACAGAACTGAACTGAACTGAGAACTAAAAGGATTATCCAAACAGGAGCAACCCTCACAAAATACTTAACTGAGGCACTGAAGACGTCACCAAGGAGAAACCCGTCACGTCTCGCCGTACTAAGGACTGCACCTCGGGTCCAAGACAGGGCGACGGTCAAGGCAACGGACCACTGCAGCCGTCTGAACGGGAACCCTCGTGGAAGAGAACGTCGGGCCACTTTTGCGATATGCCGGGATCGATGAAGTGGGGCGCCTCCCTCTGAAATCTTCACACGAAGCTTCTCGAACTCTTCAGGCTTTTGGACCGGTACCGAATGACGTCGCCCCACGTTGGGCGCCAATTGGAGTTCTGGACTTTTTGGTTCCGTCCAGAGGTGTCAGGGAAAACACCCGAAGACCCCGGAGTTCAACCTGTCTCGGTGCACAAACAAACAGAAACACGGGCTTCTCGATGGTGGCGTCAAAGACCAAAGGTTTATTACTGCAGGGACACAGAAGTCACAGAAACTACACATGGGCAGTATCTAGGAGCCTGTTCAATTTGTACAAAGAGGGTTACTCCTTAAATACCAAATATTCTGCTCGGGGCAAATTCTTTACATGTTACCACAGTTCTAAACATTCGTGTCTTAAACAATAAATATTTGGCGTTGCACAGGAATTGTCAACAGTATCTGATGTCGAAACATTACGAATGAGGGGTTCCCACTATTCCATCATAATCCCATGTCAATTTCTCATTCAAGACCCGGACCGCCTCATCGTAAATTTCATTACCTCCCCCTAATAAAGGCCCAGAACAAAAGGAGCAGAGCCAGGTGCAGAAGATAGAAAGACAGGATAAGAGATGTTTGTGGGTCGTAAATGGGCACGGTTACCAGCTTCGGCCGCCTAATCATGATCAGGCTAACGGACACAAGAACCAGTATAGCAGGACTGGCCTCAGGCTGGGGAGGCAGTTCTTGCCGAGTCATGCTGCCACAGCGTTGCTGGCCTAAGGTGCACGTGTCCCTCGCAAGGTGAATCGCCGGCTAAAGCCTACGTGTCCTTAGATGAAAAAGAGGTCATTGCGTGTCCATTGACTATGTGAGGGCAAGGAATACAAAATGGCTTCCGTGTTCTAAGATGGATGCCACGGGTAGATCAGAAATGTGTTGCATAACAGGAGTGCTCTTGCTCGTAGCATAGCGAAAACACCAGGATATACTAAATGGATCATTTGCGGTTCACTGATACCAAAATCATGTGTTTACGACAATGATGAAAACACGGGTTAAAATCATCACGGAACCTCAGCTGTGTGGGCTGTGAGAGCTGTGAGAGCTGTGTGGGCTGTGAGAGCTGTGCGGGCTGTGAGAGCTGTGTGGGCCGTGAGAGTGTGGGCTGTGTGGGCTGTGAGAGCTGTGAGAGCTGTGTGGGCTGTGTGGGCTGTGAGAGCTGTGTGGGCTGTGAGAGCTGTGAGAGCTGTTTGGGCTGTGAGAGCTGTGTGGGCTGTGTGGGCTGTGAGAGCTGTGTGGGCTGTGAGAGCTGTGAGAGCTGTGTGGGCTGTGAGGGCTGTGTGAGCTGTGTAGGCTGTGAGAGCTGTGTGGGCTGTGTGGGCTATGAGAGCTGTGAGAGCTGTGTGGGCTGTGAGGGCTGTGAGGGCAGTTTGGGCTGTGAGGGCTGTGATGGCTGTGAGGCATGTGAGAGCTGTTTGTGCTATGATAGCTGTGTGGGCTGTGAGAGCTGTGAGTGCTGTGTGGGCTGCGGGGGCTGTGAGGGCTGTGTGAGCTGTGAGGGCTGTGAAGCCTGTGCGAGCTGTGTGGGCTGTGAGAGCTGTGTGGGCTGTGAGTGCTGTGTGAGCTGTGAGAGTTGTGTGGGCTGTGAGAGCTGTGTGGGCTGTGAGCTGTGTGGGCTATGAGAGCTGTGAGAGCTGTGTGGGCTGTGAGAGCTGTGTGGGCTGTGAGAGCTGTGTGGGCTGTGTGGGCTGTGAGAGCTGTGAGAGCTGTGTGGGCTGTGAGAGCTGTGCGGGCTGTGAGAGCTGTGTGGGCCGTGGGAGTGTGGGCTGTGTGGGCTGTGAGAGCTGTGAGAGCTGTGTGCGCTGTGAGAGCTGTGTGGGCTGTGAGGCCTGTGAGGGCTGTGTGGGCTGTGAGGGCTGTGAGGCCTGTGAGAGCTGTGTGGGCTGTGAGAGTTGTGTGGGCTGTGAGAGCTGTGTGAGCTGTGAGAGCTGTGTGGGCTGTGAGAGCTGTGTGGGCTGTGAGAGTTGTGTGGGCTGTGAGGGCTGTGAGAGCTGTGTGGACTGTGAGAGCTGTATGGGCTGTGAGAGCTGTGAGAGCTGTGTGGGATGTGAGCTGTGTGGGCTGTGAGGGCTCTGTGAGCTGTGAGAGCTGTGTGGGCTGTGTGGGCTGTGAGAGCTGTGTGGGCTGTGTGGGCTGTGAGAGCTGTGAGAGCTGTGTGGGCTGTGAGAGCTGTGCGGGCTGTGAGCTGTGTGGGCCATGAGAGTGTGGGCTGTGTGGGCTGTGAGAGCTGTGAGAGCTGTGTGGGCTGTGAGAGCTGTGTCGGCTGTGTGGGCTGTGAGAGCTGTGTGGGCTGTGAGAGCTGTGAAAGCTGTGTGGGCTGTGAGGGCTGTGTGAGCTGTGTAGGCTGTGTGACCTGTGTGGGCTGTGAGAGCTGTGGGGGCTGTGAGAGCTGTGTGGGCTGTGAGAGTGTGGGCTGTGTGGGCTTTGAGAGCTGTGTGGGCTGTGAGAGCTGTGTGAGCTGTGAGAGCTGTGTGGGCTGTGAGAGCTGTGTGGGCTGTGAGAGTTGTGTGGGCTGTGAGGGCTGTGAGAGCTGTGTGGACTGTGAGAGCTGTATGGGCTGTGAGAGCTGTGTGGGATGTGAGCTGTGTGGGCTGTGAGGGCTCTGAGAGCTGTGTGGGCTGTATGGGCTGTGAGAGCTGTGTGGGCTGTGTGGGCTGTGAGAGCTGTGAGAGCTGTGTGGGCTGTGAGAGCTGTGCGGGCTGTGAGAGCTGTGTGGGCCGTGAGAGTGTGGGCTGTGTGGGCTGTGAGAGCTGTGAGAGCTGTGTGGGCTGTGAGAGCTGTGTGGGCTGTGTGGGCTGTGAGAGCTGTGTGGGCTGTGAGAGCTGTGAGAGCTGTGTGGGCTGTGAGGGCTGTGTGAGCTGTGTAGGCTGTGCGAGCTGTGTGGGCTGTGAGAGCTGTGCGGGCTGTGAGAGCTGTGCGGGCTGTGAGAGCTGTGTGGGCTGTGAGAGCTGTGTGGGGTGTGAGAGCTGTGTGGGCTGTGTGGGCTGTGAGAGCTGTGTGAGCTGTGTCGGCTGTGAGAGCTGTGTGGGCTGAGAGAGCTGTGTGGGCTGTGAGGGCTGTGAGGACTGTGAGAGCTGTGTGGGCTGTGAGGGCTGTGTGGGCTGTGAGGGCTGTGTGGACTGTGAGAGCTGTATGGGCTGTGAGAGCTGTGAGAGTTGTGTGGGATGTGAGCTGTGTGGGCTGTGAGGGCTCTGTGAGCTGTGAGAGCTGTGTGGGCTTTGAGAGTTGTGTGGGCTGTATGGGCTGTGAGAGCTGTGAGAGCTGTGTGGGCTGTGTGGGCTGTGAGAGCTGTGTGGGCTGTGAGAGCTGTGCGGGCTGTGAGAGCTGTGTGGGCCATGAGAGTGTGGGCTGTGTGGGCTGTGAGAGCTGTGTGGGCCGTGAGAGCTGTGTGGGCTGTGTGGGCTGTGAGAGCTGTGTGGGCTGTGAGAGCTGTATGGGATGTGAGCTGTGTGGGCTGTGAGGGCTGTGTGAGCTGTGAGAGCTGTGTGGGCTGTGAGAGCTGTGTAGGATGTGAGCTGTGTGGGCTGTGAGGGCTCTGTGATCTGTGAGAGCTGTGTGGGCTGTGTGGGCTGTGAGATCTGTGTGGGCTGTGTGGGCTGTGAGAGCTGTGAGAGCTGTGTGGGCTGTGAGAGCTGTGCGGGCTGTGAGAGCTGTATGGGCTGTGAGAGTGTGGGCTGTGTGGACTGTGAGAGCTGTGAGAGCTGTGTGGGCTGTGAGAGCTGTGTGGGCTGTGAGAGCTGTGAGGGCTGTGAGAGCTGTGTGGGCCATGAGAGTGTGGGCTGTGTGGGCTGTGAGAGCTGTGAGAGCTGTGTGGGCTGTGAGAGCTGTGTGGGCTGTGTGGGCTGTGAGAGCTGTGTGGGCTGTGAGAGCTGTGAGAGCTGTGTGGGCTGTGAGGGCTGTGTGAGCTGTGTAGGCTGTGAGAGCTGTGTGGGCTGTGTGGGCTATGAGAGCTGTGAGAGCTGTGTGGGCTGTGAGGGCTGTGAGGGCAGTTTGGGCTGTGAGGGCTGTGATGGCTGTGAGGCCTGTGAGAGCTGTTTGTGCTATGATAGCTGTGTGGGCTGTGAGAGCTGTGAGAGCTGTGTGGGCTGCGGGGGCTGTGAGGGCTGTGTGGGCTGTGAGGGCTGTGAAGCCTGTGCGAGCTGTGTGGGCTGTGAGAGCTGTGTGGGCTGTGAGTGCTGTGTGAGCTGTGAGAGTTGTGTGGGCTGTGAGAGCTGTGTGGGCTGTGTGGGCTGTGAGAGCTGTGAGAGCTGTGTGGGCTGTGAGAGCTGTGCGGGCTGTGAGAGCTGTGTGGGCCGTGAGAGTGTGGGCTGTGTGGGCTGTGAGAGCTGTGAGAGCTGTGTGGGCTGTGAGAGCTGTGTGGGCTGTGAGGCCTGTGAGGGCTGTGTGGGCTGTGAGGGCTGTGAGGCCTGTGAGAGCTGTGTGGGCTGTGAGAGTTGTGTGGGCTGTGAGAGCAGTGTGAGCTGTGAGAGCTGTGTGGGCTGTGAGAGCTGTGTGGGCTGTGAGAGTTGTGTGGGCTGTGAGGGCTGTGAGAGCTGTATGGACTGTGAGAGCTGTATGGGCTGTGAGAGCTGTGAGAGCTGTGTGGGATGTGAGCTGTGTGGGCTGTGAGGGCTCTGTGAGCTGTGAGAGCTGTGTGGGCTGTGTGGGCTGTGTGGGCTGTGAGAGCTGTGAGAGCTGTGTGGGCTGTGAGAGCTGTGCGGGCTGTGAGAGCTGTGTGGGCTGTGAGAGCTGTGAGAGCTGTGTGGGCTGTGAGAGCTGCGTCGGCTGTGTGGGCTGTGAGAGCTGTGTGGGCTGTGAGAGCTGTGAGAGCTGTGTGGGCTGTGAGGGCTGTGTGAGCTGTGTAGGCTGTGTGAGCTGTGTGGGCTGTGAGAGCTGTGCGGGCTGTGAGAGCTGTGTGGGCTGTGAGAGTGTGGGCTGTGTGGGCTGTGAGAGCTGTGTGGGCTGTGAGAGCTGTGTGAGCTGTGAGAGCTGTGTGGGCTGTGAGAGCTGTGTGGGCTGTGAGAGTTGTGTGGGCTGTGAGGGCTGTGAGAGCTGTGTGGACTGTGAGAGCTGTATGGGCTGTGAGAGCTGTGTGGGATGTGAGCTGTGTGGGCTGTGAGGGCTCTGAGAGCTGTGTGGGCTGTGTGGGCTGTGAGAGCTGTGTGGGCTGTGTGGGCTATGAGAGCTGTGAGAGCTGTGTGGGATGTGAGAGCTGTGCGGGCTGTGAGAGCTGTGTGGGCCATGAGAGTGTGGGCTGTGAAAGCTGTGAGAGCTGTGTGGGCTGTGAGAGCTGTGTGGGCTGTGTGGGCTGTGAGAGCTGTGTGGGCTATGAGAGCTGTGAGAGCTGTGTGGGCTGTGAGGGCTGTGTGAGCTGTGTAGGCTGTGCGAGCTGTGTGGGCTGTGAGAGCTGTGCGGGCTGTGAGAGCTGTGCGGGCTGTGAGAGCTGTGTGGGCTGTGTGGGCTGTGAGAGCTGTGTGGGCTGTGAGAGCTGTGTGGGCTGTGTGGGCTGTGAGAGCTGTGTGAGCTGTGTCGGCTGTGAGAGCTGTGTGGGCTGAGAGAGCTGTGTGGGCTGTGAGGGTTGTGAGGACTGTCAGAGCTGTGTGGGCTGTGAGGGCTGTGTGGGCTGTGAGAGCTGTGTGGACTGTGAGAGCTGTATGGGCTGTGAGAGCTGTGAGAGCTGTGTGGGATGTGAGCTGTGTGGGCTGTGAGGGCTCTGTGAGCTGTTAGACCTGTGTGGGCTTTGAGAGTTGTGTGGGCTGTATGGGCTGTGAGAGCTGTGAGAGCTGTGTGGGCTGTGAGAGCTGTGAGAGCTGTGTGGGCCGTGAGAGTGTGGGCTGTGTGGGCTGTGAGAGCTGAGAGCTGTGAGAGCTGTGTGGGCTGTGTGGGCTGTGTGGGCTGTGTGAGCTGTGTGGGCTGTGTGAGCTGTGTGGGCTGTGAGGGCTGTGAGGACTGTGAGAGCTGTGTGGGCTGTGAGGGCTGTGTGGGCTGTGAGAGCTGTGTGGACTGTGAGAGCTGTATGGGCTGTGAGAGCTGTGAGAGCTGTGTGGGATGTGAGCTGTGTGGGCTGTGAGGGCTCTGTGAGCTGTGAGAGCTGTGTGGGCTTTGAGAGCTGTGTGGGCTGTGTGGGCTATGAGAGCTGTGAGAGCTGTGTGGGCTGTGAGAGCTGTGCGGGCTGTGAGAGCTGTGTGGGCCGTGAGAGTGTGGGCTGTGTGGGGTGTGTGGGCTGTGAGAGCTGTGTGGGCTGTGTGGGCTGTGAGAGCTTTGTGGGCTGTGAGAGCTGAGTGGGATGTGAGCTGTGTGGGCTGTGAGGGTTGTGTGAGCTGTGAGAGCTGTGTGGGCTGTGAGAGCTATGTGGGGTGTGAGAGCTGTGAGAGCTGTGTGGGCTGTGAGAGCTGTGTGGGCTGTGAGAGCTGTGTTGGCTATGAGAGCTGTGTGGGCTGTGAGAGCTGTGAGAGCTGTGTGGGCTGTGAGAGCTGTGTGGGCTGTGTGGGCTGTGAGAGCTGTGTGGGCTGTGAGAGCTGTGTGGGCTGTGAGGCCTGTGAGGGCTGTGTGGGCTGTGAGGGCTGTGAGGCCTGTGAGAGCTGTGTGGGCTGTGAGAGTTGTGTGGCCTGTGAGAGCTGTGTGAGCTGTGAGAGCTGTGTGGGCTGTGAGAACTGTGTGGGCTGTGAGAGCTGTGCGCGCTGTGAGAGCTGTGTGGGCTGTGAGTGTGGGCTGTGTGGGCTGTGAGAGCTGTGAGAGCTGTGTGGGCTGTGAGAGCTGTGTGGGCTGTGAGGCCTGTGAGGGCTGTGTGGGCTGTGAGAGCTGTGAGAGCTGTATGGGCTATGAGAGCTGTGTGGGCTGTGAGAGCTGTGTGGGCTCTGTGGGCTGTGAGAGATGTGTGGGCTGTGAGAGCTGTGTGGGCTGTGAGAGCTGTGTGAACTGTGATCGCTGTGAGGCCTATGAGAGCTGTGTGGGCTGTGAGAGCTGTGTGGGCTGTGTGGGCTGTGAGAGCTGTATGGGCTGTGAGACCTGTGAGAGCTGTGTGGGCTGTGAGGGCTGTGTGAGCTGTGAGAGCTGTGTGGGCTGTGTGGGCTATGAGAGCTGTGCGAGCTGAGTGGGCTGTGAGAGCTGTGCGGGCTGTGAGAGCTGTGTAGGCTGTGAGTGTGGGCTGTGTGGGCTGTGAGAGCTGTGAGAGCTGTGAGAGCTGTGTGGGCTGTGAGAGCTGTGTGGGCTGTGAGAGCTGTGTGAGCTGTGTGGGCTGTGAGGGCTGTGAGGCCTGTGAGAGCTGTGTGGGCTGTGAGGGCTGTGTGGGCTGTGAGAGCTATGTGGACTGTGAGAGCTGTATGGGCTGTGA
Organism: Lissotriton helveticus; assembly: GCF_964261635.1. Lineage (NCBI taxonomy): Eukaryota > Metazoa > Chordata > Amphibia > Caudata > Salamandridae > Lissotriton > Lissotriton helveticus. The sequence goes on from NC_136069.1 coordinate 956,060,714, forward strand.
GAGCTGTGAGAGCTGTGTGGGATGTGAGTTGTGTGGGCTGTGAGGGCTCTGTGAGCTGTGAGAGCTGTGTGGGCTGTGAGAGCTGTGTGGGCTGTGTGGGTTGTGAGAGCTGTGTATGCTGTGAGAGCTGTGCGGGCTGTGAGAGCTGTGTGGGCCGTGAGAGTGTGGGCTGTGTGGGCTGTGAGAGCTATGTGGGCTGTGAGAGCTGTGTGGGCTGTGTGGGCTGTGAGAGCTGTGTGGGCTGTGAGAGCTGTGTGGGATGTGAGCTGTGTGGGCTGTGAGGGCTGTGTGAGCTGTGAGAGCTGTGTGGGCTGTGAGAGCTGTGAGGGATGTGAGCTGTGTGGGCTGTGAGGGCTCTGTGAGCTCTGAGAGCTGTGTGGGCTGTGTGGGCTGTGAGAGCTGTGTGGGCTGTGTGGGCTGTGAGAGCTGTGAGAGCTGTGTGGGCTGTGAGAGCTGTGAGAGCTGTGTGGGCCGTGAGAGTGTGGGCTGTGTGGGCTGTGAGAGCTGTGAGAGCTGTGTGGGCTGTGAGAGCTGTGTGGGCTGTGTGGGCTGTGAGAGCTGTGTGGGCTGTGAGAGCTGTGAGAGCTGTGAGGGCTGTGTGAGCTGTGTAGGCTGTGAGAGCTGTGTGGGCTGTGTGGGCTATGAGAGCTGTGAGAGCTGTGTGGGCTGTGAGGGCTGTGAGGGCAGTTTGGGCTGTGAGGGCTGTGATGGCTGTGAGGCCTTTGAGAGCTGTTTGTGCTATGATAGCTGTGTGGGCTGTGAGAGCTGTGTGGGCTGCGGGGGCTGTGTGGGCTGTGAAGGCTTTGAAGCCTGTGCGAGCTGTGTGGGCTGTGAGAGCTGTGTGGGCTGTGAGTGCTGTGTGAGCTGTGAGAGTTGTGTGGGCTGTGAGAGCTGTGTGGGCTGTGAGAGCTGTGTGGGCTATGAGAGCTGTGAGATCTGTGTGGGCTGTGAGAGCTGTGTGGGCTGTGAGAGCTGTGAGAGCTGTGTGGGCTGTGAGAGCTGTGTGGGCTGTGAGAGCTGTGTGGGCCGTGAGAGTGTGGGCTGTGAGAGCTGTGAGAGTTGTGTGGGCTGTGAGAGCTGTGTGGGCTGTGAGGCCTGTGAGGGCTGTGTGGGCTGTGAGGGCTGTGAGGCCTGTGAGAGCGGTGTGGGCTGTGAGAGTTGTGTGGGCTGTGAGAGCTGTGTGAGCTGTGAGAGCTGTGTGGGCTGTGAGAGCTGTGTGGGCTGTGAGAGTTGTGTGGGCTGTGAGGGCTGTGAGAGCTGTGTGGACTGTGAGAGCTGTATGGGCTGTGAGAGCTGTGAGAGCTGTGAGAGCTGTGAGAGCTGTGTGGGATGTGAGCTGTGTGGGCTGTGAGGGCTCTGCGAGCTGTGAGAGCTGTGTGGGCTGTGTGGGCTGTGAGAGCTGTGTGGGCTGTGTGGGCTGTGAGAGCTGTGTGGGCTGTGAGAGCTGTGCGCGCTGTGAGAGCTGTGTGGGCCGTGAGAGTGTGGGCTGTGTGGGCTGTGAGAGCTGTGTGGGCTGTGAGAGCTGTGTGGGCTGTGAGGCCTGTGAGGGCTGTGTGGGCTGTGAGGGCTGTGAGGCCTGTGAAAGCTGTGTGGGCTGTGAGTTGTGTGGGCTGGGAGAGCTGTGTGAGCTGTGAGAGCTGTGTGGGCTGTGAGAGCTGTGTGGGCTGTGAGAGCTGTGAGAGCTGTGTGGGCTGTGAGAGCTGTGTGGGCTGTGAGAGCTGTGTGGGCTGTGAGAGCTGTGTGAACTGTGAGGGCTGTGAGGCCTATGAGAGCTGTGTGGGCTGTGAGAGCTGTGTGGGCTGTGTGGGCTGTGAGAGCTGTATGGGCTGTGAGAGCTGTGAGAGCTGTGTGGGCTGTGAGGGCTGTGTGAGCTGTGAGAGCTGTGTAGGCTGTGAGAGCTGTGTGGGCTATGAGAGCTGTGCGAGCTGTGAGAGCTGTGCGGGCTGTAAGAGCTGTGTGGGCTGTGAGAGTGTGGGCTGTGTGGGCTGTGAGAGCTGTGAGAGTTGTGAGAGCTGTGTGGGCTGCGAGAGCTATGTGGGCTGTGAGAGCTGTGTGAGCTGTGTGGGCTGTGAGAGCTGTGTGGGCTGAGAGAGCTGTGTGGGCTGTGAGGGCTGTGAGGCCTGTGAGAGCTGTATGGGCTGTGAGGGCTGTGTGGGCTGTGAGAGCTGTGTGGGATGTGAGTTGTGTGGGCTGTGAGGGCTGTGAGGCCTGTGAGAGCTGTGTGGGCTGTGTGGGCTGTGAGAGCTGTGAGAGCTGTGAGAGCTGTGCGGGCTGTGAGAGCTGTGTGGGCCGTGAGAGTGTGGGCTGTGTGGGCTGTGAGAGCTGTGTGGGCCGTGAGAGCTGTGTGGGCTGTGTGTGCTGTGAGAGCTGTGTGGGCTGTGAGAGCTGTGTGGGATGTGAGCTGTGTGGGCTGTGAGGGCTGTGAGAGCTGTGTGGGCTGCGAGAGCTATGTGGGATGTGAGCTGTGTGGGCTGTGAAGGCTCTGTGAGCTGTGAGAGCTGTGTGGGCTGTGTGGGCTGTGAGAGCTGTGTGGGCTGTGTGGGCTGTGAGAGCTGTGACAGCTGTGCGGGCTGTGAGAGCTGTGCGGGCTGTGAGAGCTGTGCGGGCCGTGAGAGTGTGGGCTATGTGGGCTGTGAGAGCTGTGAGAGCTGTGTGGGCTGTGAGAGCTGTGTGGGCTGTGTGGGCTGTGAGAGCTGTGTCGGCTGTGAGAGCTGTGAGAGCTGTGTGGGCTGTGAGGGCTGTGTGAGCTGTGTAGGCTGTGAGAGCTGTGTGGGCTGTGTGGGCTATGAGAGCTGTGAGAGCTGTGTGGGCTGTGAGGGCTGTGAGGGCAGTTTGGGCTGTGAGGACTGTGATGGCTGTGAGGCCTGTGAGAGCTGTTTGTGCTATGCTAGCTGTGTGGGCTGTGAGAGCTGTGTGGGCTGTGGGGGCTGTGAGGGCTGTGTGGGCTGTGAGGGCTGTGAAGCCTGTGCGAGCTGTGTGGGCTGTGAGAGCTGTGTGGGCTGTGAGTGCTGTGTGAGCTGTGAGAGTTGTGTGGGCTGTGAGAGCTGTGTGGGCTGTGAGAGCTATGTGGGCTGTAAGAGCTGTGTGGGCTGTGAGAGCTGTGTGGGCTGAGAGAGCTGTGTGGGCTGTGAGGGCTGTGAGGCCTGTGAGAGCTGTGTGGGCTGTGAGGGCTGTGTGGGCTGTGAGAGCTGTATGGGCTGTGAGAGCTGTGTGGGCTGTGAGAGCTGTGAGAGCTGTGTGGGATGTGAGTTGTGTGGGCTGTGAGGGCTGTGAGGCCTGTGAGAGCTGTGTGGGCTGTGTGGGCTGTGAGAGCTGTGTGGGCTGTGAGAGCTGTGCGGGCTGTGAGAGCTGTGTGGGACGTGAGAGTGTGGGCTGTGTGGGCTGTGAGAGCTGTGTGGGCCGTGAGAGCTGTGTGGGCTGTGTGTGCTGTGAGAGCGTGTGGGGGCTGTGAGAGCTGTGTGGGATGTGAGCTGTGTGGGCTGTGAGGGCTGTGTGAGCTGTGAGAGCTGTGTGGGCTGTGAGAGCTGTGTGGGATGTGAGCTGTGTGGGCTGTGAGGGCTCTGTGAGCTGTGAGAGCTGTGTGGGCTGTGTGGGCTTTGAGAGCTGTGTGGGCTGTGTGGGCTGTGAGAGCTGTGAGAGCTGTGTGGGCTGTGAGAGCTGTGAGAGCTGTGTGGGCTGTGAGAGCTGTGTGGGCTGTGTGGGCTGTGAGAGCTGTGTGGGCTGTGAGAGCTATGAGAGCTGTGTGGGCTGTGAGGGCTGTGTGAGCTGTGTGGGATGTGAGTTGTGTGGGCTGTGAGGGCTGTGAGGCCTGTGAGAGCTGTGTGGGCTGTGTGGGCTGTGAGAGCTGTGTGGGCTGTGAGAGCTGTGCGGGCTGTGAGAGCTGTGTGGGACGTGAGAGTGTGGGCTGTGTGGGCTGTGAGAGCTGTGTGGGCCGTGAGAGCTGTGTGGGCTGTGTGTGCTGTGAGAGCGTGTGGGGGCTGTGAGAGCTGTGTGGGATGTGAGCTGTGTGGGCTGTGAGGGCTGTGTGAGCTGTGAGAGCTGTGTGGGCTGTGAGAGCTGTGTGGGATGTGAGCTGTGTGGGCTGTGAGGGCTCTGTGAGCTGTGAGAGCTGTGTGGGCTGTGTGGGCTTTGAGAGCTGTGTGGGCTGTGTGGGCTGTGAGAGCTGTGAGAGCTGTGTGGGCTGTGAGAGCTGTGAGAGCTGTGTGGGCTGTGAGAGCTGTGTGGGCTGTGTGGGCTGTGAGAGCTGTGTGGGCTGTGAGAGCTATGAGAGCTGTGTGGGCTGTGAGGGCTGTGTGAGCTGTGTAGGTTGTGGGAGCTGTGTGGGCTGTGTGGGCTATGAGAGCTGTGAGAGCTGTGTGGGCTGTGAGGGCTGTGAGGGCAGTTTGGGCGGTGAGGGCTGTGATGGCTGTGAGGCCTGTGAGAGCTGTTTGTGCTATGATAGCTGTGTGGGCTTTGAGAGCTGTGTGGGCTGTGGGGGCTGTGTGGGCTGTGAGGGCTGTGAAGCCTGTGCGAGCTGTGTGGGCTGTGAGAGCTGTGTGGGCTGTGAGTGCTGTGTAAGCTGTGAGAGTTGTGTGGGCTGTGAGAGCTGTGTGGGCTGTGAGAGCTGTGTGGGCTATGAGAGCTGTGAGAGCTGTGTGGGCTGTGAGAGCTGTGTGGGCTGTGAGGGCTGTGTGGGCTGTGAGAGCTGTGTGGGCTGTGAGAGTTGTGTGGGCTGTGAGAGCTGTGTGGACTGTGAGAGCTGTATGGGCTGTGAGAGCTGTGTGGGATGTGAGCTGTGCGGGCTGTGAGGGCTCTGTGAGCTGTGAGAGCTGTGTGGGCTGTGTGGGCTGTGAGAGCTGTGTGGGCTGTGTGGGCTGTGAGAGCTGTGAGAGCTGTGTGGGCTGTGAGAGCTGTGAGAGCTGTGTGGGCTGTGAGAGTGTGGGCTGTGTGGGCTGTGAGAGCTGTGAGAGCTGTGTGGGCTGTGAGAGCTGTGTGGGCTGTGTGGGCTGTGAGAGCTGTGTGGGCTGTGAGAGCTGTGAGAGCTGTGTGGGCTGTGAGGGCTGTGTGAGCTGTGTAGGCTGTGAGAGCTGTGTGGGCTGTGTGGGCTATGAGAGCTGTGAGAGCTGTGTGGGCTGTGAGGGCTGTGAGGGCAGTTTGGGCTGTGAGGGCTGTGATGGCTGTGAGGCCTGTGAGAGCTGTTTGGGCTATGATCGCTGTGTGGGCTGTGAGAGCTATGTGGGCTACGGGGGCTGTGAGGGCTGTGTGGGCTGTGAGGGCTCTGTGAGCTGTGAGAGCTGTGTGGGCTGTGAGAGCTGTGTGGGCTGTGTGGGTTGTGAGAGCTGTGTGGGCTGTGAGAGCTGTGCGGGCTGTGAGAGCTGTGCGGGCTGTGAGAGTTGTGTGGGCCGTGAGAGTGTGGGCTGTGTGGGCTGTGAGAGCTATGTGGGCTGTGAGAGCTGTGTGGGCTGTGTGGGCTGTGAGAGCTATATGGGCTGTGAGAGCTGTGTGGGATGTGGGCTGTGTGGGCTGTGAGGGCTGTGTGAGCTATGAGAGCTGTGTGGGCTGTGAGAGCTGTGAGGGATGTGAGCTGTGTGAGCTGTGAGGGCTCTGTGAGCTGTGAGAGCTGTGTGGGCTGTGTGGGCTGTGAGAGCTGTGTGGGCTGTGTGGGCTGTGAGAGCTGTGAGAGCTGTGTGGGCTGTGAGAGCTGTGCGGGCTGTGAGAGCTGTGTGGGCCATGAGAGTGTGGGCTGTGTGGGCTGTGAGAGCTGTGAGAGCTGTGTGGGCTGTGAGAGCTGTGTGGGCTGTGTGGGCTGTGAGAGCTGTGTGGGCTGTGAGAGCTGTGAGAGCTGTGTGGGCTGTGAGGGCTGTGTGAGCTGTGTAGGCTGTGAGAGCTGTGTGGGCTGTGTGGGCTATGAGAGCTGTGAGAGCTGTGTGGGCTGTGAGGGCTGTGAGGGCAGTTTGGGCTGTGAGGGCTGTGATGGCTGTGAGGCCTTTGAGAGCTGTTTGTGCTATGATAGCTGTGTGGGCTGTGAGAGCTGTGTGGGCTGCGGGGGCTGTGAGGGCTGTGTGGGCTGTGAAGGCTTTGAAGCCTGTGCGCGCTGTGTGGGCTGTGAGAGCTGTGTGGGCTGTGAGTGCTGTGTGAGCTGTGAGAGTTGTGTGGGCTGTGAGAGCTGTGTGGGCTGTGAGAGCTGTGTGGGCTATGACAGCTGTGAGAGCTGTGTGGGCTGTGAGAGCTGTGTGGGCTGTTAGAGCTGTGTGGGCTGTGTGGGCTGTGAGAGCTGTGAGAGCTGTGTGGGCTGTGAGCGCTGTGCGGGCGGTGAGAGCTGTGTGGGCCGTGAGAGTGTGGGCTGTGTGGGCTGTGAGAGCTGTGAGATCTGTGTGGGCTGTGAGAGCTGTGTGGGCTGTGAGAGCTGTGTGGGCTGTGAGGGCTGTGAGGGCTGTGAGGCCTGTGTGAGCGGTGTGGGCTGTGAGAGCGGTGTGGGCTGTGAGAGTTGTGTGGGCTGTGAGAGCTGTGAGAGCTGTGTGGGATGTGAGCTGTGTGGGCTGTGAGGGCTCTGTGAGCTGTGAGAGCTGTGTGGGCTGTGAGAGCTGTGTGGGCTGTGTGGGCTGTGAGAGCTGTGTGGGCTGTGAGAGCTGTGCGCGCTGTGAGAGCTGTGTGGGCCGTGAGAGCTGTGTGGGCCGTGAGAGTGTGGGCTGTGTGGGCTGTGAGAGCTGTGAAAGCTGTGTGGGCTGTGAGAGCTGTGTGGGCTGTGAGAGCTGTGTGGGATGTGAGCTGTGTGGGCTGTGAGGGCTGTTTGAGCTGTGAGAGCTGTGTGGGCTGTGTGGGATGTGAGCTGTGTGGGCTGTGAGGGCTCTGTGAGCTGTGAGAGCTGTGTGGGCTGTGTGGGCTGTGAGAGCTGTGTGGGCTGTGTGGGCTGTGAGAGCTGTGAGAGCTGTGTGGGCTGTGAGAGCTGTGTGGGCTGTGTGGGATGTGAGCTGTGTGGGCTGTGAGGGCTCTGTGAGCTGTGAGAGCTGTGTGGGCTGTGTGGGCTGTGAGAGCTGTGTGGGCTGTGTGGGCTGTGAGAGCTGTGAGAGCTGTGTGGGCTGTGAGAGCTGTGCGGGCTGTGAGAGCTGTGCGGGCCGTGAGAGTGTGGGCTGTGTGGGCTGTGAGAGCTGTGTGGACTGTGAGAGCTGTGAGAGCTGTGTGGGCTGTGAGGGCTGTGTTAGCTGTGTAGGCTGTGAGAGCTGTGTGGGCTGTGTGGGCTATGAGAGCTGTGAGAGCTGTGTGGGATGTGAGGGCTGTGAGGGCAGTTTGGGCTGTGAGGACTGTGATGGCTGTGAGGCCTGTGAGAGCTGTTTGTGCTATGATAGCTGTGTGGGCTGTGAGAGCTGTGTGGGCTGTGGGGGCTGTGAGGGCTGTGTGGGCTGTGAGGGCTGTGAAGCCTGTGCGAGCTGTGTGGGCTGTGAGAGCTGTGTGGGCTGTGAGTGCTGTGTGAGCTGTGAGAGTTGTGTGGGCTGTGAGAGCTGTGTGGGCTGTGAGAGCTATGTGGGCTGTGAGAGCTGTGTGAGCTGTGTGGGCTGTGAGAGCTGTGTGGGCTGAGAGAGCTGTGTGGGCTGTGAGGGCTGTGAGGCCTGTGAGAACTGTGTGGGCTGTGAGGGCTGTGTGGGCTGTGAGAGCTGTATGGGCTGTGAGAGCTGTGTGGGCTGTGAGAGCTGTGTGGGATGTGAGTTGTGTGGGCTGTAAGGGCTGTGAGGCCTGTGAGAGCTGTGTGGGCTGTGTGGGCTGTGTGGGCTGTGAGAGCTGTGTGGGCTGTGAGAGCTGTGCGGGCTGTGAGAGCTGTGTGGGCCGTGAGAGTGTGGGCTGTGTGGGCTGTGAGAGCTGTGTGGGCCGTGAGAGCTGTGTGGGCTGTGTGTGCTGTGAGAGCTGTGTGGGCTGTGAGAGCTGTGTGGGATGTGAGCTGTGTGGGCTGTGAGGGCTGTGTGAGCTGTGAGAGCTGTGTGGACTGTGAGAGCTGTGTGGGATGTGAGCTGTGTGGGCTGTGAGGGCTCTGTGAGGGCTCTGTGAGCTGTGAGAGCTGTGTGGGCTGTGTGAGCTGTGTGGGCTGTGTGGGCTGTGAGAGCTGTGAGAGCTGTGTGGGCTGTGAGAGCTGTGAGAGCTGTGTGGGCTGTGAGAGCTGTGTGGGCTGTGTGGGCTGTGAGAGCTGTGTGGGCTGTGAGAGCTGTGGGAGCTGTGTGGGCTGTGAGGGCTGTGTGAGCTGTGTAGGCTGTGAGAACTGTGTGGGCTGTGTGGGCTATGAGAGCTGTGAGAGCTGTGTGGGCTGTGAGGGCTGTGAGGGCAGTTTGGGCTGTGAGGGCTGTGATGGCTGTGAGGCCTGTGAGAGCTGTTTGTGCTATGATAATGTAGTAACTAAGTCCAGCCGAGTTGAGGTATTCAAGAGGTATTTATTGAGATGATAATTAATCAGGTATAAGTCAAGAACAAGGATACTTCAAGACCCACCAGGAGCAACCAGCAGGCAGCTCAGCCCCATCATAACTGTGTGATTCTTTCAACCTCCACCCAACATTCTATGATGAATCACAGTGCAGAGACATTCCACTAGAATGCATTAAGTTGGTTAAGGCATGCATAGGAATATGCAATAGGTAGAATATAACATACCTCCTTTTCTTCCAAAACAAAACAACGAACAAAATAGCATAGTAACTGAAAGAAGAAAAAGCGTACCAATCATTACGAGCTGACACACCCACTGGCCAGACAGATGTGACAGGAAGGAATGAATAGCAAGAAGCATAGAAATTTCAGAGTAGATATGAATGAAAATAGATCAGATACATTCCCACTCTGTAAATACAAGACAAAGCAAAAGCGAAAGAATACCCAGATTAGAGGAGTGAGATAGAGAAGTAGAAAAACATAAATAGGAACTAGAGTGAGATAGAGAAGTAGAAAAACATAAATAGGAACTATACTTCCCTTTCTTCCCAACGAATATATAAACGTGGAACATGCAGGTAGTAAGAGTGGAACACAAGAAAAGTAAGAGTTTCTATTATCCTCAACACAAAATAATGAGAAAGAGAATAAATAGAACAACCCAACAATCACTCCAGACACACTCACAGCTAAGGAAAGTATGAAAAGGTGAAACATTGAGTATATGATGGAAATACCAAACAGAAGCAGAGGAAAGAACAAATAAAGGTCTTTCATTCCACCCTGTTCAACAGCATAAATAAACAAGTTGAATAGATATTGAGATTTTGAAAAAGACCACATGTAAACAACCTGTAGAAATAATTAATGAATAACATTAAAACATTGAAAGACTGCAATAGAAATTACATCCTCAAAAACATTGAGATGGAGAATTCTCCATGTCGACAACCTATGAAGGTCAAACATTGAAATATTGATAGGCATCAATAAAAATTGAAATCCTTAAAGTCACACATTGAAAACATTAGATACTCTCTTGAACGTGACTATTTGAAAATAAGCGTGAGTACGTCAAAGTACCACAATGTAATCCCAAACTGAGAATACTACTGGTATGCATACACATTGATATAAATTGACGTGCACGTTCCCAAAACAGGAAAACTGCACACATGCATGCACGTTGATAATGAAATTAAAACACATGCATGTAACTTGAAAAAAAATTGAATATTGTGCATTGTAGAACAGGATGAAACAGCGTAACCTGTAAACGGAAATAAATCCCTGTAAACTGTTAGAATAATTAAACTTTTCAATATAGGCATATTGATACTAAACAGTAAGGCATTGAAAATGCAGTCACATATCGATTTGTCAACATGAAGTCCATATTTAAAGAATACAAGCAGTAAGAAATTATTCCATTCACTATTCCCAAAAGACACTAGGTGGCAGTATAATGTAAGACAGTGAATACTTTTCGTTAACACTTGTGTACTGTACATTGAGCTACGAAAGCAATCATGTTGGTCTGTTAATAAAAATGACAAATCTGGTACTTGAGTAGTATCATTGAATTGATACGTGTCAAAAGGCATTTCTTCCTTTACAGTGTAATTTATTTATGTCCACGGGTATAAATAATGCCACTCACTCTTCTGAAAGAATCATCCAAAAGAAACACACTGGCGCTGCTATAAATAAGGTGAGCCTTTCCGTTATAGATGATGTACACACAAATGTGTCTCGAGATCCTGACAGGCTTCTCTTCCAACTACTAGCGTAGATTTTGAAGAGGAAGGCAGCACGCTGTAACGCCACCGCCGGATGGCTCACGGCCAAAACGTGCTAAATGAAGACTGCAGCATTAGAGAGAACGTACCGTGACAGAAGACCTTCGCTAACTCCTGGATGCATTCCACGCACGTCATCAGAAGGACGGCAGACGGGAAAGAAAGAAGATCTCCGCTGACCAACTGTCAACCAACTGACATCGTCATACAGGAAGGTGAGTAAACCTAGAGGAAAAACGCTGAGACTTTGCAGTGTTTACACACAGTACCGAGTATCATGGTAGCCATCAAAATTGCAATAAAAGCAGAAAGTCAAACGAAAAACTGCTCCTGGATGTTGACTACATACGCTGCACACGAACCAAACAGATGACAAAATTGAAAACAATGTCCATGAATGCCAAAACCCCTGAATGTCAAACATAGACACTCGACTGCACTTCAAAACACACGATGAGTCCAAGTTTAATTAAGAGGCAAAATGTAGAAACAAAGCTGTGGACATTTCCGATTTATGAGAATCTTTGTTGCTTGAATGAGTAATAGTTTGTAAGTAAGATTCAAAAATAGCAAAAGTGTCACTTGATAAACACCAAGGAAAAGGCAAAAACAGGCAACATATAGTACTCCTCTTGTTTTAATGTCTTTACTATAGTGCCAATTGTCACACAAAACGCTTAACCCTTACTGGTGCAAATACAGGCAACCACAGATTACCTTGTAAGCCACACTCTAGATACAGCAGGAAAATACTGTGTTGAGTAAGTAGTGTTGAACAGCGTTGAAAGTAACTTCAAACGGTGTTGAATAGAAAACATTTACCAAGGATATTGAGATAGTGTAAATGTAGCAGGAAAAGTACCAGTAGGGCAGGAAGGAGCAAGTTGAAAACATTGGATAAAGGCACTGAATGACTTGAAAAGCTTCATTATTGAGGTGATGTTGTTGTAGAGTTGAACTTGAAGCAAATTTAAAAGTAAAATTGAAAGTACATCTATTGACCAAATTGAAAATAGATCTGGCACGTAGATGTTGGGGGCGACCGGTGAGAGTGTCACTGGTGGGTCTCAGTGCCAGAATAGGTATTTAGAGTTAGATGGAGATTAAGATAGATGTACATTTATAATAACTTGCCTCTTTGTTGAAGATCTTGACAGTTTTAGTTTCTTGAAGGCCGATTTCTTGAGGATATTTTGCTTACTTGTTGAAGATTTTGATAGATTTTTGATTGAAGGTGGTAGATATCTTGAGCTGAACACGTAGGTAAGTTCAATTCGTCGCCATCAAAATGTAGTAACTAAGTCCAGCCGAGTTGAGGTATTCAAGAGGTGTTTATTGAGATGATAATTAATCAGGTATAAGTCAAGAACAAGGATACTTCAAGACCCACCAGGAGCAACCAGCAGGCAGCTCAGCCCCATCATAACTGTGTGATTCTTTCAACCTCCACCCAACATTCTATGATGAATCACAGTGCAGAGACATTCCACTAGAATGCATTAAGTTGGTTAAGGCATGCATAGGAATATGCAATAGGTAGAATATAACATATAGCTGTGTGGGCTGTGAGAGCTGTGTGGGCTGTGGGGGCTGTGAGGGCTGTGTGGGCTGTGAGGGCTGTGAAGCCTGTGCGAGCTGTGTGGGCTGTGAGAGCTGTGTGGGCTGTGAGTGCTGTGTGAGCTGTGAGAGTTGTGTGGGCTGTGAGAGCTGTGTGGGCTGTGAGAGCTGTGTGGGCTATGAGAGCTGTGAGAGCTGTGTGGGCTGTGAGAGCTGTGTGGGCTGTGAGAGCTGTGTGGGCTGTGTGGGCTGTGAGAGCTGTGTGGGCTGTGAGAGTTGTGTGGGCTGTGAGAGCTGTGTGGACTGTGAGAGCTGTATGGGCTGTGAGAGCTGTGAGAGCGGTGTGGGATGTGAGCTGTGTGGGCTGTGAGGGCTCTGTGGGCTATGAGAGCTGTGAGAGCTGTGTGGGCTGTGAGAGCTGTGAGAGCTGTGTGGGCTGTGAGGGCTGTGTGAGCTGTGAGAGCTGTGTAGGCTGTGAGAGCTGTGTGGGCTGTGTGGGCTATGAGAGCTGTGCGAGCTGTGTGGGCTGGGAGAGCTGTGTGGGCTGTGTGGGCTGTGAGAGCTGTGTGGGCTGTGTGGGCTATGAGAGCTGTGTGGGATGTGAGCTGTGTGGGCTGTGAGGGCTGTGTGAGCTGTTCTAGCTGTGTGGGCTGTGAGAGCTGTGTGGGCTGTGTGGGCTGTGAGAGCTGTGCAAGCTGTGTGGCCTGCTGTGAGAGCTGTGCGGGCTGTGAGAGCTGTGTGGGCTGTGAGAGTGTGGGCTGTGTGGGCTGTGAGAGCTGTGTGGGCTGTGAGAGCTGTGTGGGCTATGAGAGCTGTGTGGGCTGTGTGGGCTGTGAGAGCTGTGTGGGCTGAGAGAGCTGTGTGGGCTGTGAGGGCTGTGAGGCCTGTGAGAGCTGTGTGGGCTGTGAGCTGTGTGGGCTGTGAGGGCTGTGTGAGCTGTGAGAGCTGTGTGGGCTGTGAGAGATGTGTGGGCTGTGTGGGCTGTGAGAGCTGTGAGAGCTGTGTGGGCTGTGAGAGCTGTGCGGGCTGTGAGAGCTGTGTGGGCTGTGAGAGTGTGGGCTGTGTGGGCTGTGAGAGCTGTGAGAGCTGTGTGGGCTGTGAGAGCTGTGTGGGCTGCGTGGGCTGTGAGAGCTGCGTGGGCTGTGAGAGCTGTGTGGGATGTGAACTGTGTGGGCTGTGAGGGCTGTGAGAGCTGTGTGGGCTGTGAGAGCTGTGTGGGCTATGAGAGCTGTGAGAGCTGTGTGGGCTGTGAGAGCTGTGTGGGCTGTGTGGGCTGTGAGAGCTGTGTGGGCTGTGAGGCCTGTGAGGGCTGTGTGGGCTGTGAGGGCTGTGAGGCCTGTGAGAGCTGTGTGGGCTGTGAGAGTTGTGTGGGCTGTGAGAGCTGTGTGAGCTGTGAGAGCTGTGTGGGCTGTGAGAGCTGTGTGGGCTGTGAGAGCTGTGTGGGCTGTGTGGGCTATGAGAGCTGTGTGGGCTGTGAGAGCTGTGTGGGCTCTGTGGGCTGTGAGAGCTGTGTGGGCTGTGAGAGCTGTGTGAGCTGTGAGGGCTTTGAGGCCTATGAGAGCTGTGTGGGCTGTGAGAGCTGTGTGGGCTGTGAGAGCTGTATGGGCTGTGAGAGCTGTGAGAGCTGTGTGGGCTGTGAGGGCTGTGTGAGCTGTGAGAGCTGTGTAGGCTGTGAGAGTTGTGTGGGCTGTGTGGGCTATGAGAGCTGTGTGAGCTGTGTGGGCTGTGAGAGCTGTGCGGGCTGTGAGAGCTTTGTGGGCTGTGTGGGCTGTGAGAGCTGTGTGGGATGAGAGAGCTGTGTGGGCTATGAAGGCTGTGAGGCCTGTGAGAGCTGTGTGGGCTGAGAGGGCTGTGTGGGCTGTGAGAGCTGTGTGGACTGTGAGAGCTGTATGGGCTGTGAGAGCTGTGTGGGATGTGAGCTGTGTGGGCTGTGAGGGCTTTGTGAGCTGTGAGAGCTGTGTGGGATGTGTGGGCTGTGAGAGCTGTGTGGGCTGTGTGGGCTGTGTGGGCTGTGAGAGCTGTGAGAGCTGTGTGGGCTGTGAGAGCTGTGCGGGCTGTGAGAGCTGTGTGGGCCGTGAGAGTGTGGGCTGTGAGAGCTGTGAGAGCTGTATGGGCTGTGAGAGCTGTGTGGGCTGTGTGGGCTGTGAGAGCTGTGTGGGCTGTGAGAGCTGTGAGAGCTGTGTGGGCTGTGAGGGCTGTGTGAGCTGTGTAGGCTGTGAGAGCTGTGTGGGCTGTGTGGGCTATGAGAGCTGTGCGAGCTGTGTGGGCTGTGAGAGCTGTGCGGGCTGTGAGAGCTGTGTGGGCTGTGAGAGTGTGGGCTGTGTGGGCTGTGAGAGCTGTGTGGGCTGTGAGAGCTGTGTGGGCTGTGTGGGCTATGAGAGCTGTGTGAGCTGTGTTGGCTGTGAGAGCTGTGTGGGCTGAGAGAGCTGTGTGGGCTGTGAGGGCTGTGAGGACTGTGAGAGCTGTGTGGGCTGTGAGGGCTGTGTGGGCTGTGAGAGCTGTGTGGACTGTGAGAGCTGTGTGGGCTGTGTGGGCTGTGAGAGCTGTGAGAGCTGTGTGGGCTGTGAGAGCTGTGCGGGCTGTGAGAGCTGTGTGGGCTGTGAGAGTGTGGGCTGTGTGGGCTGTGAGAGCTGTGAGAGCTGTGTGGGCTGTGAGAGCTGTGTGGGCTGCGTGGGCTGTGAGAGCTGTGTGGGCTGTGAGAGCTGTGTGGGATGTGAACTGTGTGGGCTGTGAGGGCTGTGAGAGCTGTGTGGGCTGTGAGAGCTGTGTGGGCTATGAGAGCTGTGAGAGCTGTGTGGGCTGTGAGAGCTGTGTGGGCTGTGTGGGCTGTGAGAGCTGTGTGGGCTGTGAGGCCTGTGAGGGCTGTGTGGGCTGTGAGGGCTGTGAGGCCTGTGAGAGCTGTGTGGGCTGTGAGAGTTGTGTGGGCTGTGAGAGCTGTGTGAGCTGTGAGAGCTGTGTGGGCTGTGAGAGCTGTGTGGGCTGTGAGAGCTGTGTGGGCTGTGAGAGCTGTGAGAGCTGTGTGGGCTATGAGAGCTGTGTGGGCTGTGAGAGCTGTGTGGGCTCTGTGGGCTGTGAGAGCTGTGTGGGCTGTGAGAGCTGTGTGAGCTGTGAGGGCTTTGAGGCCTATGAGAGCTGTGTGGGCTGTGAGAGCTGTGTGGGCTGTGAGAGCTGTTTGGGCTGTGAGAGCTGTGAGAGCTGTGTGGGCTGTGAGGGCTGTGTGAGCTGTGAGAGCTGTGTAGGCTGTGAGAGTTGTGTGGGCTGTGTGGGCTATGAGAGCTGTGCGAGCTGTGTGGGCTGTGAGAGCTGTGCGGGCTGTGAGAGCTTTGTGGGCTGTGTGGGCTGTGAGAGCTGTGTGGGATGAGAGAGCTGTGTGGGCTATGAAGGCTGTGAGGCCTGTGAGAGCTGTGTGGGCTGAGAGGGCTGTGTGGGCTGTGAGAGCTGTGTGGACTGTGAGAGCTGTGTGGGCTGTGTGGGCTGTGAGAGCTGTGAGAGCTGTGTGGGCTGTGAGAGCTGTGCGGGCTGTGAGAGCTGTGTGGGCTGTGAGAGTGTGGGCTGTGTGGGCTGTGAGAGCTGTGAGAGCTGTGTGGGCTGTGAGAGCTGTGTGGGCTGCGTGGGCTGTGAGAGCTGTGTGGGCTGTGAGAGCTGTGTGGGATGTGAACTGTGTGGTCTGTGAGGGCTGTGAGAGCTGTGTGGGCTGTGAGAGCTGTGTGGGCTATGAGAGCTGTGAGAGCTGTGTGGGCTGTGAGAGCTGTGTGGGCTGTGTGGGCTGTGAGAGCTGTGTGGGCTGTGAGGCCTGTGAGGGCTGTGTGGGCTGTGAGGGCTGTGAGGCCTGTGAGAGCTGTGTGGGCTGTGAGAGTTGTGTGGGCTGTGAGAGCTGTGTGAGCTGTGAGAGCTGTGTGGGCTGTGAGAGCTGTGTGGGCTGTGAGAGCTGTGTGGGCTGTGAGAGCTGTGAGAGCTGTGTGGGCTATGAGAGCTGTGTGGGCTGTGAGAGCTGTGTGGGCTCTGTGGGCTGTGAGAGCTGTGTGGGCTGTGAGAGCTGTGTGAGCTGTGAGGGCTTTGAGGCCTATGAGAGCTGTGTGGGCTGTGAGAGCTGTGTGGGCTGTGAGAGCTGTTTGGGCTGTGAGAGCTGTGAGAGCTGTGTGGGCTGTGAGGGCTGTGTGAGCTGTGAGAGCTGTGTAGGCTGTGAGAGTTGTGTGGGCTGTGTGGGCTATGAGAGCTGTGCGAGCTGTGTGGGCTGTGAGAGCTGTGCGGGCTGTGAGAGCTTTGTGGGCTGTGTGGGCTGTGAGAGCTGTGTGGGATGAGAGAGCTGTGTGGGCTATGAAGGCTGTGAGGCCTGTGAGAGCTGTGTGGGCTGAGAGGGCTGTGTGGGCTGTGAGAGCTGTGTGGACTGTGAGAGCTGTATGGGCTGTGAGAGCTGTGAGAGCTGTGTGGGATGTGAGCTGTGTGGGCTGTGAGGGCTTTGTGAGCTGTGAGAGCTGTGTGGGATGTGTGGGCTGTGAGAGCTGTGTGGGCTGTGTGGGCTGTGAGAGCTGTGAGAGCTGTGTGGGCTGTGAGAGCTGTGCGGGCTGTGAGAGCTGTGTGGGCCATGAGAGTGTGGGCTGTGAGAGCTGTGAGAGCTGTATGGGCTGTGAGAGCTGTGTGGGCTGTGTGGGCTGTGAGAGCTGTGTGGGCTGTGAGAGCTGTGAGAGCTGTGTGGGCTGTGAGGGCTGTGTGAGCTGTGTAGGCTGTGAGAGCTGTGTGGGCTGTGTGGGCTATGAGAGCTGTGCGAGCTGTGTGGGCTGTGAGAGCTGTGCGGGCTGTGAGAGCTGTGTGGGCTGTGAGAGTGTGGGCTGTGTGGGCTGTGAGAGCTGTGTGGGCTGTGAGAGCTGTGTGGGCTGTGTGGGCTATGAGAGCTGTGTGAGCTGTGTTGGCTGTGAGAGCTGTGTGGGCTGAGAGAGCTGTGTGGGCTGTGAGGGCTGTGAGGACTGTGAGAGCTGTGTGGGCTGTGAGGGCTGTGTGGGCTGTGAGAGCTGTGTGGACTGTGAGAGCTGTATGGGCTGTGAGAGCTGTGTGGGATGTGAGCTGTGTGGGCTGTGAGGGCTCTGTGAGCTGTGAGAGCTGTGTGGGCTTTGAGAGCTGTGTGGGCTGTGTGGGCTGTGAGAGCTGTGAGAGCTGTGAGAGCTGTGTGGGCCGTGAGAGTGTGGGCTGTGTGGGCTGTGAGAGCTGTGAGAGCTGTGTGGGCTGTGAGAGCTGTGTGGGCTGTGAGAGCTGTGTGAGCTGTGTGGGCTGTGAGAGCTGTGTGGGCTGTGAGGGCTGTGAGGACTGTGAGAGCTGTGTGGGCTGTGAGGGCTGTGTGGGCTGTGAGAGCTGTGTGGGCTGTGAGAGCTGTGTGGGCTATGAGAGCTGTGTGGGCTGTGTGGGCTGTGAGAGCTGTGTGGGCTGAGAGAGCTGTGTGGGCTGTGAGGGCTGTGTGGGCTCTGTGGGCTGTGAGCTGTGTGGGCTGTGAGAGCTGTGTGGGCTGTAAGAGCTGTGTGAACTGTGATCGCTGTGAGGCCTATGAGAGCTGTGTGGGCTGTGAGAGCTGTGTGGGCTGTGTGGGCTGTGAGAGCTGTATGGGCTGTGAGAGCTGTGAGAGCTGTGTGGGCTGTGAGGGCTGTGTGAGCTGTGAAGGCTGTGAGAGCTGTGTGGGCTGTGTGGGCTATGAGAGCTGTGCGAGCTGTGTGGGCTGTGAGAGCTGTGCGGGCTGTGAGAGCTGTGTAGGCTGTGAGAGTGTGGGCTGTGTGGGCTGTGAGAGCTCTGAGAGCTGTGAGAGCTGTGTGGGCTGTGAGAGCTGTGTGGGCTGTGAGAGCTGTGTGAGCTGTGTGGGCTGTGAGAGCTGTGAGAGCTGTGTGGGCTGTGAGGGCTGTGTGGGCTGTGAGAGCTGTGTGGGCTGTGAGAGCTGTGTGAGCTGTGTGGGCTATGAGAGCTGTGCGATCTGTGTGCGCTGTGAGAGCTGTGCGGGCTGTGAGAGCTGTGTAGGCTGTGAGAGTGTGGGCTGTGTGGGCTGTGAGAGCTGTGAGAGCTGTGAGAGCTGTGTGGGCTGTGAGAGCTGTGTGGGCTGTGAGAGTTGTGTGGGCTGTGTGGGCTGTGAGAGCTGTGTGGGCTGTGAGGGCTGTGAGGCCTGTGAGAGCTGTGTGGGCTGTGAGGGCTGTGTGGGCTGTGAGAGCTGTGTGGACTGTGAGAGCTGTATGGGCTGTGAGAGCTGTGAGAGCTGTGTGGGATGTGAGTTGTGTGGGCTGTGAGGGCTCTGTGAGCTGTGAGAGCTGTGTGGGCTGTGAGAGCTGTGTGGGCTGTGTGGGTTGTGAGAGCTGTGTATGCTGTGAGAGCTGTGCGGGCTGTGAGAGCTGTGTGGGCCGTGAGAGTGTGGGCTGTGTGGGCTGTGAGAGCTATGTGGGCTGTGAGAGCTGTGTGGGCTGTGAGAGCTGTGTGGGCTGTGAGAGCTGTGTGGGATGTGAGCTGTGTGGGCTGTGAGAGCTGTGCGCGCTGTGAGAGCTGTGAGGGATGTGAGCTGTGTGGGCTGTGAGGGCTCTGTGAGCTCTGAGAGCTGTGTGGGCTGTGTGGGCTGTGAGAGCTGTGTGAGCTGTGTGGGCTGTGTGGGCTGTGAGAGCTGTGAGAGCTGTGTGGGCTGTGAGAGCTGTGCGGGCTGTGAGAGCTGTGTGGGCCGTGAGAGTGTGGGCTGTGTGGGCTGTGAGAGCTATGTGGGCTGTGAGAGCTGTGCGGGCTGTGAGAGCTGTGAGGGATGTGAGCTGTGTGGGCTGTGAGGGCTCTGTGAGCTCTGAGAGCTGTGTGGGCTGTGTGGGCTGTGAGAGCTGTGTGAGCTGTGTGGGCTGTGTGGGCTGTGAGAGCTGTGAGAGCTGTGTGGGCTGTGAGAGCTGTGCGGGCTGTGAGAGCTGTGTGGGCCGTGAGAGTGTGGGCTGTGTGGGCTGTGAGAGCTGTGAGAGCTGTGTGGGCTGTGAGAGCTGTGTGGGCTGTGTGGGCTGTGAGAGCTGTGTGGGCTGTGAGAGCTGTGAGAGCTGTGTGGGCTGTGAGGGCTGTGTGAGCTGTGTAGGCTGTGAGAGCTGTGTGGGCTGTGTGGGCTATGAGAGCTGTGAGAGCTGTGTGGGCTGTGAGGGCTGTGAGGGCAGTTTGGGCTGTGAGGGCTGTGATGGCTGTGAGGCCTTTGAGAGCTGTTTGTGCTATGATAGCTGTGTGGGCTGTGAGAGCTGCGTGGGCTGCGGGGGCTGTGAGGGCTGTGTGGGCTGTGAAGGCTTTGAAGCCTGTGCGAGCTGTGTGGGCTGTGAGAGCTGTGTGGGCTGTGAGTGCTGTGTGAGCTGTGAGAGTTGTGTGGGCTTTGAGAGCTGTGTGGGCTGTGAGAGCTGTGGGGCTATGAGAGCTGTGAGAGCTGTGTGGGCTGTGAGAGCTGTGTGGGCTGTGTGGGCTGTGAGAGCTGTGAGAGCTGTGTGAGCTGTGAGAGCTGTGTGGGCTGTGAGAGCTGTGTGGGCTGTGAGAGTTGTGTGGGCTGTGAGGGCTGTGAGAGCTGTGTGGACTGTGAGAGCTGTATGGGCTGTGAGAGGTGTGAGAGCTGTGTGGGATGTGAGCTGTGAGGGCTCTGTGAGCTGTGAGAGCTGTGTTGGCTGTGTGGGCTGTGAGAGCTGTGTGGGCTGTGTGGGCTGTGAGAGCTGTGTGGGCTGTGAGAGCTGTGCGCGCTGTGAGAGCTGTGTGGGCCGTGAGAGTGTGGGCTGTGTGGGCTGTGAGAGCTGTGAGAGCTGTGTGGGCTGTGAGGCCTGTGAGGGCTGTGTGGGCTGTGAGGGCTGTGAGGCCTGTGAAAGCTGTGTGGGCTGTGAGAGTTGTGTGGGCTGGGAGAGCTGTGTGAGCTGTGAGAGCTGTGTGGGCTGTGAGAGCTGTGTGGGCTGTGAGAGCTGTGTGGGCTATGAGAGCTGTGTGGGCTGTGAGAGCTGTGTGGGCTCTGTGGGCTGTGAGAGCTGTGTGGGCTGTGAGAGCTGTGTGGGCTGTGAGAGCTGTGTGAACTGTGAGGGCTGTGAGGCCTATGAGAGCTGTGTGGGCTGTGAGAGCTGTGTGGGCTGTGTGGGCTGTGAGAGCTGTATGGGCTGTGAGAGCTGTGAGAGCTGTGTGGGCTGTGAGCGCTGTGTGAGCTGTGAGAGCTGTGTAGGCTGTGAGAGCTGTGTGGGCTATGAGAGCTGTGCGAGCTGTGTGGGCTGTGAGAGCTGTGCGGGCTGTGAGAGCTGTGTGGGCTGTGAGAGTGTGGGCTGTGTGGGCTGTGAGAGCTGTGAGAGTTGTGAGAGCTGTGTGGGCTGTGAGAGCTATGTGGGCTGTGAGAGCTGTGTGGGCTGTGAGAGCTGTGTGGGCTGAGAGAGCTGAGTGGGCTGTGAGGGCTGTGAGGACTGTGAGAGCTGTATGGGCTGTGAGGGCTGTGTGGGCCGTGAGAGTGTGGGCTGTGTGGGCTGTGAGAGCTGTGTGGGCCGTGAGAGCTGTGTGGGCTGTGTGTGCTGTGAGAGCTGTGTGGGCTGTGAGAGCTGTGTGGGATGTGAGCTGTGTGGGCTGTGAGGGCTGTGTGAGCTGTGAGAGCTGTGTGGGCTGTGAGAGCTATGTGGGATGTGAGCTGTGTGGGCTGTGAGGGCTCTGTGAGCTGTGAGAGCTGTGTGGGCTGTGTGGGCTGTGAGAGCTGTGTGGGCTGTGTGGGCTGTGAGAGCTGTGAGAGCTGTGCGGGCTGTGAGAGCTGTGTGGGCTGTGAGAGCTGTGCAGGCCGTGAGAGTGTGGGCTATGTGGGCTGTGAGAGCTGTGAGAGCTGTGTGGGCTGTGAGAGCTGTGTGGGATGTGTGGGCTGTGAGAGCTGTGTGGGCTGAGAGCTGTGAGAGCTGTGTGGGCTGTGAGGGCTGTGTGAGCTGTGTAGGCTGTGAGAGCTGTGTGGGCTGTGTGGGCTATGAGAGCTGTGAGAGCTGTGTGGGCTGTGAGGGCTGTGAGGGCAGTTTGGGCTGTGAGGACTGTGATGGCTGTGAGGCCTGTGAGAGCTGTTTGTGCTATGATAGCTGTGTGGGCTGTGAGAGCTGTGTGGGCTGTGGGGGCTGTGAGGGCTGTGTGGGCTGTGAGGGCTGTGAAGCCTGTGCGAGCTGTGTGGGCTGTGAGAGCTGTGTGGGCTGTGAGTGCTGTGTGAGCTGTGAGAGTTGTGTGGGCTGTGAGAGCTGTGTGGGCTGTGAGAGCTATGTGGGCTGTGAGAGCTGTGTGAGCTGTGTGGGCTGTGAGAGCTGTGTGGGCTGAGAGAGCTGTGTGGGCTGTGAGGGCTGTGAGGCCTGTGAGAGCTGTGTGGGCTGTGAGGGCTGTGTGGGCTGTGAGAGCTGTATGGGCTGTGAGAGCTGTGTGGGCTGTGAGAGCTGTGAGAGCTGTGTGGGATGTGAGTTGTGTGGGCTGTGAGGGCTGTGAGGACTGTGAGAGCTGTGTGGGCTGTGTGGGCTTTGAGAGCTGTGAGAGCTGTGTGGGCTGTGAGATCTGTGCAGGCTGACAGAGCTGTGTGGGCCGTGAGAGTGTGGGCTGTGTGGGCTGTGAGAGCTGTGTGGGCCGTGAGAGCTGTGTGGGCTGTGTGTGCTGTGAGAGCTGTGTGGGCTGTGAGAGCTGTGTGGGATGTGAGCTGTGTGGGCTGTGAGGGCTGTGTGAGCTGTGAGAGCTGTGTGGGCTGTGAGAGCTGTGTGGGATGTGAGCTGTGTGGGCTGTGAGGGCTCTGTGAGCTGTGAGAGCTGTGTGGGATGTGTGGGCTGTGAGAGCTGTGTGGGCTGTGTGGGCTGTGAGAGCTGTGAGAGCTGCGTGGGCTGTGAGAGCTGTGAGAGCTGTGTGGGCTGTGAGAGCTGTGTGGGCTGTGTGGGCTGTGAGAGCTGTGTGGGCCGTGAGAGCTATGAGAGCTGTGTGGGCTGTGAGGGCTGTGTGAGCTGTGTAGGCTGTGAGAGCTGTGTGGGCTGTGTGGGCTATGAGAGCTGTGAGAGCTGTGTGGGCTGTGAGGGCTGTGAGGGCAGTTTAGGCTGTGAGGGCTGTGATGGCTGTGAGAGCTGTTTGTGCTATGATAGCTGTGTGGGCTGTGAGAGCTGTGGGGGCTGTGGGGGCTGTGAGGGCTGTGTGGGCTGTGAGGGCTGTGAAGCCTGTGCGGGCTGTGAGAGCTGTGTGGGCTGTGAGTGCTGTGTAAGCTGTGAGAGTTGTGTGGGCTGTGAGAGCTGTGTGGGCTGTGAGAGCTGTGTGGGCTATGAGAGCTGTGAGAGCTGTGTGGGCTGTGAGAGCTGTGTGGGCTGTGAGAGCTGTGTGGGCTGTGAGAGTTGTGTGGGCTGTGAGAGCTGTGTGGACTGTGAGAGCTGTATGGGCTGTGAGAGCTGTGTGGGATGTGAGCTGTGTGGGCTGTGTGGGCTGTGAGAGCTGTGAGAGCTGTGTGGGCTGTGAGAGCTGTGCGGGCTGTGAGAGCTGTGTGGGCCGTGAGAGTGTGGGCTGTGTGGGCTGTGAGAGCTGTGAGAGCTGTGTGGGCTGTGAGAGCTGTGTGGGATGTGAGCTGTGTGGGCTGTGAGGGCTCTGTGAGCTGTGAGAGCTGTGTGGGATGTGTGGGCTGTGAGAGCTGTGTGGGCTGTGTGGGCTGTGAGAGCTGTGAGAGCTGTGTGGGTTGTGAGAGCTGTGAGAGCTGTGTGGGCTGTGAGAGCTGTGTGGGCTGTGTGGGCTGTGAGAGCTGTGTGGGCCGTGAGAGCTGTGAGAGCTGTGTGGGCTGTGAGGGCTGTGTGAGCTGTGTAGGCTGTGAGAGCTATGTGGGCTGTGTGGGCTATGAGAGCTGTGAGAGCTGTGTGGGCTGTGAGGGCTGTGAGGGCAGTTTGGGCTGTGAGGGCTGTGATGGCTGTGAGGCCTGTGAGAGCTGTTTGTGCTATGATAGCTTTGTGGGCTGTGAGAGCTGTGTGGGCTGTGGGGGCTGTGAGGGCTGTGTGGGCTGTGAGGGATGTGAAGCCTGTGCGAGCTGTGTGGGCTGTGAGAGCTGTGTGGGCTGTGAGTGCTGTGTAAGCTGTGAGAGTTGTGTGGGCTGTGAGAGCTGTGTGGGCTGTGAGAGCTGTGTGGGCTATGAGAGCTGTGAGAGCTGTGTGGGCTGTGAGAGCTGTGTGGGCTGTGAGAGCTGTGTGGGCTCTGTGGGCTGTGAGAGCTGTGTGGGCTGTGAGAGCTGTGTGGGCTGTGAGAGCTGTGTGAACTGTGAGGGCTGTGAGGCCTATGAGAGCTGTGTGGGCTGTGAGAGCTGTGTGGGCTGTGTGGGCTGTGAGAGCTGTATGGGCTGTGAGAGCTGTGAGAGCTGTGTGGGCTGTGAGCGCTGTGTGAGCTGTGAGAGCTGTGTAGGCTGTGAGAGCTGTGTGGGCTATGAGAGCTGTGCGAGCTGTGTGGGCTGTGAGAGCTGTGCGGGCTGTGAGAGCTGTGTGGGCTGTGAGAGTGTGGGCTGTGTGGGCTGTGAGAGCTGTGAGAGTTGTGAGAGCTGTGTGGGCTGTGAGAGCTATGTGGGCTGTGAGAGCTGTGTGAGCTGTGTGGGCTGTGAGAGCTGTGTGGGCTGAGAGAGCTGAGTGGGCTGTGAGGGCTGTGAGGACTGTGAGAGCTGTATGGGCTGTGAGGGCTGTGTGGGCCGTGAGAGTGTGGGCTGTGTGGGCTGTGAGAGCTGTGTGGGCCGTGAGAGCTGTGTGGGCTGTGTGTGCTGTGAGAGCTGTGTGGGCTGTGAGAGCTGTGTGGGATGTGAGCTGTGTGGGCTGTGAGGGCTGTGTGAGCTGTGAGAGCTGTGTGGGCTGTGAGAGCTATGTGGGATGTGAGCTGTGTGGGCTGTGAGGGCTCTGTGAGCTGTGAGAGCTGTGTGGGCTGTGTGGGCTGTGAGAGCTGTGTGGGCTGTGTGGGCTGTGAGAGCTGTGAGAGCTGTGCGGGCTGTGAGAGCTGTGTGGGCTGTGAGAGCTGTGCGGGCCGTGAGAGTGTGGGCTATGTGGGCTGTGAGAGCTGTGAGAGCTGTGTGGGCTGTGAGAGCTGTGTGGGATGTGTGGGCTGTGAGAGCTGTGTGGGCTGAGAGCTGTGAGAGCTGTGTGGGCTGTGAGGGCTGTGTGAGCTGTGTAGGCTGTGAGAGCTGTGTGGGCTGTGTGGGCTATGAGAGCTGTGAGAGCTGTGTGGGCTGTGAGGGCTGTGAGGGCAGTTTGGGCTGTGAGGACTGTGATGGCTGTGAGGCCTGTGAGAGCTGTTTGTGCTATGATAGCTGTGTGGGCTGTGAGAGCTGTGTGGGCTGTGGGGGCTGTGAGGGCTGTGTGGGCTGTGAGGGCTGTGAAGCCTGTGCGAGCTGTGTGGGCTGTGAGAGCTGTGTGGGCTGTGAGTGCTGTGTGAGCTGTGAGAGTTGTGTGGGCTGTGAGAGCTGTGTGGGCTGTGAGAGCTATGTGGGCTGTGAGAGCTGTGTGAGCTGTGTGGGCTGTGAGAGCTGTGTGGGCTGAGAGAGCTGTGTGGGCTGTGAGGGCTGTGAGGCCTGTGAGAGCTGTGTGGGCTGTGAGGGCTGTGTGGGCTGTGAGAGCTGTATGGGCTGTGAGAGCTGTGTGGGCTGTGAGAGCTGTGAGAGCTGTGTGGGATGTGAGTTGTGTGGGCTGTGAGGGCTGTGAGGACTGTGAGAGCTGTGTGGGCTGTGTGGGCTGTGAGAGCTGTGAGAGCTGTGTGGGCTGTGAGATCTGTGCAGGCTGACAGAGCTGTGTGGGCCGTGAGAGTGTGGGCTGTGTGGGCTGTGAGAGCTGTGTGGGCCGTGAGAGCTGTGTGGGCTGTGTGTGCTGTGAGAGCTGTTTGGGCTGTGAGAGCTGTGTGGGATGTGAGCTGTGTGGGCTGTGAGGGCTGTGTGAGCTGTGAGAGCTGTGTGGGCTGTGAGAGCTGTGTGGGATGTGAGCTGTGTGGGCTGTGAGGGCTCTGTGAGCTGTGAGAGCTGTGTGGGATGTGTGGGCTGTGAGAGCTGTGTGGGCTGTGTGGGCTGTGAGAGCTGTGAGAGCTGCGTGGGCTGTGAGAGCTGTGAGAGCTGTGTGGGCTGTGAGAGCTGTGTGGGCTGTGTGGGCTGTGAGAGCTGTGTGGGCCGTGAGAGCTATGAGAGCTGTGTAGGCTGTGAGGGCTGTGTGAGCTGTGTAGGCTGTGAGAGCTGTGTGGGCTGTGTGGGCTATGAGAGCTGTGAGAGCTGTGTGGGCTGTGAGGGCTGTGAGGGCAGTTTAGGCTGTGAGGGCTGTGATGGCTGTGAGGCCTGTGAGAGCTGTTTGTGCTATGATAGCTGTGTGGGCTGTGAGAGCTGTGTGGGCTGTGGGGGCTGTGAGGGCTGTGCGGGCTGTGAGAGCTGTGTGGGCTGTGAGTGCTGTGTAAGCTGTGAGAGTTGTGTGGGCTGTGAGAGCTGTGTGGGCTGTGAGAGCTGTGTGGGCTATGAGAGCTGTGAGAGCTGTGTGGGCTGTGAGAGCTGTGTGGGCTGTGAGAGCTGTGTGGGCTGTGAGAGTTGTGTGGGCTGTGAGAGTTGTGTGGGCTGTGAGAGCTGTGTGGACTGTGAGAGCTGTATGGGCTGTGAGAGCTGTGTGGGATGTGAGCTGTGTGGGCTGTGTGGGCTGTGAGAGCTGTGAGAGCTGTGTGGGCTGTGAGAGCTGTGCGGGCTGTGAGAGCTGTGTGGGCCGTGAGAGTGTGGGCTGTGTGGGCTGTGAGAGCTGTGAGAGCTGTGTGGGCTGTGAGAGCTGTGTGGGATGTGAGCTGTGTGGGCTGTGAGGGCTCTGTGAGCTGTGAGAGCTGTGTGGGATGTGTGGGCTGTGAGAGCTGTGTGGGCTGTGTGGGCTGTGAGAGCTGTGAGAGCTGTGTGGGTTGTGAGAGCTGTGAGAGCTGTGTGGGCTGTGAGAGCTGTGTGGGCTGTGTGGGCTGTGAGAGCTGTGTGGGCCGTGAGAGCTGTGAGAGCTGTGTGGGCTGTGAGGGCTGTGTGAGCTGTGTAGGCTGTGAGAGCTGTGTGGGCTGTGTGGGCTATGAGAGCTGTGAGAGCTGTGTGGGCTGTGAGGGCTGTGAGGGCAGTTTGGGCTGTGAGGGCTGTGATGGCTGTGAGGCCTGTGAGAGCTGTTTGTGCTATGATAGCTGTGTGGGCTGTGAGAGCTGTGTGGGCTGTGGGGGCTGTGAGGGCTGTGTGGGCTGTGAGGGATGTGAAGCCTGTGCGAGCTGTGTGGGCTGTGAGAGCTGTGTGGGCTGTGAGTGCTG
Source organism: Lissotriton helveticus (assembly GCF_964261635.1). NCBI lineage: Eukaryota > Metazoa > Chordata > Amphibia > Caudata > Salamandridae > Lissotriton > Lissotriton helveticus. Next base: position 956,086,693 of record NC_136069.1, read on the forward strand.
TGTAAGCTGTGAGAGTTGTGTGGGCTGTGAGAGCTGTGTGGGCTGTGAGAGCTGTGTGGGCTATGAGAGCTGTGAGAGCTGTGTGGGCTGTGAGAGCTGTGTGGGCTGTGAGAGCTGTGTGGGCTGTGTGGGCTGTGAGAGCTGTGTGGGCTGTGAGAGTTGTGTGGGCTGTGAGAGCTGTGTGGACTGTGAGAGCTGTGTGGGCTGTGAGAGCTGTGAGGGATGTGAGCTGTGTGGGCTGTGAGGGCTCTGTGAGCTGTGAGAGCTGTGTGGGCTGTGTGGGCTGTGAGAGCTGTGTGGGCTGTGTGGGCTGTGAGAGCTGTGAGAGCTGTGTGGGCTGTGAGAGCTGTGCGGGCTGTGAGAGCTGTGTGGGCCGTGAGAGTGTGGGCTGTGTGGGCTGTGAGAGCTGTGAGAGCTGTGTGGGCTGTGAGATCTGTGTGGCTGTGTGGGCTGTGAGAGCTGTGTGGGCTGTGAGAGCTGTGAGAGCTGTGTGGGCTGTGAGGGCTGTGTGAGCTGTGTAGGCTGTGAGAGCTGTGTGGGCTGTGTGGGCTATGAGAGCTGTGAGAGCTGTGTGGGCTGTGAGGGCTGTGAGGGCAGTTTGGGCTGTGAGGGCTGTGATGGCTGTGAGGCCTTTGAGAGCTGTTTGTGCTATGATAGCTGTGTGGGCTGTGAGAGCTGTGTGGGCTGCGGGGGCTGTGAGGGCTGTGTGGGCTGTGAAGGCTTTGAAGCCTGTGCGAGCTGTGTGGGCTGTGAGAGCTGTGTGGGCTGTGAGTGCTGTGTGAGCTGTGAGAGTTGTGTGGGCTGTGAGAGCTGTGTGGGCTGTGAGAGCTGTGTGGGCTATGACAGCTGTGAGAGCTGTGTGGGCTGTGAGAGCTGTGTGGGCTGTTAGAGCTGTGTGGGCTGTGTGGGCTGTGAGAGCTGTGAGAGCTGTGTGGGCTGTGAGAGCTGTGCGGGCGGTGAGAGCTGTGTGGGCCGTGAGAGTGTGGGCTGTGTGGGATGTGAGAGCTGTGAGATCTGTGTGGGCTGTGAGAGCTGTGTGGGCTATGAGACCTGTGAGGGCTGTGTGGGCTGTGAGGGCTGTGAGGCCTGTGTGAGCGGTGTGGGCTGTGAGAGCGGTGTGGGTTGTGAGAGTTGTGTGGGCTGTGAGAGCTGTGTGGGCTGTGAGAGCTGTGTGGGCTGTGAGAGTTGTGTGGGCTGTGAGGGCTGTGAGAGCTGTGTGGACTGTGAGAGCTGTATGGGCTGTGAGAGCTGTGAGAGCTGTGTGGGATGTGAGCTGTGTGGGCTGTGAGGGCTCTGTGAGCTGTGAGAGCTGTGTGGGCTGTGTGGGCTGTGAGAGCTGTGTGGGCTGTGTGGGCTGTGAGAGCTGTGTGGGCTGTGAGAGCTGTGCGCGCTGTGAGAGCTGTGTGGGCCGTGAGAGTGTGGGCTGTGTGGGCTGTGAGAGCTGTGAAAGCTGTGTGGGCTGTGAGAGCTGTGTGGGCTGTGAGGCCTGTGAGGGCTGTGTGGGCTGTGAGGGCTGTGAGGCCTGTGAAAGCTGTGTGGACTGTGAGAGCTGTATGGGCTGTGAGAGCTGTGAGAGCTGTGTGGGATGTGAGCTGTGTGGGCTGTGAGGGCTCTGTGAGCTGTGAGAGCTGTGTGGGCTGTGAGAGCTGTGAGAGCTGTGTGGGCCGTGAGAGTGTGGGCTGTGTGGGCTGTGAGAGCTGAGAGCTGTGAGAGCTGTGTGGGCTGTGTGGGCTGTGTGAGCTGTGTGGGCTGTGTGAGCTGTGTGGGCTGTGAAGGCTGTGAGGACTGTGAGAGCTGTGTGGGCTGTGAGGGCTGTGTGGGCTGTGAGAGCTGTGTGGACTGTGAGAGCTGTATGGGCTGTGAGAGCTGTGAGAGCTGTGTGGGATGTGAGCTGTGTGGGCTGTGAGGGCTCTGTGAGCTGTGAGAGCTGTGTGGGCTTTGAGAGCTATGTGGGCTGTGTGGGCTGTGAGAGCTGTGAGAGCTGTGTGGGCTGTGAGAGCTGTGCGGGCTGTGAGAGCTGTGTGGGCCGTGAGAGTGTGGGCTGTGTGGGGTGTGTGGGCTGTGAGAGCTGTGTGGGCTGTGTGGGCTGTGAGAGCTTTGTGGGCTGTGAGAGCTGAGTGGGATGTGAGCTGTGTGGGCTGTGAGGGTTGTGTGAGCTGTGAGAGCTGTGTGGGCTGTGAGAGCTGTGTGGGGTGTGAGAGCTGTGAGAGCTGTGTGGGCTGTGAGAGCTGTGTGGGCTGTGAGCTGTGTTGGCTGTGAGAGCTGTGTGGGCTGTGAGAGCTGTGAGAGCTGTGTGGGCTGTGAGAGCTGTGTGGGCTGTGTGGGCTGTGAGAGCTGTGTGGGCTGTGAGAGCTGTGTGGGCTGTGAGGCCTGTGAGGGCTGTGTGGGCTGTAAGGGCTGTGAGGCCTGTGAGAGCTGTGTGGGCTGTGAGAGTTGTGTGGCCTGTGAGAGCTGTGTGAGCTGGGAGAGCTGTGTGGGCTGTGAGAGCTGTGTGGGCTGTGAGAGCTGTGAGAGCTGTGTGGGCTATGAGAGCTGTGTGGGCTGTGAGAGCTGTGTGGGCTCTGTGGGCTGTGAGAGCTGTGTGGGCTGTGAGAGCTGTGTGGGCTGTGAGAGCTGTGTGAACTGTGATCGCTGTGAGGCCTATGAGAGCTGTGTGGGCTGTGAGAGCTGTGTGGGCTGTGTGGGCTGTGAGAGCTGTATGGGCTGTGAGAGCTGTGAGAGCTGTGTGGGCTGTGAGGGCTGTGTGAGCTGTGAGAGCTGTGTAGGCTGTGAGAGCTGTGTGGGCTGTGAGAGCTGTGTGGGCTGTGAGTGCTGTGTGAGCTGTGAGAGTTGTGTGGGCTGTGAGAGCTGTGTGGGCTGTGAGAGCTGTGTGGGCTATGAGAGCTGTGAGAGCTGTGTGGGCTGTGAGAGCTGTGTGGTCTGTGAGAGCTGTGTGGGCTGTGTGGGCTGTGAGAGCTGTGAGAGCTGTGTGGGCTGTGAGAGCTGTGCGGGCTTTGAGAGCTGTGTGGGCCGTGAGAGTGTGGGCTGTGTGGGCTGTGAGAGCTGTGAGAGCTGTGAGAGCTGTGTGGGCTGTGAGAGCTGTGTGGGCTGTGAGGCCTGTGAGGGCTGTGTGGGCTGTGAGGGCTGTGAGGCCTGTGAGAGCTGTGTGGGCTGTGAGAGTTGTGTGGGCTATGAGCTGTGTGAGCTGTGAGAGCTGTGTGGGCTGTGAGAGCTGTGTGGGCTGTGAGAGTTGTGTGGGCTGTGAGGGCTGTGAGAGCTGTGTAGACTGTGAGAGCTGTATGGGCTGTGAGAGCTGTGAGAGCTGTGTGGGATGTGAGCTGTGTGGGCTGTGAGGGCTCTGTGAGCTGTGAGAGCTGTGTGGGCTATGTGGGCTGTGAGAGCTGTGTGGGCTGTGTGGGCTGTGAGAGCTGTGAGAGCTGTGCGGGCTGTGAGAGCTGTGCGGGCTGTGAGAGCTGTGTGGGCCGTGAGAGTGTGGGCTGTGTGGGCTGTGAGAGCTGTGAGAGCTGTGTGGGCTGTGAGAGCTGTGTCGGCTGTGTGGGCTGTGAGAGCTGTGTGGGCTGTGAGAGCTGTGAGAGCTGTGTGGGCTGTGAGGGCTGTGTGAGCTGTGTAGGCTGTGTGAGCTGTGTGGGCTGTGAGAGCTGTGCGGGCTGTGAGAGCTGTGTGGGCTGTGAGAGTGTGGGCTGTGTGGGCTGTGAGAGCTGTGTGGGCTGTGAGAGCTGTGTGAGCTGTGAGAGCTGTGTGGGCTGTGAGAGCTGTGTGGGCTGTGAGAGCTGTGCGGGCTGTGAGAGCTGTGTGGGCTGTGAGAGTGTGGGCTGTGTGGGCTGTGAGAGCTGTGAGAGCTGTGTGGGCTGTGAGAGCTGTGTCGGCTGTGTGGGCTGTGTGGGCTGTGAGGGCTGTGTGAGCTGTGTAGGCTGTGCGAGCTGTGTGGGCTGTGAGAGCTGTGCGGGCTGTGAGAGCTGTGCGGGCTGTGAGAGCTGTGTGGGCTGTGTGGGCTGTGAGAGCTGTGTGGGCTGTGAGAGCTGTGTGGGCTGTGTGGGCTGTGAGAGCTGTGTGAGCTGTGTCGGCTGTGAGAGCTGTGTGGGCTGAGAGAGCTGTGTGGGCTGTGAGGGCTGTGAGGACTGTGAGAGCTGTGTGGGCTGTGAGGGCTGTGAGAGCTGTGTGGGCTGTGAGAGCTGTGCGGGCTGTGAGAGCTGTGTGGGCCGTGAGAGTGTGGGCTGTGTGGGCTGTGAGAGCTGTGAGAGCTGTGTGGGCTGTGAGAGCTGTGTGGGATGTGAGCTGTGTGGGCTGTGAGGGCTCTGTGAGCTGTGAGAGCTGTGTGGGATGTGTGGGCTGTGAGAGCTGTGTGGGCTGTGTGGGCTGTGAGAGCTGTGAGAGCTGTGTGGGTTGTGAGAGCTGTGAGAGCTGTGTGGGCTGTGAGAGCTGTGTGGGCTGTGTGGGCTGTGAGAGCTGTGTGGGCCGTGAGAGCTGTGAGAGCTGTGTGGGCTGTGAGGGCTGTGTGAGCTGTGTAGGCTGTGAGAGCTGTGTGGGCTGTGTGGGCTATGAGAGCTGTGAGAGCTGTGTGGGCTGTGAGGGCTGTGAGGGCAGTTTGGGCTGTGAGGGCTGTGATGGCTGTGAGGCCTGTGAGAGCTGTTTGTGCTATGATAGCTGTGTGGGCTGTGAGAGCTGTGTGGGCTGTGGGGGCTGTGAGGGCTGTGTGGGCTGTGAGGGATGTGAAGCCTGTGCGAGCTGTGTGGGCTGTGAGAGCTGTGTGGGCTGTGAGTGCTGTGTAAGCTGTGAGAGTTGTGTGGGCTGTGAGAGCTGTGTGGGCTGTGAGAGCTGTGTGGGCTATGAGAGCTGTGAGAGCTGTGTGGGCTGTGAGAGCTGTGTGGGCTGTGAGAGCTGTGTGGGCTGTGTGGGCTGTGAGAGCTGTGTGGGCTGTGAGAGTTGTGTGGGCTGTGAGAGCTGTGTGGACTGTGAGAGCTGTATGGGCTGTGAGAGCTGTGAGAGCTGTGTGGGATGTGAGCTGTGTGGGCTGTGAGGGCTCTGTGAGCTGTGAGAGCTGTGAGAGCTGTGTGGGCTGTGTGGGCTATGAGAGCTGTGAGAGCTGTGTGGGCTGTGAGGGCTGTGAGGGCAGTTTGGGCTGTGAGGGCTGTGATGGCTGTGAGGCCTTTGAGAGCTGTTTGTGCTATGATAGCTGTGTGGGCTGTGAGAGCTGTGTGGGCTGCGGGGGCTGTGAGGGCTGTGTGGGCTGTGAAGGCTTTGAAGCCTGTGCGAGCTGTGTGGGCTGTGAGAGCTGTGTGGGCTGTGAGTGCTGTGTGAGCTGTGAGAGTTGTGTGGGCTGTGAGAGCTGTGTGGGCTGTGAGAGCTGTGTGGGCTATGACAGCAGTGAGAGCTGTGTGGGCTGTGAGAGCTGTGTGGGCTGTTAGAGCTGTGTGGGCTGTGTGGGCTGTGAGAGCTGTGAGAGCTGTGTGGGCTGTGAGAGCTGTGCGGGCGGTGAGAGCTGTGTGGGCCGTGAGAGTGTGGGCTGTGTGGGATGTGAGAGCTGTGAGATCTGTGTGGGCTGTGAGAGCTGTGTGGGCTATGAGACCTGTGAGGGCTGTGTGGGCTGTGAGGGCTGTGAGGCCTGTGTGAGCGGTGTGGGCTGTGAGAGCGGTGTGGGTTGTGAGAGTTGTGTGGGCTGTGAGAGCTGTGTGGGCTGTGAGAGCTGTGTGGGCTGTGAGAGTTGTGTGGGCTGTGAGGGCTGTGAGAGCTGTGTGGACTGTGAGAGCTGTATGGGCTGTGAGAGCTATGAGAGCTGTGTGGGATGTGAGCTGTGTGGGCTGTGAGGGCTCTGTGAGCTGTGAGAGCTGTGTGGGCTGTGTGGGCTGTGAGAGCTGTGTGGGCTGTGTGGGCTGTGAGAGCTGTGTGGGCTGTGAGAGCTGTGCACGCTGTGAGAGCTGTGTGGGCCGTGAGAGTGTGGGCTGTGTGGGCTGTGAGAGCTGTGAAAGCTGTGTGGGCTGTGAGAGCTGTGTGGGCTGTGAGGCCTGTGAGGGCTGTGTGGGCTGTGAGGGCTGTGAGGCCTGTGAAAGCTGTGTGGACTATGAGAGCTGTATGGGCTGTGAGAGCTGTGAGAGCTGTGTGGGATGTGAGCTGTGTGGGCTGTGAGGGCTCTGTGAGCTGTGAGAGCTGTGTGGGCTTTGAGAGTTGTGTGGGCTGTATGGGCTGTGAGAGCTGTGAGAGCTGTGTGGGCTGTGAGAGCTGTGAGAGCTGTGTGGGCCGTGAGAGTGTGGGCTGTGTGGGCTGTGAGAGCTGAGAGCTGTGAGAGCTGTGTGGGCTGTGTGGGCTGTGTGAGCTGTGTGGGCTGTGTGAGCTGTGTGGGCTGTGAAGGCTGTGAGGACTGTGAGAGCTGTGTGGGCTGTGAGGGCTGTGTGGGCTGTGAGAGCTGTGTGGACTGTGAGAGCTGTATGGGCTGTGAGAGCTGTGAGAGCTGTGTGGGATGTGAGCTGTGTGGGCTGTGAGGGCTCTGTGAGCTGTGAGAGCTGTGTGGGCTTTGAGAGCTATGTGGGCTGTGTGGGCTGTGAGAGCTGTGAGAGCTGTGTGGGCTGTGAGAGCTGTGCGGGCTGTGAGAGCTGTGTGGGCCGTGAGAGTGTGGGCTGTGTGGGGTGTGTGGGCTGTGAGAGCTGTGTGGGCTGTGTGGGCTGTGAGAGCTTTGTGGGCTGTGAGAGCTGAGTGGGATGTGAGCTGTGTGGGCTGTGAGGGTTGTGTGAGCTGTGAGAGCTGTGTGGGCTGTGAGAGCTGTGTGGGGTGTGAGAGCTGTGAGAGCTGTGTGGGCTGTGAGAGCTGTGTGGGCTGTGAGCTGTGTTGGCTGTGAGAGCTGTGTGGGCTGTGAGAGCTGTGAGAGCTGTGTGGGCTGTGAGAGCTGTGTGGGCTGTGTGGGCTGTGAGAGCTGTGTGGGCTGTGAGAGCTGTGTGGGCTGTGAGGCCTGTGAGGGCTGTGTGGGCTGTAAGGGCTGTGAGGCCTGTGAGAGCTGTGTGGGCTGTGAGAGTTGTGTGGCTTGTGAGAGCTGTGTGAGCTGGGAGAGCTGTGTGGGCTGTGAGAGCTGTGTGGGCTGTGAGAGCTGTGAGAGCTGTGTGGGCTATGAGAGCTGTGTGGGCTGTGAGAGCTGTGTGGGCTCTGTGGGCTGTGAGAGCTGTGTGGGCTGTGAGAGCTGTGTGGGCTGTGAGAGCTGTGTGAACTGTGATCGCTGTGAGGCCTATGAGAGCTGTGTGGGCTGTGAGAGCTGTGTGGGCTGTGTGGGCTGTGAGAGCTGTATGGGCTGTGAGAGCTGTGAGAGCTGTGTGGGCTGTGAGGGCTGTGTGAGCTGTGAGAGCTGTGTAGGCTGTGAGAGCTGTGTGGGCTGTGAGAGCTGTGTGGGCTGTGAGTGCTGTGTGAGCTGTGAGAGTTGTGTGGGCTGTGAGAGCTGTGTGGGCTGTGAGAGCTGTGTGGGCTATGAGAGCTGTGAGAGCTGTGTGGGCTGTGAGAGCTGTGTGGTCTGTGAGAGCTGTGTGGGCTGTGTGGGCTGTGAGAGCTGTGAGAGCTGTGTGGGCTGTGAGAGCTGTGCGGGCTTTGAGAGCTGTGTGGGCCGTGAGAGTGTGGGCTGTGTGGGCTGTGAGAGCTGTGAGAGCTGTGAGAGCTGTGTGGGCTGTGAGAGCTGTGTGGGCTGTGAGGCCTGTGAGGGCTGTGTGGGCTGTGAGGGCTGTGAGGCCTGTGAGAGCTGTGTGGGCTGTGAGAGTTGTGTGGGCTATGAGCTGTGTGAGCTGTGAGAGCTGTGTGGGCTGTGAGAGCTGTGTGGGCTGTGAGAGTTGTGTGGGCTGTGAGGGCTGTGAGAGCTGTGTAGACTGTGAGAGCTGTATGGGCTGTGAGAGCTGTGAGAGCTGTGTGGGATGTGAGCTGTGTGGGCTGTGAGGGCTCTGTGAGCTGTGAGAGCTGTGTGGGCTATGTGGGCTGTGAGAGCTGTGTGGGCTGTGTGGGCTGTGAGAGCTGTGAGAGCTGTGCGGGCTGTGAGAGCTGTGCGGGCTGTGAGAGCTGTGTGGGCCGTGAGAGTGTGGGCTGTGTGGGCTGTGAGAGCTGTGAGAGCTGTGTGGGCTGTGAGAGCTGTGTCGGCTGTGTGGGCTGTGAGAGCTGTGTGGGCTGTGAGAGCTGTGAGAGCTGTGTGGGCTGTGAGGGCTGTGTGAGCTGTGTAGGCTGTGTGAGCTGTGTGGGCTGTGAGAGCTGTGCGGGCTGTGAGAGCTGTGTGGGCTGTGAGAGTGTGGGCTGTGTGGGCTGTGAGAGCTGTGTGGGCTGTGAGAGCTGTGTGAGCTGTGAGAGCTGTGTGGGCTGTGAGAGCTGTGTGGGCTGTGAGAGCTGTGCGGGCTGTGAGAGCTGTGTGGGCCGTGAGAGTGTGGGCTGTGTGGGCTGTGAGAGCTGTGAGAGCTGTGTGGGCTGTGAGAGCTGTGTCGGCTGTGTGGGCTGTGAGAGCTGTGTGGGCTGTGTGGGCTGTGAGAGCTGTGTGGGCTGTGTGGGCTGTGAGAGCTGTGACAGCTGTGCGGGCTGTGAGAGCTGTGCGGGCTGTGAGAGCTGTGCGGGCTGTGAGAGTGTGGGCTATGTGGGCTGTGAGAGCTGTGAGAGCTGTGTGGGCTGTGAGAGCTGTGTGGGCTGTGTGGGCTGTGAGAGCTGTGTGGGCTGTGAGAGCTGTGAGAGCTGTGTGGGCTGTGAGGGCTGTGTGAGCTGTGTAGGCTGTGAGAGCTGTGTGGGCTGTGTGGGCTATGAGAGCTGTGAGAGCTGTGTGGGCTGTGAGGGCTGTGAGGGCAGTTTGGGCTGTGAGGACTGTGATGGCTGTGAGGCCTGTGAGAGCTGTTTGTGCTATGCTAGCTGTGTGGGCTGTGAGAGCTGTGTGGGCTGTGGGGGCTGTGAGGGCTGTGTGGGCTGTGAGGGATGTGAAGCCTGTGCGAGCTGTGTGGGCTGTGAGAGCTGTGTGGGCTGTGAGTGCTGTGTGAGCTGTGAGAGTTGTGTGGGCTGTGAGAGCTGTGTGGGCTGTGAGAGCTATGTGGGCTGTAAGAGCTGTGTGGGCTGTGAGAGCTGTGTGGGCTGAGAGAGCTGTGTGGGCTGTGAGGGCTGTGAGGCCTGTGAGAGCTGTGTGGGCTGTGAGGGCTGTGTGGGCTGTGAGAGCTGTATGGGCTGTGAGAGCTGTGTGGGCTGTGAGAGCTGTGAGAGCTGTGTGGGATGTGAGTTGTGTGGGCTGTGAGGGCTGTGAGGCCTGTGAGAGCTGTGTGGGCTGTGTGGGCTGTGAGAGCTGTGTGGGCTGTGAGAGCTGTGCGGGCTGTGAGAGCTGTGTGGGACGTGAGAGTGTGGGCTGTGTGGGCTGTGAGAACTGTGTGGGCCGTGAGAGCTGTGTGGGCTGTGTGTGCTGTGAGAGCGTGTGGGGGCTGTGAGAGCTGTGTGGGATGTGAGCTGTGTGGGCTGTGAGGGCTGTGTGAGCTGTGAGAGCTGTGTGGGCTGTGAGAGCTGTGTGGGATGTGAGCTGTGTGGGCTGTGAGGGCTCTGTGAGCTGTGAGAGCTGTGTGGGCTGTGTGGGCTTTGAGAGCTGTGTGGGCTGTGTGGGCTGTGAGAGCTGTGAGAGCTGTGTGGGCTGTGAGAGCTGTGAGAGCTGTGTGGGCTGTGAGAGCTGTGTGGGCTGTGTGGGCTGTGAGAGCTGTGTGGGCTGTGAGAGCTGTGAGAGCTGTGTGGGCTGTGAGGGCTGTGTGAGCTGTGTAGGCTGTGGGAGCTGTGTGGGCTGTGTGGGCTATGAGAGCTGTGAGAGCTGTGTGGGCTGTGAGGGCTGTGAGGGCAGTGTGGGCTGTGAGGGCTGTGAGGGCAGTTTGGGCTGTGAGGGCTGTGATGGCTGTGAGGCCTGTGAGAGCTGTTTGTGCTATGATAGCTGTGTGGGCTTTGAGAGCTGTGTGGGCTGTGGGGGCTGTGTGGGCTGTGAGGGCTGTGAAGCCTGTGCGAGCTGTGTGGGCTGTGAGAGCTGTGTGGGCTGTGAGTGCTGTGTAAGCTGTGAGAGTTGTGTGGGCTGTGAGAGCTGTGTGGGCTGTGAGAGCTGTGTGGGCTATGAGAGCTGTGAGAGCTGTGTGGGCTGTGAGAGCTGTGTGGGCTGTGAGGGCTGTGTGGGCTGTGAGAGCTGTGTGGGCTGTGAGAGTTGTGTGGGCTGTGAGAGCTGTGTGGACTGTGAGAGCTGTATGGGCTGTGAGAGCTGTGTGGGATGTGAGCTGTGTGGGCTGTGAGGGCTCTGTGAGCTGTGAGAGCTGTGTGGGCTGTGTGGGCTGTGAGAGCTGTGTGGGCTGTGTGGGCTGTGAGAGCTGTGAGAGCTGTGTGGGCTGTGAGAGCTGTGAGAGCTGTGTGGGCTGTGAGAGTGTGGGCTGTGTGGGCTGTGAGAGCTGTGAGAGCTGTGTGGGCTGTGAGAGCTGTGTGGGCTGTGTGGGCTGTGAGAGCTGTGTGGGCTGTGAGAGCTGTGAGAGCTGTGTGGGCTGTGAGGGCTGTGTGAGCTGTGTAGGCTGTGAGAGCTGTGTGGGCTGTGTGGGCTATGAGAGCTGTGAGAGCTGTGTGGGCTGTGAGGGCTGTGAGGGCAGTTTGGGCTGTGAGGGCTGTGATGGCTGTGAGGCCTGTGAGAGCTGTTTGGGCTATGATCGCTGTGTGGGCTGTGAGAGCTATGTGGGCTACGGGGGCTGTGAGGGCTGTGTGGGCTGTGAGGGCTCTGTGAGCTGTGAGAGCTGTGTGGGCTGTGAGAGCTGTGTGGGCTGTGTGGGTTGTGAGAGCTGTGTGGGCTGTGAGAGCTGTGCGGGCTGTGAGAGCTGTGCGGGCTGTGAGAGTTGTGTGGGCCGTGAGAGTGTGGGCTGTGTGGGCTGTGAGAGCTATGTGGGCTGTGAGAGCTGTGTGGGCTGTGTGGGCTGTGAGAGCTATATGGGCTGTGAGAGCTGTGTGGGATGTGGGCTGTGTGGGCTGTGAGGGCTGTGTGAGCTGTGAGAGCTGTGTGGGCTGTGAGAGCTGTGAGGGATGTGAGCTGTGTGAGCTGTGAGGGCTCTGTGAGCTGTGAGAGCTGTGTGGGCTGTGTGGGCTGTGAGAGCTGTGTGGGCTGTGTGGGCTGTGAGAGCTGTGAGAGCTGTGTGGGCTGTGAGAGCTGTGCGGGCTGTGAGAGCTGTGTGGGCCATGAGAGTGTGGGCTGTGTGGGCTGTGAGAGCTGTGAGAGCTGTGTGGGCTGTGAGAGCTGTGTGGGCTGTGTGGGCTGTGAGAGCTGTGTGGGCTGTGAGAGCTGTGAGAGCTGTGTGGGCTGTGACGGCTGTGTGAGCTGTGTAGGCTGTGAGAGCTGTGTGGGCTGTGTGGACTATGAGAGCTGTGAGAGCTGTGTGGGCTGTGAGGGCTGTGAGGGCAGTTTGGGCTGTGAGGGCTGTGATGGCTGTGAGGCCTTTGAGAGCTGTTTGTGCTATGATAGCTGTGTGGGCTGTGAGAGCTGTGTGGGCTGTGGGGGCTGTGAGGGCTGTGTGGGCTGTGAAGGCTTTGAAGCCTGTGCGCGCTGTGTGGGCTGTGAGAGCTGTGTGGGCTGTGAGAGCTGTGTGGGCTATGACAGCTGTGAGAGCTGTGTGAGCTGTGAGAGTTGTGTGGGCTGTGAGAGCTGTGTGGGCTGTGAGAGCTGTGTGGGCTATGACAGCTGTGAGAGCTGTGTGGGCTGTGAGAGCTGTGTGGGCTGTTAGAGCTGTGTGGGCTATGAGAGCTGTGAGAGCTGTGTGGGCTGTGAGAGCTGTGCGGGCGGTGAGAGCTGTGTGGGCCGTGAGAGTGTGGGCTGTGTGGGCTGTGAGAGCTGTGAGATCTGTGTGGGCTGTGAGAGCTGTGTGGGCTGTGAGAGCTGTGTGGGCTGTGAGGGCTGTGAGGGCTGTGAGGCCTGTGTGAGCCGTGTGGGCTGTGAGAGCGGTGTGGGCTGTGAGAGTTGTGTGGGCTGTGAGAGCTGTGAGAGCTGTGTGGGATGTGAGCTGTGTGGGCTGTGAGGGCTCTGTGAGCTGTGAGAGCTGTGTGGGCTGTGTGGGCTGTGAGAGCTGTGTGGGCTGTGTGGGCTGTGAGAGCTGTGTGGGCTGTGAGAGCTGTGCGCGCTGTGAGAGCTGTGTGGGCCGTGAGAGCTGTGTGGGCCGTGAGAGTGTGGGCTGTGTGGGCTGTGAGAGCTGTGAAAGCTGTGTGGGCTGTGAGAGCTGTGTGGGCTGTGAGGCCTGTGAGGGTTGTGTGGGCTGTGAGGGCTGTGAGGCCTGTGAAAGCTGTGTGGGCTGTGAGAGTTGTGTGGGCTGGGAGAGCTGTGTGAGCTGTGAGAGCTGTGTGGGCTGTGAGAGCTGCGTGGGCTGTGAGAGCTGTGAGAGCTGTGTGGGCTATGAGAGCTGTGTGGGCTGTGAGAGCTGTGTGGGCTCTGTGGGCTGTGAGAGCTGTGTGGGCTGTGAGAGCTGTGTGGGCTGTGAGAGCTGTGTGAACTGTGAGGGCTGTGAGGCCTATGAGATCTGTGTGGGCTGCGAGAGCTGTGTGGGCTGTGTGGGCTGTGAGAGCTGTATGGGCTGTGAGAGCTGTGAGAGCTGTGTGGGCTGTGAGGGCTGTGTGAGCTGTGAGAGCTGTGTAGGCTGTGAGAGCTGTGTTGGCTATGAGAGCTGTGCGAGCTGTGTGGGCTGTGAGAGCTGTGCGGTCTGTGAGAGCTGTGTGGGCTGTGAGAGTGTGGGCTGTGTGGGCTGTGAGAGCTGTGAGAGTTGTGAGAGCTGTGTGGGCTGTGAGAGCTGTGTGGGCTGAGAGAGCTGTGTGGGCTGTGAGGGCTGCGAGGCCTGTGAGAGCTGTATGGGCTGTGAGGGCTGTGTGGGCTGTGAGAGCTGTGTGGGATGTGAGTTGTGTGGGCTGTGAGGGCTGTGAGGCATGTGAGAGCTGTGTGGGCTGTGTGGGCTGTGAGAGCTGTGAGAGCTGTGCGGGCTGTGAGAGCTATTTGGGCCGTGAGAGTGTGGGCTGTGTGGGCTGTGAGAGCTGTGTGGGCCGTGAGAGCTGTGTGGGCTGTGTGTGCTGTGAGAGCTGTGTGGGCTGTGAGAGCTGTGTGGGATGTGAGCTGTGTGGGCTGTGAGGGCTGTGTGAGCTGTGAGAGCTGTGTGGGCTGTGTGGGATGTGAGCTGTGTGGGCTGTGAGGGCTCTGTGAGCTGTGAGAGCTGTGTGGGCTGTGTGGGCTGTGAGAGCTGTGTGGGCTGTGTGGGCTGTGAGAGCTGTGAGAGCTGTGTGGGCTGTGAGAGCTGTGTGGGCTGTGTGGGATGTGAGCTGTGTGGGCTGTGAGGGCTCTGTGAGCTGTGAGAGCTGTGTGGGCTGTGTGGGCTGTGAGAGCTGTGTGGGCTGTGTGGGCTGTGAGAGCTGTGAGAGCTGTGTGGGCTGTGAGAGCTGTGCGGGCTGTGAGAGCTGTGCGGGCCGTGAGAGTGTGGGCTGTGAGAGCTGTGAGAGCTGTGTGGACTGTGAGAGCTGTGAGAGCTGTGTGGGCTGTGAGGGCTGTGTGAGCTGTGTAGGCTGTGAGAGCTGTGTGGGCTGTGTGGGCTATGAGAGCTGTGAGAGCTGTGTGGGATGTGAGGGCTGTGAGGGCAGTTTGGGCTGTGAGGACTGTGATGGCTGTGAGGCCTGTGAGAGCTGTTTGTGCTATGATAGCTGTGTGGGCTGTGAGAGCTGTGTGGGCTGTGGGGGCTGTGAGGGCTGTGTGGGCTGTGAGGGCTGTGAAGCCTGTGCGAGCTGTGTGGGCTGTGAGAGCTGTGTGGGCTGTGAGTGCTGTGTGAGCTGTGAGAGTTGTGTGGGCTGTGAGAGCTGTGTGGGCTGTGAGAGCTATGTGGGCTGTGAGAGCTGTGTGAGCTGTGTGGGCTGTGAGAGCTGTGTGGGCTGAGAGAGCTGTGTGGGCAGTGAGGGCTGTGAGGCCTGTGAGAACTGTGTGGGCTGTGAGGGCTGTGTGGGCTGTGAGAGCTGTATGGGCTGTGAGAGCTGTGTGGGCTGTGAGAGCTGTGTGGGATGTGAGTTGTGTGGGCTGTGAGGGCTGTGAGGCCTGTGAGAGCTGTGTGGGCTGTGTGGGCTGTGTGGGCTGTGAGAGCTGTGTGGGCTGTGAGAGCTGTGCGGGCTGTGAGAGCTGTGTGGGCCGTGAGAGTGTGGGCTGTGTGGGCTGTGAGAGCTGTGTGGGCCGTGAGAGCTGTGTGGGCTGTGTGTGCTGTGAGAGCTGTGTGGGCTGTGAGAGCTGTGTGGGATGTGAGCTGTGTGGGCTGTGAGGGCTGTGTGAGCTGTGAGAGCTGTGTGGGATGTGAGCTGTGTGGGCTGTGAGGGCTCTGTGAGGGCTCTGTGAGCTGTGAGAGCTGTGTGGGCTGTGTGAGCTGTGTGGGCTGTGTGGGCTGTGAGAGCTGTGAGAGCTGTGTGGGCTGTGAGAGCTGTGAGAGCTGTGTGGGCTGTGAGAGCTGTGTGGGCTGTGTGGGCTGTGAGAGCTGTGTGGGCTGTGAGAGCTGTGGGAGCTGTGTGGGCTGTGAGGGCTGTGTGAGCTGTGTAGGCTGTGAGAGCTGTGTGGGCTGTGTGGGCTATGAGAGCTGTGAGAGCTGTGTGGGCTGTGAGGGCTGTGAGGGCAGTTTGGGCTGTGAGGGCTGTGATGGCTGTGAGGCCTGTGAGAGCTGTTTGTGCTATGATAATGTAGTAACTAAGTCCAGCCGAGTTGAGGTATTCAAGAGGTATTTATTGAGATGATAATTAATCAGGTATAAGTCAAGAACAAGGATACTTCAAGACCCACCAGGAGCAACCAGCAGGCAGCTCAGCCCCATCATAACTGTGTGATTCTTTCAACCTCCACCCAACATTCTATGATGAATCACAGTGCAGAGACATTCCACTAGAATGCATTAAGTTGGTTAAGGCATGCATAGGAATATGCAATAGGTAGAATATAACATACCTCCTTTTCTTCCAAAACAAAACAACGAACAAAATAGCATAGTAACTGAAAGAAGAAAAAGCGTACCAATCATTACGAGCTGACACACCCACTGGCCAGACAGATGTGACAGGAAGGAATGAATAGCAAGAAGCATAGAAATTTCAGAGTAGATATGAATGAAAATAGATCAGATACATTCCCACTCTGTAAATACAAGACAAAGCAAAAGCGAAAGAATACCCAGATTAGAGGAGTGAGATAGAGAAGTAGAAAAACATAAATAGGAACTAGAGTGAGATAGAGAAGTAGAAAAACATAAATAGGAACTATACTTCCCTTTCTTCCCAACGAATATATAAACGTGGAACATGCAGGTAGTAAGAGTGGAACACAAGAAAAGTAAGAGTTTCTATTATCCTCAACACAAAATAATGAGAAAGAGAATAAATAGAACAACCCAACAATCACTCCAGACACACTCACAGCTAAGGAAAGTATGAAAAGGTGAAACATTGAGTATATGATGGAAATACCAAACAGAAGCAGAGGAAAGAACAAATAAAGGTCTTTCATTCCACCCTGTTCAACAGCATAAATAAACAAGTTGAATAGATATTGAGATTTTGAAAAAGACCACATGTAAACAACCTGTAGAAATAATTAATGAATAACATTAAAACATTGAAAGACTGCAATAGAAATTACATCCTCAAAAACATTGAGATGGAGAATTCTCCATGTCGACAACCTATGAAGGTCAAACATTGAAATATTGATAGGCATCAATAAAAATTGAAATCCTTAAAGTCACACATTGAAAACATTAGATACTCTCTTGAACGTGACTATTTGAAAATAAGCGTGAGTACGTCAAAGTACCACAATGTAATCCCAAACTGAGAATACTACTGGTATGCATACACATTGATATAAATTGACGTGCACGTTCCCAAAACAGGAAAACTGCACACATGCATGCACGTTGATAATGAAATTAAAACACATGCATGTAACTTGAAAATAGAATTGAATATTGTGCATTGTAGAACAGGATGAAACAGCGTAACCTGTAAACGGAAATAAATCCCTGTAAACTGTTAGAATAATTAAACTTTTCAATATAGGCATATTGATACTAAACAGTAAGGCATTGAAAATGCAGTCACATATCGATTTGTCAACATGAAGTCCATATTTAAAGAATACAAGCAGTAAGAAATTATTCCATTCACTATTCCCAAAAGACACTAGGTGGCAGTATAATGTAAGACAGTGAATACTTTTCGTTAACACTTGTGTACTGTACATTGAGCTACGAAAGCAATCATGTTGGTCTGTTAATAAAAATGACAAATCTGGTACTTGAGTAGTATCATTGAATTGATACGTGTCAAAAGGCATTTCTTCCTTTACAGTGTAATTTATTTATGTCCACGGGTATAAATAATGCCACTCACTCTTCTGAAAGAATCATCCAAAAGAAACACACTGGCGCTGCTATAAATAAGGTGAGCCTTTCCGTTATAGATGATGTACACACAAATGTGTCTCGAGATCCTGACAGGCTTCTCTTCCAACTACTAGCGTAGATTTTGAAGAGGAAGGCAGCACGCTGTAACACCACCGCCGGATGGCTCACGGCCAAAACGTGCTAAACGAAGACTGCAGCATTAGAGAGAACGTACCGTGACAGAAGACCTTCGCTAACTCCTGGATGCATTCCACGCACGTCATCAGAAGGACGGCAGACGGGAAAGAAAGAAGATCTCCGCTGACCAACTGTCAACCAACTGACATCGTCATACAGGAAGGTGAGTAAACCTAGAGGAAAAACGCTGAGACTTTGCAGTGTTTACACACAGTACCGAGTATCATGGTAGCCATCAAAATTGCAATAAAAGCAGAAAGTCAAACGAAAAACTGCTCCTGGATGTTGACTACATACGCTGCACACGAACCAAACAGATGACAAAATTGAAAACAATGTCCATGAATGCCAAAACCCCTGAATGTCAAACATAGACACTCGACTGCACTTCAAAACACACGATGAGTCCAAGTTTAATTAAGAGGCAAAATGTAGAAACAAAGCTGTGGACATTTCCGATTTATGAGAATCTTTGTTGCTTGAATGAGTAATAGTTTGTAAGTAAGATTCAAAAATAGCAAAAGTGTCACTTGATAAACACCAAGGAAAAGGCAAAAACAGGCAACATATAGTACTCCTCTTGTTTTAATGTCTTTACTATAGTGCCAATTGTCACACAAAACGCTTAACCCTTACTGGTGCAAATACAGGCAACCACAGATTACCTTGTAAGCCACACTCTAGATACAGCAGGAAAATACTGTGTTGAGTAAGTAGTGTTGAACAGCGTTGAAAGTAACTTCAAACGGTGTTGAATAGAAAACATTTACCAAGGATATTGAGATAGTGTAAATGTAGCAGGAAAAGTACCAGTAGGGCAGGAAGGAGCAAGTTGAAAACATTGGATAAAGGCACTGAATGACTTGAAAAGCTTCATTATTGAGGTGATGTTGTTGTAGAGTTGAACTTGAAGCAAATTTAAAAGTAAAATTGAAAGTACATCTATTGACCAAATTGAAAATAGATCTGGCACGTAGATGTTGGGGGCGACCGGTGAGAGTGTCACTGGTGGGTCTCAGTGCCAGAATAGGTATTTAGAGTTAGATGGAGATTAAGATAGATGTACATTTATAATAACTTGCCTCTTTGTTGAAGATCTTGACAGTTTTAGTTTCTTGAAGGCCGATTTCTTGAGGATATTTTGCTTACTTGTTGAAGATTTTGATAGATTTTTGATTGAAGGTGGTAGATATCTTGAGCTGAACACGTAGGTAAGTTCAATTCGTCGCCATCAAAATGTAGTAACTAAGTCCAGCCGAGTTGAGGTATTCAAGAGGTATTTATTGAGATGATAATTAATCAGGTATAAGTCAAGAACAAGGATACTTCAAGACCCACCAGGAGCAACCAGCAGGCAGCTCAGCCCCATCATAACTGTGTGATTCTTTCAACCTCCACCCAACATTCTATGATGAATCACAGTGCAGAGACATTCCACTAGAATGCATTAAGTTGGTTAAGGCATGCATAGGAATATGCAATAGGTAGAATATAACATATAGCTGTGTGGGCTGTGAGAGCTGTGTGGGCTGTGGGGGCTGTGAGGGCTGTGTGGGCTGTGAGGGCTGTGAAGCCTGTGCGAGCTGTGTGGGCTGTGAGAGCTGTGTGGGCTGTGAGTGCTGTGTGAGCTGTGAGAGTTGTGTGGGCTGTGAGAGCTGTGTGGGCTGTGAGAGCTGTGTGGGCTACGAGAGCTGTGAGAGCTGTGTGGGCTGTGAGAGCTGTGTGGGCTGTGAGAGCTGTGTGGGCTGTGTGGGCTGTGAGAGCTGTGTGGGCTGTGAGAGTTGTGTGGGCTGTGAGAGCTGTGTGGACTGTGAGAGCTGTATGGGCTGTGAGAGCTGTGAGAGCTGTGTGGGATGTGAGCTGTGTGGGATGTGAGCTGTGTGGGCTGTGAGGGCTCTGTGGGCTATGAGAGCTGTGAGAGCTGTGTGGGCTGTGAGAGCTGTGAGAGCTGTGTGGGCTGTGAGGGCTGTGTGAGCTGTGAGAGCTGTGTAGGCTGTGAGAGCTGTGTGGGCTGTGTGGGCTATGAGAGCTGTGCGAGCTGTGTGGGCTGGGAGAGCTGTGTGGGCTGTGTGGGCTGTGAGAGCTGTGTGGGCTGTGTGGGCTATGAGAGCTGTGTGGGATGTGAGCTGTGTGGGCTGTGAGGGCTGTGTGAGCTGTTCTAGCTGTGTGGGATGTGAGAGCTGTGTGGGCTGTGTGGGCTGTGAGAGCTGTGCAAGCTGTGTGGCCTGCTGTGAGAGCTGTGCGGGCTGTGAGAGCTGTGTGGGCTGTGAGAGTGTGGGCTGTGTGGGCTGTGAGAGCTGTGTGGGCTGTGAGAGCTGTGTGGGCTATGAGAGCTGTGTGGGCTGTGTGGGCTGTGAGAGCTGTGTGGGCTGAGAGAGCTGTGTGGGCTGTGAGGGCTGTGAGGCCTGTGAGAGCTGTGTGGGCTGTGAGCTGTGTGGGCTGTGAGGGCTGTGTGAGCTGTGAGAGCTGTGTGGGCTGTGAGAGATGTGTGGGCTGTGTGGGCTGTGAGAGCTGTGAGAGCTGTGTGGGCTGTGAGAGCTGTGCGGGCTGTGAGAGCTGTGTGGGCTGTGAGAGTGTGGGCTGTGTGGGCTGTGAGAGCTGTGAGAGCTGTGTGGGCTGTGAGAGCTGTGTGGGCTGCGTGGGCTGTGAGAGCTGCGTGGGCTGTGAGAGCTGTGTGGGATGTGAACTGTGTGGGCTGTGAGGGCTGTGAGAGCTGTGTGGGCTGTGAGAGCTGTGTGGGCTATGAGAGCTGTGAGAGCTGTGTGGGCTGTGAGAGCTGTGTGGGCTGTGTGGGCTGTGAGAGCTGTGTGGGCTGTGAGGCCTGTGAGGGCTGTGTGGGCTGTGAGGGCTGTGAGGCCTGTGAGAGCTGTGTGGGCTGTGAGAGTTGTGTGGGCTCTGAGAGCTGTGTGAGCTGTGAGAGCTGTGTGGGCTGTGAGAGCTGTGTGGGCTGTGAGAGCTGTGTGGGCTGTGTGGGCTATGAGAGCTGTGTGGGCTGTGAGAGCTGTGTGGGCTCTGTGGGCTGTGAGAGCTGTGTGGGCTGTGAGAGCTGTGTGAGCTGTGAGGGCTTTGAGGCCTATGAGAGCTGTGTGGGCTGTGAGAGCTGTGTGGGCTGTGAGAGCTGTATGGGCTGTGAGAGCTGTGAGAGCTGTGTGGGCTGTGAGGGCTGTGTGAGCTGTGAGAGCTGTGTAGGCTGTGAGAGTTGTGTGGGCTGTGTGGGCTATGAGAGCTGTGTGAGCTGTGTGGGCTGTGAGAGCTGTGCGGGCTGTGAGAGCTTTGTGGGCTGTGTGGGCTGTGAGAGCTGTGTGGGATGAGAGAGCTGTGTGGGCTATGAAGGCTGTGAGGCCTGTGAGAGCTGTGTGGGCTGAGAGGGCTGTGTGGGCTGTGAGAGCTGTGTGGACTGTGAGAGCTGTATGGGCTGTGAGAGCTGTGAGAGCTGTGTGGGATGTGAGCTGTGTGGGCTGTAAGGGCTTTGTGAGCTGTGAGAGCTGTGTGGGATGTGTGGGCTGTGAGAGCTGTGTGGGCTGTGTGGGCTGTGAGAGCTGTGAGAGCTGTGTGGGCTGTGAGAGCTGTGCGGGCTGTGAGAGCTGTGTGGGCCGTGAGAGTGTGGGCTGTGAGAGCTGTGAGAGCTGTATGGGCTGTGAGAGCTGTGTGGGCTGTGTGGGCTGTGAGAGCTGTGTGGGCTGTGAGAGCTGTGAGAGCTGTGTGGGCTGTGAGGGCTGTGTGAGCTGTGTAGGCTGTGAGAGCTGTGTGGGCTGTGTGGGCTATGAGAGCTGTGCGAGCTGTGTGGGCTGTGAGAGCTGTGCGGGCTGTGAGAGCTGTGTGGGCTGTGAGAGTGTGGGCTGTGTGGGCTGTGAGAGCTGTGTGGGCTGTGAGAGCTGTGTGGGCTGTGTGGGCTATGAGAGCTGTGTGAGCTGTGTTGGCTGTGAGAGCTGTGTGGGCTGAGAGAGCTGTGTGGGCTGTGAGGGCTGTGAGGACTGTGAGAGCTGTGTGGGCTGTGAGGGCTGTGTGGGCTGTGAGAGCTGTGTGGACTGTGAGAGCTGTGTGGGCTGTGTGGGCTGTGAGAGCTGTGAGAGCTGTGTGGGCTGTGAGAGCTGTGCGGGCTGTGAGAGCTGTGTGGGCTGTGAGAGTGTGGGCTGTGTGGGCTGTGAGAGCTGTGAGAGCTGTGTGGGCTGTGAGAGCTGTGTGGGCTGCGTGGGCTGTGAGAGCTGTGTGGGCTGTGAGAGCTGTGTGGGATGTGAACTGTGTGGGCTGTGAGGGCTGTGAGAGCTGTGTGGGCTGTGAGAGCTGTGTGGGCTATGAGAGCTGTGAGAGCTGTGTGGGCTGTGAGAGCTGTGTGGGCTGTGTGGGCTGTGAGAGCTGTGTGGGCTGTGAGGCCTGTGAGGGCTGTGTGGGCTGTGAGGGCTGTGAGGCCTGTGAGAGCTGTGTGGGCTGTGAGAGTTGTGTGGGCTGTGAGAGCTGTGTGAGCTGTGAGAGCTGTGTGGGCTGTGAGAGCTGTGTGGGCTGTGAGAGCTGTGTGGGCTGTGAGAGCTGTGAGAGCTGTGTGGGCTATGAGAGCTGTGTGGGCTGTGAGAGCTGTGTGGGCTCTGTGGGCTGTGAGAGCTGTGTGGGCTGTGAGAGCTGTGTGAGCTGTGAGGGCTTTGAGGCCTATGAGAGCTGTGTGGGCTGTGAGAGCTGTGTGGGCTGTGAGAGCTGTTTGGGCTGTGAGAGCTGTGAGAGCTGTGTGGGCTGTGAGGGCTGTGTGAGCTGTGAGAGCTGTGTAGGCTGTGAGAGTTGTGTGGGCTATGAGAGCTGTGCGAGCTGTGTGGGCTGTGAGAGCTGTGCGAGCTGTGAGAGCTTTGTGGGCTGTGTGGGCTGTGAGAGCTGTGTGGGATGAGAGAGCTGTGTGGGCTATGAAGGCTGTGAGGCCTGTGAGAGCTGTGTGGGCTGAGAGGGCTGTGTGGGCTGTGAGAGCTGTGTGGACTGTGAGAGCTGTATGGGCTGTGAGAGCTGTGAGAGCTGTGTGGGATGTGAGCTGTGTGGGCTGTGAGGGCTTTGTGAGCTGTGAGAGCTGTGTGGGATGTGTGGGCTTTGAGAGCTGTGTGGGCTGTGTGGGCTGTGAGAGCTGTGAGAGCTGTGTGGGCTGTGAGAGCTGTGCGGGCTGTGAGAGCTGTGTGGGCCGTGAGAGTGTGGGCTGTGAGAGCTGTGAGAGCTGTATGGGCTGTGAGAGCTGTGTGGGCTGTGTGGGCTGTGAGAGCTGTGTGGGCTGTGAGAGCTGTGAGAGCTGTGTGGGCTGTGAGGGCTGTGTGAGCTGTGTAGGCTGTGAGAGCTGTGTGGGCTGTGTGGGCTATGAGAGCTGTGCGAGCTGTGTGGGCTGTGAGAGCTGTGCGGGCTGTGAGAGCTGTGTGGGCTGTGAGAGTGTGGGCTGTGTGGGCTGTGAGAGCTGTGTGGGCTGTGAGAGCTGTGTGGGCTGTGTGGGCTATGAGAGCTGTGTGAGCTGTGTTGGCTGTGAGAGCTGTGTGGGCTGAGAGAGCTGTGTGGGCTGTGAGGGCTGTGAGGACTGTGAGAGCTGTGTGGGCTGTGAGGGCTGTGTGGGCTGTGAGAGCTGTGTGGACTGTGAGAGCTGTATGGGCTGTGAGAGCTGTGAGAGCTGTGTGGGATGTGAGCTGTGTGGGCTGTGAGGGCTCTGTGAGCTGTGAGAGCTGTGTGGGCTTTGAGAGCTGTGTGGGCTGTGTGGGCTGTGAGAGCTGTGAGAGCTGTGAGAGCTGTGTGGGCCGTGAGAGTGTGGGCTGTGTGGGCTGTGAGAGCTGTGAGAGCTGTGTGGGCTGTGAGAGCTGTGTGGGCTGTGAGAGCTGTGTGAGCTGTGTGGGCTGTGAGAGCTGTGTGGGCTGTGAGGGCTGTGAGGACTGTGAGAGCTGTGTGGGCTGTGAGGGCTGTGTGGGCTGTGAGAGCTGTGTGGGCTGTGAGAGCTGTGTGGGCTATGAGAGCTGTGTGGGCTGTGTGGGCTGTGAGAGCTGTGTGGGCTGAGAGAGCTGTGTGGGCTGTGAGGGCTGTGTGGGCTCTGTGGGCTGTGTGGGCTGTGAGAGCTGTGTGGGCTGTAAGAGCTGTGTGAACTGTGATCGCTGTGAGGCCTATGAGAGCTGTGTGGGCTGTGAGAGCTGTGTGGGCTGTGTGGGCTGTGAGAGCTGTATGGGCTGTGAGAGCTGTGAGAGCTGTGTGGGCTGTGAGGGCTGTGTGAGCTGTGAAGGCTGTGAGAGCTGTGTGGGCTGTGTGGGCTATGAGAGCTGTGCGAGCTGTGTGGGCTGTGAGAGCTGTGCGGGCTGTGAGAGCTGTGTAGGCTGTGAGAGTGTGGGCTGTGTGGGCTGCGAGAGCTCTGAGAGCTGTGAGAGCTGTGTGGGCTGTGAGAGCTGTGTGGGCTGTGAGAGCTGTGTGAGCTGTGTGGGCTGTGAGAGCTGTGAGAGCTGTGTGGGCTGTGAGGGCTGTGTGGGCTGTGAGAGCTGTGTGGGCTGTGAGAGCTGTGTGAGCTGTGTGGGCTATGAGAGCTGTGCGATCTGTGTGCGCTGTGAGAGCTGTGCGGGCTGTGAGAGCTGTGTAGGCTGTGAGAGTGTGGGCTGTGTGGGCTGTGAGAGCTGTGAGAGCTGTGAGAGCTGTGTGGGCTGTGAGAGCTGTGTGGGCTGTGAGAGTTGTGTGGGCTGTGTGGGCTGTGAGAGCTGTGTGGGCTGTGAGGGCTGTGAGGCCTGTGAGAGCTGTGTGGGCTGTGAGGGCTGTGTGGGCTGTGAGAGCTGTGTGGACTGTGAGAGCTGTATGGGCTGTGAGAGCTGTGAGAGCTGTGTGGGATGTGAGTTGTGTGGGCTGTGAGGGCTCTGTGAGCTGTGAGAGCTGTGTGGGCTGTGAGAGCTGTGTGGGCTGTGTGGGTTGTGAGAGCTGTGTATGCTGTGAGAGCTGTGCGGGCTGTGAGAGCTGTGTGGGCCGTGAGAGTGTGGGCTGTGTGGGCTGTGAGAGCTATGTGTGTTAAAACCTGAGTCGGGTCGGGGACAATCGATATTTGCCCGGCGGTATTGCCTCTGTGACCCTCTAGTTATTTAATCAATGAAGAGGCAGGCGCTGGAGACTGGAAGGCAGGAAACAAGGTTTTTATTCTCTCCGGAGGAGAACACAACGAAACGGACAGAAGGTATCGTTCTGAGGTGCTCTAACTGCATCCCTGAGGCCTGGCCTCTTATACACACGTTTATGACTTTATTGTAGATTACACATTTATGTTAAAGCTTTGATGTATGGAAAAGACATTCCCGGAACTCCCCTTTTGGGCCCGTTCCCACACACATTTACAGTTGAAGTCCCCACCCTAGTCACAACAGGTGATGAGTATCACGCAGCCGGATATTCCGCCGATCCACGGAATGTGGGGGGTTTGATCGGATCTCATGGAGTGGGGGCTTTGATCAACCCGGGGATCCTTTGATGGGGGAAGCTTTCTATTGCACGGGGAGGGGCAAGGAATGGTATCGGCAGAGCTGGGTGTCGGCCTGGGAACGGGGAAGACAAAACGGGCACACAGGGGAAAAGGGGGTTTGCATCTAAGGGCCGGAGATCATGAAAGGGAAGCAGGGAGGTGTCGCGCTGGGAACAGGATGAGGGCCTGGGGCAGAGCAGCGCCGAAGAGGGGTTTATGACTCAAGGCAGGTGCAAGCAGGGGGTGGTCAGCGTGCAGGCTTGGTGAAGGCGAAGGGCTATGTCAGGGGCCAGCGGCGTGCAAATGGGTTCGTTCTGCTCGGGGCATCTTAAAAAAATGGCGGGCGCGCACGACAAAAGTGTGGCATTAGGGGAAGAGGCAAGATGGCGCAGATAATGTTCACCAAAACGTACTAATTTTCAACAGTCCTCCCTTTAACATATTCAAGACATCTTGCTGGTTCATTTTCTACTCGGTTCTATTGTGATGGGCATGAGAAAGAAAACGGTAGGAACCCTAGAGGAAAAGAGTTGTAAACAATACATTTTAACATTTCTAGTTTTTAGGAGGTGAGCCTATTTGATAAACTTTTATCAATTTGTTTTAGCAGGAAAGTCATAGGAATGCAATACAAAAACGATTCTGTTGCGAGAGCAGCAAGCATATTTCATACTGGCAGGTTATTACATATATATCAGGTTCGGATTGGAGCATGATCAATACAACGGCGGCTGGGAGAGAAATGAGGTCTAGCAGAAACGGCGATTGGGGATGTCAAATGTTCAAAGTTTAACGAGTTCTCATCATTCTTTGTTGCCTTTCGTTGGCGCTGTTGAGCACCGGCGGTGGAGCTACAAGTCCAGCTCTGTTCTACGTTCTGCGTTGCAGGGCACGGCCCTTTCCTCGCGTTTCTGGTCGGAAAGGTCCTTTTCGCCCTGTGTCCTTTGAGGTGATTGTCAGAAAGTTCAGATGGAAGAAGAGCGTACAAAACAGTCCATAGGGTAGGTCAGAGGAAAAGGGGGATGGAGCAAGGCCAAATTAGGAACAAACCAGGGAAACGAGAGACTTCAAATAGGCGGGCGTGTGACCGAATTCAGAGAGCGGGGACTTGTCGACCAACACTGGACATCGAGCAGGGGCATCAGGTCGACCCTTTCTTCTCATGTTGTCGAAAACAGTGCCTCGTCCTGCAGCTCTTTTCTGTCGTGGTCTCGCCTTGGCTAATGTCGCAGGTGTTCCTTAGTCTGCAGTCAGGCCTCGTGCTCCCACATCCGGTCCTTCTCTCCTCCAACAGCAGTACCCTTAAACAAGTTTGAAAAGACAGTCTTTAGAGAATTTGCAGATGAAGATAATCAAAAAGTCTATTTCTCTCCCAGCTCCAGACAAAGAATGAAAAATGCCCGTTATATTAGTGTTCACAACTGGCATATGAAAGACCGGTGACGGGCCTGTTGGATTTACTATGACTTTCCTTTACAATTATTTATTACAGTCACGACAGTTCATCTGATGGTGACCCACCTTCGTGAGACGAACCTGGCAAAGATATGCCGTTCTCTAGAGTTTTACATTTATAAAAGGGTACTGTGAGTCGTCAACATGGTACTACACAGGTATTTTGCTGAGAGACGATCATGGCTAAACATTTCCTTTCGATCGATGCATCCTGCTTTTCAACTACTACGGGGTTTATTTTCGATGATTTCTTTACCTTGGACTAGTCTGCTAACCTTGTAAAACATCATTCTGGATCCTACGTAACCTTTTACAGCCCGATTACTTAATTAGGAAGGACAGGGGTTTTATGGGAAACAACCAGGGACATAGGAAACTTGTGGTAAGGGCATAAATCGACCCATCTCTCACAACCGGAAATGAGGGGTAGTTTCATAATTCCAGTTTTTGGGCGGCTGATACAGGGGAGGTAACAGGGGTGATCATTTTTCCGGTTTGGGTATTGCGACAATTCGGGGAGGGGAGGGTCGCGTATTCTGAGGTCCTTGTTTTATACCATAGGAGCCGTTGACATGTAGCTCCCTTATTTTGGGTCAGATTAGGGAACCTCTGTCGTCTTACCTGTCCTTTCCCTTACGGCCCAACCTCGGTTTATTGACTTCTAGCGGGAAAGGAGAGGTAATGACGTGGCCTCAGGGTGATTGTATTAAAGACAAGTTTTTGTGCAAATACTGACGGTATTTGAAGCCAATTAGGTGGTGTGCTAGGGGTGGCGGTCTGCCAATTTCGGGGTTAATCACTCGGAAGAGTGGGAGTGCAAAAATAGAGGGAGAGAGAGAGAGAGAGAGAGAGAGAGAGAGAGAGAGAGAGAGAGAGAGAGAGAGAGAGCGCAACGGCAGGCTAAATAGTACACGTGCAACAGAGAGGGTGGCAGTGTATTCAAGAAAGGCTATTTAGTGCATTACACAGTAAAAAGGCATTCACGGGTCTGCGTTAGAATCTTGTAATCATGCAGTTTGAGCATTAGACAGGGTAGAGGGGACGTGCTTTGAGAAAAAGGAAAGAAGAAAGGAGGTACCATTTTGTCGCACTTTCTCGCATTCTCGGTCCTTCGACCAGTTGGGTCAACGCCTCAGTCACACACACACACATTCCCTCACAGTTTCGCATCATACGTGACATGGGTTCATTCGTCCGGTCTGGTTTAAGGGTGATCACTTTTTATCAGGTTGTGTTAATTTCTCGGGTTTGCTCGATACGTGAGTAGTTTGCAGGCGTGCTTAGACACCACCTTGCGGCGCTAGTCCGTTTCGTGTATTAGACATGGCAAGGCTTCAGATCTTCGCCACACCTCGGCTGTAATCTCTGATGTAACCTGCAGAGGGAGGAAAAAAGGGGGTGGGGGAGACAGCATTCGCGCATATTCAAATACATGGACTCATAAGTTCTTTACTTACCTCTTACTCGTCTTTCCTCCTCGGGGCAGGGTCCCCGGGGGTATGGTTTCTGGAGTCGAGGGGGGGTAGTGCGTCCATATAGGTCATGTGCGGGGAAACGTAAAAAGGAAACCAGAGGTGCTTAGTGCGCGGTATCTAGTCAAAGGATGTATCTCACTATCGGGATCCTAAAACCTCTTTCAACGCTGTGGCGTTCTAAGGTTCTTCGGTTCTTGGGTCAGCTCCGTTCCCTGATACTTTGGAACGTTGTACTTTATCACATTTACATTATTTCATTTCACCCTCCTTTTACATTCCCTCATTTACACCGTTCGTTTTACCCATCCTTGGAAGTCAAGGTCTTCCTCTACGCGAGAGTTCATGAGTCAGTCGCGTACTTTGAAGGCGGAGTGTCGTGTTGTCGATCCGATCCGTCCTCCAGGGCTGGGCAACCATCTTCTTTCAACCTTAAAGAGAGAGCAGAGTAGGGTGCACAGAAAAGAACTTTCCCACCGATCCCACATTTTTAAAATAAAGCATGCAATACCCGTCCATAGTTTCAAAAACTTTATTTTGCAAAATCATTTCAGCATGAGGATTATGAGGGTGCGGTCGTATTTGGCCGGTCGTGGCAATGGCTAAAGTGCGTACAGTGGGGGGGGGTGTCGTTTTTGCAGCAATAAAAACATCGGGAAGTTTTACTCATTCATTTGCAAGAAGCTAAAACGTCTACTAATTGGCTGGGGGTTCGAGGGCATTTATTTTCATAATTTAGAAGCATAATCATAATAGTTGTAATCAGATTTCCTACATGCATACCGTACGTGTGCGTCGTAAATGAGGTTTACATCAGTTATAAAAATATAATACATTGTACATTTGTAATCGATATTTGTAACGGGGATCCTTTCGTACTGTCCGTCGAGTGAGTTCTCCTTGTCTTTTCTAGCCAAGTGTACAAAGGATCATATAAAATCTCAGAACATCAAGTTTTTATTAGTGCGAAGGAATACCACGAGGTGTTCGTAAGTTCCGATTGATACCAGCGCCATTTTGGGCGGGGCCGGCTCAGTCCGGAAGCAGCATCAGGGGGAAATGTTTCCCATTACTGGCAGTTTGGACCAGAGTCCTTTTCGGCAGTTCTAGAATTCATGCTAACAGAAGGAGTGGCAATGTCATGTTTGTTTCGTTGGCGATCAAGGCAGCCGTCCCTTACCGGAAGCCTGCAAAGGCCGAAGGTTCCGCCGGGGACCTTTTTAGGATCTTCAAGGCTGCGGAGATGCTGTCGGAGATGGGGGCTCGTGCTCCAGGGGGCAAATGTTCGAGTTATGTTGCTGGTCAAAGTTACTCTAGTGGCCGGGGCCCTTCCAGCGGACCCAGACGCCATTTTGAAGCCCTCCAGGGGCCACTCTCGTCGAGTTTTCAAGAGTGGAAGAGACCCTTCGGAGTGAAAGGAAGAGGGCTCTGTTTTGTGAGAGCGGGACGTTCAGCTGGGGTGCAGCTGTGATGCCCCCCACCTGGGGGCGAGGGAGACTCGTTCGCGCCGTCTCCTTCTTCCGGGGCACCCCATGCTGCTCCTTTTCATCGGCCCGCACGAAGGTCTCTCCCCATCCGGTGTTCCCCAAGTCCTGTGCTCAGTGCTGTGGGAGTATGGCCACCTGTGGCACGCATTCGGTGCGGCACGAGTATCAGTGCGGCCATTGCAGGTTCGGTGTTCCGAAAATATGGCCACCATTGCACGTTCGGTGCTGCGCAAGTACTGGGGTGCCACCATGGTGTGTTCGGTGCTGTGGAAGTATCGGCACCATCGCCTGACTGGGGGTGTTCGGCGTCGGCCGGGGGCTGGGAGACCTCCTATCGGTGGAGGTGGGAGAGGCTCGTCCGCGTCGCCTCTCCCTCCCAGCCCAATTTGGACAAATTGTTGTGGAGGTACGTGCAGGACATCCCGCCGTCCAGAGCTGCTGCGGCTGTAACGGAAGAGAAAAGGAAGAGGTGCCTCGTTCTTCTCTGGACATGTGGCGGGACTACTTAAGTCTATCCAGGCCCGTTGCGGCTGGCCGAGGAGACATGTGGCGGGACTACCTACAACTGCCCGGGCTGCTGGCTCCTGCCTCTCCTCCGGCTCCCCCATACGTTTAAGATTTCCTGACCAAGAGTTGGCGGCCGGGCCCGCCTTATATGGGTTGCCGTTGGTTGGGCGTAGCCGTAACCCTGCCCTACTTTGGAAGGTTCCAGAATGGGGGGGGGGCGCGAATGTTCTGTTTGACTTTCATTTTCTACAGTTTACCGTTATTATTCCTTGTCTGTTGTGTTAAATTAAAAGTTTCAAGTTCATTAATGGTCTACGGATTTTGTTTTACCATTTCTTTCTTTCCAGGTTGCTTTTATGCTAAGTTTCTGCTAACAGAGGTTGAGTAACACGGAAACACGTGTAGAGGGATGACGCAGATTTGTACCTTACATACACACAAACTCAGACGGGGGACAGTACAAGTACGACATACAAAGACCCAAGACGAATATAAAACAGTTATTGGTCATAATTATCTCTTTCCGTCTGTGAATTTGAAACAAGGCTGGGTTCCCGTCTTGACGTTGCCCGACCTAGGAGAACTTGAGCATGTCGCTGAAATTTTCCTGGCGAAATCTGTGCCATCGGGCATAATCAAACGTGGTGGTTCTGTCTGGTCTGTCTATGTAAGTCGGGTTCTTCTTTGTCTCGCGCTTTTTCTCGTACTGCCGGTCTGTCGTTCCTGTCGGCCCTTTGCCTTTACTCACGCTCAGTAGAGTCGGGCATTGGGCTTTCCAGTGTCCGACATACCTACAAAAAGCGCATTGGTCTGGCCCTAAGTCTGGTCGTCTTTTGCATAGTGTCGGGGGATAAGTTGTGGGTAGCGGTGTCCTGGGGTTGTCCTGTCGGTATATTTCTCTACTTGGTTTGTCCTCGTCTTTTCTCTGTCGTTGCATAGCCTCTCTGCGCCACATACCGAGACTGTCGAGCATAATTGGCGTTGTCTTATTATTTCGAAGGGCTATTTCTAACGTTTTTATTTTATCAAGGTCAAAGGATCCTGCCAGTGGCCACTGTTTGTCTTGACTCTCTTCGGTATACCTGTGCCACAATTTATTATAGGCTATGGTGACTAATCCATAGTTTATGAACATGTCCTTATTAGGGGTGCCTTCTAGTGGAGCTATATGGTCCACCTCTAATACACGGTCCGGGCTAAACAGGCTATTAATCAGTGGGGAGAAGACAGACATGACGGCTCGTAACGAGGGACTAAAAAGTCAGCACTGCCTATCTTATCACTAGGTGCAAAGACTGGACAGAATATTTCTATTAGACGTTGTTTGCAGGCAGTGAATACCTCATGGATCAAAAAAAATAACAAAAAGACCAATAAATAACAATGGGGAGAATGAGTAGGTCCGCAAAGATCTGCGTTACCTACCCTTTTCACTATCTGCAAAAAGGGTGGTCTCTTCCCTGTTTGCAGACAGGGAATCTCCAGGAAACAATAGTTTTGCGAACAACAGTTCAGTTTCAAGTAATTATTGAGTGGGGGAGAAAAAAATAAGCACGGCTGCTGCCCTACCTATCCTCCACTGCTTGCAAAGAGAGAGCCCGTTGTTTCTCCGTTTGTAGACAGTGAATCTCCAAATAAATAAAGAGCAATACTAGTATTTTTGAACAATCAAACAATCAAGCAATTATTTCGTAACTTGTCGCGATTACACGACCTTACCCGGACCATGTGGACAGTTTCTTGTCTTCCGAATCCAGCGCCCGATCGTCCTCTTTTTCTCGTATTTCTCACAGCACTCCTGATGGTCCCCAGTCAGGACCGTAGATCACTCGAGAGAGGTCTGTTCGGAACTAGTGAAGTTCGGATGATCGGCTGCCAGACGAGGGTCTATTGGGCAAGAGCTCTCCCGATCGTTGCAGTCGTTCACTCTGTCGTCGGGACCTCTCCCACTGGATCCACGAGTCGCTGATGGGCCCCACGCTTGGGACGCCAATTGTTAAAACCTGAGTCGGGTCGGGGACAATCGATATTTGCCCGGCGGTATTGCCTCTGTGACCCTCTAGTTATTTAATCAATGAAGAGGCAGGCGCTGGAGACTGGAAGGCAGGAAACAAGGTTTTTATTCTCTCCGGAGGAGAACACAACGAAACGGACAGAAGGTATCGTTCTGAGGTGCTCTAACTGCATCCCTGAGGCCTGGCCTCTTATACACACGTTTATGACTTTATTGTAGATTACACATTTATGTTAAAGCTTTGATGTATGGAAAAGACATTCCCGGAACTCCCCTTTTGGGCCCGTTCCCACACACATTTACAGTTGAAGTCCCCACCCTAGTCACAACAGGTGATGAGTATCACGCAGCCGGATATTCCGCCGATCCACGGAATGTGGGGGGTTTGATCGGATCTCATGGAGTGGGGGCTTTGATCAACCCGGGGATCCTTTGATGGGGGAAGCTTTCTATTGCACGGGGAGGGGCAAGGAATGGTATCGGCAGAGCTGGGTGTCGGCCTGGGAACGGGGAAGACAAAACGGGCACACAGGGGAAAAGGGGGTTTGCATCTAAGGGCCGGAGATCATGAAAGGGAAGCAGGGAGGTGTCGCGCTGGGAACAGGATGAGGGCCTGGGGCAGAGCAGCGCCGAAGAGGGGTTTATGACTCAAGGCAGGTGCAAGCAGGGGGTGGTCAGCGTGCAGGCTTGGTGAAGGCGAAGGGCTATGTCAGGGGCCAGCGGCGTGCAAATGGGTTCGTTCTGCTCGGGGCATCTTAAAAAAATGGCGGGCGCGCACGACAAAAGTGTGGCATTAGGGGAAGAGGCAAGATGGCGCAGATAATGTTCACCAAAACGTACTAATTTTCAACATGTGGGCTGTGAGAGCTGTGTGGGCTGTGAGAGCTGTGTGGGCTGTGAGAGCTGTGTGGGATGTGAGCTGTGTGGGCTGTAAGGGCTGTGTGAGCTGTGAGAGCTGTGCGGGCTGTGAGAGCTGTGAGGGATGTGAGCTGTGTGGGCTGTGAGGGCTCTGTGAGCTCTGAGAGCTGTGTGGGCTGTGTGGGCTGTGAGAGCTGTGTGAGCTGTGTGGGCTGTGTGGGCTGTGAGAGCTGTGAGAGCTGTGTGGGCTGTGAGAGCTGTGCGGGCTGTGAGAGCTGTGTGGGCCATGAGAGTGTGGGCTGTGTGGGCTGTGAGAGCTGTGAGAGCTGTGTGGGCTGTGAGAGCTGTGTGGGCTGTGTGGGCTGTGAGAGCTGTGTGGGCTGTGAGAGCTGTGAGAGCTGTGTGGGCTGTGAGGGCTGTGTGAGCTGTGTAGGCTGTGAGAGCTGTGTGGGCTGTGTGGGCTATGAGAGCTGTGAGAGCTGTGTGGGCTGTGAGGGCTGTGAGGGCAGTTTGGGCTGTGAGGGCTGTGATGGCTGTGAGGCCTTTGAGAGCTGTTTGTGCTATGATAGCTGTGTGGGCTGTGAGAGCTGTGTGGGCTGCGGGGGCTGTGAGGGCTGTGTGGGCTGTGAAGGCTTTGAAGCCTGTGCGAGCTGTGTGGGCTGTGAGAGCTGTGTGGGCTGTGAGTGCTGTGTGAGCTGTGAGAGTTGTGTGGGCTTTGAGAGCTGTGTGGGCTGTGAGAGCTGTGTGGGCTATGAGAGCTGTGAGAGCTGTGTGGGCTGTGAGAGCTGTGTGGGCTGTGTGGGCTGTGAGAGCTGTGAGAGCTGTGTGAGCTGTGAGAGCTGTGTGGGCTGTGAGAGCTGTGTGGGCTGTGAGAGTTGTGTGGGCTGTGAGGGCTGTGAGAGCTGTGTGGACTGTGAGAGCTGTATGGGCTGTGAGAGGTGTGAGAGCTGTGTGGGATGTGAGCTGTGAGGGCTCTGTGAGCTGTGAGAGCTGTGTTGGCTGTGTGGGCTGTGAGAGCTGTGTGGGCTGTGTGGGCTGTGAGAGCTGTGTGGGCTGTGAGAGCTGTGCGCGCTGTGAGAGCTGTGTGGGCCGTGAGAGTGTGGGCTGTGTGGGCTGTGAGAGCTGTGAGAGCTGTGTGGGCTGTGAGGCCTGTGAGGGCTGTGTGGGCTGTGAGGGCTGTGAGGCCTGTGAAAGCTGTGTGGGCTGTGAGAGTTGTGTGGGCTGGGAGAGCTGTGTGAGCTGTGAGAGCTGTGTGGGCTGTGAGAGCTGTGTGGGCTGTGAGAGCTGTGTGGGCTATGAGAGCTGTGTGGGCTGTGAGAGCTGTGTGGGCTCTGTGGGCTGTGAGAGCTGTGTGGGCTGTGAGAGCTGTGTGGGCTGTGAGAGCTGTGTGAACTGTGAGGGCTGTGAGGCCTATGAGAGCTGTGTGGGCTGTGAGAGCTGTGTGGGCTGTGTGGGCTGTGAGAGCTGTATGGGCTGTGAGAGCTGTGAGAGCTGTGTGGGCTGTGAGCGCTGTGTGAGCTGTGAGAGCTGTGTAGGCTGTGAGAGCTGTGTGGGCTATGAGAGCTGTGCGAGCTGTGTGGGCTGTGAGAGCTGTGCGGGCTGTGAGAGCTGTGTGGGCTGTGAGAGTGTGGGCTGTGTGGGCTGTGAGAGCTGTGAGAGTTGTGAGAGCTGTGTGGGCTGTGAGAGCTATGTGGGCTGTGAGAGCTGTGTGAGCTGTGTGGGCTGTGAGAGCTGTGTGGGCTGAGAGAGCTGAGTGGGCTGTGAGGGCTGTGAGGACTGTGAGAGCTGTATGGGCTGTGAGGGCTGTGTGGGCCGTGAGAGTGTGGGCTGTGTGGGCTGTGAGAGCTGTGTGGGCCGTGAGAGCTGTGTGGGCTGTGTGTGCTGTGAGAGCTGTGTGGGCTGTGAGAGCTGTGTGGGATGTGAGCTGTGTGGGCTGTGAGGGCTGTGTGAGCTGTGAGAGCTGTGTGGGCTGTGAGAGCTATGTGGGATGTGAGCTGTGTGGGCTGTGAGGGCTCTGTGAGCTGTGAGAGCTGTGTGGGCTGTGTGGGCTGTGAGAGCTGTGTGGGCTGTGTGGGCTGTGAGAGCTGTGAGAGCTGTGCGGGCTGTGAGAGCTGTGTGGGCTGTGAGAGCTGTGCGGGCCGTGAGAGTGTGGGCTATGTGGGCTGTGAGAGCTGTGAGAGCTGTGTGGGCTGTGAGAGCTGTGTGGGATGTGTGGGCTGTGAGAGCTGTGTGGGCTGAGAGCTGTGAGAGCTGTGTGGGCTGTGAGGGCTGTGTGAGCTGTGTAGGCTGTGAGAGATGTGTGGGCTGTGTGGGCTATGAGAGCTGTGAGAGCTGTGTGGGCTGTGAGGGCTGTGAGGGCAGTTTGGGCTGTGAGGACTGTGATGGCTGTGAGGCCTGTGAGAGCTGTTTGTGCTATGATAGCTGTGTGGGCTGTGAGAGCTGTGTGGGCTGTGGGGGCTGTGAGGGCTGTGTGGGCTGTGAGGGCTGTGAAGCCTGTGCGAGCTGTGTGGGCTGTGAGAGCTGTGTGGGCTGTGAGTGCTGTGTGAGCTGTGAGAGTTGTGTGGGCTGTGAGAGCTGTGTGGGCTGTGAGAGCTATGTGGGCTGTGAGAGCTGTGTGAGCTGTGTGGGCTGTGAGAGCTGTGTGGGCTGAGAGAGCTGTGTGGGCTGTGAGGGCTGTGAGGCCTGTGAGAGCTGTGTGGGCTGTGAGGGCTGTGTGGGCTGTGAGAGCTGTATGGGCTGTGAGAGCTGTGTGGGCTGTGAGAGCTGTGAGAGCTGTGTGGGATGTGAGTTGTGTGGGCTGTGAGGGCTGTGAGGACTGTGAGAGCTGTGTGGGCTGTGTGGGCTGTGAGAGCTGTGAGAGCTGTGTGGGCTGTGAGATCTGTGCAGGCTGACAGAGCTGTGTGGGCCGTGAGAGTGTGGGCTGTGTGGGCTGTGAGAGCTGTGTGGGCCGTGAGAGCTGTGTGGGCTGTGTGTGCTGTGAGAGCTGTGTGGGCTGTGAG
Source organism: Lissotriton helveticus (assembly GCF_964261635.1). NCBI lineage: Eukaryota > Metazoa > Chordata > Amphibia > Caudata > Salamandridae > Lissotriton > Lissotriton helveticus. Next base: position 956,121,470 of record NC_136069.1, read on the forward strand.
AGCTGTGTGGGATGTGAGCTGTGTGGGCTGTGAGGGCTGTGTGAGCTGTGAGAGCTGTGTGGGCTGTGAGAGCTGTGTGGGATGTGAGCTGTGTGGGCTGTGAGGGCTCTGTGAGCTGTGAGAGCTGTGTGGGATGTGTGGGCTGTGAGAGCTGTGTGGGCTGTGTGGGCTGTGAGAGCTGTGAGAGCTGCGTGGGCTGTGAGAGCTGTGAGAGCTGTGTGGGCTGTGAGAGCTGTGTGGGCTGTGTGGGCTGTGAGAGCTGTGTGGGCCGTGAGAGCTATGAGAGCTGTGTGGGCTGTGAGGGCTGTGTGAGCTGTGTAGGCTGTGAGAGCTGTGTGGGCTGTGTGGGCTATGAGAGCTGTGAGAGCTGTGTGGGCTGTGAGGGCTGTGAGGGCAGTTTAGGCTGTGAGGGCTGTGATGGCTGTGAGGCCTGTGAGAGCTGTTTGTGCTATGATAGCTGTGTGGGCTGTGAGAGCTGTGTGGGCTGTGGGGGCTGTGAGGGCTGTGTGGGCTGTGAGGGCTGTGAAGCCTGTGCGAGCTGTGTGGGCTGTGAGAGCTGTGTGGGCTGTGAGTGCTGTGTAAGCTGTGAGAGTTGTGTGGGCTGTGAGAGCTGTGTGGGCTGTGAGAGCTGTGTGGGCTATGAGAGCTGTGAGAGCTGTGTGGGCTGTGAGAGCTGTGTGGGCTGTGAGAGCTGTGTGGGCTGTGTGGGCTGTGAGAGTTGTGTGGGCTGTGAGAGTTGTGTGGGCTGTGAGAGCTGTGTGGACTGTGAGAGCTGTATGGGCTGTGAGAGCTGTGTGGGATGTGAGCTGTGTGGGCTGTGAGGGCTCTGTGAGCTGTGAGAGCTGTGTGGGCTGTGTGGGCTGTGAGAGCTGTGTGGGCTGTGTGGGCTGTGAGAGCTGTGTGGGCTGTGAGAGCTGTGTGGGCTGTGTGGGTTGTGAGAGCTGTGTGGGCTGTGAGAGCTGTGCGGGCTGTGAGAGCTGTGTGGGCCATGAGAGTGTGGGCTGTGTGGGCTGTGAGAGCTATGTGGGCTACGGGGGCTGTGAGGGCTGTGTGGGCTGTGAGGGCTCTGTGAGCTGTGAGAGCTGTGTGGGCTGTGAGAGCTGTGTGGGCTGTGTGGGTTGTGAGAGCTGTGTGGGCTGTGAGAGCTGTGCGGGCTGTGAGAGCTGTGTGGGCCGTGAGAGTGTGGGCTGTGTGGGCTGTGAGAGCTATGTGGGCTGTGAGAGCTGTGTGGGCTGTGAGAGCTATGTGGGCTGTGTGGGCTGTGAGAGCTGTGTGGGCTGTGAGAGCTGTGTGGGATGTGAGCTGTGTGGGCTGTGAGGGCTGTGTGAGCTGTGAGAGCTGTGTGGGCTGTGAGAGCTGTGAAGGATGTGAGCTGTGTGGGCTGTGAGGGCTCTGTGAGCTGTGAGAGCTGTGTGGGCTGTGTGGGCTGTGAGAGCTGTGTGGGCTGTGTGGGCTGTGAGAGCTGTAAGAGCTGTGTGGGCTGTGAGAGCTGTGCGGGCTGTGAGAGCTGTGTGGGCCGTGAGAGTGTGGGCTGTGTGGGCTGTGAGAGCTGTGAGAGCTGTGTGGGCTGTGAGAGCTGTGTGGGCTGTGAGAGCTGTGTGGGCTGTGTGGGCTGTGAGAGCTGTGAGAGCTGTGTGGGTTGTGAGAGCTGTGAGAGCTGTGTGGGCTGTGAGAGCTGTGTGGGCTGTGTGGGCTGTGAGAGCTGTGTGGGCCGTGAGAGCTGTGAGAGCTGTGTGGGCTGTGAGGGCTGTGTGAGCTGTGTAGGCTGTGAGAGCTGTGTGGGCTATGAGAGCTGTGAGAGCTGTGTGGGCTGTGAGGGCTGTGAGGGCAGTTTGGGCTGTGAGGGCTGTGATGGCTGTGAGGCCTGTGAGAGCTGTTTGTGCTATGATAGCTGTGTGGGCTGTGAGAGCTGTGTGGGCTGTGGGGGCTGTGAGGGCTGTGTGGGCTGTGAGGGATGTGAAGCCTGTGCGAGCTGTGTGGGCTGTGAGAGCTGTGTGGGCTGTGAGTGCTGTGTAAGCTGTGAGAGTTGTGTGGGCTGTGAGAGCTGTGTGGGCTGTGAGAGCTGTGTGGGCTATGAGAGCTGTGAGAGCTGTGTGGGCTGTGAGAGCTGTGTGGGCTGTGAGAGCTGTGTGGGCTGTGTGGGCTGTGAGAGCTGTGTGGGCTGTGAGAGTTGTGTGGGCTGTGAGAGCTGTGTGGACTGTGAGAGCTGTATGGGCTGTGAGAGCTGTGAGAGCTGTGTGGGATGTGAGCTGTGTGGGCTGTGAGGGCTCTGTGAGCTGTGAGAGCTGTGTGGGCTGTGTGGGCTGTGTGGGCTGTGTGGGCTGTGAGAGCTGTGTGGGCTGTGAGAGCTGTGTGGGCTGTGTGGGTTGTGAGAGCTGTGTGGGCTGTGAGAGCTGTGCGGGCTGTGAGAGCTGTGTGGGCCGTGAGAGTGTGGGCTGTGTGGGCTGTGAGAGCTATGTGGGCTACGGGGGCTGTGAGGGCTGTGTGGGCTGTGAGGGCTCTGTGAGCTGTGAGAGCTGTGTGGGCTGTGAGAGCTGTGTGGGCTGTGTGGGTTGTGGGAGCTGTGTGGGCTGTGAGAGCTGTGCGGGCTGTGAGAGCTGTGTGGGCCGTGAGAGTGTGGGCTGTGTGGGCTGTGAGAGCTATGTGGGCTGTGAGAGCTGTTTGGGCTGTGTGGGCTGTGAGAGCTGTGTGGGCTGTGAGAGCTGTGTGGGATGTGAGCTGTGTGGGCTGTGAGGGCTGTGTGAGCTGTGAGAGCTGTGTGGGCTGTGAGAGCTGTGAGGGATGTGAGCTGTGTGGGCTGTGAGGGCTCTGTGAGCTGTGAGAGCTGTGTGGGCTGTGTGGGCTGTGAGAGCTGTGTGGGCTGTGTGGGCTGTGAGAGCTGTGAGAGCTGTGTGGGCTGTGAGAGCTGTGCGGGCTGTGAGAGCTGTGTGGGCCGTGAGAGTGTGGGCTGTGTGGGCTGTGAGAGCTGTGAGAGCTGTGTGGGCTGTGAGAGCTGTGTGGGCTGTGTGGGCTGTGAGAGCTGTGTGGGCTGTGAGAGCTGTGAGAGCTGTGTGGGCTGTGAGGGCTGTGTGAGCTGTGTAGGCTGTGAGAGCTGTGTGGGCTGTGTGGGCTATGAGAGCTGTGAGAGCTGTGTGGGCTGTGAGGGCTGTGAGGGCAGTTTGGGCTGTGAGGGCTGTGATGGCTGTGAGGCCTTTGAGAGCTGTTTGTGCTATGATAGCTGTGTGGGCTGTGAGAGCTGTGTGGGCTGCGGGGGCTGTGAGGGCTGTGTGGGCTGTGAAGGCTTTGAAGCCTGTGCGAGCTGTGTGGGCTGTGAGAGCTGTGTGGGCTGTGAGTGCTGTGTGAGCTGTGAGAGTTGTGTGGGCTGTGAGAGCTGTGTGGGCTGTGAGAGCTGTGTGGGCTATGACAGCTGTGAGAGCTGTGTGGGCTGTGAGAGCTGTGTGGGCTGTTAGAGCTGTGTGGGCTGTGTGGGCTGTGAGAGCTGTGAGAGCTGTGTGGGCTGTGAGAGCTGTGCGGGCGGTGAGAGCTGTGTGGGCCGTGAGAGTGTGGGCTGTGTGGGATGTGAGAGCTGTGAGATCTGTGTGGGCTGTGAGAGCTGTGTGGGCTATGAGACCTGTGAGGGCTGTGTGGGCTGTGAGGGCTGTGAGGCCTGTGTGAGCGGTGTGGGCTGTGAGAGCGGTGTGGGTTGTGAGAGTTGTGTGGGCTGTGAGAGCTGTGTGGGCTGTGAGAGCTGTGTGGGCTGTGAGAGTTGTGTGGGCTGTGAGGGCTGTGGGAGCTGTGTGGACTGTGAGAGCTGTATGGGCTGTGAGAGCTGTGAGAGCTGTGTGGGATGTGAGCTGTGTGGGCTGTGAGGGCTCTGTGAGCTGTGAGAGCTGTGTGGGCTGTGTGGGCTGTGAGAGCTGTGTGGGCTGTGTGGGCTGTGAGAGCTGTGTGGGCTGTGAGAGCTGTGCGCGCTGTGAGAGCTGTGTGGGCCGTGAGAGTGTGGGCTGTGTGGGCTGTGAGAGCTGTGAAAGCTGTGTGGGCTGTGAGAGCTGTGTGGGCTGTGAGGCCTGTGAGGGCTGTGTGGGCTGTGAGGGCTGTGAGGCCTGTGAAAGCTGTGTGGACTGTGAGAGCTGTATGGGCTGTGAGAGCTGTGTGGGATGTGAGCTGTGTGGGCTGTGAGGGCTCTGTGAGCTGTGAGAGCTGTGTGGGCTTTGAGAGTTGTGTGGGCTGTATGGGCTGTGAGAGCTGTGAGAGCTGTGTGGGCTGTGAGAGCTGTGAGAGCTGTGTGGGCCGTGAGAGTGTGGGCTGTGTGGGCTGTGAGAGCTGAGAGCTGTGAGAGCTGTGTGGGCTGTGTGGGCTGTGTGAGCTGTGTGGGCTGTGTGGGCTGTGTGGGCTGTGAAGGCTGTGAGGACTGTGAGAGCTGTGTGGGCTGTGAGGGCTGTGTGGGCTGTGAGAGCTGTGTGGACTGTGAGAGCTGTATGGGCTGTGAGAGCTGTGAGAGCTGTGTGGGATGTGAGCTGTGTGGGCTGTGAGGGCTCTGTGAGCTGTGAGAGCTGTGTGGGCTTTGAGAGCTATGTGGGCTGTGTGGGCTGTGAGAGCTGTGAGAGCTGTGTGGGCTGTGAGAGCTGTGCGGGCTGTGAGAGCTGTGTGGGCCGTGAGAGTGTGGGCTGTGTGGGGTGTGTGGGCTGTGAGAGCTGTGTGGGCTGTGTGGGCTGTGAGAGCTTTGTGGGCTGTGAGAGCTGAGTGGGATGTGAGCTGTGTGGGCTGTGAGGGTTGTGTGAGCTGTGAGAGCTGTGTGGGCTGTGAGAGCTGTGTGGGGTGTGAGAGCTGTGAGAGCTGTGTGGGCTGTGAGAGCTGTGTGGGCTGTGAGCTGTGTTGGCTGTGAGAGCTGTGTGGGCTGTGAGGCCTGTGAGGGCTGTGTGGGCTGTAAGGGCTGTGAGGCCTGTGAGAGCTGTGTGGGCTGTGAGAGTTGTGTGGCCTGTGAGAGCTGTGTGAGCTGGGAGAGCTGTGTGGGCTGTGAGAGCTGTGTGGGCTGTGAGAGCTGTGAGAGCTGTGTGGGCTATGAGAGCTGTGTGGGCTGTGAGAGCTGTGTGGGCTCTGTGGGCTGTGAGAGCTGTGTGGGCTGTGAGAGCTGTGTGGGCTGTGAGAGCTGTGTGAACTGTGATCGCTGTGAGGCCTATGAGAGCTGTGTGGGCTGTGAGAGCTGTGTGGGCTGTGTGGGCTGTGAGAGCTGTATGGGCTGTGAGAGCTGTGAGAGCTGTGTGGGCTGTGAGGGCTGTGTGAGCTGTGAGAGCTGTGTAGGCTGTGAGAGCTGTGTGGGCTGTGAGAGCTGTCTGGGCTGTGAGTGCTGTGTGAGCTGTGAGAGTTGTGTGGGCTGTGAGAGCTGTGTGGGCTGTGAGAGCTGTGTGGGCTATGAGAGCTGTGAGAGCTGTGTGGGCTGTGAGAGCTGTGTGGTCTGTGAGAGCTGTGTGGGCTGTGTGGGCTGTGAGAGCTGTGAGAGCTGTGTGGGCTGTGAGAGCTGTGCGGGCTTTGAGAGCTGTGTGGGCCGTGAGAGTGTGGGCTGTGTGGGCTGTGAGAGCTGTGAGAGCTGTGAGAGCTGTGTGGTCTGTGAGAGCTGTGTGGGCTGTGAGGCCTGTGAGGGCTGTGTGGGCTGTGAGGGCTGTGAGGCCTGTGAGAGCTGTGTGGGCTGTGAGAGTTGTGTGGGCTGTGAGAGCTGTGTGAGCTGTGAGAGCTGTGTGGGCTGTGAGAGCTGTGTGGGCTGTGAGAGTTGTGTGGGCTGTGAGGGCTGTGAGAGCTGTGTAGACTGTGAGAGCTGTATGGGCTGTGAGAGCTGTGAGAGCTGTGTGGGATGTGAGCTGTGAGGGCTCTGTGAGCTGTGAGAGCTGTGTGGGCTATGTGGGCTGTGAGAGCTGTGTGGGCTGTGTGGGCTGTGAGAGCTGTGAGAGCTGTGCGGGCTGTGAGAGCTGTGCGGGCTGTGAGAGCTGTGTGGGCCGTGAGAGTGTGGGCTGTGTGGGCTGTGAGAGCTGTGAGAGCTGTGTGGGCTGTGAGAGCTGTGTCGGCTGTGTGGGCTGTGAGAGCTGTGTGGGCTGTGAGAGCTGTGAGAGCTGTGTGGGCTGTGAGGGCTGTGTGAGCTGTGTAGGCTGTGTGAGCTGTGTGGGCTGTGAGAGCTGTGCGGGCTGTGAGAGCTGTGTGGGCTGTGAGAGTGTGGGCTGTGTGGGCTGTGAGAGCTGTGTGGGCTGTGAGAGCTGTGTGAGCTGTGAGAGCTGTGTGGGCTGTGAGAGCTGTGTGGGCTGTGAGAGTTGTGTGGGCTGTGAGGGCTGTGAGAGCTGTGTGGACTGTGAGAGCTGTATGGGCTGTGAGAGCTGTGTGGGATGTGAGCTGTGTGGGCTGTGAGGGCTCTGAGAGCTGTGTGGGCTGTGTGGGCTGTGAGAGCTGTGTGGGCTGTGTGGGCTGTGAGAGCTGTGAGAGCTGTGTGGGCTGTGAGAGCTGTGCAGGCTGTGAGAGCTGTGTGGGCCGTGAGAGTGTGGGCTGTGTGGGCTGTGAGAGCTGTGAGAGCTGTGTGGGCTGTGAGAGCTGTGTGGGCTGTGTGGGCTGTGAGAGCTGTGTGGGCTGTGAGAGCTGTGAGAGCTGTGTGGGCTGTGTGGGCTGTGAGGGCTGTGTGAGCTGTGTAGGCTGTGCGAGCTGTGTGGGCTGTGAGAGCTGTGCGGGCTGTGAGAGCTGTGCGGGCTGTGAGAGCTGTGTGGGCTGTGTGGGCTGTGAGAGCTGTGTGGGCTGTGAGAGCTGTGTGGGCTGTGTGGGCTGTGAGAGCTGTGTGAGCTGTGTCGGCTGTGAGAGCTGTGTGGGCTGAGAGAGCTGTGTGGGCTGTGAGGGCTGTGAGGACTGTGAGAGCTGTGTGGGCTGTGAGGGCTGTGTGGGCTGTGAGAGCTGTGTGGACTGTGAGAGCTGTATGGGCTGTGAGAGCTGTGAGAGCTGTGTGGGATGTGAGCTGTGTGGGCTGTGAGGGCTCTGTGAGCTGTGAGAGCTGTGTGGGCTTTGAGAGTTGTGTGGGCTGTATGGGCTGTGAGAGCTGTGAGAGCTGTGTGGGCTGTGAGAGCTGTGAGAGCTGTGTGGGCCGTGAGAGTGTGGGCTGTGTGGGCTGTGAGAGCTGAGAGCTGTGAGAGCTGTGTGGGCTGTGTGGGCTGTGTGAGCTGTGCGGGCTGTGAGAGCTGTGTGGGCCGTGAGAGTGTGGGCTGTGTGGGGTGTGTGGGCTGTGAGAGCTGTGTGGGCTGTGTGGGCTGTAAGAGCTTTGTGGGCTGTGAGAGCTGAGTGGGATGTGAGCTGTGTGGGCTGTGAGGGTTGTGTGAGCTGTGAGAGCTGTGTGGGCTGTGAGAGCTATGTGGGGTGTGAGAGCTGTGAGAGCTGTGTGGGCTGTGAGAGCTGTGTGGGCTGTGAGCTGTGTTGGCTGTGAGAGCTGTGTGGGCTGTGAGATCTGTGAGAGCTGTGTGGGCTGTGAGAGCTGTGTGGGCTGTGTGGGCTGTGAGAGCTGTGTGGGCTGTGAGAGCTGTGTGGGCTGTGAGGCCTGTGAGGGCTGTGTGGGCTGTGAGGGCTGTGAGGCCTGTGAGAGCTGTGTGGGCTGTGAGAGTTGTGTGGCCTGTGAGAGCTGTGTGAGCTGGGAGAGCTGTGTGGGCTGTGAGAGCTGTGTGGGCTGTGAGAGCTGTGAGAGCTGTGTGGGCTATGAGAGCTGTGTGGGCTGTGAGAGCTGTGTGGGCTCTGTGGGCTGTGAGAGCTGTGTGGGCTGTGAGAGCTGTGTGGGCTGTGAGAGCTGTGTGAACTGTGATCGCTGTGAGGCCTATGAGAGCTGTGTGGGCTGTGAGAGCTGTGTGGGCTGTGTGGGCTGTGAGAGCTGTATGGGCTGTAAGAGCTGTGAGAGCTGTGTGGGCTGTGAGGGCTGTGTGAGCTGTGAGAGCTGTGTAGGCTGTGAGAGCTGTGTGGGCTGTGTGGGCTATGAGAGCTGTGTGAGCTGTGTGGGCTGTGAGAGCTGTGCGGGCTGTGAGAGCTGTGTAGGCTGTGAGAGTGTGGGCTGTGTGGGCTGTGAGAGCTGTGAGAGCTGTGAGAGCTGTGTGGGCTGTGAGAGCTGTGTGGGCTGTGAGAGCTGTGAGCGCTGTGTGGGCTGTGAGAGCTGTGTGGGCTGTGAGGGCTGTGAGGCCTGTGAGAGCTGTGTGGGCTGTGAGGGCTGTGTGGGCTGTGAGAGCTGTGTGGACTGTGAGAGCTGTATGGGCTGTGAGAGCTGTGTGGGATGTGAGTTGTGTGGGCTGTGAGGGCTCTGTGAGCTGTGAGAGCTGTGTGGGCTGTGAGAGCTGTGTGGGCTATGTGGGTTGTGAGAGCTGTGTATGCTGTGAGAGCTGTGCGGGCTGTGAGAGCTGTGTGGGCCGTGAGAGTGTGGGCTGTGTGGGCTGTGAGAGCTATGTGGGCTGTGAGAGCTGTGTGGGCTGTGTGGGCTGTGAGAGCTGTGTGGGCTGTGAGAGCTGTGTGGGATGTGAGCTGTGTGGGCTGTGAGGGCTGTGTGAGCTGTGAGAGCTGTGCGGGCTGTGAGAGCTGTGTGGGCTTTGAGAGCTGTGTGGGCTGTGTGGGCTGTGAGAGCTGTGAGAGCTGTGTGGGCTGTGAGAGCTGTGCGGGCTGTGAGAGCTGTGTAGGCCGTGAGAGTGTGGGCTGTGTGGGGTGTGTGGGCTGTGAGAGCTGTGTGGGCTGTGTGGGCTGTGAGAGCTTTGTGGGCTGTGAGAGCTGAGTGGGATGTGAGCTGTGAGGGCTGTGAGGGTTGTGTGAGCTGTGAGAGCTGTGTGGGCTGTGAGAGCTGTGTGGGGTGTGAGAGCTGTGAGAGCTGTGTGGGCTGTGAGAGCTGTGTGGGCTGTGAGAGCTGTGTTGGCTGTGAGAGCTGTGTGGGCTGTGAGAGCTGTGAGAGCTGTGTGGGCTGTGTGGGCTGTGAGAGCTGTGTGGGCTGTGAGAGCTGTGTGGGCTGTGAGGCCTGTGAGGGCTGTGTGGGCTGTGAGGGCTATGAGGCCTGTGAGAGCTGTGTGGGCTGTGAGAGTTGTGTGGCCTGTGAGAGCTGTGAGAGCTGTGTGGGCTGTGTGGGCTGTGAGAGCTGTGTGGGCTGTGAGAGCTGTGTGGGCTGTGAGGCCTGTGAGGGCTGTGTGGGCTGTGAGGGCTATGAGGCCTGTGAGAGCTGTGTGGGCTGTGAGAGTTGTGTGGCCTGTGAGAGCTGTGTGAGCTGTGAGAGCTGTGTGGGCTGTGAGAGCTGTGTGGGCTGTGAGAGCTGTGAGAGCTGTGTGGGCTATGAGAGCTGTGTGGGCTGTGAGAGCCGTGTGGGCTCTGTGGGCTGTGAGCTGTGTGGGCTGTGAGAGCTGTGTGGGCTGTAAGAGCTGTGTGAACTGTGATCGCTGTGAGGCCTATGAGAGCTGTGTGGGCTGTGAGAGCTGTGTGGGCTGTGTGGGCTGTGAGAGCTGTATGGGCTGTGAGAGCTGTGAGAGCTGTGTGGGCTGTGAGGGCTGTGTGAGCTGTGAAGGCTGTGAGAGCTGTGTGGGCTGTGTGGGCTATGAGAGCTGTGCGAGCTGTGTGGGCTGTGAGGGCTCTGTGAGCTGTGAGAGCTGTGTGGGCTGTGTGGGCTGTGAGAGCTGTGTGGGCTGTGTGGGCTGTGAGAGCTGTGAGAGCTGTGTGGGCTGTGAGAGCTGTGCGGGCTGTGAGAGCTGTGTGGGCCGTGAGAGTGTGGGCTGTGTGGGCTGTGAGAGCTGTGAGAGCTGTGTGGGCTGTGAGAGCTGTGTGGGCTGTGAGAGCTGTGTGGGCTGTGAGAGCTGTGAGAGCTGTGTGGGCTGTGAGGGCTGTGTGAGCTGTGTAGGCTGTGAGAGCTGTGTGGGCTGTGTGGGCTATGAGAGCTGTGAGAGCTGTGTGGGCTGTGAGGGCTGTGAGGGCAGTTTAGGCTGTGAGGGCTGTGATGGCTGTGAGGCCTTTGAGAGCTGTTTGTGCTATGATAGCTGTGTGGGCTGTGAGAGCTGTGTGGGCTGCGGGGGCTGTGAGGGCTGTGTGGGCTGTGAAGGCTTTGAAGCCTGTGCGAGCTGTGTGGGCTGTGAGAGCTGTGTGGGCTGTGAGTGCTGTGTGAGCTGTGAGAGTTGTGTGGGCTGTGAGAGCTGTGTGGGCTGTGAGAGCTGTGTGGACTATGACAGCTGTGAGAGCTGTGTGGGCTGTGAGAGCTGTGTGGGCTGTTAGAGCTGTGTGGGCTGTGTGGGCTGTGAGAGCTGTGAGAGCTGTGTGGGCTGTGAGAGCTGTGCGGGCGGTGAGAGCTGTGTGGGCCGTGAGAGTGTGGGCTGTGTGGGCTGTGAGGGCTCTGTGAGCTGTGAGAGCTGTGTGGGCTGTGTGGGCTGTGAGAGCTGTGTGGGCTGTGTGGGCTGTGAGAGCTGTGTGGGCTGTGAGAGCTGTGCGCGCTGTGAGAGCTGTGTGGGCCGTGAGAGTGTGGGCTGTGTGGGCTGTGAGAGCTGTGAAAGCTGTGTGGGCTGTGAGAGATGTGTGGGCTGTGAGGCCTGTGAGGGCTGTGTGGGCTGTGAGGGCTGTGAGGCCTGTGAAAGCTGTGTGGACTGTGAGAGCTGTATGGGCTGTGAGAGCTGTGAGAGCTGTGTGGGATGTGAGCTGTGTGGGCTGTGAGGGCTCTGTGAGCTGTGAGAGCTGTGTGGGCTTTGAGAGTTGTGTGGGCTGTATGGGCTGTGAGAGCTGTGAGAGCTGTGTGGGCTGTGAGAGCTGTGAGAGCTGTGTGGGCCGTGAGAGTGTGGGCTGTGTGGGCTGTGAGAGCTGAGAGCTGTGAGAGCTGTGTGGGCTGTGTGGGCTGTGTGAGCTGTGTGGGCTGTGTGAGCTGTGTGGGCTGTGAGGGCTGTGAGGACTGTGAGAGCTGTGTGGGCTGTGAGGGCTGTGTGGGCTGTGAGAGCTGTGTGGACTGTGAGAGCTGTATGGGCTGTGAGAGCTGTGAGAGCTGTGTGGGATGTGAGCTGTGTGGGCTGTGAGGGCTCTGTGAGCTGTGAGAGCTGTGTGGGCTTTGAGAGCTATGTGGGCTGTGTGGGCTGTGAGAGCTGTGAGAGCTGTGTGGGCTGTGAGAGCTGTGCGGGCTGTGAGAGCTCTGTGGGCCATGAGAGTGTGGGCTGTGTGGGGTGTGTGGGCTGTGAGAGCTGTGTGGGCTGTGTGGGCTGTGAGAGCTTTGTGGGCTGTGAGAGCTGAGTGGGATGTGAGCTGTGTGGGCTGTGAGGGTTGTGTGAGCTGTGAGAGCTGTGTGGGCTGTGAGAGCTGTGTGGGGTGTGAGAGCTGTGAGAGATGTGTGGGCTGTGAGAGCTGTGTGGGCTGTGAGCTGTGTTGGCTGTGAGAGCTGTGTGGGCTGTGAGAGCTGTGAGAGCTGTGTGGGCTGTGAGAGCTGTGTGGGCTGTGTGGGCTGTGAGAGCTGTGTGGGCTGTGAGAGCTGTGTGGGCTGTGAGGCCTGTGAGGGCTGTGTGGGCTGTGAGGGCTGTGAAGCCTGTGAGAGCTGTGTGGGCTGTGAGAGTTGTGTGGCCTGTGAGAGCTGTGTGAGCTGGGAGAGCTGTGTGGGCTGTGAGAGCTGTGTGGGCTGTGAGAGCTGTGAGAGCTGTGTGGGCTATGAGAGCTGTGTGGGCTGTGAGAGCTGTGTGGGCTCTGTGGGCTGTGAGAGCTGTGTGGGCTGTGAGAGCTGTGTGGGCTGTGAGAGCTGTGTGAACTGTGATCGCTGTGAGGCCTATGAGAGCTGTGTGGGCTGTCAGAACTGTGTGGGCTGTGTGGGCTGTGAGAGCTGTATGGGCTGTGAGAGCTGTGAGAGCTGTGTGGGCTGTGAGGGCTGTGTGAGCTGTGAGAGCTGTGTAGGCTGTGAGAGCTGTGTGGGCTGTGAGAGCTGTGTGGGCTGTGAGTGCTGTGTGAGCTGTGAGAGTTGTGTGGGCTGTGAGAGCTGTGTGGGCTGTGGGAGCTGTGTGGGCTATGAGAGCTGTGAGAGCTGTGTGGGCTGTGAGAGCTGTGTGGTCTGTGAGAGCTGTGTGGGCTGTGTGGGCTGTGAGAGCTGTGAGAGCTGTGTGGGCTGTGAGAGCTGTGCGGGCTTTGAGAGCTGTGTGGGCCGTGAGAGTGTGGGCTGTGTGGGCTGTGAGAGCTGTGAGAGCTGTGAGAGCTGTGTGGGCTGTGAGAGCTGTGTGGGCTGTGAGGTCTGTGAGGGCTGTGTGGGCTGTGAGGGCTGTGAGGCCTGTGAGAGCTGTGTGGGCTGTGAGAGTTGTGTGGGCTGTGAGAGCTGTGTGAGCTGTGAGAGCTGTGTGGGCTGTGAGAGCTGTGTGGGCTGTGAGAGTTGTGTGGGATGTGAGGGCTGTGAGAGCTGTGTAGACTGTGAGAGCTGTATGGGCTGTGAGAGCTGTGAGAGCTGTGTGGGATGTGAGCTGTGTGGGCTGTGAGGGCTCTGTGAGCTGTGAGAGCTGTGTGGGCTATGTGGGCTGTGAGAGCTGTGTGGGCTGTGTGGGCTGTGAGAGCTGTGAGAGCTGTGCGGGCTGTGAGAGCTGTGCGGGCTGTGAGAGCTGTGTGGGCCGTGAGAGTGTGGGCTGTGTGGGCTGTGAGAGCTGTGAGAGCTGTGTGGGCTGTGAGAGCTGTGTCGGCTGTGTGGGCTGTGAGAGCTGTGTGGGCTGTGAGAGCTGTGAGAGCTGTGTGGGCTGTGAGGGCTGTGTGAGCTGTGTAGGCTGTGTGAGCTGTGTGGGCTGTGAGAGCTGTGCGGGCTGTGAGAGCTGTGTGGGCTGTGAGAGTGTGGGCTGTGTGGGCTGTGAGAGCTGTGTGGGCTGTGAGAGCTGTGTGAGCTGTGAGAGCTGTGTGGGCTGTGAGAGCTGTGTGGGCTGTGAGAGTTGTGTGGGCTGTGAGGGCTGTGAGAGCTGTGTGGACTGTGAGAGCTGTATGGGCTGTGAGAGCTGTGTGGGATGTGAGCTGTGTGGGCTGTGAGGGCTCTGAGAGCTGTGTGGGCTGTGTGGGCTGTGAGAGCTGTGTGGGCTGTGTGGGCTGTGAGAGCTGTGAGAGCTGTGTGGGCTGTGAGAGCTGTGCGGGCTGTGAGAGCTGTGTGGGCCGTGAGAGTGTGGGCTGTGTGGGCTGTGAGAGCTGTGAGAGCTGTGTGGGCTGTGAGAGCTGTGTGGGCTGTGTGGGCTGTGAGAGCTGTGTGGGCTGTGAGAGCTGTGAGAGCTGTGTGGGCTGTGAGGGCTGTGTGAGCTGTGTAGGCTGTGCGAGCTGTGTGGGCTGTGAGAGCTGTGCGGGCTGTGAGAGCTGTGCGGGCTGTGAGAGCTGTGTGGGCTGTGTGGGCTGTGAGAGCTGTGTGGGCTGTGAGAGCTGTGTGGGCTGTGTGGGCTGTGAGAGCTGTGTGAGCTGTGTCGGCTGTGAGAGCTGTGTGGGCTGAGAGAGCTGTGTGGGCTGTGAGGGCTGTGAGGACTGTGAGAGCTGTGTGGGCTGTGAGGGCTGTGTGGGCTGTGAGAGCTGTGTGGACTGTGAGAGCTGTATGGGCTGTGAGAGCTGTGAGAGCTGTGTGGGATGTGAGCTGTGTGGGCTGTGAGGGCTCTGTGAGCTGTGAGAGCTGTGTGGGCTTTGAGAGTTGTGTGGGCTGTATGGGCTGTGAGAGCTGTGAGAGCTGTGTGGGCTGTGAGAGCTGTGAGAGCTGTGTGGGCCGTGAGAGTGTGGGCTGTGTGGGCTGTGAGAGCTGAGAGCTGTGAGAGCTGTGTGGGCTGTGTGGGCTGTGTGAGCTGTGCGGGCTGTGAGAGCTGTGTGGGCCGTGAGAGTGTGGGCTGTGTGGGGTGTGTGGGCTGTGAGAGCTGTGTGGGCTGTGTGGGCTGTGTGGGCTGTGAGAGCTTTGTGGGCTGTGAGAGCTGAGTGGGATGTGAGCTGTGTGGGCTGTGAGGGTTGTGTGAGCTGTGAGAGCTGTGTGGGCTGTGAGAGCTATGTGGGGTGTGAGAGCTGTGAGAGCTGTGTGGGCTGTGAGAGCTGTGTGGGCTGTGAGCTGTGTTGGCTGTGAGAGCTGTGTGGGCTGTGAGAGCTGTGAGAGCTGTGTGGGCTGTGAGAGCTGTGTGGGCTGTGTGGGCTGTGAGAGCTGTGTGGGCTGTGAGAGCTGTGTGGGCTGTGAGGCCTGTGAGGGCTGTGTGGGCTGTGAGGGCTGTGAGGCCTGTGAGAGCTGTGTGGGCTGTGAGAGTTGTGTGGCCTGTGAGAGCTGTGTGAGCTGGGAGAGCTGTGTGGGCTGTGAGAGCTGTGTGGGCTGTGAGAGCTGTGAGAGCTGTGTGGGCTATGAGAGCTGTGTGGGCTGTGAGAGCTGTGTGGGCTCTGTGGGCTGTGAGAGCTGTGTGGGCTGTGAGAGCTGTGTGGGCTGTGAGAGCTGTGTGAACTGTGATCGCTGTGAGGCCTATGAGAGCTGTGTGGGCTGTGAGAGCTGTGTGGGCTGTGTGGGCTGTGAGAGCTGTATGGGCTGTAAGAGCTGTGAGAGCTGTGTGGGCTGTGAGGGCTGTGTGAGCTGTGAGAGCTGTGTAGGCTGTGAGAGCTGTGTGGGCTGTGTGGGCTATGAGAGCTGTGTGAGCTGTGTGGGCTGTGAGAGCTGTGCGGGCTGTGAGAGCTGTGTAGGCTGTGAGAGTGTGGGCTGTGTGGGCTGTGAGAGCTGTGAGAGCTGTGAGAGCTGTGTGGGCTGTGAGAGCTGTGTGGGCTGTGAGAGCTGTGAGCGCTGTGTGGGCTGTGAGAGCTGTGTGGGCTGTGAGGGCTGTGAGGCTTGTGAGAGCTGTGTGGGCTGTGAGGGCTGTGTGGGCTGTGAGAGCTGTGTGGACTGTGAGAGCTGTATGGGCTGTGAGAGCTGTGTGGGATGTGAGTTGTGTGGGCTGTGAGGGCTCTGTGAGCTGTGAGAGCTGTGTGGGCTGTGAGAGCTGTGTGGGCTGTGTGGGTTGTGAGAGCTGTGTATGCTGTGAGAGCTGTGCGGGCTGTGAGAGCTGTGTGGGCCGTGAGAGTGTGGGCTGTGTGGGCTGTGAGAGCTATGTGGGCTGTGAGAGCTGTGTGGGCTGTGTGGGCTGTGAGAGCTGTGTGGGCTGTGAGAGCTGTGTGGGATGTGAGCTGTGTGGGCTGTGAGGGCTGTGTGAGCTGTGAGAGCTGTGCGGGCTGTGAGAGCTGTGAGAGCTGTGTGGGCTTTGAGAGCTGTGTGGGCTGTGTGGGCTGTGAGAGCTGTGAGAGCTGTGTGGGTTGTGAGAGCTGTGCGGGCTGTGAGAGCTGTGTAGGCCGTGAGAGTGTGGGCTGTGTGGGGTGTGTGGGCTGTGAGAGCTGTGTGGGCTGTGTGGGCTGTGAGAGCTTTGTGGGCTGTGAGAGCTGAGTGGGATGTGAGCTGTGAGGGCTGTGAGGGTTGTGTGAGCTGTGAGAGCTGTGTGGGCTGTGAGAGCTGTGTGGGGTGTGAGAGCTGTGAGAGCTGTGTGGGCTGTGAGAGCTGTGTGGGCTGTGAGAGCTGTGTTGGCTGTGAGAGCTGTGTGGGCTGTGAGAGCTGTGAGAGCTGTGTCGGCTATGTGGGCTGTGAGAGCTGTGTGGGCTGTGAGAGCTGTGTGGGCTGTGAGGCCTGTGAGGGCTGTGTGGGCTGTGAGGGCTATGAGGCCTGTGAGAGCTGTGTGGGCTGTGAGAGTTGTGTGGCCTGTGAGAGCTGTGAGAGCTGTGTGGGCTGTGTGGGCTGTGAGAGCTGTGTGGGCTGTGAGAGCTGTGTGGGCTGTGAGGCCTGTGAGGGCTGTGTGGGCTGTGAGGGCTATGAGGCCTGTGAGAGCTGTGTGGGCTGTAAGAGTTGTGTGGGCTGTGAGAGCTGTGTGAGCTGTGAGAGCTGTGTGGGCTGTGAGAGCTGTGTGGGCTGTGAGAGCTGTGAGAGCTGTGTGGGCTGTGAGAGCCGTGAGGGCTCTGTGGGCTGTGAGCTGTGTGGGCTGTGAGAGCTGTGTGGGCTGTAAGAGCTGTGTGAACTGTGATCGCTGTGAGGCCTATGAGAGCTGTGTGGGCTGTGAGAGCTGTGTGGGCTATGTGGGCTGTGAGAGCTGTATGGGCTGTGAGAGCTGTGAGAGCTGTGTGGGCTGTGAGGGCTGTGTGAGCTGTGAAGGCTGTGAGAGCTGTGTGGGCTGTGTGGGCTATGAGAGCTGTGCGAGCTGTGTGGGCTGTGAGAGCTGTGCGGGCTGTGAGAGCTGTGTAGGCTGTGAGAGTGTGGGCTGTGTGGGCTGTGAGAGCTGTGAGAGCTGTGAGAGCTGTGTGGGCTGTGAGAGCTGTGTGGGCTGTGAGAGCTGTGTGAGCTGTGTGGGCTGTGAGAGCTGTGTGGGCTGTGAGAGCTGTGTGGGCTGTGAGACCTGTGTGAGCTGTGTGGGCTATGAGAGCTGTGCGAGCTGTGTGGGCTGTGAGAGCTGTGCGGGCTGTGAGAGCTGTGTAGGCTGTGAGAGTGTGGGCTGTGTGGGCTGTGAGAGCTGTGAGAGCTGTGAGAGCTGTGTGGGCTGTGAGAGCTGTGTGGGCTGTGAGAGCTGTGTGAGCTGTGTGAGCTGTGTGGGCTGTGAGAGCTGTGTGGGCTGTGAGGGCTGTGAGGGCTGTGAGGCCTGTGAGAGCTGTGTGGGCTGTGAGGGCTGTGTGGGCTGTGAGAGCTGTGTGGACTGTGAGAGCTGTGTGGGCTGTGAGAGCTGTGAGAGCTGTGTGGGATGTGAGTTGTGTGGGCTGTGAGGGCTCTGTGAGCTGTGAGAGCTGTGTGGGCTGTGAGAGCTGTGTGGGCTGTGTGGGTTGTGAGAGCTGTGTATGCTGTGAGAGCTGTGCGGGCTGTGAGAGCTGTGTGGGCCGTGAGTTTGTGGGCTGTGTGGGCTGTGAGAGCTATGTGGGCTGTGAGAGCTGTGTGGGCTGTGTGGGCTGTGAGAGCTGTGTGGGCTGTGAGAGCTGTGTGGGATGTGAGCTGTGTGGGCTGTGAGGGCTGTGTGAGCTGTGAGAGCTGTGCGGGCTGTGAGAGCTGTGAGGGATGTGAGCTGTGTGGGCTGTGAGGGCTCTGTGAGCTCTGAGAGCTGTGTGGGCTGTGTGGGCTGTGAGAGCTGTGTGAGCTGTGTGGGCTGTGTGGGCTGTGAGAGCTGTGAGAGCTGTGTGGGCTGTGAGAGCTGTGCGGGCTGTGAGAGCTGTGTGGGCCGTGAGAGTGTGGGCTGTGTGGGCTGTGAGAGCTGTGAGAGCTGTGTGGGCTGTGAGAGCTGTGTGGGCTGTGTGGGCTGTGAGAGCTGTGTGGGCTGTGAGAGCTGTGAGAGCTGTGTGGGCTGTGAGGGCTGTGTGAGCTATGTAGGCTGTGAGAGCTGTGTGGGCTGTGTGGGCTATGAGAGCTGTGAGAGCTGTGTGGGCTGTGAGGGCTGTGAGGGCAGTTTGGGCTGTGAGGGCTGTGATGGCTGTGAGGCCTTTGAGAGCTGTTTGTGCTATGATAGCTGTGTGGGCTGTGAGAGCTGTGTGGGCTGCGGGGGCTGTGAGGGCTGTGTGGGCTGTGAAGGCTTTGAAGCCTGTGCGAGCTGTGTGGGCTGTGAGAGCTGTGTGGGCTGTGAGAGCTGTGTGAGCTGTGTGGGCTATGAGAGCTGTGCGAGCTGTGTGGGCTGTGAGAGCTGTGCGGGCTGTGAGAGCTGTGTAGGCTGTGAGAGTGTGGGCTGTGTGGGCTGTGAGAGCTGTGAGAGCTGTGTGGGCTGTGAGAGCTGTGTGGGCTGTGAGAGCTGTGTGAGCTGTGTGGGCTATGAGAGCTGTGCGAGCTGTGTGGGCTGTGAGAGCTATGCGGGCTGTGAGAGCTGTGTAGGCTGTGAGAGTGTGGGCTGTGAGGCCTGTGAGAGTTGTGTGGGCTGTGAGGGCTGTGTGGGCTGTGAGAGCTGTGTGGACTGTGAGAGCTGTATGGGCTGTGAGAGCTGTGAGAGCTGTGTGGGATGTGAGTTGTGTGGGCTGTGAGGGCTCTGTGAGCTGTGAGAGCTGTGTGGGCTGTGAGAGCTGTGTGGGCTGTGTGGGTTGTGAGAGCTGTGTATGCTGTGAGAGCTGTGCGGGCTGTGAGAGCTGTGTGGGCCATGAGAGTGTGGGCTGTGTGGGCTGTGAGAGCTATGTGGGCTGTGAGAGCTGTGTGGGCTGTGTGGGCTGTGAGAGCTGTGTGGGCTGTGAGAGCTGTGTGGGATGTGAGCTGTGTGGGCTGTGAGGGCTGTGTGAGCTGTGAGAGCTGTGCGGGCTGTGAGAGCTGTGAGGGATGTGAGCTGTGTGGGCTGTGAGGGCTCTGTGAGCTCTGAGAGCTGTGTGGGCTATGTGGGCTGTGAGAGCTGTGTGGGCTGTGTGGGCTGTGAGAGCTGTGGGAGCTGTGTGGGCTGTGAGAGCTGTGCGGGCTGTGAGAGCTGTGTGGGCCGTGAGAGTGTGGGCTGTGTGGGCTGTGAGAGATGTGAGAGCTGTGTGGGCTGTGAGAGCTGTGTGGGCTGTGTGGGCTGTGAGAGCTGTGTGGGCTGTGAGAGATGTGAGAGCTGTGTGGGCTGTGAGGGCTGTGTGAGCTGTATAGGCTGTGAGAGCTGTGTGGGCTGTGTGGGCTATGAGAGCTGTGAGAGCTGTGTGGGCTGTGAGGGCTGTGAGGGCAGTTTGGGCTGTGAGGGCTGTGATGGCTGTGAGGCCTTTGAGAGCCGTTTGTGCTATGATAGCTGTGTGGGCTGTGAGAGCTGTGTGGGCTGCGGGGGCTGTGAGGGCTGTGTGGGCTGTGAAGGCTTTGAAGCCTGTGCGAGCTGTGTGGGCTGTGAGAGCTGTGTGGGCTGTGAGTGCTGTGTGAGCTGTGAGAGTTGTGTGGGCTATGAGAGCTGTGTGGGCTGTGAGAGCTGTGTGGGCTATGAGAGCTGTGAGAGCTGTGTGGGCTGTGAGAGCTGTGTGGGCTGTGTGGGCTGTGAGAGCTGTGAGAGCTGTGTGAGCTGTGAGAGCTGTGTGGGCTGTGAGAGCTGTGTGGGCTGTGAGAGTTGTGTGGGCTGTGAGGGCTGTGAGAGCTGTGTGGACTGTGAGAGCTGTATGGGCTGTGAGAGCTGTGAGAGCTGTGTGGGATGTGAGCTGTGAGGGCTCTGTGAGCTGTGAGAGCTGTGTTGGCTGTGTGGGCTGTGAGAGCTGTGTGGGCTGTGTGGGCTGTGAGAGCTGTTTGGGCTGTGAGAGCTGTGCGCGCTGTGAGAGCTGTGTGGGCCGTGAGAGTGTGGGCTGTGTGGGCTGTGAGAGATGTGAGAGCTGTGTGGGCTGTGAGAGCTGTGTGGGCTGTGAGGCCTGTGAGGGCTGTGTGGGCTGTGAGGGCTGTGAGGCCTGTGAAAGCTGTGTGGGCTGTGAGAGTTGTGTGGGCTGGGAGAGCTGTGTGAGCTGTGAGAGCTGTGTGGGCTGTGAGAGCTGTGTGGGCTGTGAGAGCTGTGAGAGCTGTGTGGGCTATGAGAGCTGTGTGGGCTGTGAGAGCTGTGTGGGCTCTGTGGGCTGTGAGAGCTGTGTGGGCTGTGAGAGCTGTGTGGGCTGTGAGAGCTGTGTGAACTGTGAGGGCTGTGAGGCCTATGAGAGCTGTGTGGGCTGTGAGAGCTGTGTGGGCTGTGTGGGCTGTGAGAGCTGTATGGGCTGTGAGAGCTGTGAGAGCTGTGTGGGCTGTGAGCGCTGTGTGAGCTGTGAGAGCTGTGTAGGCTGTGAGAGCTGTGTGGGCTATGAGAGCTGTGCGAGCTGTGTGGGCTGTGAGAGCTGTGCGGGCTGTGAGAGCTGTGTGGGCTGTGAGAGTGTGGGCTGTGTGGGCTGTGAGAGCTGTGAGAGTTGTGAGAGCTGTGTGGGCTGTGAGAGCTATGTGGGCTGTGAGAGCTGTGTGAGCTGTGTGGGCTGTGAGAGCTGTGTGGGCTGAGAGAGCTGTGTGGGCTGTGAGGGCTGTGAGGCCTGTGAGAGCTGTATGGGCTGTGAGGGCTGTGTGGGCGGTGAGAGTGTGGGCTGTGTGGGCTGTGAGAGCTGTGTGGGCCATGAGAGCTGTGTGGGCTGTGTGTGCTGTGAGAGCTGTGTGGGCTGTGAGAGCTGTGTGGGATGTGAGCTGTGTGGGCTGTGAGGGCTGTGTGAGCTGTGAGAGCTGTGTGGGCTGTGAGAGCTATGTGGGATGTGAGCTGTGTGGGCTGTGAGAGCTGTGTGGGCTGTGTGGGCTGTGAGAGCTGTGTTGGCTGTGTGGGCTGTGAGAGCTGTGAGAGCTGTGCGGGCTGTGAGAGCTGTGCGGGCTGTGAGAGCTGTGCGGGCCGTGAGAGTGTGGGCTATGTGGGCTGTGAGAGCTGTGAGAGCTGTGTGGGCTGTGAGAGCTGTGTGGGCTGTGTGGGCTGTGAGAGCTGTGTGGGCTGAGAGCTGTGAGAGCTGTGTGGGCTGTGAGGGCTGTGTGAGCTGTGTAGGCTGTGAGAGCTGTGTGGGCTGTGTGGGCTATGAGAGCTGTGAGAGCTGTGTGGGCTGTGAGGGCTGTGAGGGCAGTTTGGGCTGTGAGGACTGTGATGGCTGTGAGGCCTGTGAGAGCTGTTTGTGCTATGATAGCTGTGTGGGCTGTGAGAGCTGTGTGGGCTGTGGGGGCTGTGAGGGCTGTGTGGGCTGTGAGGGCTGTGAAGCCTGTGCGAGCTGTGTGGGCTGTGAGAGCTGTGTGGGCTGTGAGTGCTGCGTGAGCTGTGAGAGTTGTGTGGGCTGTGAGAGCTGTGTGGGCTGTGAGAGCTCTGTGGGCTGTGAGAGCTGTGTGGGCTGTGAGAGCTGTGTGGACTGAGAGAGCTGTGTGGGCTGTGAGGGCTGTGAGGCCTGTGAGAGCTGTGTGGGCTGTGAGGGCTGTGTGGGCTGTGAGAGCTGTATGGGCTGTGAGAGCTGTGTGGGCTGTGAGAGCTGTGAGAGCTGTGTGGGATGTGAGTTGTGTGGGCTGTGAGGGCTGTGAGGCCTGTGAGAGCTGTGTGGGCTGTGTGGGCTGTGAGAGCTGTGAGAGCTGTGTGGGTTGTGAGAGCTGTGCAGGCTGAGAGAGCTGTGTGGGCCGTGAGAGTGTGGGCTGTGTGGGCTGTGAGAGCTGTGTGGGCCGTGAGAGCTGTGTGGGCTGTGTGTGCTGTGAGAGCTGAGTGGGCTGTGAGAGCTGTGTGGGATGTGAGCTGTGTGGGCTGTGAGGGCTGTGTGAGCTGTGAGAGCTGTGTGGGCTGTGAGAGCTGTGTGGGATGTGAGCTGTGTGGGCTGTGAGGGCTCTGTGAGCTGTGAGAGCTGTGTGGGATGTGTGGGCTGTGAGAGCTGTGTGGGCTGTGTGGGCTGTGAGAGCTGTGAGAGCTGTGTGGGCTGTGAGAGCTGTGAGAGCTGTGTGGGCTGTGAGAGCTGTGTGGGCTGTGTGGGCTGTGAGAGCTGTGTGGGCCGTGAGAGCTGTCAGAGCTGTGTGGGCTGTGAGGGCTGTGTGCGCTCTGTAGGCTGTGAGAGCTGTGTGGGCTGTGTGGGCTATGAGAGCTGTGAGAGCTGTGTGGGCTGTGAGGGCTGTGAGGGCAGTTTGGGCTGTGAGGGCTGTGATGGCTGTGAGGCCTGTGAGAGCTGTTTGTGCTATGATAGCTGTGTGGGCTGTGAGAGCTGTGTGGGCTGTGGGGGCTGTGAGGGCTGTGTGGGCTGTGAGGGCTGTGAAGCCTGTGCGAGCTGTGTGGGCTGTGAGAGCTGTGTGGGCTGTGAGTGCTGTGTAAGCTGTGAGAGTTGTGTGGGCTGTGAGAGCTGTGTGGGCTGTGAGAACTGTGTGGGCTATGAGAGCTGTGAGAGCTGTGTGGGCTGTGAGAGCTGTGTGGGCTGTGTGGGCTGTGAGAGTTGTGTGGGCTGTGAGAGTTGTGTGGGCTGTGAGAGCTGTGTGGACTGTGAGAGCTGTATGGGCTGTGAGAGCTGTGTGGGATGTGAGCTGTGTGGGCTGTGAGGGCTCTGTGAGCTGTGAGAGCTGTGTGGGCTGTGTGGGCTGTGAGAGCTGTGTGGGCTGTGTGGGCTGTGAGAGCTGTGTGGGCTGTGAGAGCTGTGTGGGCTGTGTGGGTTGTGAGAGCTGTGTGGGCTGTGAGAGCTGTGCGGGCTGTGAGAGCTGTGTGGGCCATGAGAGTGTGGGCTGTGTGGGCTGTGAGAGCTATGTGGGCTACGGGGGCTGTGAGGGCTGTGTGGGCTGTGAGGGCTCTGTGAGCTGTGAGAGCTGTGTGGGCTGTGAGAGCTGTGTGGGCTGTGTGGGTTGTGAGAGCTGTGTGGGCTGTGAGAGCTGTGCGGGCTGTGAGAGCTGTGTGGGCCGTGAGAGTGTGGGCTGTGTGGGCTGTGAGAGCTATGTGGGCTGTGAGAGCTGTGTGGGCTGTGTGGGCTGTGAGAGCTGTGTGGGCTGTGAGAGCTGTGTGGGATGTGAGCTGTGTGGGCTGTGAGGGCTGTGTGAGCTGTGAGAGCTGTGTGGGCTGTGAGAGCTGTGAGGGACGTGAGCTGTGTGGGCTGTGAGGGCTCTGTGAGCTGTGAGAGCTGTGTGGGCTGTGTGGGCTGTGAGAGCTGTGTGGGCTGTGTGGGCTGTGAGAGCTGTGAGAGCTGTGTGGGCTGTGAGAGCTGTGCGGGCTGTGAGAGCTGTGTGGGCCGTGAGAGTGTGGGCTGTGTGGGCTGCGAGAGCTGTGAGAGCTGTGTGGGCTGTGAGAGCTGTGTGGGATGTGAGCTGTGTGGGCTGTGAGGGCTCTGTGAGCTGTGAGAGCTGTGTGGGATGTGTGGGCTGTGAGAGCTGTGTGGGCTGTGTGGGCTGTGAGAGCTGTGAGAGCTGTGTGGGCTGTGAGAGCTGTGAGAGCTGTGTGGGCTGTGAGAGCTGTGTGGGCTGTGTGGGCTGTGAGAGCTGTGTGGGCCGTGAGAGCTGTGAGAGCTGTGAGAGCTGTGTGGGCTGTGAGGGCTGTGTGAGCTGTGTAGGCTGTGAGAGCTGTGTGGGCTGTGTGGGCTATGAGAGCTGTGAGAGCTGTGTGGGCTGTGAGGGCTGTGAGGGCAGTTTGGGCTGTGATGGCTGTGATGGCTGTGAGGCCTGTGAGAGCTGTTTGTGCTATGATAGCTGTGTGGGCTGTGAGAGCTGTGTGGGGTGTGGGGGCTGTGAGGGCTGTGTGGGCTGTAAGGGATGTGAAGCCTGTGTGAGGTGTGTGGGCTGTGAGAGCTGTGTGGGCTGTGAGTGCTGTGTAAGCTGTGAGAGTTGTGTGGGCTGTGAGAGCTGTGTGGGCTGTGAGAGCTGTGTGGGCTATGAGAGCTGTGAGAGCTGTGTGGGCTGTGAGAGCTGTGTGGGCTGTGAGAGCTGTGTGGGCTGTGTGGGCTGTGAGAGCTGTGTGGGCTGTGAGAGTTGTGTGGGCTGTGAGAGCTGTGTGGACTGTGAGAGCTGTATGGGCTGTGAGAGCTGTGAGAGCTGTGTGGGATGTGAGCTGTGTGGGCTGTGAGGGCTCTGTGAGCTGTGAGAGCTGTGTGGGCTGTGTGGGCTGTGTGGGCTGTGTGGGCTGCGAGAGCTGTGTGGGCTGTGAGAGCTGTGTGGGCTGTGTGGGTTGTGAGAGCTGTGTGGGCTGTGAGAGCTGTGCGGACTGTGAGAGCTGTGTGGGCCGTGAGAGTGTGGGCTGTGTGGGCTGTGAGAGCTATGTGGGCTACGGGGGCTGTGAGGGCTGTGTGGGCTGTGAGGGCTCTGTGAGCTGTGAGAGCTGTGTGGGCTGTGAGAGCTGTGTGGGCTGTGTGGGTTGTGAGAGCTGTGTGGGCTGTGAGAGCTGTGTGGGCTGTGAGAGCTGTGTGGGCTGTGAGAGCTATGTGGGCTGTGTGGGCTGTGAGAGCTGTGTGGGCTGTGAGAGCTGTGTGGGATGTGAGCTGTGTGGGCTGTGAGGGCTGTGTGAGCTGTGAGAGCTGTGTGGGCTGTGAGAGCTGTGAGGGATGTGAGCTGTGTGGGCTGTGAGGGTTCTGTGAGCTGTGAGAGCTGTGTGGGCTGTGTGGGCTGTGAGAGCTGTGTGGGCTGTGTGGGCTGTGAGAGCTGTGAGAGCTGTGTGGGCTGTGAGAGCTGTGCGGGCTGTGAGAGCTGTGTGGGCCGTGAGAGTGTGGGCTGTGTGGGCTGTGAGAGCTGTGAGAGCTGTGTGGGCTGTGAGAGCTGTGTGGGCTGTGTGGGCTGTGAGAGCTGTGTGGGCTGTGAGAGCTGTGAGAGCTGTGTGGGCTGTGAGGGCTGTGTGAGCTGTGTAGGCTGTGAGAGCTGTGTGGGCTGTGTGGGCTATGAGAGCCGTGAGAGCTGTGTGGGCTGTGAGGGCTGTGAGGGCAGTTTGGGCTGTGAGGGCTGTGATGGCTGTGAGGCCTTTGAGAGCTGTTTGAGCTATGATAGCTGTGTGGGCTGTGAGAGCTGTGTGGGCTGCGGGGGCTGTGAGGGCTGTGTGGGCTGTGAAGGCTTTGAAGCCTGTGCGAGCTGTGTGGGCTGTGAGAGCTGTGTGGGCTGTGAGTGCTGTGTGAGCTGTGAGAGTTGTGTGGGCTGTGAGAGCTGTGTGGGCTGTGAGAGCTGTGTGGGCTATGACAGCTGTGAGAGCTGTGTGGGCTGTGTGGGCTGTGAGAGCTGTGAGAGCTGTGTGTGCTGTGAGAGCTGTGCGGGCAGTGAGAGCTGTGTGGGCCATGAGAGTGTGGGCTGTGTGGGCTGTGAGAGCTGTGAGATCTGTGTGGGCTGTGAGAGCTGTGTGGGCTATGAGACCTGTGAGGGCTGTGTGGGCTGTGAGGGCTGTGAGGCCTGTGTGAGCGGTGTGGGCTGTGAGAGCGGTGTGGGTTGTGAGAGTTGTGTGGGCTGTGAGAGCTGTGTGGGCTGTGAGAGCTGTGTGGGCTGTGAGAGTTGTGTGGGCTGTGAGGGCTGTGAGAGCTGTGTGGACTGTGAGAGCTGTATGGGCTGTGAGAGCTGTGAGAGCTGTGTGGGATGTGAGCTGTGTGGGCTGTGAGGGCTCTGTGAGCTGTGAGAGCTGTGTGGGCTGTGTGGGCTGTGAGAGCTGTGTGGGCTGTGTGGGCTGTGAGAGCTGTGTGGGCTGTGAGAGCTGTGCGCGCTGTGAGAGCTGTGTGGGCCGTGAGAGCTGTGTGGGCCGTGAGAGTGTGGGCTGTGTGGGCTGTGAGAGCTGTGAAAGCTGTGTGGGCTGTGAGAGCTGTGTGGGCTGTGAGGCCTGTGAGGGCTGTGTGGGCTGTGAGGGCTGTGAGGCCTGTGAAAGCTGTGTGGGCTGTGAGAGTTGTGTGGGCTGGGAGAGCTGTGTGAGCTGTGAGAGCTGTGTGGGCTGTGAGAGCTGTGTGGGCTGTGAGAGCTGTGAGAGCTGTGTGGGCTATGAGAGCTGTGTGGGCTGTGAGAGCTGTGTGGGCTCTGTGGGCTGTGAGAGCTGTGTGGGCTGTGAGAGCTGTGTGGGCTGTGAGAGCTGTGTGAACTGTGAGGGCTGTGAGGCCTATGACATCTGTGTGGGCTGTGAGAGCTGTGTGGGCTGTGAGAGCTGTATGGGCTGTGAGAGCTGTGAGAGCTGTGTGGGCTGTGAGGGCTGTGTGAGCTGTGAGAGCTGTGTAGGCTGTGAGAGCTGTGTGGGCTATGAGAGCTGTGTGAGCTGTGTGGGCTGTGAGAGCTGTGCGGTCTGTGAGAGCTGTGTGGGCTGTGAGAGTGTGGGCTGTGTGGGCTGTGATAGCTGTGAGAGTTGTGAGAGCTGTGTGGGCTGTGAGAGCTATGTGGGCTGTGAGAGCTGTGTGAGCTGTGTGGGCTGTGAGAGCTGTGTGGGCTGAGAGAGCTGTGTGGGCTGTGAGGGCTGCGAGGCCTGTGAGAGCTGTATGGGCTGTGAGGGCTGTGTGGGCTGTGAGAGCTGTGTTGGATGTGAGTTGTGTGGGCTGTGAGGGCTGTGAGGCCTGTGAGAGCTATGTGGGCTGTGTGGGCTGTGAGAGCTGTGAGAGCTGTGCGGGCTGTGAGAGCTGTGTGGGCCGTGAGAGTGTGGGCTGTGTGGGCTGTGAGAGCTGTGTGGGCCGTGAGAGCTGTGTGGGCTGTGTGTGCTGTGAGAGCTGTGTGGGCTGTGATAGCTGTGTGGGCTGTGAGAGCTGTGTGGGATGTGAGCTGTGTGGGCTGTGAGGGCTGTGTGAGCTGTGAGAGCTGTGTGGGCTGTGTGGGATGTGAGCTGTGTGGGCTGTGAGGGCTCTGTGAGCTGTGAGAGCTGTGTGGGCTGTGTGGGCTGTGAGAGCTGTGAGAGCTGTGTGGGCTGTGAGAGCTGTGCGGGCTGTGAGAGCTGTGCGGGCCGTGAGAGTGTGGGCTGTGTGGGCTGTGAGAGCTGTGAGAGCTGTGTGGGCTGTGAGAGCTGTGTGGGCTGTGTGGGCTGTGAGAGCTATAAGGGCTGTGAGAGCTGTGAGAGCTGTGTGGGCTGTGAGGGCTGTGTGAGCTATGTAGGCTGTGAGAGCTGTGTGGGCTGTGTTGGGCTATGAGAGCTGTGAGAGCTGTGTGGGCTGTGAGGGCTGTGAGGGCAGTTTGGGCTGTGAGGACTGTGATGGCTGTGAGGCCTGTGAGAGCTGTTTGTGCTATGATAGGTGTGTGGGCTGTGAGAGCTGTGTGGGCTGTGGGGGCTGTGAGGGCTGAGTGGGCTGTGAGGGCTGTGAAGCCTGTGCGAGCTGTGTGGGCTGTGAGAGCTGTGTGGGCTGTGAGTGCTGTGTGAGCTGTGAGAGTTGTGTGGGCTGTGAGAGCTGTGTGGGCTGTGAGAGCTATGTGGGCTGTGAGAGCTGTGTGAGCTGTGTGGGCTGTGAGAGCTGTGTGGGCTGAGAGAGCTGTGTGGGCTGTGAGGGCTGTGAGGCCTGTGAGAACTGTGTGGGCTGTGAGGGCTGTGAGGGCAGTTTGGGCTGTGAGGGCTGTTATGGCTGTGAGGCCTTTGAGAGCTGTTTGTGCTATGATAGCTGTGTGGGCTGTGAGAGCTGTGTGGGCCGCGGGGGCTGTGAGGGCTGTGTGGGCTGTGAAGGCTTTGAAGCCTGTGCGAGCTGTGTGGGCTGTGAGAGCTGTGTGGGCTGTGAGTGCTGTGTGAGCTGTGAGAGTTGTGTGGGCTGTGAGAGCTGTGTGGGCTGTGAGAGCTGTGTGGGCTATGAGAGCTGTGAGAGCTGTGTGGGCTGTGAGAGCTGTGTGGGCTGTGTGGGCTGTGAGAGCTGTGTGAGCTGTGAGAGCTGTGTGAGCTGTGAGAGCTGTGTGGGCTGTGAGAGCTGTGTGGGCTGTGAGAGTTGTGTGGGCTGTGAAGGCTGTGAGAGCTGTGTGGACTGTGAGAGCTGTATGGGCTGTGAGAGCTGTGAGAGCTGTGTGGGATGTGAGCTGTGAGGGCTCTGTGAGCTGTGAGTGCTGTGTTGGCTGTGTGGGCTGTGAGGGCTGTGAGAGCTGTGTGGGCTGTGAGAGCTGTGCGCACTGTGAGAGCTGTGTGGGCCGTGAGAGTGTGGGCTGTGTGGGCTGTGAGAGCTGTGAGAGCTGTGTGGGCTATGAGAGCTGTGAGAGCTGTGTGGGCTGTGAGGGCTGTGAGGGCAGTTTGGGCTGTGATGGCTGTGATGGCTGTGAGGCCTGTGAGAGCTGTTTGTGCTATGATAGCTGTGTGGGCTGTGAGAGCTGTGTGGGGTGTGGGGGCTGTGAGGGCTGTGTGGGCTGTAAGGGATGTGAAGCCTGTGTGAGGTGTGTGGGCTGTGAGAGCTGTGTGGGCTGTGAGTGCTGTGTAAGCTGTGAGAGTTGTGTGGGCTGTGAGAGCTGTGTGGGCTGTGAGAGCTGTGTGGGCTATGAGAGCTGTGAGAGCTGTGTGGGCTGTGAGAGCTGTGTGGGCTGTGAGAGCTGTGTGGGCTGTGTGGGCTGTGAGAGCTGTGTGGGCTGTGAGAGTTGTGTGGGCTGTGAGAGCTGTGTGGACTGTGAGAGCTGTATGGGCTGTGAGAGCTGTGTGGGATGTGAGCTGTGTGGGCTGTGAGGGCTCTGTGAGCTGTGAGAGCTGTGTGGGCTGTGTGGGCTGTGTGGGCTGTGTGGGCTGCGAGAGCTGTGTGGGCTGTGAGAGCTGTGTGGGCTGTGTGGGTTGTGAGAGCTGTGTGGGCTGTGAGAGCTGTGCGGACTGTGAGAGCTGTGTGGGCCGTGAGAGTGTGGGCTGTGTGGGCTGTGAGAGCTATGTGGGCTACGGGGGCTGTGAGGGCTGTGTGGGCTGTGAGGGCTCTGTGAGCTGTGAGAGCTGTGTGGGCTGTGAGAGCTGTGTGGGCTGTGTGGGTTGTGAGAGCTGTGTGGGCTGTGAGAGCTGTGTGGGCTGTGAGAGCTGTGTGGGCTGTGAGAGCTATGTGGGCTGTGTGGGCTGTGAGAGCTGTGTGGGCTGTGAGAGCTGTGTGGGATGTGAGCTGTGTGGGCTGTGAGGGCTGTGTGAGCTGTGAGAGCTGTGTGGGCTGTGAGAGCTGTGAGGGATGTGAGCTGTGTGGGCTGTGAGGGTTCTGTGAGCTGTGAGAGCTGTGTGGGCTGTGTGGGCTGTGAGAGCTGTGTGGGCTGTGTGGGCTGTGAGAGCTGTGAGAGCTGTGTGGGCTGTGAGAGCTGTGCGGGCTGTGAGAGCTGTGTGGGCCGTGAGAGTGTGGGCTGTGTGGGCTGTGAGAGCTATGAGAGCTGTGTGGGCTGTGAGAGCTGTGTGGGCTGTGTGGGCTGTGAGAGGTGTGTGGGCTGTGAGAGCTGTGAGAGCTGTGTGGGCTGTGAGGGCTGTGTGAGCTGTGTAGGCTGTGAGAGCTGTGTGGGCTGTGTGGGCTATGAGAGCCGTGAGAGCTGTGTGGGCTGTGAGGGCTGTGAGGGCAGTTTGGGCTGTGAGGGCTGTGATGGCTGTGAGGCCTTTGAGAGCTGTTTGAGCTATGATAGCTGTGTGGGCTGTGAGAGCTGTGTGGGCTGCGGGGGCTGTGAGGGCTGTGTGGGCTGTGAAGGCTTTGAAGCCTGTGCGAGCTGTGTGGGCTGTGAGAGCTGTGTGGGCTGTGAGTGCTGTGTGAGCTGTGAGAGTTGTGTGGGCTGTGAGAGCTGTGTGGGCTGTGAGAGCTGTGTGGGCTATGACAGCTGTGAGAGCTGTGTGGGCTGTGTGGGCTGTGAGAGCTGTGAGAGCTGTGTGGGCTGTGAGAGCTGTGCGGGCGGTGAGAGCTGTGTGGGCCATGAGAGTGTGGGCTGTGTGGGCTGTGAGAGCTGTGAGATCTGTGTGGGCTGTGAGAGCTGTGTGGGCTATGAGACCTGTGAGGGCTGTGTGGGCTGTGAGGGCTGTGAGGCCTGTGTGAGCGGTGTGGGCTGTGAGAGCGGTGTGGGTTGTGAGAGTTGTGTGGGCTGTGAGAGCTGTGTGGGCTGTGAGAGCTGTGTGGGCTGTGAGAGTTGTGTGGGCTGTGAGGGCTGTGAGAGCTGTGTGGACTGTGCGAGCTGTATGGGCTGTGAGAGCTGTGAGAGCTGTGTGGGATGTGAGCTGTGTGGGCTGTGAGGGCTCTGTGAGCTGTGAGAGCTGTGTGGGCTGTGTGGGCTGTGAGAGCTGTGTGGGCTGTGTGGGCTGTGAGAGCTGTGTGGGCTGTGAGAGCTGTGCGCGCTGTGAGAGCTGTGTGGGCCGTGAGAGCTGTGTGGGCCGTGAGAGTGTGGGCTGTGTGGGCTGTGAGAGCTGTGAAAGCTGTGTGGGCTGTGAGAGCTGTGTGGGCTGTGAGGCCTGTGAGGGCTGTGTGGGCTGTGAGGGCTGTGAGGCCTGTGAAAGCTGTGTGGGCTGTGAGAGTTGTGTGGGCTGGGAGAGCTGTGTGAGCTGTGAGAGCTGTGTGGGCTGTGAGAGCTGTGTGGGCTGTGAGAGCTGTGAGAGCTGTGTGGGCTATGAGAGCTGTGTGGGCTGTGAGAGCTGTGTGGGCTCTGTGGGCTGTGAGAGCTGTGTGGGCTGTGAGAGCTGTGTGGGCTGTGAGAGCTGTGTGAACTGTGAGGGCTGTGAGGCCTATGACATCTGTGTGGGCTGTGAGAGCTGTGTGGGCTGTGAGAGCTGTATGGGCTGTGAGAGCTGTGAGAGCTGTGTGGGCTGTGAGGGCTGTGTGAGCTGTGAGAGCTGTGTAGGCTGTGAGAGCTGTGTGGGCTATGAGAGCTGTGTGAGCTGTGTGGGCTGTGAGAGCTGTGCGGTCTGTGAGAGCTGTGTGGGCTGTGAGAGTGTGGGCTGTGTGGGCTGTGATAGCTGTGAGAGTTGTGAGAGCTGTGTGGGCTGTGAGAGCTATGTGGGCTGTGAGAGCTGTGTGAGCTGTGTGGGCTGTGAGAGCTGTGTGGGCTGAGAGAGCTGTGTGGGCTGTGAGGGCTGCGAGGCCTGTGAGAGCTGTATGGGCTGTGAGGGCTGTGTGGGCTGTGAGAGCTGTGTTGGATGTGAGTTGTGTGGGCTGTGAGGGCTGTGAGGCCTGTGAGAGCTATGTGGGCTGTGTGGGCTGTGAGAGCTGTGAGAGCTGTGCGGGCTGTGAGAGCTGTGTGGGCCGTGAGAGTGTGGGCTGTGTGGGCTGTGAGAGCTGTGTGGGCCGTGAGAGCTGTGTGGGCTGTGTGTGCTGTGAGAGCTGTGTGGGCTGTGATAGCTGTGTGGGCTGTGAGAGCTGTGTGGGATGTGAGCTGTGTGGGCTGTGAGGGCTGTGTGAGCTGTGAGAGCTGTGTGGGCTGTGTGGGATGTGAGCTGTGTGGGCTGTGAGGGCTCTGTGAGCTGTGAGAGCTGTGTGGGCTGTGTGGGCTGTGAGAGCTGTGAGAGCTGTGTGGGCTGTGAGAGCTGTGCGGGCTGTGAGAGCTGTGCGGGCCGTGAGAGTGTGGGCTGTGTGGGCTGTGAGAGCTGTGAGAGCTGTGTGGGCTGTGAGAGCTGTGTGGGCTGTGTGGGCTGTGAGAGCTATGTGGGCTGTGAGAGCTGTGAGAGCTGTGTGGGCTGTGAGGGCTGTGTGAGCTATGTAGGCTGTGAGAGCTGTGTGGGCTGTGTGGGCTATGAGAGCTGTGAGAGCTGTGTGGGCTGTGAGGGCTGTGAGGGCAGTTTGGGCTGTGAGGACTGTGATGGCTGTGAGGCCTGTGAGAGCTGTTTGTGCTATGATAGGTGTGTGGGCTGTGAGAGCTGTGTGGGCTGTGGGGGCTGTGAGGGCTGTGTGGGCTGTGAGGGCTGTGAAGCCTGTGCGAGCTGTGTGGGCTGTGAGAGCTGTGTGGGCTGTGAGTGCTGTGTGAGCTGTGAGAGTTGTGTGGGCTGTGAGAGCTGTGTGGGCTGTGAGAGCTATGTGGGCTGTGAGAGCTGTGTGAGCTGTGTGGGCTGTGAGAGCTGTGTGGGCTGAGAGAGCTGTGTGGGCTGTGAGGGCTGTGAGGCCTGTGAGAACTGTGTGGGCTGTGAGGGCTGTGAGGGCAGTTTGGGCTGTGAGGGCTGTTATGGCTGTGAGGCCTTTGAGAGCTGTTTGTGCTATGATAGCTGTGTGGGCTGTGAGAGCTGTGTGGGCCGCGGGGGCTGTGAGGGCTGTGTGGGCTGTGAAGGCTTTGAAGCCTGTGCGAGCTGTGTGGGCTGTGAGAGCTGTGTGGGCTGTGAGTGCTGTGTGAGCTGTGAGAGTTGTGTGGGCTGTGAGAGCTGTGTGGGCTGTGAGAGCTGTGTGGGCTATGAGAGCTGTGAGAGCTGTGTGGGCTGTGAGAGCTGTGTGGGCTGTGTGGGCTGTGAGAGCTGTGTGAGCTGTGAGAGCTGTGTGAGCTGTGAGAGCTGTGTGGGCTGTGAGAGCTGTGTGGGCTGTGAGAGCTGTGTGGGCCGTGAGAGCTGTGTGGGCTGTGTGTGCTGTGAGAGCTGTGTGGGCTGTGATAGCTGTGTGGGCTGTGAGAGCTGTGTGGGATGTGAGCTGTGTGGGCTGTGAGGGCTGTGTGAGCTGTGAGAGCTGTGTGGGCTGTGTGGGATGTGAGCTGTGTGGGCTGTGAGGGCTCTGTGAGCTGTGAGAGCTGTGTGGGCTGTGTGGGCTGTGAGAGCTGTGAGAGCTGTGTGGGCTGTGAGAGCTGTGCGGGCTGTGAGAGCTGTGCGGGCCGTGAGAGTGTGGGCTGTGTGGGCTGTGAGAGCTGTGAGAGCTGTGTGGGCTGTGAGAGCTGTGTGGGCTGTGTGGGCTGTGAGAGCTATGTGGGCTGTGAGAGCTGTGAGAGCTGTGTGGGCTGTGAGGGCTGTGTGAGCTATGTAGGCTGTGAGAGCTGTGTGGGCTGTGTGGGCTATGAGAGCTGTGAGAGCTGTGTGGGCTGTGAGGGCTGTGAGGGCAGTTTGGGCTGTGAGGACTGTGATGGCTGTGAGGCCTGTGAGAGCTGTTTGTGCTATGATAGGTATGTGGGCTGTGAGAGCTGTGTGGGCTGTGGGGGCTGTGAGGGCTGTGTGGGCTGTGAGGGCTGTGAAGCCTGTGCGAGCTGTGTGGGCTGTGAGAGCTGTGTGGGCTGTGAGTGCTGTGTGAGCTGTGAGAGTTGTGTGGGCTGTGAGAGCTGTGTGGGCTGTGAGAGCTATGTGGGCTGTGAGAGCTGTGTGAGCTGTGTGGGCTGTGAGAGCTGTGTGGGCTGAGAGAGCTGTGTGGGCTGTGAGGGCTGTGAGGCCTGTGAGAACTGTGTGGGCTGTGAGGGCTGTGAGGGCAGTTTGGGCTGTGAGGGCTGTTATGGCTGTGAGGCCTTTGAGAGCTGTTTGTGCTATGATAGCTGTGTGGGCTGTGAGAGCTGTGTGGGCCGCGGGGGCTGTGAGGGCTG
The DNA here is from genome assembly GCF_964261635.1 of Lissotriton helveticus. Taxonomy (NCBI): domain Eukaryota; kingdom Metazoa; phylum Chordata; class Amphibia; order Caudata; family Salamandridae; genus Lissotriton; species Lissotriton helveticus. Next base: position 956,154,102 of record NC_136069.1, read on the forward strand.
TGTGGGCTGTGAAGGCTTTGAAGCCTGTGCGAGCTGTGTGGGCTGTGAGAGCTGTGTGGGCTGTGAGTGCTGTGTGAGCTGTGAGAGTTGTGTGGGCTGTGAGAGCTGTGTGGGCTGTGAGAGCTGTGTGGGCTATGAGAGCTGTGAGAGCTGTGTGGGCTGTGAGAGCTGTGTGGGCTGTGTGGGCTGTGAGAGCTGTGTGAGCTGTGAGAGCTGTGTGAGCTGTGAGAGCTGTGTGGGCTGTGAGAGCTGTGTGGGCTGTGAGAGTTGTGTGGGCTGTGAAGGCTGTGAGAGCTGTGTGGACTGTGAGAGCTGTATGGGCTGTGAGAGCTGTGAGAGCTGTGTGGGATGTGAGCTGTGAGGGCTCTGTGAGCTGTGAGTGCTGTGTTGGCTGTGTGGGCTGTGAGGGCTGTGAGAGCTGTGTGGGCTGTGAGAGCTGTGCGCACTGTGAGAGCTGTGTGGGCCGTGAGAGTGTGGGCTGTGTGGGCTGTGAGAGCTGTGAGAGCTGTGTGGGCTGTGAGAGCTGTGTGGGCTGTGAGGCCTGTGAGGGCTGTGTGGGCTGTGAGGGCTGTGAGGCCTGTGAAAGCTGTGTGGGCTGTGAGAGTTGTGTGGGCTGGGAGAGCTGTGTGAGCTGTGAGAGCTGTGTGGGCTGTGAGAGCTGTGTGGGCTGTGAGAGCTGTGAGAGCTGTGTGGGCTATGAGAGCTGTGTGGGCTGTGAGAGCTGTGTGGGCTCTGTGGGCTGTGAGAGCTGTGTGGGCTGTGAGAGCTGTGTGGGCTGTGAGAGCTGTGTGAACTGTGAGGGCTGTGAGGCCTATGAGAGCTGTGTGGGCTGTGAGAGCTGTGTGGGCTGTGTGGGCTGTGAGAGCTGTATGGGCTGTGAGAGCTGTGAGAGCTGTGTGGGCTGTGTGAGCTGTGAGAGCTGTGTAGGCTGTGAGAGCTATGTGGGCTATGAGAGCTGTGCGAGCTGTGTGGGCTGTGAGAGCTGTGCGGGCTGTGAGAGCTGTGTGGGCTGTGAGAGTGTGGGCTGTGTGGGCTGTGAGAGCTGTGAGAGTTGTGAGAGCATTGTGGGCTGTGAGAGCTATGTGGGCTGTGAGAGCTGTGTGAGCTGTGTGGGCTGTGAGAGCTGAGTGGGCTGAGAGAGCTGTGTGGGCTGTGTGGGCTGTGAGGCCTGTGAGAGCTGTATGGGCTGTGAGGGCTGTGTGAGCTGTGTGGGATGTGAGTTGTGTGGGCTGTGAGGGCTGTGAGGCCTGTGAGAGCTGTGTGGGCTGTGTGGGCTGTGAGAGCTGTGAGAGCTGTGCGGGCTGTGAGAGCTGTGTGGGCCGTGAGAGTGTGGGCTGTGTGGGCTGTGAGAGCTGTGTGGGCCGTGAGAGCTGTGTGGGCTGTGTGTGCTGTGAGAGCTGTGTGGGCTGTGAGAGCTGTGTGGGATGTGAGCTGTGGGGCTGTGAGGGCTGTGTGAGCTGTGAGAGTGTGGGCTGTGTGGGCTGTGAGAGCTGTGTGGGCCGTGAGAGCTGTGTGGGCTGTGTGTGCTGTGAGAGCTGTGTGGGCTGTGATAGCTGTGTGGGCTGTGAGAGCTGTGTGGGATGTGAGCTGTGTGGGCTGTGAGGGCTGTGTGAGCTGTGAGAGCTGTGTGGGCTGTGTGGGATGTGAGCTGTGTGGGCTGTGAGGGCTCTGTGAGCTGTGAGAGCTGTGTGGGCTGTGTGGGCTGTGAGAGCTGTGAGAGCTGTGTGGGCTGTGAGAGCTGTGCGGGCTGTGAGAGCTGTGCGGGCCGTGAGAGTGTGGGCTGTGTGGGCTGTGAGAGCTGTGTGGGCTGTGTGGGCTGTGAGAGCTATGTGGGCTGTGAGAGCTGTGAGAGCTGTGTGGGCTGTGAGGGCTGTGTGAGCTATGTAGGCTGTGAGAGCTGTGTGGGCTGTGTGGGCTATGAGAGCTGTGAGAGCTGTGTGGGCTGTGAGGGCTGTGAGGGCAGTTTGGGCTGTGAGGACTGTGATGGCTGTGAGGCCTGTGAGAGCTGTTTGTGCTATGATAGGTGTGTGGGCTGTGAGAGCTGTGTGGGCTGTGGGGGCTGTGAGGGCTGTGTGGGCTGTGAGGGCTGTGAAGCCTGTGCGAGCTGTGTGGGCTGTGAGAGCTGTGTGGGCTGTGAGTGCTGTGTGAGCTGTGAGAGTTGTGTGGGCTGTGAGAGCTGTGTGGGCTGTGAGAGCTATGTGGGCTGTGAGAGCTGTGTGAGCTGTGTGGGCTGTGAGAGCTGTGTGGGCTGAGAGAGCTGTGTGGGCTGTGAGGGCTGTGAGGCCTGTGAGAACTGTGTGGGCTGTGAGGGCTGTGAGGGCAGTTTGGGCTGTGAGGGCTGTTATGGCTGTGAGGCCTTTGAGAGCTGTTTGTGCTATGATAGCTGTGTGGGCTGTGAGAGCTGTGTGGGCCGCGGGGGCTGTGAGGGCTGTGTGGGCTGTGAAGGCTTTGAAGCCTGTGCGAGCTGTGTGGGCTGTGAGAGCTGTGTGGGCTGTGAGTGCTGTGTGAGCTGTGAGAGTTGTGTGGGCTGTGAGAGCTGTGTGGGCTGTGAGAGCTGTGTGGGCTATGAGAGCTGTGAGAGCTGTGTGGGCTGTGATAGCTGTGTGGGCTGTGTGGGCTGTGAGAGCTGTGTGAGCTGTGAGAGCTGTGTGAGCTGTGAGAGCTGTGTGGGCTGTGAGAGCTGTGTGGGCTGTGAGAGTTGTGTGGGCTGTGAAGGCTGTGAGAGCTGTGTGGACTGTGAGAGCTGTATGGGCTGTGAGAGCTGTGAGAGCTGTGTGGGATGTGAGCTGTGAGGGCTCTGTGAGCTGTGAGAGCTGTGTTGGCTGTGTGGGCTGTGAGGGCTGTGAGAGCTGTGTGGGCTGTGAGAGCTGTGCGCACTGTGAGAGCTGTGTGGGCCGTGAGAGTGTGGGCTGTGTGGGCTGTGAGAGCTGTGAGAGCTGTGTGGGCTGTGAGAGCTGTGTGGGCTGTGAGGCCTGTGAGGGCTGTGTGGGCTGTGAGGGCTGTGAGGCCTGTGAAAGCTGTGTGGGCTGTGAGAGTTGTGTGGGCTGGGAGAGCTGTGTGAGCTGTGAGAGCTGTGTGGGCTGTGAGAGCTGTGTGGGCTGTGAGAGCTGTGAGAGCTGTGTGGGCTATGAGAGCTGTGTGGGCTGTGAGAGCTGTGTGGGCTCTGTGGGCTGTGAGAGCTGTGTGGGCTGTGAGAGCTGTGTGGGCTGTGAGAGCTGTGTGAACTGTGAGGGCTGTGAGGCCTATGAGAGCTGTGTGGGCTGTGAGAGCTGTGTGGGCTGTGTGGGCTGTGAGAGCTGTATGGGCTGTGAGAGCTGTGAGAGCTATGTGGGCTGTGAGAGCTGTGTGAGCTGTGTGGGCTGTGAGAGCTGTGTGGGCTGAGAGAGCTGTGTGGGCTGTGAGGGCTGTGAGGCCTGTGAGAACTGTGTGGGCTGTGAGGGCTGTGAGGGCAGTTTGGGCTGTGAGGGCTGTTATGGCTGTGAGGCCTTTGAGAGCTGTTTGTGCTATGATAGCTGTGTGGGCTGTGAGAGCTGTGTGGGCCGCGGGGGCTGTGAGGGCTGTGTGGGCTGTGAAGGCTTTGAAGCCTGTGCGAGCTGTGTGGGCTGTGAGAGCTGTGTGGGCTGTGAGTGCTGTGTGAGCTGTGAGAGTTGTGTGGGCTGTGAGAGCTGTGTGGGCTGTGAGAGCTGTGTGGGCTATGAGAGCTGTGAGAGCTGTGTGGGCTGTGAGAGCTGTGTGGGCTGTGTGGGCTGTGAGAGCTGTGTGAGCTGTGAGAGCTGTGTGAGCTGTGAGAGCTGTGTGGGCTGTGAGAGCTGTGTGGGCTGTGAGAGTTGTGTGGGCTGTGAAGGCTGTGAGAGCTGTGTGGACTGTGAGAGCTGTATGGGCTGTGAGAGCTGTGAGAGCTGTGTGGGATGTGAGCTGTGAGGGCTCTGTGAGCTGTGAGTGCTGTGTTGGCTGTGTGGGCTGTGAGGGCTGTGAGAGCTGTGTGGGCTGTGAGAGCTGTGCGCACTGTGAGAGCTGTGTGGGCCGTGAGAGTGTGGGCTGTGTGGGCTGTGAGAGCTGTGAGAGCTGTGTGGGCTGTGAGAGCTGTGTGGGCTGTGAGGCCTGTGAGGGCTGTGTGGGCTGTGAGGGCTGTGAGGCCTGTGAAAGCTGTGTGGGCTGTGAGAGTTGTGTGGGCTGGGAGAGCTGTGTGAGCTGTGAGAGCTGTGTGGGCTGTGAGAGCTGTGTGGGCTGTGAGAGCTGTGAGAGCTGTGTGGGCTATGAGAGCTGTGTGGGCTGTGAGAGCTGTGTGGGCTCTGTGGGCTGTGAGAGCTGTGTGGGCTGTGAGAGCTGTGTGGGCTGTGAGAGCTGTGTGAACTGTGAGGGCTGTGAGGCCTATGAGAGCTGTGTGGGCTGTGAGAGCTGTGTGGGCTGTGTGGGCTGTGAGAGCTGTATGGGCTGTGAGAGCTGTGAGAGCTGTGTGGGCTGTGTGAGCTGTGAGAGCTGTGTAGGCTGTGAGAGCTATGTGGGCTATGAGAGCTGTGCGAGCTGTGTGGGCTGTGAGAGCTGTGCGGGCTGTGAGAGCTGTGTGGGCTGTGAGAGTGTGGGCTGTGTGGGCTGTGAGAGCTGTGAGAGTTGTGAGAGCATTGTGGGCTGTGAGAGCTATGTGGGCTGTGAGAGCTGTGTGAGCTGTGTGGGCTGTGAGAGCTGAGTGGGCTGAGAGAGCTGTGTGGGCTGTGTGGGCTGTGAGGCCTGTGAGAGCTGTATGGGCTGTGAGGGCTGTGTGAGCTGTGTGGGATGTGAGTTGTGTGGGCTGTGAGGGCTGTGAGGCCTGTGAGAGCTGTGTGGGCTGTGTGGGCTGTGAGAGCTGTGAGAGCTGTGCGGGCTGTGAGAGCTGTGTGGGCCGTGAGAGTGTGGGCTGTGTGGGCTGTGAGAGCTGTGTGGGCCGTGAGAGCTGTGTGGGCTGTGTGTGCTGTGAGAGCTGTGTGGGCTGTGAGAGCTGTGTGGGATGTGAGCTGTGGGGCTGTGAGGGCTGTGTGAGCTGTGAGAGTGTGGGCTGTGTGGGCTGTGAGAGCTGTGTGGGCCGTGAGAGCTGTGTGGGCTGTGTGTGCTGTGAGAGCTGTGTGGGCTGTGATAGCTGTGTGGGCTGTGAGAGCTGTGTGGGATGTGAGCTGTGTGGGCTGTGAGGGCTGTGTGAGCTGTGAGAGCTGTGTGGGCTGTGTGGGATGTGAGCTGTGTGGGCTGTGAGGGCTCTGTGAGCTGTGAGAGCTGTGTGGGCTGTGTGGGCTGTGAGAGCTGTGAGAGCTGTGTGGGCTGTGAGAGCTGTGCGGGCTGTGAGAGCTGTGCGGGCCGTGAGAGTGTGGGCTGTGTGGGCTGTGAGAGCTGTGTGGGCTGTGTGGGCTGTGAGAGCTATGTGGGCTGTGAGAGCTGTGAGAGCTGTGTGGGCTGTGAGGGCTGTGTGAGCTATGTAGGCTGTGAGAGCTGTGTGGGCTGTGTGGGCTATGAGAGCTGTGAGAGCTGTGTGGGCTGTGAGGGCTGTGAGGGCAGTTTGGGCTGTGAGGACTGTGATGGCTGTGAGGCCTGTGAGAGCTGTTTGTGCTATGATAGGTGTGTGGGCTGTGAGAGCTGTGTGGGCTGTGGGGGCTGTGAGGGCTGTGTGGGCTGTGAGGGCTGTGAAGCCTGTGCGAGCTGTGTGGGCTGTGAGAGCTGTGTGGGCTGTGAGTGCTGTGTGAGCTGTGAGAGTTGTGTGGGCTGTGAGAGCTGTGTGGGCTGTGAGAGCTATGTGGGCTGTGAGAGCTGTGTGAGCTGTGTGGGCTGTGAGAGCTGTGTGGGCTGAGAGAGCTGTGTGGGCTGTGAGGGCTGTGAGGCCTGTGAGAACTGTGTGGGCTGTGAGGGCTGTGAGGGCAGTTTGGGCTGTGAGGGCTGTTATGGCTGTGAGGCCTTTGAGAGCTGTTTGTGCTATGATAGCTGTGTGGGCTGTGAGAGCTGTGTGGGCCGCGGGGGCTGTGAGGGCTGTGTGGGCTGTGAAGGCTTTGAAGCCTGTGCGAGCTGTGTGGGCTGTGAGAGCTGTGTGGGCTGTGAGTGCTGTGTGAGCTGTGAGAGTTGTGTGGGCTGTGAGAGCTGTGTGGGCTGTGAGAGCTGTGTGGGCTATGAGAGCTGTGAGAGCTGTGTGGGCTGTGATAGCTGTGTGGGCTGTGTGGGCTGTGAGAGCTGTGTGAGCTGTGAGAGCTGTGTGAGCTGTGAGAGCTGTGTGGGCTGTGAGAGCTGTGTGGGCTGTGAGAGTTGTGTGGGCTGTGAAGGCTGTGAGAGCTGTGTGGACTGTGAGAGCTGTATGGGCTGTGAGAGCTGTGAGAGCTGTGTGGGATGTGAGCTGTGAGGGCTCTGTGAGCTGTGAGAGCTGTGTTGGCTGTGTGGGCTGTGAGGGCTGTGAGAGCTGTGTGGGCTGTGAGAGCTGTGCGCACTGTGAGAGCTGTGTGGGCCGTGAGAGTGTGGGCTGTGTGGGCTGTGAGAGCTGTGAGAGCTGTGTGGGCTGTGAGAGCTGTGTGGGCTGTGAGGCCTGTGAGGGCTGTGTGGGCTGTGAGGGCTGTGAGGCCTGTGAAAGCTGTGTGGGCTGTGAGAGTTGTGTGGGCTGGGAGAGCTGTGTGAGCTGTGAGAGCTGTGTGGGCTGTGAGAGCTGTGTGGGCTGTGAGAGCTGTGAGAGCTGTGTGGGCTATGAGAGCTGTGTGGGCTGTGAGAGCTGTGTGGGCTCTGTGGGCTGTGAGAGCTGTGTGGGCTGTGAGAGCTGTGTGGGCTGTGAGAGCTGTGTGAACTGTGAGGGCTGTGAGGCCTATGAGAGCTGTGTGGGCTGTGAGAGCTGTGTGGGCTGTGTGGGCTGTGAGAGCTGTATGGGCTGTGAGAGCTGTGAGAGCTGTGTGGGCTGTGTGAGCTGTGAGAGCTGTGTAGGCTGTGAGAGCTATGTGGGCTATGAGAGCTGTGCGAGCTGTGTGGGCTGTGAGAGCTGTGCGGGCTGTGAGAGCTGTGTGGGCTGTGAGAGTGTGGGCTGTGTGGGCTGTGAGAGCTGTGAGAGTTGTGAGAGCTGTGTGGGCTGTGAGAGCTATGTGGGCTGTGAGAGCTGTGTGAGCTGTGTGGGCTGTGAGAGCTGTGTGGGCTGAGAGAGCTGTGTGGGCTGTGTGGGCTGTGAGGCCTGTGAGAGCTGTATGGGCTGTGAGGGCTGTGTGAGCTGTGTGGGATGTGAGTTGTGTGGGCTGTGAGGGCTGTGAGGCCTGTGAGAGCTGTGTGGGCTGTGTGGGCTGTGAGAGCTGTGAGAGCTGTGCGGGTTGTGAGAGCTGTGTGGGCCGTGAGAGTGTGGGCTGTGTGGGCTGTGAGAGCTGTGTGGGCCGTGAGAGCTGTGTGGGCTGTGTGTGCTGTGAGAGCTGTGTGGGCTGTGAGAGCTGTGTGGGATGTGAGCTGTGGGGCTGTGAGGGCTGTGTGAGCTGTGAGAGCTGTGTGGGCTGTGAGAGCTATGTGGGATGTGAGCTGTGTGGGCTGTGAGGGCTCTGTGAGCTGTGAGAGCTGTGTGGGCTGTGTGGGCTGAGAGAGCTGTGTGGGCTGTGTGGGCTGTGAGAGCTGTGAGAGCTGTGCGGGCTGTGAGAGCTGTGCGGGCTGTGAGAGCTGTGCGGGCCGTGAGAGTGTGGGCTATGTGGGCTGTGAGAGCTGTGAGAGCTGTGTGGGCTGTGAGAGCTGTGTGGGCTGTGTGGGCTGTGAGAGCTGTGTGGGCTATGAGAGCTGTGAGAGCTGTGTGGGCTGTGAGGGCTGTGTGAGCTGTGTAGGCTGTGAGAGCTGTGTGGGCTGTGTGGGCTATGAGAGCTGTGAGAGCTGTGTGGGCTGTGAGGGCTGTGAGGGCAGTTTGGGCTGTGAGGACTGTGATGGCTGTGAGGCCTGTGAGAGCTGTTTGTGCTATGATAGCTGTGTGGGCTGTGAGAGCTGTGTGGGCTGTGGGGGCTGTGAGGGCTGTGTGGGCTGTGAGGGCTGTGAAGCCTGTGCGAGCTGTGTGGGCTGTGAGAGCTGTGTGGGCTGTGAGTGCTGTGTGAGCTGTGAGAGTTGTGTGGGCTGTGAGAGCTGTGTGGGCTGTGAGAGCTATGTGGGCTGTGAGAGCTGTGTGAGCTGTGTGGGCTGTGAGAGCTGTGTGGGCTGAGAGAGCTGTGTGGGCTGTGAGGGCTGTGAGGCCTGTGAGAGCTGTGTGGGCTGTGAGGGCTGTGTGGGCTGTGAGAGCTGTATGGGCTGTGAGAGCTGTGTGGGCTGTGAGAGCTGTGAGAGCTGTGTGGGATGTGAGTTGTGTGGGCTGTGAGGCCTGTGAGAGCTGTGTGGGCTGTGTGGGCTGTGAGAGCTGTGAGAGCTGTGTGGGCTGTGAGAGCTGTGCGGGCTGAGAGAGCTGTGTGGGCCGTGAGAGTGTGGGCTGTGTGGGCTGTGAGAGCTGTGTGGGCCGTGAGAGCTGTGTGGGCTGTGTGTGCTGTGAGAGCTGTGTGGGCTGTGAGAGCTGTGTGGGATGTGAGCTGTGTGGGCTGTGAGGGCTGTTTGAGCTGTGAGAGCTGTGTGGGCTGTGAGAGCTGTGTGGGATGTGAGCTGTGTGGGCTGTGAGGGCTCTGTGAGCTGTGAGAGCTGTGTGGGATGTGTGGGCTGTGAGAGCTGTGTGGGCTGTGTGGGCTGTGAGAGCTGTGAGAGCTGTGTGGGCTGTGAGAGCTGTGAGAGCTGTGTGGGCTGTGAGAGCTGTGTGGGCTGTGTGGGCTGTGAGAGCTGTGTGGGCCGTGAGAGCTGTGAGAGCTGTGTGGGCTGTGAGGGCTGTGTGAGCTGTGTAGGCTGTGAGAGCTGTGTGGGCTGTGTGGGCTATGAGAGCTGTGAGAGCTGTGTGGGCTGTGAGGGCTGTGAGGGCAGTTTGGGCTGTGAGGGCTGTGATGGCTGTGAGGCCTGTGAGAGCTGTTTGTGCTATGATAGCTGTGTGGGCTGTGAGAGCTGTGTGGGCTGTGGGGGCTGTGGGGGCTGTGAGGGCTGTGTGGGCTGTGAGGGCTGTGAAGCCTGTGCGAGCTGTGTGGGCTGTGAGAGCTGTGTGGGCTGTGAGTGCTGTGTAAGCTGTGAGAGTTGTGTGGGCTGTGAGAGCTGTGTGGGCTGTGAGAGCTGTGTAGGCTATGAGAGCTGTGAGAGCTGTGTGGGCTGTGAGAGCTGTGTGGGCTGTGAGAGCTGTGTGGGCTGTGTGGGCTGTGAGAGCTGTGTGGGCTGTGAGAGTTGTGTGGGCTGTGAGAGCTGTGTGGACAGTGAGAGCTGTATGGGCTGTGAGAGCTGTGAGAGCTGTGTGGGATGTGAGCTGTGTGGGCTGTGAGGGCTCTGTGAGCTGTGAGAGCTGTGTGGGCTGTGTGGGCTGTGAGAGCTGTGTGGGCTGTGTGGGCTGTGAGAGCTGTGTGGGCTGTGAGAGCTGTGTGGGCTGTGTGGGTTGTGAGAGCTGTGTGGGCTGTGAGAGCTGTGCGGGCTGTGAGAGCTGTGTGGGCCATGAGAGTGTGGGCTGTGTGGGCTGTGAGAGCTATGTGGGCTACGGGGGCTGTGAGGGCTGTGTGGGCTGTGAGGGCTCTGTGAGCTGTGAGAGCTGTGTGGGCTGTGAGAGCTGTGTGGGCTGTGTGGGTTGTGAGAGCTGTGTGGGCTGTGAGAGCTGTGCGGGCTGTGAGAGCTGTGTGGGCCGTGAGAGTGTGGGTTGTGTGGGCTGTGAGAGCTATGTGGGCTGTGAGAGCTGTGTGGGCTGTGTGGGCTGTGAGAGCTGTGTGGGCTGTGAGAGCTGTGTGGGATGTGAGCTGTGTGGGCTGTGAGGGCTGTGTGAGCTGTGAGAGCTGTGTGGGCTGTGAGAGCTGTGAGGGATGTGAGCTGTGTGGGCTGTGAGGGCTCTGTGAGCTGTGAGAGCTGTGTGGGCTGTGTGGGCTGTGAGAGCTGTGTGGGCTGTGTGGGCTGTGAGAGCTGTGAGAGCTGTGTGGGCTGTGAGAGCTGTGCGGGCTATGAGAGCTGTGTGGGCCGTGAGAGTGTGGGCTGTGTGGGCTGTGAGAGCTGTGAGAGCTGTGTGGGCTGTGAGAGCTGTGTGGGATGTGAGCTGTGTGGGCTGTGAGGGCTCTGTGAGCTATGAGAGCTGTGTGGGATGTGTGGGCTGTGAGAGCTGTGTGGGCTGTGTGGGCTGTGAGAGCTGTGAGAGCTGTGTGGGCTGTGAGAGCTGTGAGAGCTGTGTGGGCTGTGAGAGCTGTGTGGGCTGTGTGGGCTGTGAGAGCTGTGTGGGCCGTGAGAGCTGTGAGAGCTGTGTGGGCTGTGAGGGCTGTGTGAGCTGTGTAGGCTGTGAGAGCTGTGTGGGCTGTGTGGGCTATGAGAGCTGTGAGAGCTGTGTGGGCTGTGAGGGCTGTGAGGGCAGTTTGGGCTGTGAGGGCTGTGATGGCTGTGAGGCCTGTGAGAGCTGTTTGTGCTATGATAGCTGTGTGGGCTGTGAGAGCTGTGTGGGCTGTGGGGGCTGTGAGGGCTGTGTGGGCTGTGAGGGCTATGAAGCCTGTGCGAGCTGTGTGGGCTGTGAGAGCTGTGTGGGCTGTGAGTGCTGTGTAAGCTGTGAGAGTTGTGTGGGCTGTGAGAGCTGTGTGGGCTGTGAGAGCTGTGTGGGCTATGAGAGCTGTGAGAGCTGTGTGGGCTGTGAGAGCTGTGTGGGCTGTGAGAGCTGTGTGGGCTGTGTGGGCTGTGAGAGCTGTGTGGGCTGTGAGAGTTGTGTGGGCTGTGAGAGCTGTGTGGACTGTGAGAGCTGTATGGGCTGTGAGAGCTGTGAGAGCTGTGTGGGATGTGAGCTGTGTGGGCTGTGAGGGCTCTGTGAGCTGTGAGAGCTGTGTGGGCTGTGTGGGCTGTGAGAGCTGTGTGGGCTGTGAGAGCTGTGTGGGCTGTGTGGGTTGTGAGAGCTGTGTGGGCTGTGAGAGCTGTGCGGGCTGTGAGAGCTGTGTGGGCCATGAGAGTGTGGGCTGTGTGGGCTGTGAGAGCTATGTGGGCTACGGGGGCTGTGAGGGCTGTGTGGGCTGTGAGGGCTCTGTGAGCTGTGAGAGCTGTGTGGGCTGTGAGAGCTGTGTGGGCTGTGTCGGTTGTGAGAGCTGTGTGGGCTGTGAGAGCTGTGCGGGCTGTGAGAGCTGTGTGGGCCGTGAGAGTGTGGGCTGTGTGGGCTGTGAGAGCTATGTGGGCTGTGAGAGCTGTGTGGGCTGTGTGGGCTGTGAGAGCTGTGTGGGCTGTGAGAGCTGTGTGGGATGTGAGCTGTGTGGGCTGTGAGGGCTGTGTGAGCTGTGAGAGCTGTGTGGGCTGTGAGAGCTGTGAGGGATGTGAGCTGTGTGGGCTGTGAGGGCTCTGTGAGCTGTGTGGGCTGTGTGGGCTGTGAGAGCTGTGTGGGCTGTGTGGGCTGTGAGAGCTGTGAGAGCTGTGTGGGCTGTGAGAGCTGTGCGGGCTGTGAGAGCTGTGTGGGCCGTGAGAGTGTGGGCTGTGTGGGCTGTGAGAGCTGTGAGAGCTGTGTGGGCTGTGAGAGCTGTGTGGGCTGTGTGGGCTGTGAGAGCTGTGTGGGCTGTGAGAGCTGTGAGAGCTGTGTGGGCTGTGAGGGCTGCGTGAGCTGTGTAGGCTGTGAGAGCTGTGTGGGCTGTGTGGGCTATGAGAGCTGTGAGAGCTGTGTGGGCTGTGAGAGCTGTGTGGGCTGTGAGAGCTGTGTGGGCTGTGTGGGCTGTGAGAGCTGTGAGAGCTGTGTGAGCTGTGAGAGCTGTGTGGGCTGTGAGAGCTGTGTGGGCTGTGTGGGCTGTGAGAGCTGTGAGAGCTGTGAGAGCTGTGTGGGCTGTGAGAGCTGTGTGGGATGTGAGCTGTGTGGGCTGTGAGGGCTCTGAGAGCTGTGTGGGCTGTGTGGGCTGTGAGAGCTGTGCGGGCTGTGAGAGCTGTGTGGGCTGTGTGGGCTGTGAGAGCTGTGTGGGCTGTGAGAGCTGTGTGGGCTGTGTGGGCTGTGAGAGCTGTGTGAGCTGTGTCGGCTGTGAGAGCTGTGTGGGCTGAGAGAGCTGTGTGGGCTGTGAGGGCTGTGAGGACTGTGAGAGCTGTGTGGGCTGTGAGGGCTGTGTGGGCTGTGAGAGCTGTGTGGACTGTGAGAGCTGTATGGGCTGTGAGAGCTGTGAGAGCTGTGTGGGATGTGAGCTGTGTGGGCTGTGAGGGCTCTGTGAGCTGTGAGAGCTGTGTGGGCTTTGAGAGTTGTGTGGGCTGTATGGGCTGTGAGAGCTGTGAGAGCTGTGTGGGCTGTGAGAGCTGTGAGAGCTGTGTGGGCCGTGAGAGTGTAGGCTGTGTGGGCTGTGAGAGCTGAGAGCTGTGAGAGCTGTGTGGGCTTTGTGGGCTGTGTGAGCTGTGTGGGCTGTGTGAGCTGTGTGGGCTGTGAGGGCTGTGAGGACTGTGAGAGCTGTGTGGGCTGTGAGGGCTGTGTGGGCTGTGAGAGCTGTGTGGACTGTGAGAGCTGTATGGGCTGTGAGAGCTGTGAGAGCTGTGTGGGATGTGAGCTGTGTGGGCTGTGAGGGCTCTGTGAGCTGTGAGAGCTGTGTGGGCTTTGAGAGCTGTGTGGGCTTTGTGGGCTGTGAGAGCTGTGAGAGCTGTGTGGGCTGTGTGGGCTGTGTGGGCTGTGAGAGCTGTATGGGCTGTGAGAGCTGTGAGAGCTGTGTGGGCTGTGAGCGCTGTGTGAGCTGTGAGAGCTGTGTAGGCTGTGAGAGCTGTGTGGGCTATGAGAGCTGTGCGAGCTGTGTGGGCTGTGAGAGCTGTGCGGGCTGTGAGAGCTGTGTGGGCTGTGAGAGTGTGGGCTGTGTGGGCTGTGAGAGCTATGAGAGTTGTGAGAGCTGTGTGGGCTGTGAGAGCTATGTGGGCTGTGAGAGCTGTGTGAGCTGTGTGGGCTGTGAGAGCTGTGTGGGCTGAGAGAGCTGAGTGGGCTGTGAGGGCTGTGAGGACTGTGAGAGCTGTATGGGCTGTGAGGGCTGTGTGGGCCGTGAGAGTGTGGGCTGTGTGGGCTGTGAGAGCTGTGTGGGCCGTGAGAGCTGTGTGGGCTGTGTGTGCTGTGAGAGCTGTGTGGGCTGTGAGAGCTGTGTGGGATGTGAGCTGTGTGGGCTGTGAGGGCTGTGTGAGCTGTGAGAGCTGTGTGGGCTGTGAGAGCTATATGGGATGTGAGCTGTGTGGGCTGTGAGGGCTCTATGAGCTGTGAGAGCTGTGTGGGCTGTGTGGGCTGTGAGAGCTGTGTGGGCTGTGTGGGCTGTGAGAGCTGTGAGAGCTGTGCGGGCTGTGAGAGCTGTGCGGGCTGTGAGAGCTGTGCGGGCCGTGAGAGTGTGGGCTATGTGGGCTGTGAGAGCTGTGAGAGCTGTGTGGGCTGTGAGAGCTGTGTGGGATGTGTGGGCTGTGAGAGGTGTGTGGGCTGAGAGCTGTGAGAGCTGTGTGGGCTGTGAGGGCTGTGTGAGCTGTGTAGGCTGTGAGAGCTGTGTGGGCTGTGTGGGCTATGAGAGCTGTGAGAGCTGTGTGGGCTGTGAGGGCTGTGAGGGCAGTTTGGGCTGTGAGGACTGTGATGGCTGTGAGGCCTGTGAGAGCTGTTTGTGCTATGATAGCTGTGTGGGCTGTGAGAGCTGTGTGGGCTGTGGGGGCTGTGAGGGCTGTGTGGGCTGTGAGGGCTGTGAAGCCTGTGCGAGCTGTGTGGGCTGTGAGAGCTGTGTGGGCTGTGAGTGCTGTGTGAGCTGTGAGAGTTGTGTGGGCTGTGAGAGCTGTGTGGGCTGTGAGAGCTATGTGGGCTGTGAGAGCTGTGTGAGCTGTGTGGGCTGTGAGAGCTGTGTGGGCTGAGAGAGCTGTGTGGGCTGTGAGGGCTGTGAGGCCTGTGAGAGCTGTGTGGGCTGTGAGGGCTGTGTGGGCTGTGAGAGCTGTATGGGCTGTGAGAGCTGTGTGGGCTGTGAGAGCTGTGAGAGCTGTGTGGGATGTGAGTTGTGTGGGCTGTGAGGGCTGTGAGGACTGTGAGAGCTGTGTGGGCTGTGTGGGCTGTGAGAGCTGTGAGAGCTGTGTGGGCTGTGAGAGCTGTGCAGGCTGAGAGAGCTGTGTGGGCCGTGAGAGTGTGGGCTGTGTGGGCTGTGAGAGCTGTGTGGGCCGTGAGAGCTGTGTGGGCTGTGTGTGCTGTGAGAGCTGTGTGGGCTGTGAGAGCTGTGTGGGATGTGAGCTGTGTGGGCTGTGAGGGCTGTGTGAGCTGTGAGAGCTGTGTGGGCTGTGAGAGCTGTGTGGGATGTGAGCTGTGTGGGCTGTGAGGGCTCTGTGAGCTATGAGAGCTGTGTGGGATGTGTGGGCTGTGAGAGCTGTGTGGGCTGTGTGGGCTGTGAGAGCTGTGAGAGCTGTGTGGGCTGTGAGAGCTGTGAGAGCTGTGTGGGCTGTGAGAGCTGTGTGGGCTGTGTGGGCTGTGAGAGCTGTGTGGGCCGTGAGAGCTATGAGAGCTGTGTGGGCTGTGAGGGCTGTGTGAGCTGTGTAGGCTGTGAGAGCTGTGTGGGCTGTGTGGGCTATGAGAGCTGTGAGAGCTGTGTGGGCTGTGAGGGCTGTGAGGGCAGTTTGGGCTGTGAGGGCTGTGATGGCTGTGAGGCCTGTGAGAGCTGTTTGTGCTATGATAGCTGTGTGGGCTGTGAGAGCTGTGTGGGCTGTGGGGGCTGTGAGGGCTGTGTGGGCTGTGAGGGCTGTGAAGCCTGTGCGAGCTGTGTGGGCTGTGAGAGCTGTGTGGGCTGTGAGTGCTGTGTAAGCTGTGAGAGTTGTGTGGGCTGTGAGAGCTGTGTGGGCTGTGAGAGCTGTGTGGGCTATGAGAGCTGTGAGAGCTGTGTGGGCTGTGAGAGCTGTGTGGGCTGTGAGAGCTGTGTGGGCTGTGTGGGCTGTGAGAGTTGTGTGGGCTGTGAGAGTTGTGTGGGCTGTGAGAGCTGTGTGGACTGTGAGAGCTGTATGGGCTGTGAGAGCTGTGTGGGATGTGAGCTGTGTGGGCTGTGAGGGCTCTGTGAGCTGTGAGAGCTGTGTGGGCTGTGTGGGCTGTGAGAGCTGTGTGGGCTGTGTGGGCTGTGAGAGCTGTGTGGGCTGTGAGAGCTGTGTGGGCTGTGTGGGTTGTGAGAGCTGTGTGGGCTGTGAGAGCTGTGCGGGCTGTGAGAGCTGTGTGGGCCATGAGAGTGTGGGCTGTGTGGGCTGTGAGAGCTATGTGGGCTACAGGGGCTGTGAGGGCTGTGTGGGCTTTGAGGGCTCTGTGAGCTGTGAGAGCTGTGTGGGCTGTGAGAGCTGTGTGGGCTGTGTGGGTTGTGAGAGCT
Organism: Lissotriton helveticus; assembly: GCF_964261635.1. NCBI lineage: Eukaryota > Metazoa > Chordata > Amphibia > Caudata > Salamandridae > Lissotriton > Lissotriton helveticus. Next base: position 956,169,413 of record NC_136069.1, read on the forward strand.
GTGTGGGCTGTGAGAGCTGTGCGGGCTGTGAGAGCTGTGTGGGCCGTGAGAGTGTGGGCTGTGTGGGCTGTGAGAGCTATGTGGGCTGTGAGAGCTGTGTGGGCTGTGAGAGCTATGTGGGCTGTGTGGGCTGTGAGAGCTGTGTGGGCTGTGAGAGCTGTGTGGGATGTGAGCTGTGTGGGCTGTGAGGGCTGTGTGAGCTGTGAGAGCTGTGTGGGCTGTGAGAGCTGTGAGGGATGTGAGCTGTGTGGGCTGTGAGGGCTCTGTGAGCTGTGAGAGCTGTGTGGGCTGTGTGGGCTGTGAGAGCTGTGTGGGCTGTGTGGGCTGTGAGAGCTGTGAGAGCTGTGTGGGCTGTGAGACCTGTGCGGGCTGTGAGAGCTGTGTGGGCCATGAGAGTGTGGGCTGTGTGGGCTGTGAGAGCTGTGAGAGCTGTGTGGGCTGTGAGAGCTGTGTGGGATGTGAGCTGTGTGGGCTGTGAGGGCTCTGTGAGCTGTGAGAGCTGTGTGGGATGTGTGGGCTGTGAGAGCTGTGTGGGCTGTGGGGGCTGTGAGGGCTGTGTGGGCTGTGAGGGCTGTGAAGCCTGTGCGAGCTGTGTGGGCTGTGAGAGCTGTGTGGGCTGTGAGTGCTGTGTAAGCTGTGAGAGCTGTGTGGGCTGTGAGAGTTGTGTGGGCTGTGAGGGCTGTGAGGGATGTGAAGCCTGTGCGAGCTGTGTGGGCTGTGAGAGCTGTGTGGGCTGTGAGTGCTGTGTAAGCTGTGAGAGCTGTGTGGGCTATGAGAGCTGTGAGAGCTGTGTGGGCTGTGAGAGCTGTGTGGGCTGTGAGACCTGTGTGGGCTGTGTGGGCTGTGAGAGTTGTGAGGGCTGTGTGGGCTGTGAGGGATGTGAAGCCTGTGCGAGCTGTGTGGGCTGTGAGAGCTGTGTGGGCTGTGAGTGCTGTGTAAGCTGTGAGAGTTGTGTGGGCTGTGAGAGCTGTGTGGGCTGTGAGAGCTGTGTGGGCTATGAGAGCTGTGAGAGCTGTGTGGGCTGTGAGAGCTGTGTGGGCTGTGAGAGCTGTGTGGGCTGTGTGGGCTGTGAGAGCTGTGTGGGCTGTGAGAGTTGTGTGGGCTGTGAGAGCTGTGTGGACTGTGAGAGCTGTATGGGCTGTGAGAGCTGTGAGAGCTGTGTGGGATGTGAGCTGTGTGGGCTGTGAGGGCTCTGTGAGCTGTGAGAGCTGTGTGGGCTGTGTGGGCTGTGTGGGCTGTGTGGGCTGTGTGGGCTGTGAGAGCTGTGTGGGCTGTGAGAGCTGTGTGGGCTGTGTGGGTTGTGAGAGCTGTGTGGGCTGTGAGAGCTGTGCGGGCTGTGAGAGCTGTGTGGGCCGTGAGAGTGTGGGCTGGGTGGGCTGTGAGAGCTATGTGGGCTACGGGGGCTGTGAGGGCTGTGTGGGCTGTGAGGGCTCTGTGAGCTGTGAGAGCTGTGTGGGCTGTGAGAGCTGTGTGGGCTGTGTGGGTTGTGAGAGCTGTGTGGGCTGTGAGAGCTGTGCGGGCTGTGAGAGCTGTGTGGGCCGTGAGAGTGTGGGCTGTGTGGGCTGTGAGAGCTATGTGGGCTGTGAGAGCTGTTTGGGCTGTGTGGGCTGTGAGAGCTGTGTGGGCTGTGAGAGCTGTGTGGGATGTGAGCTGTGTGGGCTGTGAGGGCTGTGTGAGCTGTGAGAGCTGTGTGGGCTGTGAGAGCTGTGAGAGCTGTGAGAGCTGTGTGGGCTGTGAGAGCTATGCGGGCTGTGAGAGCTGTGTGGGCCGTGAGAGTGTGGGCTGTGAGAGCTGTGAGAGCTGTGTGGGCTGTGAGAGCTGTGTGGGCTGTGTGGACTGTGAGAGCTGTGTGGGCTGTGAGAGCTGTGAGAGCTGTGTGGGCTGTGAGGGCTGTGTGAGCTGTGTAGGCTGTGAGAGCTGTGTGGGCTGTGTGGGCTATGAGAGCTGTGAGAGCTGTGTGGGCTGTGAGGGCTGTGAGGGCTGTTTGGGCTGTGAGGGCTGTGATGGCTGTGAGGCCTTTGAGAGCTGTTTGTGCTATGATAGCTGTGTGGGCTGTGAGAGCTGTGTGGGCTGCGGGGGCTGTGAGGGCTGTGTGGGCTGTGAAGGCTTTGAAGCCTGTGCGAGCTGTGTGGGTTGTGAGAGCTGTGTGGGCTGTGAGTGCTGTGTGAGCTGTGAGAGTTGTGTGGGCTGTGAGAGCTGTGTGGGCTGTGAGAGCTGTGTGGGCTATGACAGCTGTGAGAGCTGTGTGGGCTGTGAGAGCTGTGTGGGCTGTTAGAGCTGTGTGGGCTGTGTGGGCTGTGAGAGCTGTGAGAGCTGTGTGGGCTGTGAGAGCTGTGCGGGCGGTGAGAGCTGTGTGGGCCGTGAGAGTGTGGGCTGTGTGGGCTGTGAGAGCTGTGAGATCTGTGTGGGCTGTGAGAGCTGTGTGGGCTATGAGACCTGTGAGGGCTGTGTGGGCTGTGAGGGCTGTGAGGCCTGTGTGAGCGGTGTGGGCTGTGAGAGCGGTGTGGGTTCTGAGAGTTGTGTGGGCTGTGAGAGCTGTGTGGGCTGTGAGAGCTGTGTGGGCTGTGAGAGTTGTGTGGGCTGTGAGGGCTGTGAGAGCTGTGTGGACTGTGAGAGCTGTATGGGCTGTGAGAGCTGTGAGAGCTGTGTGGGATGTGAGCTGTGTGGGCTGTGAGGGCTCTGTGAGCTGTGAGAGCTGTGTGGGCTGTGTGGGCTGTGAGAGCTGTGTGGGCTGTGTGGGCTGTGAGAGCTGTGTGGGCTGTGAGAGCTGTGCGCGCTGTGAGAGCTGTGTGGGCCGTGAGAGCTGTGTGGGCCGTGAGAATGTGGGCTGTGTGGGCTGTGAGAGCTGTGAAAGCTGTGTGGGCTGTGAGAGCTGTGTGGGCTGTGAGGCCTGTGAGGGCTGTGTGGGCTGTGAGGGCTGTGAGGCCTGTGAAAGCTGTGTGGACTGTGAGAGCTGTATGGGCAGTGAGAGCTGTGAGAGCTGTGTGGGATGTGAGCTGTGTGGGCTGTGAGGGCTCTGTGAGCTGTGAGAGCTGTGTGGGCTTTGAGAGTTGTGTGGGCTGTATGGGCTGTGAGAGCTGTGAGAGCTGTGTGGGCTGTGAGAGCTGTGAGAGCTGTGTGGGCCGTGAGAGTGTGGGCTGTGTGGGCTGTGAGAGCTGAGAGCTGTGAGAGCTGTGTGGGCTGTGTGGGCTGTGTGAGCTGTGTGGGCTGTGTGAGCTGTGTGGGCTGTGAGGGCTGTGAGGACTGTGAGAGCTGTGTGGGCTGTGAGGGCTGTGTGGGCTGTGAGAGCTGTGTGGACTGTGAGAGCTGAATGGGCTGTGAGAGCTGTGAGAGCTGTGTGGGATGTGAGCTGTGTGGGCTGTGAGGGCTCTGTGAGCTGTGAGAGCTGTGTGGGCTTTGAGAGCTATGTGGGCTGTGTGGGCTGTGAGAGCTGTGAGAGCTGTGTGGGCTGTGAGAGCTGTGCGGGCTGTGAGAGCTGTGTGGGCCGTGAGAGTGTGGGCTGTGTGGGGTGTGTGGGCTGTGAGAGCTGTGTGGGCTGTGTGGGCTGTGAGAGCTTTGTGGGCTGTGAGAGCTGAGTGGGATGTGAGCTGTGTGGGCTGTGAGGGTTGTGTGAGCTGTGAGAGCTGTGTGGGCTGTGAGAGCTGTGTGGGGTGTGAGAGCTGTGAGAGCTGTGTGGGCTGTGAGAGCTGTGTGGGCTGTGAGCTGTGTTGGCTGTGAGAGCTGTGTGGGCTGTGAGAGCTGTGAGAGCTGTGTGGGCTGTGAGAGCTGTGTGGGCTGTGTGGGCTGTGAGAGCTGTGTGGGCTGTGAGAGCTGTGTGGGCTGTGAGGCCTGTGAGGGCTGTGTGGGCTGTGAGGGCTGTGAGGCCTGTGAGAGCTGTGTGGGCTGTGAGAGTTGTGTGGCCTGTGAGAGCTGTGTGAGCTGGGAGAGCTGTGTGGGCTGTGAGAGCTGTGTGGGCTGTGAGAGCTGTGAGAGCTGTGTGGGCTATGAGAGCTGTGTGGGCTGTGAGAGCTGTGTGGGCTCTGTGGGCTGTGAGAGCTGTGTGGGCTGTGAGAGCTGTGTGGGCTGTGAGAGCTGTGTGAACTGTGATCGCTGTGAGGCCTATGAGAGCTGTGTGGGCTGTGAGAGCTGTGTGGGCTGTGTGGGCTGTGAGAGCTGTATGGGCTGTGAGAGCTGTGAGAGCTGTGTGGGCTGTGAGGGCTGTGTGAGCTGTGAGAGCTGTGTAGGCTGTGAGAGCTGTGTGGGCTGTGAGAGCTGTGTGGGCTGTGAGTGCTGTGTGAGCTGTGAGAGTTGTGTGGGCTGTGAGAGCTGTGTGGGCTGTGAGAGCTGTGTGGGCTATGAGAGCTGTGAGAGCTGTGTGGGCTGTGAGAGCTGTGTGGTCTGTGAGAGCTGTGTGGGCTGTGTGGGCTGTGAGAGCTGTGAGAGCTGTGTGGGCTGTGAGAGCTGTGTGGGCTTTGACAGCTGTGTGGGCCGTGAGAGTGTGGGCTGTGTGGGCTGTGAGAGCTGTGAGAGCTGTGAGAGCTGTGTGGGCTGTGAGAGCTGTGTGGGCTGTGAGGCCTGTGAGGGCTGTGTGGGCTGTGAGGGCTGTGAGGCCTGTGAGAGCTGTGTGGGCTGTGAGAGTTGTGTGGGCTGTGAGAGCTGTGTGAGCTGTGAGAGCTGTGTGGGCTGTGAGAGCTGTGTGGGCTGTGAGAGTTGTGTGGGCTGTGAGGGCTGTGAGAGCTGTGTAGACTGTGAGAGCTGTATGGGCTGTGAGAGCTGTGAGAGCTGTGTGGGATGTGAGCTGTGTGGGCTGTAAGGGCTCTGTGAGCTGTGAGAGCTGTGTGGGCTATGTGGGCTGTGAGAGCTGTGTGGGCTGTGTGGGCTGTGAGAGCTGTGAGAGCTGTGCGGGCTGTGAGAGCTGTGCGGGCTGTGAGAGCTGTGTGGGCCATGAGAGTGTGGGCTGTGTGGGCTGTGAGAGCTGTGAGAGCTGTGTGGGCTGTGAGAGCTGTGTCGGCTGTGTGGGCTGTGAGAGCTGTGTGGGCTGTGAGAGCTGTGAGAGCTGTGTGGGCTGTGAGGGCTGTGTGAGCTGTGTAGGCTTTGTGGGCTGTGTGGGCTGTGAGAGCTGTGTGGGCTGAGAGAGCTG